>NC_135025.1:7272257-8472257 GCF_051020955.1 Megalopta genalis
AAAGAAGCCTCGCAAAAGGCGAAATACGGGGACAACGCGTCGGTGGAAGAACGCTTAACGAGGCTTAGTCCGGCGACATTGTAGGGATACCTTACATAATCCTACCCGGAGGGTTCTAACCCCTTTGTTTTTATCATCGGGCTATCTCCGACTAGTAATGACCTTGCGCGCGAAATCGATAATCCATTAATGTACAGATTTAATCTTAATTCCCAAGAAAAACAACGCCGCCGGACCCTTTGTTAATTAGTTTTCATTGTCCTCCAGCACATGGGGTCGCTTTCACCCTGCCCCCAGGGTAAGCGATGCGTTCAATTTCATTCTGGAACGTTTTCCACACCATTCAGTAGCGTGTCCCCCGTTTATTATATCGGACCTGCGGATTTTACGCGTTTATTTATAATCTTTGTTTATTATTTATTTAGATTTGTCTAATTTATTTAACGTTCATCCTCCATTATTTTCAACTTACGATATTTATGTTAAACATAGTTGTATGTAACTATTGTATTGTTTATTGTTAGCTAGATCGCGGATTCTAATGCGATTATGGCAAAAATTGGTAGATCTATTATGAAACAGCGAATACGTTTGAAGACTTACGAACGATTATTACGTTATTTTAAAGTTATTAGGTTCATTAAGAGACGAAACACGCTTATATTTAATTACTCTTCGTTCTTGGATAATTTTTATGTTGCGTAACATTCTACAATTTAATTATATTGCTATTGTTACGATTAATAGCTGTGTATGCTGTTCCTTATTAGCTAAATAAAATTAGCATCAATAAAACACGTTATTGTGTAGTAAATTATTATTTATTATATTAATTATTATATTAATAAATTTATTATTAAAATACTTATACAATTTTTAAAAAATTTATAAAAAAACGATAAAATTTCATAAAATTGATTATTGATGTATTTATAATTTATTAATAAATTATTAGTATATAATAATTAAGTATATAAATATAAAAGTATGTAATATAAAGTATTAAATTTTAGCGTGTTAAGTATTAAATTTTTATTGTGCACAGATATTGAGGCACAGTATTCGGAGAGGGATCATAGTAATTAAAGCACAGTAACTGGTCTACTACTCAGCATGAAACTGGCCGCAAAATTTTCTTTTTCTTTCTTCTACATTCAAACAAGATTTGATACTTGCTTCATGGAAAATTTATATTTATATAAAGAAAGCTTGGAAATTTACCTTTAGGTTCTCAAGAAACGTCAATTCAATAGCTAAAGCTGTTTTCAGAAGCGAAAACCCCCGATGTCCGCCGACAGGGCACAGTAAGTGGCTCCCCCCACCCTAGTCCCTCAATATCTCAACAAAATTCGAGTGATGTTTTCTCAGATATTTATGCTTATATTTTTGAAAAAAGGCGTCCGGATATCCCAGCGAGTAACTGTACCTTTGCTAAAGTATTTTTGCACAGCACGATGTGTGTCCTATGGCTCGTATAAATATCGAATGGTGTTTGTATATTTACGTTTTGTCAACGTCGCCGAGGTTTCGCGTCTCGTTCGAAAATATGTGGGTCATGCGAATACTTTTCCCGAGGTATCGACGTCCGACCTATCGCTTTTCGACCTTTTCCCCTATTGTCCGCGTAAGTGACTTCTTTCTCGTCACGGAAAGACGGCCGTTTTTTGCATTTTCTTATTCAAAAGCTTCTCGAGATAAGGACACGCGGATCCGAGCGAAACGGCCATCTTGGCCCCGCGGCTTCCGCGCAATTTCGATGGAAACGATTTTCCTGCCGGGGGTGAACTTCGACGTGGAAAAAAAGCGGCGGGGCGCGCAGAGGTCATCTCTATAGGGGACCTTCGTTTCAATAGCGCCTTTACCCCGGGATGCGTTTCGCCGGGCCGGAGCAACAGTTTGCTATCGATTTGCATAATGGCCAGCCGCACACACTGGCTGGCCTTTCGCCAAAAATTCGAACGACACTCGCTGCTAGGCGAATCAACGGGATCCCGAAAGGGAAGGCTGTGCCGGGAATGGTTGCTCTGTAGGGGTTCGTTATACCGTGTACAGGGAAATTTGGCCTCGCTGCGACGGTGATTGATCCGGCAGTTATTGGTCGGCAACAAAAGTGCTGATTTGCAGCATTCGGGTTGCGTATACCCGATTTATAGTCTGTGGATTCGCGTGCAAAATAAAAATTGCTCGTATCTGTGGCGGTGATACAGCCGGTGCGAAAAGTTTTTATAATTGGACCGAGCGATTTATACATTTGGGGGATGATAAAGGGGTCGGTTTATTAAAGGATGACTAAAAGATCGTTTTCAAACATTGCTATTGTTTCTGATGATAGAGAAGTTGGAAATAATGTTTTATCAAGGAATAAATGTATTTTGTAGATTTCGGTAACTTGTATACATGCTGAATATTTGATTGAAAATTACCTGTTTCTGGAGTAAAATAGTGGGAAATTAATTTTCAATATCTTTAACTATAAAATTTCAGCACGCGCGTTGGTTTTAAATGTTCGTTATCAGGCTCGAATGAAAAGATTACAATACGTGGGTTTCTTTACTCTTTTTCTTGTCATTCTAACTAATCGCAATTTTCGAGAACAATTTTTTAGCCATTATTTATTAAACCAGTCCCCGTAAGATTCCAGAAAAATGTAGATTTCTTGGCCCGATTATAAAAAAGCTATACCGATTAATTGGACGATGCTGTTAAAAATGAAGATACTAAATACCGATGTCGACAAAAATGAAGATTCCAAATACCGTTTAATTTGATAATGTTGGCACGAATTAAGATTAAAAATGCTGTTTAATTTGATCATGACGCTGTCAAAAAGTACGATTAAAAGCGCTGTCTCAGTTAACGACGTTGTTAAAATGCTGTTTAATTCGATAACGCTGTGAAAAATAAAGATTAAAACCACCGTTCAACTTAATTCAACGTTCGCAGATATTTTTCGGTAGAAATGATATCGCCGCGGGGATTCTCGAATCAAGTTTTCGCGTTACCCCGAACATTCTCCTATGAAGCCAGAGGCAGCCTCGGAAGTCGTTCCGCCGAGCTTCGAAAACTTAAATTAGCAATGCTGATAGAGGGGGAACGTGCATTTATTTCTTCAGTCAACAAGGCCGGCTCGAGATCGGCCGCTCGATAGCGGCGTATTGTGTAAATTAATCAAAGCAATCCCGGCGCGTGTAATCGAGAATACGGCACGAAGTATGATTTATTATCCGGCCGCAATTATTCTTCGATAAAGGGATACATACCTTTCATCGGGAATAATTTCGAGCTGAATGGAAACGATCGGGTTACGGGGAAACGTAACGACGAAACGGCGTTCCCGCAGTTACGTTATGTTTCGTCGTTTCGGGGGTTTACGTGTTACCGCGATATCTATGCGGTTGTATAAATCAAAACGCGTGGAGACCGGCTGCCGCGATATCGCGAATGATTATTTCGAATTTTTGGACTGGAAAGTTCTTCGGCGATATAAATTCCCGTTTTATTTCGATGCTTGCGGAGAGCTTTCCAAGAACGGGCACTGCATTAACATCCGCAGTCGCGTTATAATTCGACGTAGTTTGGCACACGTGGGTCGATACGCTTCCGCTATAATTTATTGCAATCGTATAGGGATCCGATCTTCGCTCGCCTAATAGAATACAAACAGACCTGGCCCGATCTTTATGCAAAAGGGAAATTGTTTGCATAAATTGCGGGAGAAAGGGGCCGAGTGTGAAAATTTCTTCCCCGAGAGCGTGGTAGTAATTTGATTTTTAATACGTACTTTTACATTCCAGTTTTTGGTATCTCTAATGTTCATTATCCCAGATGCAATTAAATATATAAAATTGATCTACGGTTACGTTATTATTTTAGTTTTAATAAATTCTCAAAATAGTGTATCGATATCTCGAGTTCTCTTCATGTTTGTATTTTGTTGAACTTCGTGTACTAATTTATATCAAAAGTACATAAATCTGTAATCATTATAAATGTGCAGAAATTATTTTACAACAGTCAGAGTAAGGAAAAAGTTATTTTGTTAAGTATTAGATACTTTATTATATTATTATTATTATTCTTATATTATTATTATTACAATTGTTATATTATTGTTGTTTCTATTATATTCTTATTATTATTATGCCTGATTATGTACTAATTTTGTTATGTCGCATTTCGGTTTGATCAATTATCGATATTTTCCATTTTCTATGAATTATTTTACAAAAATTAG
Source organism: Megalopta genalis (assembly GCF_051020955.1). NCBI lineage: Eukaryota > Metazoa > Arthropoda > Insecta > Hymenoptera > Halictidae > Megalopta > Megalopta genalis. The sequence continues at coordinate 7,276,492 of NC_135025.1, forward strand.
AGTAAGGGAAACATGTATTTCACCAATTAGATCTTTTTGCAGTAACAACGGAATGGATGCAATATCAATATACGTTTCCTGTATCTGAAAATTGTACGGTTATGAATGCATAAAAACTGGCAATATTATTATTACATTAATCAAATCATTTGAAAATATTCGGTACGATGCTTTATTATGTATTAATTCTATTAGCTCGTATTTTGATTTTCTTAATTATCAACCTTTCGCTGTTTTCGATTTTATAAAAATTACATTCAGGTAAAAATGTATTTTACCAACCGGATCTTTCGCAGGCAAAATGAAATAAAAATATTAACGAATTCGTTTCGAAATACACGTTTCTTGCACTTGAAAATTGTGCAATTATAAATGCATAAAGAATAACGAATCTCGTTATTACATTACTAAAACCATCGGACCGATATATAATTATTTATTAATTATAGCAGGTCTCGTTTCGATGTTATTCATTATCGGGTGTTGCCGTTTGATAAAAGAAAGGAAAAAAGGAAAAAGTAGAACGAGATCGTTCGGTGGTTCACTGATTTTTTACGTCCGCGAAATGGAAACAAGTCATAGCTAGCGAAATGAATAAAAGCGGCACGGAAATACTATAGCATAGTACAGTGTTGAATTTTTATCCGTGTCGCGCGTCGAAATAAAACGGAAAACACGAATTTGTTTGCTGTCGGAAATATAAATCACGGAATTCTTAAAATATCACTGGGATCATCTATTTTTTTTTTTGCCATTAAACGGGGACCACCCCTCACCACATACACGTACAAACATACATATACACGCGGCGGGAGATGCACAGAGTGTCATATTGCCGAAACACAGTTTCCATTTCGAAAAAATACCGACGCATACAAGCGAGGTGCAAACGAGAACTCGTCGTTTTATTTTCCCGCGGAAACACTTCTGATCGCGCCCGATTTATTTTGTGATTTGCTTATCGATGCTCTCGAAATGAAATTTTAAGCTACGGCATTTATACAAAATCCAACGAACCACTGGGGGTTGCACTGTTTTTAAAAAACGAACAATGTTTGAACTTTCGGTATGCGAAAATTCAATTGATTCGAATCAATCGCGACAAGATGTCGGCGGTACTTCGAGTATTTGCTAGTTTCTAAGATTCTCAAGCCCGAAATTAATTTATTTATTATCACGTACATATATTATATATTTATATATATTTATATATATTTATATATATATATATATATATTTATATATATATATATATTTATATATATTTATATTTATGTATTTATATATATATATTTATATATATTTATATTTATGTATTTGTCATCGTGCAGTAAAATATCTCCAAAATATTCAAGGCATTTAATCCGATCTTAAAAAGGTTATACCATTTGAAAAGGTGTGCCAGCACGTTTATTTAAACTCACTATACTTTGTTATCGCGTGAGAACAATTGGAAAGAATTTATTTAAGCCCCTCGAACTCTTGGCTCTCGCAAATTCGGGATTAATCGATCTCGAAAGGCTCCGGTAACGAGACATCGCGCAGCGAAATTTTGTGACAGCGAACTTTCGAAATTGTCCCCATTAATACAATTAATAACGGTGCCTCCCCGCCTCCTCCCCGACGTCCCCCGAAATTTTCCGCGAGAATACCCGCCGCCCAGAGGCCCTCGATTAATCTGTCCCGCGCAATGGCAGGTGAAAGGTAATTGCTTATCTAGTTTACCTGGCCTCTACGCGCGCTTCTACCCCTATTTGTATATTGATTAAAGCTTAACGCGACGTTACGGCATACGTATACTCTCCATTAGCTTTACTTTCCTGTCGTGTGATTGCACATTATGGCCGCGTTTACATAGCGCAGACGAACGGTTATTTTCCGGCCGGATCTCTGCAAGTGTCTGCTTTAACTCTACCAATTAACTTCGAATTTACGGCCTGAACGGTAGAGCCACCATTTTGGCTCGCTCAACGGCAAGATTAAAAAACACCGAGACGCCTCGATCTTCCACTGCGAACACCAGTTTAGCGCTAACATTTTCGCGTTGGTCCTACAAACGTTGCTGCGTTTGCGCAAAAATTATCGCTGTCACGTTTATTTAATTGTATAATTAATTACTTATTTACTTACTTACTTATTTAATTAATTTGATTATTATATATAATATTATTATATATATTTGGTGATTATAATAATTAATTAAATAACTATAAAATATTATATAATTATTATTATAACTAAAATACCTTGAGAGTCTGGCCGCTTTCGAGAATTTTGTTGAAGATCCTCCCCCGCTATATCCCCCGCCGCCAAATTATTATTATTATTATTATTATTATTATTAATATAATTAATAATAATTAATAATAATAATATATAATATTATTATATATAATAATATTAATAATAATAATAATAATAATAATAATGTGAATAATAGTAATAAATATAGTGAATTTTTGCGACTAAAATACGTTTGTAAATTTTATGATGTTTTGTATAATTGGAGGCCGAGGCGAAATAAAAAGGTGACATAATTATATATATATATATATCACCGTTTTATTTCGCCTCGGCCTCCAAACACACAAAACATCCTAAAATTCACAAACGTATTTTAGTCGCGAAAATTCACGACGATTATGCCCGTGGCACCATAAAATATTGTCATCTCTTCACGACGCAGTCTATTCGTTAAAAACCGGTTAAACAAGGAAAGTCCAAACATTGTAAGAAACCAAAATACCACTTTTCAAACGAACTTCCCGACGGCAACATTTCCGCCGCAAAATTTCTGCAACACCGGCGGTTTCCCGAATCGAGTAACAAACGGCAGGAAAATATTTTCGAAGCTGCCGTTCATTCTGTGCGTTGAACAAATAAATAAAATCGCCGCCGTTCATTTCCAGTGGAAGCCCCGACACGGTCGGCAGTATTTCACAGGACTTCATAACGAAGCCCGAAGTCTTCGACGTCCGCGTAGAACAAACAAGATGGCGGCCCCGGCCATCAACAATTTCTCGCCCGCAGCAGTTTCTCTCGTCGTCGTGGCAGTTTCTCTCTGTACGAGAATGGAATAAACGTGGCAGGGCCGCCCGTAGACGTTCGTTTACGTGGCCTGGCCCCGTCTATGCTCGCCGGGAAAATCACTTGTCGTATTTTTCTTTCCGGTCCCCGCGTTCTCCCGGTCCGTCGCGTTCGACGTGTCAACGGTCGGTGGGTCGACCTGCTCTAGCTAGCTCTCCTCGTGTCTCCGACCTTTATAGAGAAGGCTTGTTCGCCGCTGCAAACAATAGGGATAGGCGATGTTGATCGAGTACTCATTACGTGCAACACAGGTAGCCATGCACAAAGGCTGGCCGAGTTCCTGGCAGACTGTCACGTGACACGGCGTTGCGTGAACCTGGACATATTGTCGTACAATGGGAACGACACGCGAATTCTCTAAATAAGCTGAATCGCGACGTCGAAGGACGAACGGCAAACCACGCGGTCCCGCTAATTATTACGGTTCACTCATTTTCTCTGGAGACGTTCGTGTCGAGCGCCGCTTTCGAGATCGTTTTGTATTCCCAAGTTTCTTGAAGGCTGAATTGGATTTATGGCGTTCGCTGGAAAGGCTGCGGTTCTAAGCTATTTTCAATTCCTCGGCGACAGACCGATCCGAAATATTCGATTTTCGAGTTATTGCTGCGAGCATGATACAGATATTCTTCTAGTGCGCACTTCTGTTGATCCAATTTATGGTGCACACCGGTTGAAAACGTAGCGCTCGTGTGTAATTTCTTTTTTTCGAATGGTAGACTGTAGCTTTTCGAAAAAAGTGGTGGAACTTGTAAAACGCAATATTTATATGGCATACCGATTGGATAGATGACAAGGAAGATTGCCATATTTTTTCATTTAGCCAGTGTTTGACGAATGTACTCGTCATGGAGAAGTGGCAGTATTTTGTTTTATGACGACTATACTCGTCGTTGCGTAAAAAGTAGAGGCCACTGGCTATTTAAATTGTAATTTTAGTGAAAACGAAAAACATATTCTCAGATTTCGAGAAATATTCTTATATATATATATATAAGAATAAGAATAAGAAAGATATATATACTCATATTCTCAAATTTCGTGAAATATTTTCTTATATATAATATATATATAACATAATAAGTCGACGTTATAGAACCAGTATTGAAAAGATCGAAATGACTTGAATTATGCATCACGGAAATATTGTTTCCGAAGTTTTCGTGTATTAAAATTTCTAGAAAAATGCATACCGACGCGCTTTTGTTGCGAACAGTTTGTTAATGCGAAAAATCGTTGAAAGTTCCAGTCCGGTCACAGAACGTTCCAGTATTGCGGACGTCCGCTCGTTAAAATATACGTAGGATTAAAAACTGCACGGGAAACCGCGGCTAAAATTTACGTGTGCACGCGTTGGAGGTCTGAGCTTTCGCTAAAACAGAGAACAAATCTGCGAGCATTTTGAAGCATTTTTTAAAACTCTTCTTAAGGTTTACGTTGCACTTAACTCTGTATTATTTTTACGCTGATTGAAACACGCCATTGAATAACCGAAATATATCTGCCCGCGCGTATGAAAATGTAGCAAAAATTCGCATTCCAGCGTTGCGTATGGAACAATTAAACTAATCAATTGCACTTGGAATGTCCTAGTTTTGCCGTTAAAACGCTACATCTGACCGAGAAATTATGTGAGAGATTTAACACTTCGAGCCTCGAGGTTTTAAAGGATTTATATTTGACAGTGAAAGAAAATTTGTACAAATATGAAAGTCAGAGAATTGAGGTTTTGCCATACATAATCGCTTTTCAGACTACTGTGCAGCTGCTCTTCCCTGCTCCGATACGTCCCGTGCCAACACAATGCCGGAAATGTATGCTGGTATAATATTTACACGCATCGGTCGCATTCATTTGGTCGTCAGAGCGTCATATTTCGATCAGATTACGCCATCGCCGTCGCTTCGAAATACATAGTGGTTTGCTATTGGAAAGAGGCTGGCGCGAAATGAGTTCTGTTCGAGAGTACACGAACAACTCTATAACGCATACAGGGTGTTACATTTAGAAAACTCTCGGATAACCAGCTCGACAAAACTTGCTTAATATAAACCAGTTTAATGTGAACATCGTCTGGTATTAAATGATTTCTATGCGAGACAAGTTGTTGGAGGAGATTTTCGAACAAAAATCACTCTGTATACTTGTACAACTATAACAAAGCAACTATACTCGTCGAACACAGAGTAAGCGTCGCCGTTAAAATACTGGATCAAACAGTCGGTTTTATTTTATATAACTAACTTTATTGCGTACTAATATTTACTTATTCACTTAACATCGACGCATATTACATACACAACAAACGAAAGACGCAGGAAAAAGCAAATACTTGTAAAAGTTAAAAAATTCAAATTGCTTGCAAAAATTCAACATTGCAAAAGGAACGATGCATAATGGCACTTTGTATATTTATATTATATTATATATATATATATATATATATATATATATATATATATATATATATATATATATATTATATTATATTATAGATATATATATTATATATATATATATATTATGCATGAAATAATTTCGGACACGGTGAACGGATGCCCGGCCCATTGCGCGGCGTCTTTGTTCCGCCATCTCATTTTTCTCTCGCGCGGAAATCTGGCATAGTCGCGTGCGTGCCGCAGTTGTTAAATCACGAACGACAAACGTTGCGGTTGTCGGACGTTAAGGAACAACCCCGAAACCCGGGCCAAACGGAAACTAACTCATTCGTCAGCTGCCATAACTTTCGACCCCGTGTCTCCGGAAGCTAGACGTTCCATTATTTGCTCGTTTACCGAGATGTAGAACGAATGCCGCGCTAAAGCTTCGGAACAACGGCGATTTTTCGCCGCGCTATGAATCATGGCCGCGAGAATCATCAAACTGGAATCAACTTTCGAACGTTCCACGGTTCCACGGTTAGATTCCACGGTTTCGCGAGTGTGCTTGATTTATGGAAATTCGTCTGCATACGTTTTCTATTTTACGTTACTGCGTTATACTTCGAGTTGCGCGGACAATTGATTTATTATAACATGCTTGTTATAATTCGCGATGGAATCGCGCACGAAAATGGACAATTTCGGAAGAGGAGATACGATTAATCGAGCCTTGCGACTCGTTTTTATAGTTACCGATTGCCAATAATTATAAAAACGAGCCGCGAGGCCCGAAGAATCGCGACTTAGGATTCTCAGATCTCTCAGATTTCAATTCAGATCTCCGAGCATTTCTGGGAGAAATTACTCTAATTACTATATTTCGAAAATATCTATTTCAACTACAATTAAAAGAGAGATCTGCTATTGGGCCAGATGTTAAACAGAATCGTTTCTCGAGAAATATATTCTCTAGTCTCTAACTCGTCTCCGTCTAAGTAAATGATTGCAACAGCCTATTAATAATTTGTACTATAGCAAAGCGACTATGCATTTCTGGGAGAAATTACTCTAATTACTATATTTCAAAAATATCTATTTCAACTACAATTAAAAGAGAGATCTGCTATTGGGCCAGAAGTTAAACAGAATCGTTTCTCGAGAAATATTCTCTAGTCTCTAACTCGTCTCCGTCTAAGTAAATGATTGCAACAGCCTATTAATAATTTGTACTATAGCAAAGCGACTCTGCATTTCTGGGAGAAATTACTCTAATTACTATATTTCAAAAATATCTATTTCAACTACAATTAAAAGAGAGATCTGCTAATGGGCCAGAAGTTAAACAGAATCGTTTTTCGAGAAATATTCTCTAGTCTCTAACTCGTCTCCGTCTAAGTAAATGATTGCAACAGCCTATTAATAATTTGTACTATAGCAAAGCGACTATGCTATAACAATAGTTGACATAGTTCCCCGGAAGAAGTGGAATGTCTGAAGAAGCGACCCCAATTCCCGGCGCTCGCCAATTCTTCTCGTGAAAGCATTAATAGAAACTAATTACGAGGAGTGCGCTAACGAACTTTCAAACTTCCGTCGTCGCGTCGCTCCGGTTTTTCGACGTTAGACGAAGGATCGCCAGTCGAATACATTCTGATTAACTGTTTAATACTAATTCACGTTGGATTGTAACAGCGTTCCCGTGTTCACGGGGGCGAAAACTTTGTTTTCCGTCCGAGTTTCCCCATTTTCCTTCACGCCGCGCCGGAAAACGCAATTACGCGAGGCGCGAGGCTGCCGCGGATTGGTTCTACCGGGAGTCACGTGACCGGTCATTGCCCTACGGGACGAACAACATTTTTATTTCCGGTCTCGGGCCGCGCCGCGGCCCGATAAATCCGAATGCGGCCGTTCGCCCGGAACTGACAATTAAAATAACTGTTCGCATATGTTCGTTTTCCGGGCGCCGTTCTTCACGCGCCAACGAATGGGAAAACTCGGAATTATGCGCCGTGCTATGTGGCAAACGGCGCACAAAAGCGGCGAAATGTCCCGCTCGTGACGAGCAACGGTGTAGGGGAAGTGCGGGTATTACTGCGGTTTCTAAATGAAGGCGAATTTCGACGGAGAAAATAAGACCTTTCACGCTAAGAAATTGACAACTTGAGCTACAAATATTATTTTTTCATTTGAATATTTACTCTTCGCAAAATATTGGATTTCTGGAAGCACGGATTTCATTAAAAAGCGTAATGTAAAGAAACATCTATTACTATATAATAACATGTATAGTATATAATATCTATATAGTATCTATTACTGCGAGCCAAATACTGCGGACGTTCCGATTACTGCGTGTCAAGGTTGACATAACCTATTTTCTTTTAAATGTACACACATATTATTATATTTAAAAAGGTTTATATCAATACTGAATGGAACATTTGCGCTATAAATTGGTGTAATTTTTATCTCATTCGTTTATTTATTTTATAAAATAGCTATATGCTTTTGAAAGTACCAATTTCGATATCGTCGAGAATGAATGATATCATTTGTAACTTAGTTGTTTTTCGAAATGACATGGTACGTTACTGAATCACGTGCAACAGGTGCATTTTTGAGCTTTGTTGAATAAAACTTCGACGGCATTGGCCATTTCAGATTTGTGCTTTTTTAAAATAAATGTTCCATTGTCATCCTTCGTTGCGAAACGATTTCCATTGTTCGCAGTGTTCGTTTTTGACACATTTTAAAGAGTGAAACCTTAATTTTCTTTTTTTTTTTTAAAGAAATTGACTGCTAACAGGTGCTATTGGAGTAGCTAGACCGATTTTTATAATTGTTAACGTTATTCTACCGTCCACAATGCGCTATCATTTTGTTCACGACGTAACAAACATTGACCTGTTTTTACTTTAGAGTCATTGTCAACACAAGCGTTCATTCTTCCCAGTAAAAATTTTATCCCTTGGAAGAGTTAATTAAACGCGAAATTGATTTAACGATGTTTCCCGTTGTTACAGGCTCGGTCATTGTCTGCGTAACTGCATATTGGGTGTCCCATAAAACTTTATGTCTTCACATATCTTACTTCTCATACTTACAGTTCCATAAAACTATTTTCTACAGAAATATATATGGGAGACTTTCTGTTCCAGATTTAGTACAGTAATTTGTCCGATGCACCTTTAAGATGCACGTCTGTTAAATAAAAAGTGCAACGTATTTTGTAATAATTTTAACAGCAGTCGATGATAACGTTGTGTCACTTCTGTGGGGAATACAATTAATTCTTCCAAATTTTCCTTCAACTTGTAAACAAAAATGGACAATTTTATAGTCGCCGATTGTCAACAATTATAAAAACGAGATGCGAGGCTCGAATAATTTTTATTTATAAGCTGAAGGAAAATTAGGGAGAATTTACTGTATTTTTTAAACAGCCTGTACACAACCAGAAGTGAAGTGCAGTTTCTGTGCAATATGTAATCTCATAAAAATATTTCCTGAATAAATTATTTAGAAGATTTTCTGCTTAAGATTTATCAGTTTTGAAAGAAATATTTTTACGAATCAGCCTGTATAATTTCAAATGAAATACAGTCTCTGTTCGATTTACAATTTCATGAAATACGTTCTGAAACAGTTGTACAGAAAATTTTCTCTGCAAGACGTGTCAGTTCTGAAAGAAATATTTTTATATATATTTTCTAATATTTTCATATAACCCTGCACAGTTTGGACGAAATACGGTTTATTTAAACTAGTCAACCACCGTAGGATTTCATCCAACGATAACACTACATTATGTGGTACGAGGGAAGTTTGGGACATTGTTGTCATTCTTACCCGCGTAGTTCGATCCTCTTACACAGTTTACATCACCAGCACTCCACCATCTTGCACGCAGAAGGGCGTGAGCGGATTAAGGAATTAATCGCCGAGAGAGAGAGAGAGAGAGAGAGAGAGAGAGAGAGAGAGGGGGAGAACATTAATATATCTCTAGTTTGATCTAGATCCTGGAGTTTGTCGAGCGAGCTTAACGATTTTTTCAAACATTCTCATTTCTCTATAAAATTAAGGGATTCATAGGAAATTGTTATTCTATATTTTTAACACTAAGTGCACTCGAAGGTCAACTTAATTGTTTGTTCAGGTCTAAAAATGAATTTTGCAACTTGGAATCTGTAAAATGCAAGAGGATTCAAACAGCAATATTATTAAATAAATTATTTTGATTTCATAGAATGTTTCAGGCTATTGGTTTAACAGTATTAATTAGTATTAATCGAGTGCTTCTTCATTATGTATTTAACCCCAACTTAAACTATACCTTATACATAAGGGTGGTACACCTTAGTAAGGCTACCTAAATATCTCCTCCAATTGTGGGTAATATTTTAAAAATCTTTTGTATGCTATTTGAATGGTTTGAAGAAATCATTATGTCGCAAGAAATTTGTTTCTCGAAGGAGTAAATATATATATATTTAGTTATATATATTTAGTTGATCTTGTTTAGGTGGACCACCCTATATATGATTAACCGATCAGCGAACATCTTCTCATCTAAGGCGAGGGTCTGCTAGATACCCTAACTGATGAGTCCATTAGCAGGTCTAAGACCCTTTCCCTTCTCAATCTACACACACATTCCCAAACACCATATCGCTGTTCACACATGGTGCAAAAGGTTCTCCTTTTCCCGTGGAGAGATTTGTGGAGAAAAAGTTTCGACGTATGTATAACTTCCCAAAGTTTGATATCTGAATTATTCTGCTGACTGGGAATCATTTTCCTGTAAACGTTGCAAAATTTATCGATTCTCATAAATTCTCGTTGAAGTTGTGACTAGTCTGCGGACTTTATGGGGATAAAATGATATTACAAGCTTAATATAAAAATGTAATCTAAAACAATAATATAATTATAATTACAATAATATTGTAATTATATATTATAATTATAATATTATAACTATAACAATATTATAATGTTATAATTATAATTATAATATTATAACTATAACAATATTATAATGTTATCATTATAATTATAATATTATAACTATAACAATATTATAATGTTATAATTATAATTACAATAATATAAAAATATAATGTAGCATAATAATCTAATGACAAAAAAAGAAATGTAATTTTTCTGAGACTTCATCTACATCTAGAGATCATTGACTGCCACGCCAACCGCCTAAAAAATCTCATAAAATACAAATATTCGCGTTTTCGAGTTTTTACTAATTCACGAAGCACAGAAGCAGCTAAAAAGCTAATCGTAGAAAATTGTAAAATTATACACAGGACTCGCAGGAAAACAGTGAACCGAGAGCGGTCGGAGTTAGTTCAAGTAACAGTTCGATGATTCGGCTAATCCGGCATTGTTCCATCAAGCTTCCCAGCTGCAAAACAAAATCGGCATTATGTAAACGAGGGCAATAATTCCAAAATAATGGACTTATTGCAGTTTCTAGGCTGCAGCTGGCGCAGTGAATCGTGCGGGGATTAACGAAGCATTCACGGTAAATCCTCGGCAGAGGCTTTTCTTCTATTCCCGAGCCGAAGGCAGCAGGCTCGTTTGCGTTAAAAGGGGAAACTTCGAACGTGCCTCTCTGTATCCGATGATCGATCGATCGATCGATCGACGCTGAGCGATTTCCTGTTCAGCCAATCGCGCGTGAACATCTGGCCGCTACTTTTGCGACCTTATCCATAATGAACTTGTTACGCAATCTCCCTTTGACAGAAGCCCATTAATTGGGCGAATCCCGATTACGGTGGCCGCAGATTTCGGACGATGACAGTGCGGCTATGTCGCACCCTTCGTCCGCCCACACAATCGACACCGGTGGTTAAAGGTAGGATTTCCTATAAGCGTCGGACGTAAGGTAAATGTACCTATTATGGAACGCTTTACAGGGACGCATAAGATTATCGTCGATTTTATTACAATTAAAAAGCGTCGTCGTTGAATATTTATATTAGGTTAGCGGTGCCGGTTACTGTGGCGTGACCAATTGTGCCTTTGGTTTGTTTCCGGGCTTGATTAAGTTTATATTTGTTGAATAAGACGTTACGTTTTCTTATTCTTGTAGTTTGTTAATTTTTTAAATGAAAAGCCGAAGGCACAGCAATTGGTCACCCCACAGTAACCGATTCCATTACTATACTGTTCGATAGACTGATGTTTCCAGGTAACGTAGTGAACTATGAAATATTTATTTAACCTGTATTCTATATTTATTTGGATTTAAAATTATATCTATTATTATATATATTATTATATATATTATTATAGATATTATTATATATATTATTATGTATATTATATATATGACCTTTATTATATATATATATATTTTAGGGTTATATATATATATATATATAACCTGTATTCTATATTTATTTGGATTTAAAATTATATCTATTATTATATATATTATTATATATATTATTATGTATATTATATATATTATATTTTAATAAAAATTGTATATATTTCTTCATAAAAATGATACTCTTTTATTTGATATTTTCATCATACGTTTAATATATGAATGAATTGCGTAAACATCTTGTCATTACACTTTGTAATTTGTTTTTACGTCTAAGCTTAATCAAACAATTGAACAAAAAATTGTACCATGTCCCATCATTCTGACTAAAGTGTCCAATAATTGGGACATGCATATATTTCTGTCCAATCACTGGACCATCGCAATGGCCATTGCAATTAAAGGATTCCGCGCCACACAAAGGTGTCTTTCGACATCCATTTTGAAAAATAAACGATCTATCCTTCCGGATAAACCTATCCACATACCATATAAACGTGACTCTTATTAGTCTACTAAGTGACCCTATAACGGAAATTCTTTCCTTAATCGTCCAGTCACTGGGACGACATTTAGCTTGTAGATTCTCATAGACATTAGTTGGAAGGTTGATTAATCAGGAAATGGATTCACCGTGGCCGCAGCGTAAGACCGTCGTCCGTCAAGGTGATTCATGAAGACGCTCGAATGAAAATTGGAATTCGTCGAGTCTTCTCGACTTCGGGAACGAGGGACCCTGCCGCGACCTTCGTCCCCGAAATTGGCTCTCTTTTTACCCGGACGACGTTCCTCGACGAAATCCTTAATAGCGGATTTCTGTTCGAGGGAAATGAGCGAGGCTTCTCCGAGTCGTCGCAGCTTCATCGAGATGTTCTGAATCGGGTTCTAGATGATACGCGAATCTGGGACGTAACAACGATTTCGATGAAATTTTCGACGTGCGTGCAAAGTACCGAGACCTACGAAAGGGATCTTTTAAATTTTTATTGTAGGCTCGGATAAAAAATGAAATTAAAAAACGAGAGTCTTTTATTGTTGTATCATTCGAAGTTAATGGCAAAATCATGAGGAAGCATTTTAGTCATTGTCTAGTAGACTAGTCTCTCTATCATATAAAAATACTCTAGAATGATTATAATCGATCTTTATGCAAAATAAAAATTGTCGAAGTTAATTTAAACATAATATAATTTAGATGAAAATGTCTTTGAACGGTGGAACTTGATATTTGTTAAATCACGTGCTCCCTTTCTTTAATATTCTTATAGTTTACGAGTATTGTTCTTAATTTAACGATAAAAGAGTTCTTGTTAATAATTTTATCCATCCAAATATTTCGAATAAGTGGTATTTTCGGTCGTTGATTTCTTATACAGGAAATATAAGGAAATATAATAAATAATAATATATATATATTATTATTATATTAGTAAATATATTAGTAAATATTACATATATATATATATATAATCGCTATAGGAAATCGTAATATTTACTTCTCTTTTTAATTTTCAAACCATCAAACTTCGTAATTTGACTGTGGACTTTTGGAAGTCCATCGATGGATAGATTGAACATAATAGAAACCATAATTTAACCATTAGACATATTTGAAAACACTGTTACGATATTTCGAATTTATAAAAATTATTGAATGAAGAATTATATACATAGTTTTAGCCAACTTCTTAGAATTGGCTTGCCAAACTTATTTTGCATAATTTCAGTTTAATGATAAATGTAGATTTAAATTGGGTATTCATCGAACAGCCGCAAATTTTTACCTCAGGCTCGTACAGGATGTCATTCTTTGGGGAAAAACATTTTGTAAATAACTTGGACTTAAAATAGCACTCGTTAGGAAAGACGACGCGCAGCGTCGTGGTGAAAGAATTTGCGTTTCTTTCCAGGTCGGCTTCATTTCGCGAAATTTCAAGGCCATTGAAATTTGTTCCCCCCATTGAATCGCACTCATTAACTTTCTAAGGTTCTAGATCCTTTGTTCGGAGAAGCGTGAACTAGTTTTTGCAAGGGACGCGTCCGAAAATCGACTCGATGGAGCGGAGATCGTATTTACGGCAGTGCTTCGAGGAAAAAAACTTGAACCAAACAGTAATCATTATCCGAGAACAATCTAGTTTCTTCGTGAACGTTAACCGAAGTGTAAATATTCTTATCATTCTACAAGTTTGTATTTTGATTAAACTGGAACAGTGAAAGAGAATCTACGTGTATTTACAAATACAGTTAATAAAAATAAATGTACAATAATTTGGCCTCCGAATTGCCTTCGAATCGTGGCAAAAAATTTGAAATAAAAAAGTTAACTCATCATTTTTATCGATGCCGATGCCATCTGCCGTTTGTTTGTGTTAAAAACACCACCAACAAATACAGAAACAAACGTAGCAAATGTAATTACTAAATTGCGAATTTTATGCAGTTATTGTAAAAATTAGTGAGATGAAATTTAGGAGATCAGAATAATTTCCAAAATTTAATATCATTTCTGTATTATTTTCGATGATTAAAGATTGAATGATTAAATGATTAAAGAGAGAAAGAAACTCGTATTTGCCTCCTGTTTACTGCAATTGATAAAGACGATTTTTATTATACATGAAGACCCGCGGTCTAGTAATTACTATGTAAAAAAAGTACGATAAGATAACAGTAACAATAATAGCAATAATAATAATGATGGAGCCGAACGCGGGGCTGCGCGTGAACATTCAACCGCCGTTAATGCGGGGATTAATCATGGTCTGTGTTTACGAATAATAGTGGTCGAATCATTTCTCCAATTATTTCTCGGCCATGTTTATTAATCATTTTCGACAAAATCGCTCTGATCGATCAGATTTCAGGTTTTGAGGTATAATGAAATCTCCCGTTGACAAGCCGAGTTCAGTGATATAGTGGAAATTACGGTTTTGATTGACCATTCAGCACGATGACTGTTCAGTAGGTATAATCAATTGACTTGCATCGAATTTTTCATCAACTGAAGCCGCGCGCAACGCGAAATAAATCACAATCGAAAGTACGTAATTGGAATTCTATATATCAAAATAAGTACGATTTATTTTTTAGTTTCATTTATGAAAATTAAAGAAAATATTTTCTACCGATTGAGGAGTGCGAATAAAATATTTTATTATTTATATATATTATTATTCTATTTGTCAAAATAAGTACGATTTATTTTTTAGTTTCATTAATCAAAATTAAAGAAAATATTTTCTACCGATTAAACAGTGTGAATAAAACATTTTCTATTTATCAAATCGAGCCTATTATCCTATTTATCGGGAAGGATAAAATATTTTCTGTTCATCGAACTAAATAAAATATTGAAAATTGGCTTTTCGGGCCGGTTCATATTTGTCCAACAAACATTTTCAAACCCGACGCCAATATTCCTTCATTACTGATGCGAATAATGGAGTATCAATTAGCAGGTACGTCCGTATTCGCGGTTCATTTATTTACCGCCGGTGATCTGTGACTCAATGAATGTTAATTATGTTTCCGACACGTAATGAAATGATCATATCTTTGACGATTGTTGCATAAACGTGAATTCCGTTGCACCTTCTGCCTCGGTAATTGAAATACATCCCGCTCTTTTTTTGCTAATATCTGCGCCTTTTCAATAGCTGTCTATTATTTATCGTATTCTGGCGACGTTCGCGGAGTTACAATATTGACATCAATACCGCGCTAACAAATATTCAATGTTACTATTCAATGTTACTGTTTAATTAGCAACGAAAACGCATTTCCCGTGATTTTCAATTGCATGAACAATATTTAGCATAGTCCTTTCAGTAAGTTTTTCAATTAAACGAAAGATCATATATTAATTTTCATCAAAATTAATACATTTGATTATTAAGCGGTGGGATCTAAAAATATTTAGCGATGTCCTATTAATAATATTTTGAATTAAAACACTTTTCAAGTGTACGCTTCGCTAAAATTAATATAATTGTAATTAATGTACATGATTCTTAAATAGCAAAACCTAAAAATATTTAGCATTGTTATTTTAATAATATTTTGCATTAAGATACTTTCTCGGTGCTCGCTCCGCCAAAATGAACATTATCGTAATCAACGTAAATAGTTTTCAAGTAGTATTTTATATAATTATTACAATTCAATACAAAAACTGAATATTGTTAATATAATCCTAAATTATAGTTAACGATTGTCAACAACTACAAAAACAATGATTAATCCTCTTCCCAAATTGTCCATTTTTGTTGCCAAGGCGAGCGTCGAATAGGAAGAATTTACTATAACGTTTCTCCGAAGAAAACAGCAGCGGGATCAAAGGAATAAAAATTCCGTGAACTCGAGGCCCTTCGTTTACGGTTATTGAATAATCCGCTTCTCTATCGCCCTCCTCAACAATACCTTAAACCGTGAAAACGGTCTGGCTCCGCGAACCAGCCTTTAATATCTTGTTTCGCAACACCGAAGTCCCGGCTACGGCGAAATTATCAACGTAATCGTCGTTGAGTTTTGCCGGGCAGCTGCTCAGGTTTCAGTAACGCAAACTTCTTCGTTATTGCACGAACAATATTGCCGGGGGAAGATTAACGTTACCCTTGAAAGGTTCCATTTCCTCCGCTGCGATTGGCCCGGAGTTCCCATAATCGACGCAACGCGGATAGGCCGCCGAGCTATAACGTTTGAGCAGCTCGTTATTAATAACGCCAAGCGGGGGCCTGTCGACGAAAATCTTCGTTGCTTTGCAGGCTGCTTTGCGGCAATCATTAGAAATCAATTCGTATTTGTCGCAACGATTTATTTAAACAGACGTTACGATCGTTTTACCCTAACTGTGCCTGCGAATCGAATAATATGTATGCGAATAAAACATCCCCTAAATTACGGCTTTGAATTTTCATATATTATATTTAATATATTTATGAAGGTTATATCTTTAATTGTGAAGATTTAATTATGAAGATTCTATTATTAATATATTTATGAAGACTTGGATATGCTTCTGCAATTATTTAAACATAGTTATTATTTTTTATTTGTTATTATGTTATTATGCTTTATTTTATTATTTTCACTTGTATTTTTATAAAGCTTCGTTCTAAAATCGATTAAATATTGAGGCATAACTTCCTAAGTTTTTGTAGTCAGCAATTTTCAATGATTTACGTATAATATTTGATAAACGTTATGGATAAACAAATAGGCCATAAATATTTAGTTTATATGATATCAAATTGACATTATTGTTCACGTCGTTTTCGTTTATAATTGTTAAGGATTTGTACATAATACGTGATGAACAACAGGAAACAAATAAATAAAGTGTAAATATCTAGTTTATATGCATAGATAAACACGTTTACATACCTTTTACGAAGGTCATTTAAAGGTCAACGTGTTAAACACCGTTGAATTCGCCTTCTCACTAATTGTGAAACTAATCGTGTAATTAAACTAACGAAAATATGTAATCCTGTCTAAAAAAAACGTCAACGAAATTCCGAAAAATAGAAAAAGGATTTCTGCAAATGATTAAAAACGATGATAATATTTTACGCTTAATTGTTATGCGTTTCACTCTGTGTAACATGAAAATATTTTCCAAGAAACAAGAGAGAGAGAGAGAGAGAGAAATCCAGATTACTCGAGGAAACGATCGAACGAAATCTAGTAATTGTTGTAATAATTATTCGCACATCGTTTGGTTCCGATATTTTCCTGTCGAATATTCATTTTTCGTCTCTTGGTTTCGCAACGTGACGACACACACACGGACTCCAGTTAAGAGATAATGCGATATCGATTCGAAGGGACCGCCTCGATTTCAGTGAACGTCAGATTTGGGTGAACGAGGCGTGTAAAAATATCCCGCGACGGATAAACGTATCGACAAACTATTGCGTCAATCCGGTGCCCTTGCTATCAACGGTTTTACACGCGAGTAATTACGCTCTCGATGGCCCTATAGATTACGTCTGTGCAATCGATGAACTGTAATATCACTGTCTCGCGTCCACCTCCCATGAAATCTATTTTCCTTTTCGTTCGAGAACAAATCAATCCGGCGGCCCCAATCAAATCGCCGATACCGGACTAATAGCTCACGCTTTTGTCTACGTTCAAGATATATTTCTATTGGAACTCGTATTCAAAGCCAAGAAAGAACCGTCTAAATAACGTACCAATGAGAAAGCTGTCGATGCACACAGAGAAATACTGGTATCTGTAAATTATTTAAAATGTTTCAACTTATATTTCACCATTTATTGTTTATAATTCATAGCTTATCAGTTATAATTAAAAATTTATAATTTATAACCTGCAATTTGTAATTTATATTTCACAATTTATAATGTATAATCCACAATTCATAATCTCTATAATTCACAGTTTATAATATATGATTCACAATTTATGATTTCTAATTCATAATTTATAATCTACAATTTATAATTTACATTTCACAATTTATAATGTATAATCCACAATTTATAATCTATAATTCACAGTTTATAATCTATGATTCACAATCTATGATATATATAATTCACAATTTATAGTTCATAATTTACAATTTGTAATTTATATTTTATAGTTTATATTAGTTTATATTTATTATAATCCATAGTGTATAACCTATAATTTACAATTGATGATTTATAATTCACAATTTATAGTTTATAACTTACAATTTGTAATTTATATTTCACAATTTATAATTAATAGGGAACAATTTATAATCTATAAGCTTACAATTTATAATTTACAATTTATAACATATAGTTCACAACTTATAATTGTCATTAATTAGATTATTTCTTGTCCAACTTTGTTGTGAAGAAGAGGAAATCATCACAACATTATACAATCGATATATACAATAAACAAACAAATAATTGCATCTCTATCGTTCATTTTCTTCAATCTGTTTATTCAAATATTTTCTATATATATTTTTATTATCTGTTTATTCAAATTCTCCCTAATTGTCTACTTTTGTGTAGAATCTGAGCGTCAATTAGGGAGAATTTCCTGCATTTCTGCATTGACTGTATGACACAGGAGCTGTCCAGGTAGTTATTTCTTGATTTTCAAATAATTTTAGTGAATTGAATAATACAACAATACAGTAATGTCTCAATTTGGGAAGAGGGGACACGATTATTCGAGCCTTGAGGTTCGTTTTTATAATTACGAATTGTCAACAACTATAAAAAAAACGAGCTACGGGGCTCGAATAATCGTATCTCCTATTCCCAAATTGTCCATTTTTGTGCGAAATCTGAGCGTCAGTTATAGGGAGACATCACTGTATGTGTTTCAATTACTTAAATAATATACTTGATGTTGATGTACTCATTTCTTGCCACGAATACATAAAGTCTGCAGCCTAATGATGATTGTTTCCCGCAATTGTTGCAAACAATTTTTATATTCCATTCAAATTTGCAACTTGATGAACAAATTTTCTATTGACCACGCGAACACTTGGTTCGCTCTCGTTCTTCCTTTAAATAATATAGATTTGTCTGCAAATATTTTTAAGTCGCATGTTGCACGGCATGTTGCACTTAATATCGAAACGTTTAAACAGTTGTTCGACGCGTACTCTGTTCCTCGGAATTGCAGAATTGAAGATGTATCTTCTGTCCGGAACCATCGTGTCAATTTGTTAAAATGGACTCTTTAGAAGATTGCGATAGAATCGATGGAACGCTGTCCCTGAATATCCGACATTTCTCCAGTCTTTCGGGAAGTACATATACTGTGGTCACTGTCAGTTACACGTTGCACATGACAAGTTTGGGAAACAGACATGACCGGTGCACCGTCGGCGATCTATGGCAAGGTTGTGTCTATTTTCGTGCAAAGTATAAAGTTTCTGCACCAATAACGGGAGATAGGCATTTAAATTTCTTTTTAGTTTGTACGATCGTAATAATAAATCGATGATAATGCAATTGTCTTGTGTTTCATCTGTTCGAACGAACTTTCATCTTTTTAAGACAAATTTTCAGTGACCGACACACACGATTGCTGAAATGGAATTTCTACTTAAAAATACAAATCGATGGAAAGTGAAAGGGAGAAGACGTTTTTATTCAATTTCAAATGGTATCGACTCGATTAAAATTAACTGACACACGGGGACACAATTCTCACATTAAAGCGATGAAGTTAAAGTGCGATAGCATCTTCTCCTCATTAAAAGATAAATTGTTAATTATAAATTTTGAATTATGATTTATGAATCGTAAACTGTGAATTATAGATTATAAATTGTGAACTATATGTTATAAATTGTAAATTATAAATTGTGAACTATATGTTATAAATTGTAAATTATAAATTGTGAACTATATGTCATTAATTAATGACAAATAATTACAACTCGTTAGTTATTATAACTAATTCATAACAATTCAGCAGAAAGTAATTCGATAATAACTAATCTGATTAATGGTTAACAATTATAATTCGTTAGTTCCTACAAATATTTATAAAACAGTTACAATAATCGTTTAAGTTATAATCGTTAATCGTTAATTGGATTACTCTTTGCCCAATCTTCAATTTGCTGCTAATTATTGTTTGCTCTTGTACGCTTTCGTTACAATGAATATTACCATAACCACGAAATAAATGAAGAAACTCAAATTTTCTGAAAACGATGCTCATAGTCGGTGTCCTAGAAACAATTCCACCGCAAAAGAAAAAACAATCCCGAATTCGCGGATCTATGTCACGTTAATGAACTGGTAATCGCAGAAATGCAAAAATCGAGCGAGCCCATTAGAAGAATCACGTCAGCCCGGCGTAATCACGAGGGTCTCGCCTGGAATTATCCGATTCTGTATCGCAACAGAATCCGTGAGAACGATTCGGTGTGCAAGCCTGGGAGCCGGCAAAGAAAGCGAGAGAGAGAGAAAGGTAGCAAGAGAAAGAGAGAGAAAGAGAGAGAAAGAGAGAAAGAGAGAGAGAGAAAGGTAGCAAGAGAAAGAGAGAGAAAGAGAGAAAGAGAGAGAAAGGTAGCAAGAGAAAGAGAGAGAAAGAGAGAAAGAGAGAGAGAGAAAGGTAGCAAGAGAAAGAGAGAGAAAGAGAGAAAGAGAGAGAAAGGTAGCAAGAGAAAGAGAGAGAAAGAGAGAAAGAGAGAGAGAAAGGTAGCAAGAGAAAGAGAGAGAAAGAGAGAAAGAGCGAAAGAGAGAGAGAGAGAGAAAGAGCGAAAGAGAGAGAGAGAGAGAGAGAAAGAGAGAGAGAGAGAAGCCGAGCTTTTTTCAGCCGGCAGAATAATGAGCGGCTGAAGTCCACGCAACGGGCTCGCGCGAGCTGCCGTCGATATGTAGGTTAATTAGGCTCAGCCATCGCGAGGGGGCCGATTTAGCTAGCAGAGGCCGGCCCGAACAAAGAGGGATGCCTGTCAAATACTTCCAAGGAGCGCCTTAATTTCTCTCGGCTCCCTAATACTCGCCTTATCGCCGTTTGTACCGTTGCCGGCACGGCCCGGGCCGGCCCGGCCCGTTGTTCTCCAGCAAAACGCGTCTGTTGCTCGCTTTCATGGCGCTCGGCGGCGTGTTATATTGAAATGGGAACAGGAGGAACTCTCCGGTACGGCGCGCAGCGCGACGAATGACCGTTCTAGCTGGAAAGAATCATGCATCGCTTTATCTTGTCCCATATTGCATTTACGCTCGCGTCGGTATTTATGTCGACACCCTCAATTTTTAGGCATCCTTGCACACCTCTGTCGCGTGTCCCTCTTTTGTTTGAAATTTCCCGTTCGCCTTTTGTCCTTTATTGTTTCCCCTCCGCATCGACAATGCACCAGATGCAGTGCTCTTTGAGCCATTTATCTTACTTCTTTGTCATTTTCTTATAAATGCATTAATCCTTTGCACTCGAGTGGCGACACCGAGGCGTTACTAAAAATTGTTATACTATTTTTCAAAATGATTGTAACAGTATTAGATTCGTCTATATTTTTAAAGAACTGTTAAAATTGCAACCATTGCACTTACCAATAGGCTGAATACGCATAAATCGTAATAAATCATATAAAACGGAATTGCTGTAGATCAGAAAACATCTTTTGGATTTCGAATTAAAATAGCTTCGATTGCAAAGGGTTAATAATGGAGACCCGGAACAATTGCGCAGACCACCCTGTATAATACTTTCCGAATGTTTTTGTAACGCAAAAAGTGACTGCGATATCATTTAATTTGTAATATTATACTATTAAGATCTGCTATAGTGAGCTAAAATATTATACATATTTCTAAGGTACGATAAACATTATATCGGAAGAAATGAGCGTCGGTGAATTTCCTCAACGATTACCGAAGACACACGTTATCCAAGTTCATCGTGTTTCAATGAGAGAATATTTTTGCGAGCCACTGTATCTGTTTCGTGGAATAACGATTTTCCCACGTAGAATAATTCGTTTCACGGATTATTGAAGCGGCCGGATCCGCGTACTATTCGCGAATCAACATTTCCCATCCCAAATAACGCGTATCGAGCAGAGTGCCTTGCCGCCGTATAACCGGTTCAATTTTCCGCGAATTAGGCTTCTCGCACCCACGCAATTTTCGTGCGCTCATCACGGTGAATCTTGAAGAAAAGTCGGGCGCGCGTTCGCGCATTTCGATGCGAGTTCTTTGAATTATACGAGAGTCTGACGGTGCCTGATAGACTGTAGATTTGCAGGTTTGTGGCGCGTTAGGCAGAAGTATCGAGCAGAAAGTTGAAGAGAATTTTCGATTTGCTATTTGCTGAAATTGTTGGGGAGAGAAATAGAGGTTTGCTCGGATTCTGTACATTGCTACCGATGTGCACGAAAATGGACAATTTGGGGAGAGGAGATACGATTATTCGAGCCTTGCGACTCGTTTTTACAATTGTTGACTGTCGGTGATTATAAAAAAATTATAAAAACAAGGTGCAAGGCTCGACTAATCGTATTCTCCTCTCCCCAAATTGTCCATTTTTATGCGCAATCTGAGCGCGAATTAGGGAGAATTTACTGTATTTTTATTTTGGTCTGCAGTGTAGAATTCCGTCAGAAAACGGAAATATTTATTTATCTGTTTATTTGTTAAAACAATTGGTTTATTGAAAGATTAATTTTTCGCAATTCGTAGAAATTGTTAAAGCGAGAAATACAGTTGCCGCGTTTCAAGCTTAGATTTCGCGTGTTTAAAACGATTTAAAAGGTGTCGTTACGCTAATCTCAGTGTACGAAAATGATTCGCGAAGGGAACAAATTTTCTATCACGGTTCTGTTCGTCGCAATCAAGATAGAAGATTCGTATTCCGTCCGATGATGATCAGCCTCAAAGTAACTGGCACAATTGCTTCCACAAGTACGATGCACCTAATCAGAGAATAACAGAATGTTCCCGCGGGACGACCTAATTTCGATCGGGAGGATACACGTCGGATTAAATCTGGCAAATCTAGGTCTCGTTCTGAAGTTGTTATGGTTGCTGCCTGCCCGGATCTTCGGCAGATCCCATTAAATCCGATACAATTACGGTTTTCCGGGTATGCCTGCGGTCAGAGTTGGGCGAAAAGTAATCCGATCGATGATCGACGATCGTAACTCGTTGGTTGTTGTTAATTATTCCAGATTAATTACAATAATTAACGAGATATACAAATTATTATAGAATAGTTACGATAACCAACGAGTTATATCTGATCTATAATAATTTATGGTAAAGAATGAGTTGCAATTGTTAATTTGTTAATAAGATTAAGGTCCTACGCCTATGTGATTGGTTTGGCCTCCGAATTGCCTTCGAATCGTGGCATGTCGCCTCCGTATTTCCGTGGAACGTGGGCTCGAATAATTCCATTATAATAATTTCCATTGATTGCCTCAAATATTTTTCTAATGCTTTTTTTGTTATAATTACAATTTGTGTAATAAAATAAGTATATATATAATAAATAAGTTATTTGCTTATATTACTACCCGAAAAATGGCATTTTAGGGAGAATTGATTGTATTCATATTAATGTACACCGGCATGCAGGCTACTGCTTTTTGCCGACTGTTTCGTTCTCTCTCTCTCTCTCACGAGATGTCGGCAACTATAAAGGCGAGCCGCGAGGCTCAAAGAATCGCGACTGAGTGTCCTCCGATTACCGTCTTCACTTTTGAGCTCCGGACATTCTAGGGAGAATTGATTGTACTTTTTTATTGTAGAATTTATTGTACTTTTCGCCGAACTCTGCACGCGGCTCATTCGATTCGTTCGCATTAGTGTGGTCCGCGCAAGCGATTTATCGGGCCTGCGTGGAACAGGCATAACGACCCGATGACGTCGGCCGGTATGATTTAATCCGGAATAAAAACGCTGCAACGAATGTGCGAACGTGTCCGCGACGCTTTTCAATAACTGCGCTAGAGTGATAACAAATATTTATAGAAGCAGCCAGAAAATATTTGAACGCTAAATTTCTTTGCACAGAATGCATTAACACGTTCGCCACCACGGTTAAAATTGCCAAATTAATTTTAGTGAAAAATAAAAGTAGTCTGTATTTATTGCAAAATATTCGGACTACGCGCACATATATTTCTTTCCTCAATGATTTTACCAAGTTGAAAGGAACACAACAGTAGTTTAAAATATGTTATTATTTGATATTTATATTTGATATTTGATATTTATATTAAAATATGTTATTATTTGATATTATTTGGTATTTTTTTTGTATTATTTGTTAAATGATTTCACTGTTAGGCATTCGAGCTGCTCAGTTCTGTCATAAATGGTAGGAGAGTTCGCAATTTTCAATTTCTAAATTGTTTTATAATATTTTACAAAGGAGTTCCGTTGCATTTAAATGTTTCAGTCATGAAAATAAAGAAAAAGAGAACGTGTTAGCTCCAGAAAACAAAGATTAGGGTACAACGATAAATTGGGGTACATTCGTTTCAGAGAATATAATCAAACAACTATTGCAAGATGTATTGCAACAAACGCAGCTTTAGCAACATACAAAATTCTAAAATATCTACGATATTTATTTTCACAGTCTGTCGTTCGTATTTTTGTAAAAGAAGTCAAACTTCATCGAGCAAATTAAACTTCATCAAGCAGAGTAAACTTTATTAAGGAAACCAAACATCATTAAGCAAATCAAACTTCGTTAAGTTCGAACTTCATTAAATGTATCAAAAAAATCAAAGGAGGGTGGTCAAATAAGCAGACTTTGGATCTAAAAGCCAACGGAATATTTTATCGAGGTATAATTGTAAATCTTCTAAAGAGTAGCGAATATAATAGACGACAATATATTGCAAAGTTTACGTTTATTTTTAACAACTTTCTCATCGCTTCCTGGATAAATAATTGTATTCCAAACTCTTTAGAAAGTAGAGAATTTCTTCTCTAAGAAGGTTCCACGATTTTGATTTAACATCATGGTTTAGGAAGAAAAGTCTGTGTCTTGTGTTTCGTTTGAAAATCGCAAGGTACAGTAATGCCTCCCTAACTGTCGCCCAAATTGTGTAGAAAAATGGACAATTTGGGAAGAGGAGATACGATTATTCGAGCCTCGCGATTAATTTTTATACTTACCGATTGTCAACAATTATAAAAAACGAGCCGCATGGCTCGAACAATCGTATCTCCTGTTCCCAAATTGTCCATTTTTGTGCCGAATCTGAGCGTCAATTAGGGAGACTTTACTGTATTTCGTATAGGAAAAGAAATGTCGAAACATCGCAGTCTGGATTGATCTCAAAGGGAACGTAAGCATCTCATTATGTGAAGAAGGAACGTCGGAACACGTCGGAATTCAGAATCCATGTCAGGAGTTCGAGAGTTAATCCTTGGACGACGGTGTCTGCGTCAGTTTCGGCACTGACTTACAAGATTCCCATCTAACTCCGCAGCTCTTGATAACTTACTCGAGTCAGCGATTAATTTCTGGTTCGCATTTCGGAGAGATCGTGCAACGCGTCGTTCCCAGAACCGCAGTCGATGCAGCGATGAATGATAACAGATCGAAACATCGTGACACACCGAACATACAACCATCGTAATTAAATTGTCGATTTCTATGGATCGATGGCAAATGTGCAAGATTTCGAGAGGAAAGAATATACGAGGATACGAAAGAAAAATGTAAGAATGAATCACATTTCTTCAAAGTTCTGCACCGCGATTTGAAGAAGTATGTTTCAATTACACTGTATTTCGATTACATTGTATTTCAATTACACTGTATTTCGATTACACTGTATTTCGATTACATTGTATTTCAATTACATTGTATTTCAATTACATTGTATTTCGATTACATTGTATTTCAATTACACTATATTTCGATTACATTGTATTTCTATTACATTGTATTTCAATTACATTGTATTTCAATTACATTGTATTTCGATTACATTGTATTTCAATTACACTATATTTCGATTACATTGTATTTCTATTACATTGTATTTCAATTACATTGTATTTCAATTACATTGTATTTCAATTACATTGTATTTCAATTACACTGTATTTTGATTACATTGTATTTCAATTACACTGTATTTTGATTACATTGTGTTTCAATTACAATTGATTTCAATTGCATTGCATTTGAATTACACTCGTGACTAAAATAATTAGCAACTGAATGAATTGAAAGGTTCGAATTATGTAATTGAATTGCATCGTAGGTGAATTACTATGTAATTGAAATGCAATGTAATCAAATTGCAAAATTGAATTACAACATAATCGATTTGACACAACGCTGATTAGAATTAACGTAGAAACATAATAAATATTGGATCCTGGATAGCTTAATTGGTTAAAACAAGTCAATTAGTCAATTTTCGAGTTATTGAGCCAAATTTCAAGAAAGTTATTGCGATTTAAAAACTACACGAACATTTTCGTGAGCCACTGTAGCTGTAAAGAAAATCATAGTGCAATTGGTTAAGCAATCCTTGAAGAACGGTTCCTTCTATTATGTTTTCTGCACTATTTACTGAATTATTTACGCGATTATAATAAAATTCTTTAACGCGGTCGTTGAAACTTCTAGCAACAACTATCGTCATTACTGAAAGCAGAAATCTGGGAAATGCATATTTCGAACGCAAACGGTCTTACACTTTTAGCGGACAGTGTACACGGGAACGCAAGTCATGCAAAATAAATGGAAAAGATCGACTGAGTTGGACTTGTCAGTAAGACATCAAATCGTCCGTACATATGCGTGTACAGTACATGGACAGAATTAAATCGCTACCGTTTCAATGTTCGAGTTGAAAGCGTTTCCCTGTTTCGTGTTACAGATTCCAGACATTGCTCGCGAATTGTCAATTACCGTTTCCACACCGGAGGCAGACGTGTCGCGGTAAAAACAGCTCGGTCGAGTAGTGGTCAATCGTGTACCTACTACGGATACTAATTAGCAATTCATAATAAATGTGTCACGGTTTCTCGACCGAATCGCATCAATTTTTATCCAAATTGTTCAACACGATTGTTGAAGATTGTTTTTCACAACCGTTCTTGCAACGTTCTCGATTCTTTCAATAATTCCTCTGCTCCATTATCATATACATGATGTCCTAAAATTATGGTATTTTCGAGAAAAGAGGGATTCCTGAGGTGATTTGAAGCAACTTTTTCCTTTACAAAAATGTTCTCCGAGGCATCGTTAACGAATTATTCATAAAAAACACCGACCAATGAGGGGCGAGTTCGCTCGGCGCTAGGCTCCGTACGCTTGTTGGCTCGGCCGCCGCGCGCCAGCCGAGCTCGCCTCTCATTGGTCACTGTTTTTCGTTAATAACTCGTGAACGAAGCCTCGGATTGCATTTTCGTTAAGGAAAAAGTTACTTCAAATGACCTCATGAACCCCTTAGTACCCGGAAATACAATAATTTTAGGATATCTTGTATATTACATTACCGTAAATTCTCTCCAATTGTCCTTCAATTTTTGAACTAAAATGGACAGTCTGGCAAGAGAAGATACGATTATTCGAGCCTTGTTTTTATAGTTGTCGACAATCGGTAATTATAAAAACAAGCCGCAAGTCTCGAATTATTGTACCTCCTCTCTCCAAATCGCCCATTTTCGTTCCCAGACTTCGATTAGGGAGAGTTTACTGTTACTTTAGTGTTCTAACGTGCCTATACGATGGCTCCCAAGCAAACTGATGCAGCTGAAAATGAAAAATTCAATCGATACATTAACGTTCGCCGATCGACCCGTTCCGTGCACGCACGACAGATTCGGTGTATGCATAATGCGCGTTACATTATACGTCGCGGGGATCGTTTGATAACGGGCCCGGGATAAGTTGCCGTTGCCAGTATCGACAGAAATGTCACGAGCATCGTGAAATTATTGTTCCGCCGGTGTACAGCCCGGCGTGTAGCAACACGGCACGGATAATTGTCTCCTTTAGCCCGGCTTAATGGGAAATTATGAACTGTACTTCGATTTTCCAATCTCACGAGCTTCTTCGAGCTTGTCCCAATATTATAGTTTCGAGTGTACCAATGCCTCGAGTGATTCGTTGTAATCGATTTGCCAATCTACCGCCCAAATTGAGCGCGACACCGCTAAGGGTCGATTCACAGCTAGGTGCCAGGCTCGGGCCGTGCTCCGAGGCTTCGATCAAGGCCGAATTGTTCTTACATTTGATTTACATAGGAGTGTTTATAACATAATTATATTCTCACTGCTTTTCGGATGTTAAAACATAATTATGGAACATACTGTATAACAAATATTCTTGCAATTGTTTTCTTTTTTAAAGAATTTAAGCAATTCTGCGAACATTGCAACGTTAAAGACGCTAATAATTTTTGCAAACATGATTACATGCAAGTATAAAAGATATTTTCGTATTGTTAGACCATCTATCTTATATGTTTCTTCTTTGGGATTAAGACAATGCTAATTCCTGCCAAAGATAATCACTTGAATAGATAGAAAATAATATATAATAATATAATAATATAATATAATAATAATATGATAATAGAAAATAATATAATAATAGTAATAATAATAATAATAATAATAATAATAATAATAATAATAATAATAATAATAATAATAATAATATATAGCTAATAATATAGATGTACTATATTATTACTTTACATTTATCTTTTCAATAATCAACGGAATACTGCTAAGAATTGCAAACAAATATTTTTGCGTTCTTAGTCTATCTGTATTGTAATTTTACATTTCTTTCTTATATATTTGCAACAGTTTTTCTAAAATAACGAAACAACCCACGCAATTTAGCATTCACTGACCGATCAGACCGTTTCTTTTCTACGGTATTAAAAATTGCAAAAACAATATGAACGTAAGTATTCTTATCGTCGCATCCACTGCCATCTTTGTAGACAGAGTTTTCTGTTAAACTGCTCGCCAGCATATTCATCGCTTTGTCGCTTTAAACGTCACAGATGACGTAGAAATACGGTAGCTACAGATTCGATGAGGTAATCAAAGGATAGGCGCTCAATGATCGGAAACTTTGTACATCTCCTTTCGTCGCAGAGTGAGTCCATTTCAATCGATCCTCCTCCAGATCTTCGAAACTGTTGACGATACCGGGGAGAGTCCCTGATAAAAGTTAAATGGTTTCGGGCAGAGGACATAATTTGATAAAAAGTTTCCTTGCGGCCGAATCCGCGGAGGACGTTGGAAGGTTAATTCTATTTCGTTCCGCGAAATCTTTCAAGTTTTATTAACACTTGAACAGTGAACCATTTTGAGTAACACCTAACTAAAAGTTCATAAGTTCGTTTATCAATCTTTCTCCACTATAGTCTTGAAACTATTCCTTCTGCACGCGTTAGATTTCCTAAAATATTCAGGGTTCTGTACTTTCTTATTTTTCAAATTGTATAAATCTCAATGAAACATAAAAGGGTATTTAAATTAATTGTCAGAAATCTGACATTCGAACGACAATTTTTAATATCTGGGTCCAAATCGACCCGGTGAAAAGCTATCGGTGAAAAGCATACTCTACGAATTCGTTATTCAGTTAGATAAAAGTCACCGATAAGAAGCTCCTTAATCATCTATGCTAATAGAATTTATGCTAATAAATTTGCATTTATGCTAATGATATTTATATTACTGTCTTGGTTGCACATATGTACGTACTTCGCATGGTTCAAACAAGCTTTTGCGAATCATTTGTGTGGTCGTCTGCGACGACTGCGATATCGCATTTTGCGCAAAGAACGTGAAATTAGTATTCTGTGCAGCACTAATTAAAATTATAACGCATAGCACGATATCCAGGAAATTGATAATTTCTGTTTTACGAAATTCTTGTCGCATTTAACAAAAGCCACGTATCAGATTTAATGTTGCAGCGTTAACTTCGAATGAAATTAAATCTGTGGCATTCTAAAAATCCGAAATAAAATCTAAATTCAGATACTCTAAACAAAGTTGTACATTAACCTCTTAGCATACAAATCAAATATAAAATTCAACGCGATTTCAGATATTGATTACTTTTTAATTTATGAAAGCCTAACGAAAAGTTATTGTAAACATTCTAAATGGACATGATCCTAATTTTTAATTAGGATCACATTAGGATTTTAACAGGATTGCATCTTCGCTAAGGAAAAAGTTACTTCAAATGACTTCAAGAACCCCTTATTTCCCGCTAGTACAATAATTTTGGAACACCCCGTATCTGTATACATTTATTCTCCATTATTTCTACAATAGAAATGTACGAATATAATTTTTGATGAAGTTTTCGTTGAAGAGTATCGCTGAAACTGTAAAAGTTGCCTCGAATCTATAATTATTCCCGGCTCCGTAATTCCTTCGTCTGGCAACGAACAAAGACAACGTTTATCGTCCACAAAGTCCGACGTATTAAAGACGTCTTTCTACGTCCACGGATTCAGAATCAAAATCTGTAGAATTATGATTAATGTTTCGAGGCACTTTAAAGTTGCTCTCGCGAAAGCTAAAAGTCCCAGAATCGCGGATCCGGGAACAATTTCTGCGAACATCCAGGACGCAGCGACAAGAGCGTCGCCGGGCTCATTTACAAAACCGTATTCCCCCGATTTAAATTTGTTAATTAGCGAGGCGGCTCGTTCCACGACGGCGGACTTTGCGGATCTGCGGCGAGCGAAAGGTAATCATCCAGCCTCTCAGGAATAGCTCGATTACTCAGCCCCGGGTCTTTCTTTACAGGTGGATCTGCGGGAGCTCTTCGCAGCTTAGACTCTAGCCAGGTATTCAAGGCAATTAGCGACGGCGTTGCCGTCTTCGTGAATTTTATTCGCGAAAATCCCCGGGCCGCCTCTTAGCCATCGGAATGGTTCCTTTCAGCGGTTGAAATTGAACTCGTGTTATCCAGCTCTGGCCTTAATCTAAAGGATTATTGCTTGCTTCGTCTCTCTCTCTCTCTCTCTCTCTTCCTCTCTCTCTTTGTCTCTATCTACGCCTTCGTTATCTCTCTCTTTCTTTCTCTCTGTCTCTATTAACGCCTTCCTTCTCTCTCTCTCTCTCTCTCTCTGTCTCTATCAACGCCTTCCTTCTCTCTCTCTCTCTCTCTCTCTGTCTCTATCAACGCCTTCCTTCTCTCTCTCTCTCTCTCTCTCTCTCTGTCTCTATCAACGCCTTCCTTCTCTCTCTCTCTCTCTCTCTCTCTATCTCTCTGTCTCCATCAACGCCTTCCTTCTCTCTCTCTCTTTCTCTTTCTTTCTCTCTGTCTCTATCAACGCCTTCCTTCTCTCTCTCTATCTCTCTGTCTCTATTAACGCCTTCCTTCTCTCTCTCTCTCTCTCTCTCTCCCTTTCTTTCTCTCTGTCTCTATCAACGCCTTCGTTCTCTCTCTCTCTCTTCTTCTCTTTATCAACGCCTTCGTTATCTCTCTCTTTCTCTTTCTCTTTCATTCTCTACCTTTTTCTCCCATTAATCTGCCTTTTACTGGTTTCTATCCACCAAGCCAGAGAAAAGCTGGACGAAACATTCTCGTCGGATCGGATCGCTGGATCGACGGGCAATTAGATCAGCAGCTGGACAGATGTCCTAAGATAATCAGCAGATGTCCTAGGACAACTACGATCAAGGACAAAAGAAGGGAATGTAGACAGATCCGTGGAATTTTGATTTATTCTCATACTGCAACAGAAAAATTGTTCGTTTATGTAGCTTTGATTTCTTCTCATATTACGACTGAAATTACCATACATTATCTCAAGAAATGTTTATTAACGTGCACGTTGTTTCAGCTGTGAATGATCTTGAGCGATCTTGAGATGCAATTCACATCGATGAATTCTTCGCAGAATGGGCTAGAAGTCTGATTAAACAGAAGTATACACAAATTATGATAATAATGTCTGACTCGAACGTTTCTTGATTGTTCAGACGCTTTAAAGCGAAATGGCACTGTCCAAAATCAATGTACCATTTTGAGAATCGCTAGACGATCATCATCAAATTTTAATTACAGATTAGAGACATCGATACGATTTCGATACGATTTTGATTGATACGATTGCGAGGTGCGCGCATAATTATGATAATAGTGAACGATGTATCCGAACATGATCAGTCGACTGGATGTTCGAATGACTGCGAACGCGGCAGCTTACGCGCAGCGACATTCGTTACCACTTTGTTCCGCGTCCGATCGACGATTTCCTTTGATCCTCCCTCAGTCGACATGCTAATTGAGTCCTCTTCAAGCATTTAGGCATTCCAATCAAAGCAGACTTTGCCAGACTCGCCGGAGGCTGGTCGATCCCGGGAACGCCGACGAGTTTCTATTTGCCCCGTCGATTAAAATGGCACCTGGGCTCGGAAGACAATCGATTCGGATCGCGATCCGATCCGGGTTCTGCCCGGTTATATCTCCGATAAGTCCTCCAAGTATTCTCCGAAGCATTAATTGCTAGCTACCGAGGGAACTTTCGAGGTAGCCGGCTGAATAAGTTTCTTTTTCAAGTTTACTGCTGCCCCCCCCCCCCTCGACCTGTCCTGCCGGCCGATTTGACTTCTGGAACGACTTTAAAGGCTACCGTAAAGCAGTCTGGATCGCCTTGGAAAGTTTACATCGACCAGAACTGCCGGAGTCTCGAGCTTAGGCGATTTTAAGGAATCTCTCTGTGTGCTGCAGGAAACGAAGTTCTCGCCGGTGGCGTTATCTGAGTTGATCGCCTGTCTCTTTGTTCTTTGAATAGTGTATTTACTTCGCCTCTACTTGTTTAGATATTTCTGTGTGTGCTGGCAAAAGATATTTAAAGATGTTGGTAGCGAACATTTAATCTACGATCTAGATATATTTCATCTACAAAATATTTCGAAATGTGTTATATCAATTGTTTGTGGTGCCTTAGAATCGTCACTGGATGGATGGGGTGCCTGGTGCATTTCTCAAATTTTCATTATGTGTTCAGATATAAAAGCGAAAAGACGAGAGTTTTTTTCCAAGTGATAGAAAAATTAAAAACAAATTTATTTCAGTCATTGTACAATGACTAATAACCATCAGATCAAAATGTAGTTTATTTAAGATATAATATGGGTCATTTTAAATTAAAATTTGTTGTTATTTTTAATTATAAATGTAGGATTGGATTTAACAGTGAATTTAAATAATATTTTAAATTGAAATTAGTTTCCTTTTTAATTTCGTTATATATTTGAAAGAATTCCTTTGTGAAATCCTAAAAATCCTGGTTATATACTTGTCATAGAAATCTTATTGTCAGGTTTGCAAATATTAAATATATTTTAAAAGATTCTTTAAAAATTCACAGTTTCAAAAACATTGGAATTTTTGGATTACCGAACTTCCCTCGTAAAAAGTCTCCGTTAAGATTAATAGGAATATCGTTGTTACCCGAATTCGAGTTACAATTAACAATGAATCTAGAACAACATTCACAACTCTCGTCTCTCCATGTAATTAGTGAAACTTCGCGGAGTGTTTCTGCAAATTGCAGCTTATCAACATCGAAGTTTCCCGAACTGAAAGAATCCTGTCGACAGGGTGCGTTAATTGAAAGGTTCACTGAAAACAACAGTTCTAACAATGGTGCGCGAATTGTTCCGGCAAAGTAGGTCACTGTATACGACTTCCCCGTTATTGCGAAATAACGAGAGACATAAAGACGCACTGCGATAGAAATGTATGAAGGGCTGCTGTTCACTTATGGAAGCGACGAATGTTCGACTCCAAATCCATGTTCGTCTCGAACAGTGGTTGCGCATTATTCGAATTGTTTCGAATAAATATTGGGTTGGCAACTAAGTAATTGCCGATTTGTTCAATGAAATCAAAAAATTTTTTACTTGGAACGAAGTTTAATCTGTAATGTATTATCCATTTTGTTCGATGACCTTTTGCCATCTCTCTGACAACTTGAAAATTCCACGCTCGTAGAAAGTCTGATCCTTTTCGGCCAAAAACTGAGTTAAGTGAGATTTTACAGCGTCGTCATCGTTAAAAGTTTTACCACGAAGGGAGTTGTCCAGGGATCGAAATAAGTGGTGATCCGATGGCGCGAGATCAGGACTATATGGTGGGTGTAACATCAATTCCCAAGCAATATCCATCAATTTTTGCCGAGTGGACAAAGACGTGTGCGGCCTAGCATTGTCCTGCTGGAAAATGACACCTTTACGATCGACCAATTCTGGTCGCTTTTCCTTGACCGCTGCAGTCAATTTGTCCAGTTGCTAACATTTACGGATAATAAAAAATAACATAATAATAATAATAATTTTATAATATAACATTTACGGATATCATAAAAATGGGAGTGAGAAACATCTATAACTGAAATCGCCAATTACTTAGTTGCCAACCCAATAATTGTATCTCCTCTTTCCAAAATTGTCCATTTTTATGCGAAATCTGAGCGCAAATTAGGGAGAAATTACTGTACTCGTACACTTGGTAACATAATAATAATAATAATAATAATAATAATAATTTTATAATATAACATTTACGGATATCATAAAAATGGGAGTGAGAGACATCTATAACTGAAGTCGGCAATTACTTAGTTGCCAACCCAATATTTATCCAAGATAATTCACCCGAAAGAATTCTTTTCAGCCGAATATTTCATTCGAATAACAATCACATTCATTATGCGCGAGAAATTAGCCTTTATTCTGTTCGCATAAGTGTTTCAGATCAGATCAATTTTCATTCGATTGGATATTTATTCGATAGTGTATGGAGTAACATTTTATTCTAACAAATTTTTATCTCGATAAAATATCTCTCGATCGTCATCCGAATAAAATTTTGCCCGGCCCCTGGTTTCGAATTCCTCGCGTTTCCGCCGGAGCTCGGTAAATTTCCTGAAACTTCAATCTATTACGTATTTGTAAACATTCTCGACATTCTATTTGTCTTCCGAGATGAACGGCCGGGGTTTCATTGTCTTATTTCGAATTCCGCGCTGACTTCGAGCTCGATAGAACCGCGACGAGCTCGACTGTCAAGGTTCGGCTATATAAAGGCAGGATCGTCTATTTATAGGATAATCGGCAATAGTTCAGTAAAAATGCAGTGCGCCGGCATAGTGGTCGATACACGCTAGCCGCGTGTGGTAAACTACTTACAGCGGCTTCGGAAAGTATACTAAACTTTCTATTTCCGACGAGTTGTCGATATTCGAACTGTTATTATTAGATCGCGGATTTTATGTATTTATAGCAAAATTGAGCCGGTGTCATTTAGTATGATAGAACGATCAAACGGATTCTAAACTGTCAATGTAGTATTTTTCAATTGTAAAGTTACTACGGACAGAAAGAATTCTCTATTTAGTTTCCACTTCTTGCAAATGACGCGAACAATTTTTATTTTGCAACTTGAATTTACTTAATTTCGATCTATAAAATTATTATAGACAGAAAGAATTTTCTATTTAGTTTCCACTTCTTGCAAATGACGCAGACAATTTTTATTTTGCAACTTGAACTTACTTAATTTCGATCTATAAAATTATTATAGACAGAAAGAATTTTCTATTTAGTTTCCACTTCTTGCAAATGATGCAGACAATTTTTATTTTGCAACTTGAACTTACTTAATTTCGATCTATAAAATTATTATAGACAGAAAGAATTTTCTATTTAGTTTTCATTTCTTGCAAATGATGCAGGCATTAATATACATAGTAATCATGCAATTTTGTTCCAGCATTACTATGTAATTATTATACATATGAGTACATAGTAATGCTGGAACAAAAAATGATGACTTAACTTTTTATTTCTAATTTTTTACCACGATTTGAAGGCAATTATTGCAGGATTATGTCATATTGCAGGATTCGAAGGCAATTTGGAGGCCACATGATACGATTTGAAGGCAATTCTTTTTTACCTAACTCACACCTAAACAGATCATTCTCTGCTGTCTTCCGGGAATAAACGAATAAGTAAATAAATAAAATTGAACAAATGCGCCAATTTTCCTCTCGATTCGCTTCGAACAATCTGCGCGAATAGCGGAACGACCGTAAACAATTCCGGGATATGGTTTTCATCAAATAGCAGGTTCGAATAAAAACCTCCGTTTCGGTGAATTAATTTCAATCATTTTGCACAATAAAAATTCCATCGTCGAGTAATTAATATTCGCCGCGGTGCTCTAGCTATTATCGAGCGGCCCCGCGTTGCAACGGAATCGCCGACGATGGAAAAATAATAATTTCCTCATAATGTATGATGTATAAATCAATGAACGAGCCGTTCAATGATTCACCAACGTAATTCTGCTGTTCGCGAATCGCTTCCTCCCGCCGGCCGCTTATGCTATCGATCGGATCGATCCCTAATGCGCCGCTTTTTCCCCCCGAAGACGGTGACCGAAGGAATTGATTTCTCGAAAAAGAGCACTGATTTTATCCACACCGGAGAACTGAAAGAATTTTTCATTTTTACGATCTCGTCTGCTTCCTTTCTTTTTCCGAGGGAAAATGTGCGGTAACGCGCGGAAACGTAAGGTCGCTCGTAATCCGCGCAGTTCGCGATAAAAAAGAAAAACCGGTGTAAAGGATCGTGTAGCGAAGTGTTAAGTGTCCTTAATGTTATCGGGTCATCTCCGGTTGCAGGTGTCCCCTCAGAACAAGTATTTAATTACTCGATCGCCACCGGCGACTCGGGTTTGCTTAAAATTCGAGTTTACGGGTCTATTTTGTATTTGGAGGAGAAATTATTATTACGATATTTCCTTGTTTTATTAGAAATATTAACGTTTCTCGCGTTGTTCAGTTGGTTAGGGTGCTTTCGACGAGTATAGTTGTCCTAATAGAGTCACTTTCTTTAGAAATTTTACGTAGATTTTGATAACAGAAGAATCAAATTTTGTTTCAATTTACCTTGTATTTGGAGGAGAAATTATTATTACGATATTTCCTTGTTTTACTAGAAATATTAACGTTTCTCGCGTTGTTCAGTTGGTTAGGGTGCTTTCGACGAGTATAGTTGTCCTAATAGAGTCACTTTCCTTAGAAAGTTTACGTAGATTTTGATAACAGAAGAATCAAATTTTGTTTCAATTTACCTTGTATTTGGAGGAGAAATTATTATTACGATATTTCCTTGTTTTACTAGAAATATTAACGTTTCTCGCGTTGTTCAGTTGGTTAGGGTGCTTTCGACGAGTATAGTTGTCCTAATAGAGTCACTTTCCTTAGAAAGTTTACGTAGATTTTGATAACAGAAGAATCAAATTTTGTTTCAATTTACCTTGTATTTGGAGGAGAAATTATTATTACGATATTTCCTTGTTTTACTAGAAATATTAACGTTTTTCGCGTTGTTTAGTTGGTTAGGGTGCTTTCGACGAGTATAGTTGTCCTAATAGAGTCACTTTCTTTAGAAAGTTTTCGTAGATTTTGATAACAGAAGAATCAAATTTTGTTTCAATTTAGAGAAAATGAATACTATTCATATTTAATAGATTATGTTGTTATAGTATAGTGCGAGGGATTCAATAATGAAAATAAAGTATTGGATCTAATAAAATAGTAAAGAAAATATTAATTATAAAATAGCAAAATAAAAACGTGGGTTTTGACACTTACCGAGACTTGACAATGTAACATCTTGTTTGTAATCCAAAGTGTTTGAACGATTTTATCTATAATTTAGTTTTATGATTTTATTTATATTTTGAATGGTTTTTCTCTGTTTGAATGATTTCTCTTAAATGTATAAATAAAGTGTACTTCGCTTTGGAATTATCTCTAATACCATTTTCAGTCAAGAAGATGCACAAAGTTTATCGTTTATTATTACTCGTTTCAAAGAAATTAGAGCAATGTCGAGACTCGTCGAAAATTCACCGTACTTTCTCGGGTCTTTCTGGAAGCACCGTACATAAAATCAGCGATGTCAATGATTTCGTTCGTGCAATTCAGTGACGGAAGTTATTGACCCCCCCGCGCACTTTCGTATTCGCTCGTCCGATCCGGTTTGGAAGAAGCTCGCGGGAATTCTATTTCACCGGGGCACTCTCTTCTGTGTTTTGATTCTATTACATCCGGCCGCGGATGGGGAATGCTTTAGACTATCTCGATGGGAAGTATAGGGTAATACGATTAGATGTAAAATTACTTTCTTCTGTGCGGAGCCCGCCGGTGGACGTCGGAATTAGATCTAACGGACTTCCAAATGGCCGAAGAAAAGTAGAAGCACTCGAAGTAGAATCGAATTTTTCGAAGACGAGACGCAACATTCGCGGACGATAGTGAAATTATAATGATCGGCTATTGAAAAGTTATTGTAACGGCGACGCAAGTTTTCCACGCTGACCGATAATTGCTTCGTCAAGTGGCAAGATGTAATTTATGGTAGACGCAATGAAAATATTAATAATTCTTTATACAGGATTAAATAAATACTAATATATATATTACTGCGATTAATAATATAATACTCTAATAGTAATACATACTAATAATAGTAATAACTAATACATACTAATAACTAATAATAGTAACACATACTAATAGTAATATAATACTCTAATAATAATAATATAATAGTTGTATAGAGAATTCAGATCTTTGTTATGCCTGATCTTAGAAAAAAAATATACAGGTAAAAAATTGCATGATTTCATAGGACCATTTATGCGTAGGATCATTTTCGAGATCATCATCGATTTTTTAAACGTGATTTATAGTACTCAAAGTTATCTAAAAGTCGTGATATTATACAGAGTGTCCCGTAATTATGTTAACACCCGGAAATGGGCGATTCCTGAGGTAATTAGAAGTAATTTGCAAATTACTTGCTATACTAAATATAATAATATTAATATATAATATATAATAATAATATTATATTTAATATTTATATTTAATATTTATATTTAATATTACTTACTATAGAAAAAGAAAAGATTTCTATTCGCAAGGGCAAATAACATTTTATTTGCGAGCGAATCATTCGTGAATAAACTATTTGCGAATTCGTGAATGAGATGAATGAAAATGAAATGATTCACGTATTCGTTCATTCGAACAACGCCCCGAACCGTGTCACCGAAGGGTAAAAATCGTTGTTTGCTTGATCCTGCTTGATGAAACGGCAGCTCGATCAGGGTCGACCATGCCCGGAGGAACGGAACCGGGTGGTTAAACAATTCCTGGAAGCCGGAATCGTGTGGGGTCGAGGGGGATCATGGCGTAGTCAGCTTCTTTCCGCGTCATTCGGCGGCTTTAATCTTCGCCTGGCGGAATCTCGAGGCATTTGCAAATCAACGAGGGTCCCGAAGCTGCTGCCGAGCGGAGCGATCAGATCAGCCGAGGACGCGATAAAACAATCCTCCCGCTTTAGGAAACGAAAGACGTCCTTGGGTCCGAGATTCCCGGATTCTCACTCTCATGCGGGAGTGTATCCGTCGCGCGACGAGGGAAAACAGGATTTTGCTTTGAAGCAGGCGGGCTTGAAAGCAGAACCCGTCGAGAACCCCGCCGCAAATTTAATTTTTCCTTTGAAGCCGGCCCCTGGATCGACGCGACGCGACGCGACGTCTCGTCCCGAGGATCGATCCCCCTTCTCGCCCCTGCCCTGCTTTCGGGCAAATTGCCCGGTCGAATCCGGATCGCCAGAGGCCAGCTTAGATATCCGTCGGAATCTTTAAAGATCTCCCTCCCCACCCCTTCTCTTTGCCCGCTGGCCACCGACATCTTCGGAAAGTCGATGACATATTTCCCGTATTCTGCGGCGCCGCTTGCGCAGACCTTGCCTCGTGGAACAACATTGTCGTGTATTGCAAACTGTTCGGGACGAACGGATAGCGCACATTTAACCCTTTCTGCTCGAAGCCATTTTGACTGTAAATCGAAAATAATTTTTTTGACTCACGGTACAATTTTTGTTTCGTATGACGAGGTGCGTTTTGTATGCATATGCAATTTAGTTTTGCGGCGATTTGTACAACGGTCACGCTTTTAACAATTTGTGAAATCTAAATTTTGTTAATGTAAAAATTATCTCGGAATAATAATCGAAACGCGATATAATTTCTGTGGTGCCTCAGAGCCCATAATCACCGAAGGGTTCAATTTTAGTTCAGTTTTGGTGCATTTTTATATTCTTTTCTTATATATTTCTTCAGGACATGTTCGTTAATATATGTATATGAACAAAATCACATTTGAAATTTGTCAAACTGCTTGAATCTATTTATAGGAAATTATTAGACTGCGGAAGTTTATGCAAGTGTGTATTTTTACAGGAGAAAGATCGCTGGAAGCATTCTTAATTAGCTTTTTCCTCTAATGATCGTGCTCGCGAGCGACTTTCAACCGTGATGCTTTATGAACTTCAGTTAAACAAAACCGTCGCTTCAATTTCTTGCGTCGGATGTCCCTCGCTCGTTTGTAGAACGCGACGCACATTCCTTTTTGTGTGTACACCAGCTACTTCGGCAATTTGTCTTGCCGTTCCGTTAAAGTTCGATGCAACTCGTGAAATTGCACGCTTATCACGTTCTGTTTTGTTACGAGGGTCTTTCAGTATTTTTTTCTTGTCTTTTGATTTCTTTCGGCATATTGTACACAGCACGACGACTTCTGTACAATAATTTAGCTATTTTGGTGATACAGTAAATTCTCCCTAATTTTAGGGAGAATTTTATTTTATTATTATTATATATATAATAATAAATAATAATAAATAGTAATATATATATAATTTTATATATTATATATTATATATATTTTAATAATTTTATATATTATATATTATATATATTTTAATAATTTTATATATTATATATTATTTTATTTTATTTTATTTATTAACAGTAATTTCTCCCTAATTGTGAGATCGTGCACAAAATTGGACAATTTTGTAAAAGGAGACGCGATTATTCAGGGATTTTTATAGTTACTGATTGTTAAGGTATATCAAATAATCTTGAATTGTCGTCTAGTTTTGAAAATGCATTTTTATTGCAATGTGCTCGAATATACTGAACTTGACCAGGATGTTTGGGATGCAACAGAATTGAAATACAATCCACTACGATATTATTTGAACTTTCCGGTTTCGGTTTCATTAATCAAATTATCAAGTTGGTGCATACGAAATTCTGGTTTTTTATTACATCCGTTTTTATTACGTCTCTTTCACCGAATTATTGTGCATTGTCAGCGTCGACATTTCGCTAAAAAGAATTTCATCAAAATTCTGTCGTTTATTTTGAGTTCTGTAATTATTTTATAAGCGGAATTTTATTCATTCGAAAGAGCAGAAAAGTGTATCAAAGAAAATAGGTCACACTTTGACAAATAAACATCTCTGAAAAAAAGATACGAAGTTTTTACTTTTCACATAAAAATCTGATATTTCGTACGCAACAACCTAATACCTCGATCTTGTGTGGAATTTTGAGTTTGATTTTCGGCACTTAACGTGTTAAATTCATTCCATTTCATCTAGCAAAAATTACTCGCTTGTTTGCTCTATAATATAACGATTAAACCAGTTCATTGATTTCAGAACAAAAGTTTATTTCCAAATCGGCATACAAATTGCATAAAATCACAGAAACCTGCAGTTTCCGATCGAAGCTTCGAGTTCCAACGACGTCGAAGTATCTCAAAGTCAGTGGCCACATAGGGCCGCGGTTTTCCTTTAGCTCTGAACTGCAAACGTTATTCGATGGATCAGAAGTTGCATGTTAATTCGATACACGGCTCGCGAGCTAACTTTTACGGCGTATCGGGAGAGAGAGAGAGAGAGAAAAAGAGAGAAAGAGAGAGAGAGAAAGAGAGAAAGAGAGAGAGAGAGAAAGAGAGAGAGAAAGAGAGAGGGAAAGAGAGAGAGAACGAGAGAGAGAGAAAGAGAGAGAGAGAGAAAGAGAGAGAGAGAGAAAGAGAGAGAGAGAAAAAGAGAGAGAGAAAGAGAGAGAGAGAACGAGAGAGAGAGAGAGAAAGAGAGAGAGAGAAAGAGAGAGAGAGAGAAAGAGAGAGAGAGAAAAAGAGAGAGAGAAAGAGAGAGAGAGAACGAGAGAGAGAGAGAGAAAGAGAGAGAGAGAAAGAGAGAGAGAACGAGAGAGAGAGCGCACGATTCCCTCGATAGCAAGGTTTCCCCGGGGCCAAGAAATCGAATGGTGATTCGGAGGCAAATTGGAGCTCGCGGTCGGGATGTAAAAGCAATTTTCCGAGGAGCTAATAAAAGTTGCCACGATTGCTCTCGCGGCAGCCGATCGCGTTAAACCGTGTTCCTTTGACGCGGGCAACACTGAAAGCAACGCGCGTCGCGAATAGTTTCGAAAGCCACGCCAGCGCATCCTTGTTTCAAACGGAAAAGTCTTAGGTTAATGAAAGGAAACTCGAACGGCTTGAATCGTTTATACGGCGGGCACTAATTCCCGCCTACTCTGTGACAAGTTCTAATTATGATCCGCGAACTTTGCACCGGGATAATGTATTTTGTCATGCTGGAAAGCAAGCGGCAAAGTTCCTCGGCAAGTGTTAATCATGTTAAATCGTCGTTATTGCATTGGAATTAGAAAAACGTTTCATTTTAGGGACGAAAATATTTCATTTCGAAAGCAGCATTTGAGATTATAAATATTAATAAATGTTTCAAAATAAATCTGAGCAATTCATGCACTGATATATACTGTTGACGATTTATTATTGTGTTAATTATTTATTATTAATTATTAATTAGTTATTATTTCATAATAAATGTAAATTGTATAAGTTTCCACAGCTATGAATGAATTGTACATCGCCACATCGTTATCAAAAATATGGAAATATTTAATTTTTAGTTGTCAAGTATTGAATGAAAATTTTCTTTAATTTATATTATTATTGCAGCTTTTTATGGCACGAATGTATAAATTACTAGGCATATTAATTATTTAGAAACTATAAACAATTATCTGCTTATGAATTTGGCTTCAGTATGTCTAATCACATTCATATGCTAACCATTGTCTGACTTATGGTAGACACATACTACTGATAATCTTAAATGCGCACTTACTACTTTTACGTTTAATATTTTGTAGCCTTGCATATGAAGTCTAAGTTATTTCTATTGGACTTAATAATATTTTACACTATTTAATAAAATAGTTTTTATTTTTACTACTTTCTTTACTATTTTTGCTATTTAATATAATTTTAAATATCATTTAAATGAACTTAATGCAATTTTATGATCCCTTTTAATAATAAAAGGGTAACACGTGAATCATTTGTCAATGAAAATATTAATATTTTATTCTTTGCATATTTGATAATCCTGTTAAATTTTTCACGCTTATCGGATTAATAATTAATCAAACCATTGAAATATGCCAATTCAAACAGATTATTAATAAATTGTCGATTCCTTTTCTATACAGGGTGTCCTAAAATTATGTTACCTCCGGGAAATTAGGGGTTCCTGAGATCATTTTTCCTTTACAAATATTTTCTTCGAGACATCGTTAACGAGTTATTAACGAAAAAACAACCGAGCCAACGAGCGGACAGAGTAATTCACAAGTAATTATGTGAATGAATAAATAATTTGAACATATTAACGAGAAATGC
This sequence comes from Megalopta genalis, assembly GCF_051020955.1. Lineage (NCBI taxonomy): Eukaryota > Metazoa > Arthropoda > Insecta > Hymenoptera > Halictidae > Megalopta > Megalopta genalis. The sequence continues at coordinate 7,320,419 of NC_135025.1, forward strand.
AATTCGTTAATTATTAGTAACACATGCTTCATAACGAAATAACGAGAATTATTTCGAAAATGATTGAAAGCAGTGGAAGAAGACGATGTAGAATTCATCATAATAAACATTATCCGTTAAATAATTATAATCATCATCCTCATCGGTGCCCGTTAAGACAACGTTACTAACCTTCCCGAATACGTGTCAGTTTTATTTCGCTTCAACCATTCAATCTGAGTTTAATGCGCATCGGAGTCTCCATCGCATTTAATTAAAATTCATGGCGGAAGTTCTATTGCAAAAAGTAGCCTCGTTTCTTTGTCGCATTTCAGGTTCCAATTTATCAGTGCATTCTCTTAATTACAAACAGTGCTGGCTAAAATACATGTACAATATTTATTCCAAACTGAAAGCAACAGCCGACTCATTCTATCCTAAATTAACGTAAAGCTTTTAAACAATTTTTAAGCGTATTGCAAACAACGCTATAATTTACGCACTTCCATTTGTTTATTTCTCCGAATCGGTATGCTTAGAAGAGCTGCGTAAATTATAATTATTACATGTTATGCGATAATTTAAAGATTACGTAGCAGGCCACGATCAAAACCTAATCTTTTGTAAATATTATAATTATTTCCTTTGCAACTTTATATCGAGTTCTACGCGTACATTAATTACACGTCGGCACGTGAAAATGAGATACGCGTGAAATGGAGATCTCTGTTCCAAATGAAACGAAAAATTGCTTTTTCGAAATAACGCAGTTGCAAAAATCGCAAAAGATTGTATTCGCCCATCGCAATGCCTCATTAGCATCTTCCCATTATTATTTTCGCGAAATTCGACCGTGCCGGCCCAGTTTATCGCACAGTTTCACTCTTTCTCTCTCTCTCTCTCCGAAGGTAATCCGTCGTTAGAGCAAGTTTCCGGGATGCAAATGCCACGTTCCACTTTCGTCGAGAATTCGGGCGAATTTCGTCAAGTTGACGAAAACGGAAATGAAAAGTTCGGTATCACGCGAGTCGTAACTGTGCGGCCGCGGTAGCCAGTGATCTATAGTAGACGCGCTGGCAGATACAGTTTTCCCGGAGTTAGGAGCGAACCGAGCCGAAACTTCAACGAAAATGGGACGCTTTGTTGCAGGAGCAAAGTGGCGGCGGCGCTTTTGAACAAACATCTGCAGATCAACGGCATTTCCGCCGGTCTGACGTCGCTGCCGACGGTGGATCAATCCTCGCCGGATCCACAGCCGGAGGATCCACCGATCGCCAGCAGCAGTAAAATGAGGAGGGAACGAAAGGCTGCCAGGACCCTGGGAATCATCATGTCGGCGTTTCTGGCTTGTTGGCTCCCCTTCTTCCTTTGGTAAGCAACGTTTCCAGCAATATGTACCCGCGAATCTACAGGGTGTCCCAAAAATGTCTCGCAATCCGAAAGTGGCGGGTTCCTCGGGTCATTTGAAGCAATTTTTTCTTTTACAAAAATTTTCTCCGAGGCACCGTTAACGAGTTATTAACGGAAAACAGTGACCAATGAGAGGCGAGCTCGGCTGGCGCGAGGCGACCGAGCCAATGAGCGGAACTGGGCTTCGCGCGCTGCTTGTCTGGGCCGCCTCGCGTCAGCCGTACTCGATTCTTATTGGTCACTGTTTATCGTTGATAACTCGTTAACGGTGCCTCGGAGAACATTTTTGTAAAGGAAGAAGTTGCTTCAAATGATCCGAGGAATAAAAATATATAACATATACATTTATATATATAATATGTAAATAAAATATAAATAACAAATGATAATAATAAAATATAAATATAAATAAAGATATATAACATATATTTTTATAAACTGATAAATAAATGTATATAAAAATAAAAACTAAAATTCTGACTAACGTCAGAACTGACTCCGGCATCCAACGCTTTAGTTAATCAGCGATTTTATCACATTTTCAAGCGAGTAACATAACTTGACCATTTCGAGATATTTTAAGTAGCAGTCTTTACGATCGTTCCGAAAAATTTGTCCGCGCCCAGTGTCGGACGATTAAAAAATGCCATAAACTCGCCGAATGCGCGGTGTGATAATAAAACTTTCTGGCAGCAATATGAGTTTGCATAGTTTTACAGGCACGTAAACAAGTTGTGAATATCAAACTGCGTTCTTCGTTTTACGATCGTTCTATCGGAATCGTCGTATCGGAATGACGACAGCGCGGCATACTAATTGCAGAACACTGTTCAACGGAGTATGTCGCTTTCTCGATTATCGCGTTGTTTTTCACCGGTTCGAACAGAAGAGAACAGAATCCCGGCGCGACTGACTTTCGGATAATTAAGAAAACTCATTTATATGTATTAAACGAGGAAGCGGCCGTTTAGCGTCTGCACACCGGGCAACTACTTCGGTGCTGATCGCATTAAATCAGTCGAAATCAGATCGATACCCTGCGATACATTAATCGATAATATTGAATCAAGTTGAAAATAGTTAATGCACGGTCGTAATGATTTCGTTCGACGCGCGCAATTTATGTCATTTCGACTGCTAAACAAGATGTGGCGTTATGAAATTATGGTATTCGGTCACGGGAACTCTGATCTAACTATTTCATATTAAACGTTGCGTTCCGCGCGATGCTGATTTGAAACTTTCGTCGTATCAAATATCATGTAGCGGTGTTATACTTAACTTCGAGCCTAATATCATTCAATTATGACTGCTAATAGGTCTTTTAATGACTCTACTGTATCCTAAAGGAAACTTCATCATCTTCGTTCGAAGTGATAGCCTGAGGTTATTGCATTAAAAGTACCGAACACAACTTGTTGTTTCGTAGATGAAACCGCTGTACGAAATTTTTGATTATTAAAATTTAGGTATTTCTAGTTGGACATGCGTGTAATGAAGTTTTCGAGAAAGACGTTCGGAAGTGAAATAAAACTTCACGCAACATCTGCTAATATACAGGGTGTCTCGGCTAAAGGAGGCCGCCTAAGTGCCTCTGTTATTTTTGGCGATATCGAAAAGCTTTATGAACTAAAGTTTTTCAGTTCAGAGAGATGTATTAGGGGGGCCGGAAAGTAATGTCGTTTCTGCGCATATTTATCTGTTTGAATTTAATGTAAGCAAACGACATAACTTTCCGGTCCCCCTGATATAATGTGCACGTAGTAATTTTTTCGCAGCTGGAGAATTTTCGGCGTTCGCCTGTTTACGTCGAAAATTGATTAGTTTAGCAGATACTCGGTGTTATGTTCCGATGAAAGTTAAATCGAACATCATTTACGCTCAAAGCAGAAAACATTCTCAAACACGAACCTCTCCTTCTTCTCGGAGTGGCCGCACCAGAACCGTCTGCAGATTCTCAAAACACGAGATTCGCGCGAAACAGTGTTAAATTGCTGCGTCCCCGCGCGAAATTCTAAGGAGAACACAGCTTACCAGGAACCCGCAGCAGCTGTTACGTCAAAAACAAAGCATAAGCCCGTATTACAACGTAATGCGAAAGCAGCCGAATAAACCGAATCCAATTACGGTGTTGCCAAGCTGCTGCTGCTACTGCACGCTAATTCCGGACACTTCTGCAGCCTCTGCATTAACTACGAAGGCTGGCATTGTTTTCGGTAAACATTCGAATATCTTATCTCGAAATGATCCGTCGCATTCAAATGCGCCCCCGACAATGAGCCGTTCACCCCATTCGCCGTTTTGGAAGAAACAAAACCGACTCCCGGCTCTTATGTTCTTTATTTTCCATCGAAAACGGAAGCACTAATTCCTGTACGCTCGCGACTCGAGGCTCCTCTCTATCTAGCAGCTTTCTTCGCCGTGCCTTTTGTCTTTTAAATGTTCTCTCTCTCCCTCTCTTTCTCTCTCTCTTTCTCTCTCTTTCTCTCTGTTTCATTAGCTCTCTCTCTCTTTCTCTCTATTTCACTAGCTCTCTCTCTCTCTCTGTGTGTTTCACTATCGTTCTCTCTCTCTTTCTCTCTCTCTCTCTCTCTCTATCTGTTTCACTATCGTTCTCTCTCTCGTTCTCTCTCTCTTTCTCTCTATTTCACTAGCTCTCTCTCTTTCTCTCTATTTCACTAGCTCTCTCTCTTTCTCTCTCCCTCTCTCTCTCTCTCTCTCTCTCTCTCCCTCTCTCTATCTGTTTCACTATCGTTCTCTCTCTCTTTCTCTCTGTTTCACTATCGCTCTCTCTCTCTCCCTCTTTCTCTGTTTCACTATCGTTCTCCCTCTCTTTCTCTCTGTTTCGCTCTCTCTCTCTCTCTGTTTCATTATCATTCTCACTCTCTCTCCTTCTCATTCTTCTCTCCCGATTTCTATCTCTTTCCAGCTCTCACTGCACCTATCTTCATCTCCCTCCCTCCCACCCGTTGTCCGTCGCTCTCCCTCTTCCTCCGCGGTCTCTCTCTCTTTCTCTCTCTCTCTCTCTCTCTCTCTCGAGAAAAAATCGAATACCAAGGGTGGGAAGTAGGTCCTCCTCCTTGAATGGAATTTCGATGGGCCAGCCTCGAGTACTCGAGCACTTTCGATATTGCGATTGCATCCCGAAATTTCTAAGGGTTTGAAGACGCGACGGGTGCCGAAGCCAGGGGCGCGCGGGGGTGTTGCTGGGCCCGATCGATAACCCGTCTCATGGAGAAAGAAGCCACTGTGCTGCTACGATCTCAAGTGGTTTGTACAGGACTCGACTCGTGCGGACACACTCTTGTGCACGACGTTCGAGGCTTGTTTCGAAATATTGCAACTGCAGTCGATCGCGCGACACCATTTTCTTCCCGCGGCTTCGCGACTATTTTTTTTTTGCGGGTCAGACGGATTTCGCGGATTCACGGAGATTCTCTCGATCGTTTCCGTTCGGTCATTTGATAGACGATTGCTTGTAATTAGCGAGTTGCGGATTTTTTTGTAGGTTTAAAATGTTCTGGCTGGAAAATAACGGATAGAAGTTGAATAAATATTTATGACCTTTCTGATCAGGTTTAATAAGTTGCGGCTAATGTGGAATGGAAGTTTTTAACTCTTTGAGGAGTTTTTATTGTTTTGTAATTTGTTTAGACTCTCGTTAACGGGCTCGATAAGCTACTTTTAATGAAGTTTTATACACTTTCTGGCATTTTTATTGTTTTGCGTTCACGATTAAAATATTGCATTTATTGTGTTGCAGAGTGTGGATATTTATGTAAAATAGAAATTGTTTTAGTCGATTGTAACAGCAGAAATTAAATCAACGTGTATTTGCTCTTGTACTAATTCTTAAATTGAAAAGGAATTAATTTTTTGCATTTCACTTATTTATTTATGTTGTAAGTGCATGGAATATGCAGTCTATTCGTAACCTAACGAAAAATGATCAGGCAAACGATACGCATATATCTTTTGAACTTTTTAAACCATTTTTTCCTACGATTTCTTTTTACAGTTATATGGAACACAACGATTTTGTCTTTAACAATTACCAACGAGAAAAAAAGTGTCTTTACTTACTGTACATTTACATATATTCTAATGTTCAAATTACGACGACTTCATCGTTTTAACCCTTTGCACTCGAGTGGTGACTCTGAGGCACCACTAAAATTGGTTACATCACGTTTTAAGATAATTTTAATGTTAAGAAAGTTTAGATTTAAAGAATTGTGAAGAGTGTAACTGTCGCGTGGGTCCCAAAAGTCAATTTCATATACGTAAAATGCGTTTTGTCATATAAAAATACTATAAGTTAGAAAAATGATTTTAGATTTACAGATAAAATTGCTTCGAGCGCAAAGGGTTAATATTTGTACTTTGAATTATTATAATGCCAATAGCTCCCTCAGTTCAAAGTACAATAAAATCGTGACAAAAAATTGCGAATCACCTTTCGAAATCGCGTTGCACAAAGGAAATTCGCTTTTATAACGGTGCATTGAAAGAAATCTCGAGAAAATGCTTTTTTTTTTTTAAATCCGTCGAGTCTTTCGAAATTAGAGTAATTAGTAATATTTCAAACGAAGGAAAGCTGTTCCAATTTCTCGCTCCATTTCAGAACGAAAAAGAGACTTTAAAAAAGCTCAGTTCTGGAATATAAAGGTAACGGCTTCGCCCTTTAAAATGAGCACAGGCAGAATATTTCCAGATCTTTTTATACGAAGTTACGCAAGTTCAAAGGACGACAATTTTTTCGGTCATAATTCAATAATACTTTCATTATGTGCGATTTCCGTGCACGTGAAATTTGACGGAAATTAATTAACGCGACATTGTAGAATCATAAAATCCGGTCACCGAAATAACTATTTCGCGAAAAAACGGATTGCAGCTTTACGACACATAGTAATTACGAAAGTGCATCGTGTTGCTGAAGTCGTTGTAAGTTTGACATCTCTGTAATTGAAACATCAAACAGACTCCCCATTGAGCCGCCATACGTGGAGTAAAACCAATTAGAAAATAAATTCTTCAAAAGAAGAATGCCCTTTACACATTTTATTTAAAATCGCAGAGGCGGTATTCAATGATAATAGTGCTTAGAATAATCTAATATTTATTTTTGCTCAGTTCGTCCTCAAATTTATTAACATCCTATTGTTCTATGTCTCACTTACGTGTTCTACCATTTCTCAAGATTATTAAGGCTCGGACGGCGGGACTCGGGTCGATTTGGACCCAGAATTAGGCGAAAAGTAATCTGAATAATAATTAACGATTCTAACTCGTTAGATGTTATAACTAATCTATCTATAATTTAATTAGTTACTATAACTAATTAATAATAATTTAATTAGATACAATAACTGATTTATAATAATTTAATCAGTTGCAACCACTAATCTATAATAATTTAATTAGTCACAATAACTGATTTATAATAATTTAATTAGTTACAGTAACTATCTTATAATTTAATTAATCATCATAATGAATATATAATAATTGAATTAGTTATTGAAATACAATAATTGATTTATAATAATTTAATTAGTTACAGTAACTATTTTATAATTTAATTAATTATCACAATGAATATATAATAATTTAATTAATTATCGAAACTAATTTATAATCATTTATAATAACAAACCAGTCATAATCGTTAATCATTAATCAGATTACTTTCTTGTGTTAAACAGATCACAATGTCACATGCTTCTAGTACTTCAACGATGTCACCTAAATCTCAGATTCGGAAATTCTCCGGTCAACGTTCAGCGTCCGCTCAATTTCGCAGACTATCTCGTTTTCTATTATCCGATGGCAGAAGTTTTATGTTCGCTGGATCTAGTCACGCCATGTCGCACCGGTGACTTTCAAGCGTAGACATCTAGACCGCTTGAGCGTGGAACAATGACGCTTTGAAATGAAAATTCGATAAACAAAGGGATCCGAGTCGGATCTGGTATGCGGTGGCGTCCGTGTACCGCGATAACCGGGCAGAATACATTTGTCAGATTTGGTAGGACATTTCCCGTGGATCGTCTGCATACCAGCATCGGTAAATTGTGCTTAAACCGTCACCGGTATGCGAGCAGCAGAAATCATTCGTGACACATGGGAACTGACGTGACAAGCATTGCGTGCGCATGGAAAATTTCGTCGGTTCCATATAATTTCGCGAGCTGGATGGCCATCGAATGAAATTAGTCCAGTTCTAGACAATGGTCGCCCACGATCTACGGCACTCGGATCCATAGGCGAAGTCGATCTGTAACAACGCATGATCGAGAATAGTTTACTGACGTTTCTACATTCTTTTAATCATCCTGCTACTTGAGAATTCGTCTACTCAACGTGTAAGCTAGAAGTACCTATTTATGGAACGCTTGTTATTATCGTCGATTTTATTACAATTAAGAGCGTTATTCTTGGATATTTATACTACGGTTCGACAGATCGATGTTTCTAGATAATGCAATGAGTTTTGAAATATTTTTTAATATGAATAAAAATTAGCACGAGCGTGTACCTACTGAACAGAGCGTCCCATTTGAAGTAACTTTTTCCTTAGCGAAAATTCAATCCGCGGCTCCGTTTACGAGTTATTTACGAAAAACACTGACCAATGAGAGGCGAGCTCGCCTGGCGCTAGGCGGCCGAGCCAATCCGCGGAACTGGGCTTCGCGCGCTCTCGTTGACCGGACCGCCTCGCGCTAGTCAAGCTCGCCTCCCATTGGCAGATGTTTTTCGTTAATAACTCGTAAACGGAGCAGCCGATTGCATTTTCGCTAAGGAAAAAGTTGCTCCAAATGATCTCACCTCTTTCTGACTGTTAACATAATTATGGAATTTCCTGTATATATTCTTTCAAATATCTGACATACAGGAATATGCAAAGTGTATGTTATATTTTTGTCGAGCACTGCTCCAACGAAAACAAAAGTATGGAAATTTGTCAAAAAACGTACGCGTGAACTTCGAACCGGCTCGAGGGGTTGAAAGATGATTCATCATCATCGGCCAGCGGACGAATGGTCACCGGGCCGATAAAACGTTTCGCGATGCCTTTTTAATAGTCCCATCGGGGCTTTACGAGGGATGAAACCGCTTCATTCTTAATTCGCGATTCAGCCGCGGACGGTTTTTCCGGCCGGAATGACCGCCAGGGAAAGCGGCTTTCGACTATCAAGGGGAATTATGGATCATTTCTAGGTTTCGGGTAATGGCCCGCCGCGCGGTATATTGAAACAAAACAGGCCGCGGCCGTTTTCCGTATGCAAGGAAAACGTACTGTACGCGAACCGTGGATATCGGTTGTAGATTACTTTTCACTTCCTGATGGAAATGTCGGTTTCAATTTGCACCGTACACCGATCCCGATTATGGACCATTTTCGTCGTGGCTGTTTTAAAGAATTATTATGGAAAATATCGCGGTGGTAATGTTGAAACGCGACCGGGATTATTGCTCGGAAATTAAAGAGCGCGCGATTGACAAACGTGCGGTAATCAATCGCTACCGACGGATCCGTTTTATTAATCTTCGGTCGGTGATTTTAGGTATTTTGTGCCCAAACGTAGTAATGAATATTTATATTTTCAGAGTGAATCGTTTACAAGCACGTAATGTATTTATGTTTATTTATTTATATCTTTGTGGTTGAGTTTCGGGAAATCATAACTAATTGCGACCGATAGATATATTTTGTTGGTTTTTAGTTCGCGATTTTTATTGTTTAGGGTCAATACATAGTCATGAGTAATCATATTTTTAGTATAAATCATTTACTATTACGTAACGTATTATAATTTATTTATATTTTTGTGAGTGAATTTAAGAAAATTTAGTAGAATTTTAGTTAAGCTTTATTACATCAAAAATAATCCAAAGGTATAGTAAATTAATCTAAACTCCGAAATATAAATTATCAAATGAACATAAAATGAATATAAACCGTCCGGTTTAAAGCACTAATAAATAAGTAAAACATAAAGCATGAAATAAATATAAAACATAAAGTATAAAGTGAATAGCAAATATTTTATATAATAGAAATAAAAATACTTTAGTAGCTCAACAATATCAATATAATTGAACAAACCATTCATATAGAACGATTGTTGATGATTTATATAAATTACAAATGAATTTCAAACATCGATACTAAATATGAAATATAGGATATGATTGTATAATTTATGTATACGGATTATTAATTGCAATTTATACTCTACTTGATACATAATCGTACGTACATAATTTACGTCATTTGAGTATTAGTACCTCGGATTTATGATCGTAATTATAATTATTTCACTGTTGAATTGTTTCACACATCGAAGAGAACGAATAAAACTCCTTCTGAAAAAGAAATATTAAATACTTCTAACAGCAGTCATTGATTATTTAAGATTTCCTGTACATGTTTTTCTATATTTATTGAAAGTCAAACTAAAAGTACAACGAACAGAATTTATACGCAACGTTTAATCAACTCGGTAAAACAATTAAAAGCGTGTCGAACGATAAAAGTCATCGCTTAACAAATAACTACTAATAAACAAACCGCAAGAAGACGGAATAATTTCGTACATAATTCACGAATTTGCAAATTTCGCAGACTTCAGTCGCGCTGCATATTCCACAGACTCGCAAAAACCGTGAAACATAATTTTCGTCGAACAATTAGCAAGTTGAAACAGCGGCGCAAATTTCCCGGGTTCCACCGCGATTCCGAGTAATAAATGTTGTTCAATTCGACGAAATTTTGTAATCGAACCGTGATATCAATCCACCGCTTGCTACCGCCGTAACGAACACGTTTAAACCCGTCGGACATTTTCAGAAAAAAAAGGGTCGCGTCGCAGATGTTTATCCCTCTTTTCGACGAGAACTTTTAAATCGCCAGACTCGCAACTTCGTTTTCAATTTGTTCCCGAGTCATGCGACTAATGACTTCGCCTTTGAGATTAATCTGCGATTAACGTCTCTGATACGAAAATGCAGCGGTCCCGACGACTGTTGCGACAGGCCAGACCGTGCAGTCCGAGAATCGATTCTGATTGCCTCGAACTCCGTGAAACGCGGACGTTGCTGTACTCGTAACAGGTTATCTTAGAATCCAGAAGCTTTCCGGGTCACGAGGTTAATCCCATCGATAACTAGTAACGAGGTAATGGGTCGTGTAACTGGTACGAACGAACTTTACCTTAGTGACACCGTGAAGGTCCGATGGTTACCCGGGACTGGTTTCTTAACACTTAACGGACCGGTCACGTAAATTTACGGGTTTCCATTCCGACTTCCTAGGTCTGGGCCACGTAAATTTACATTTCTCCTTGAATTTTTATTAATGCTTTATTAATACCTTATTAATATTTATAATATTTATTATATTATATAGTATATATAATATAATTATATATACTATTATTATTATTATATTATATATACTATATAATATAATATAATATAATATAATATAATATAATATAATATAATATAATATAATATAATATAATATAATATAATATAATATAATATAATATAATATAATATATTATAATATAATGTTATAATATTATATTTTTATATATTTACTATATTATATAGTATATATAATTATTATATTATAATTAACCCTTTGATATATATATATAATACTATATAATACAGTGATATATATCACTATAATATATAATATAATTAATCTATATAATCTATATAATTAACCTTTTGCACTCGAGTGTCGACTCTGAGGCGCCACTGAAATTGTTATATCACGTTCCAAGACAACTTTCATATCATCAAAGTTTAGATTTAAGAAATCCAAATGAAAAGTGTAATTGTTATACGAGTCACAAAGCCCAATTTCATATGCATAAAATGCACTTCTTTATACAAAATAATAATTCTAACTATAAGTCAGAGAAAAATTATTTTAGATTTACAATTAAAATGGCTTCGAGAGTGCAAAGGGTTAACATATATATATATAATCTCACTAAACCGGAATCGGGCATTGTTCGAATTAATTCTTTTCAGGCGAATATTTTATTCGAATAACGTTCACCGATTATTTGTCAGAAATTATTCCATCTATTTACTCGAATAAATTATTCGCTTAATTCTCTGTTCGAATAACTTATTCGAAATCAGAAATCTCGCAGGGGTTGGGGGTTGGAGAGGGACAAGACGCGGGCCAAACTACTCGAGTCGCGGTCGATCGCAACCGTCGTCGGTTTATTTTCTGTTGGCCACAAGCGTTGTTTTCGTCTCGTTATAAACTTAAAATGTCGAGCGAATAAACACAATAAAACAATATTGCCAAGGGTCTCCGCTAGTCGTCGAACCCCCGTCATCCTCCCTCGCTGACAAAGTTGAGACAATCCCAACGGATTGTCTGGTCATGCATCAATGATCGATCGAAATGCAACAACAAACTTTTCGATGGAACCATCCGAAGAAAAAAGGAATATCGAAGGAATAAATCGACGAACCATGAGAAAAAGACGCATTATATTCTGTGACCTTTATTCGAATTTTTAAATAATTCGATTTTATACGAACCGTGAGAAAAAGACGCATTATATTCTGTGATCTTTATTCGAATTTTTAAATAATTCGATTTTATACGAACCATGAGAAAAAGATGCATTATATTCTGTGACCTTTATTCGAATTTTTAAATAATTCGATTTTATACGAACCATGAGAAAAAGGCGCACTATATTCTGTGACATTTATTCGAATCGATTATTTCGAGTACACATATATTTATAAATTTCTGTACGAATAAATTTGTGCTCGAACGGATTTTCATAGGAATAAAATCTCATCGAGATAAATTTTCATTCGATCGCATATTTATCCGACAGCGTCGAATAAAGTCGCTTATGCGTCGTCCAAATAAATGTTGCCCAACGCTGCGCCGAACGCGTAAGAAATGTCCCGCGAATTCACCAAAACACTATACCATACTCCGGCAAGGTCTGGAAAAGATCGTAAACGATATAGAGTTCGCGCGAATCGCGACTCCGACCGCAAACATTCATTTCCCAAGCGTTTACGGCCCGTCGTCCCATCGAATCATGCGAGGCCATCACCGCGCCGGTTTCTCTCGTTTGTTTCGTTCCATCTTCTTTATTCCTGTGGGAGTTTTTCTCCTTACGCGACATCGCATTGTGATTCCGTACACGTCCGTCTGGAACTGGATGAAACGTCGAGGAAATCCTGGTCATTTCGCGGGGAGTGTCGCTGCCCGACTGGTATTCGGCTGAGATCGTTCAAGGACGTTTACTTAGTTGTACCGTCCAGCCGCACCATTTATCTTCATCATCTTCGTATTTTTATTGTTTTCGGGGACTATGGGGAGAAAGTGTTGCGGCACGGTGTTATTCGATTTAGCCAACCGTTTGATTAATGGTCTTCACTCTCACTGGCGTTTCCTTCGGAGCTTTTTGCGAAGAAACGATTTTTTGGCGGCCTAGTTTTGGTACAGCTGAGAGAGAGAGAGCAACAATAAATTAAATTGATTGACATGTTTCAGGGCCTTGCGTTCAGTAAATTATCTGATGTTAGTTTTTGGGAGATTCGATGCTATGTGTGCTGTTTGGTCGTTAACTCGTACACCGGGGTCATAAGTGACCCGAAAATTGTATATTTCTGTTTAATATTTTAAAGAAAGTTTAATTTTCGATGTTTTATTGTTTGGTACACTAGCTGAGAATAATATACGATTTGGAATAATATTAACACATCGTTTGCAACTTTCCTTTTTTCTTTGTTTATAAGAATCTTTATTCGCATCAAGATTACAAAAAGTATTATTAATTTGCTCTCGAATTAATTGTAAGTGTTTTTGACTATTCATTTTCCCTCGTATAAATATTAAAAGTATAGTTATAAGGATTATTTATTCCTTATTTTTTCACGCAGAAATCACCCCCTGCTCGGTTGCACTGCGAATTCCGGCCCACCCTGTATACAAAATTTCGATAGTTTTAGTATTAATGTTCAATAGACGATGCAAATATTGCGACGAAAATGTTAAAAAATTCTCAATAGACATTTTCTAATTCTTTTCGAGTTCTTACATAGATTCTCGAATTTCTTTCGAACTCTGCTCACATCCTATTGACATGCGCGACTAATTACCGCACTAAAAAAATTTAATAACTATTATACAAACATTTACAAGAACATGTTCTTGTAAGGGTCAGCAGATTTGCAAATCCTTTTGAAAATCAGGGTAAACCGCGACGAAATTTCGAGCACGTTCCCCGTGAAAACAGCGGAGAAATATTTGAAGGGTATTAGGTTAAGGGTCCGAATGACCCGGCCTTCGCCGGCAGCGGGCGGAAACGGACGGACGTGTCCCTAAAGTGAGATTTTTCTCTGGTTGTCGCGTTCACGGGGTGCGGACGCGCAAACGGGCTCCTCCAGCTGGGAAATTCGTCTGCCTTTCCTAGCTCCGGAAACAAAAGCTTAGGACAGAATTATTTCTTCGAGTGCCGCGGGAAGGAGGGGCGGGGTCGGTCGTGGATAAAGGAGCAACCGGAGAAAGGATGAGAACGCTCAAAGAACGTTCCCGTGGATCCGGGTCGACAGGAAAATGCCGCCATTCCGCACTCGCCGAGGTGTCAGACCGTGTACGTTTCGCTTTATTAACTCGTCCGTTCCACGCTTCCCCCCTCGCCGACCGCCCCTCTTGACACATTCAACGAATCGGGCGCACCAAGTCGAATATCCGCAGCCGGGGCCATTGTTTTATACTTTCGTCGGAGCGCCGCTCGTCTATGACCGACGGGGATTTTGCACGATAATTAACTGTGTACTTAGCGATGCTTCTCGCTGAAATTCCATCCGAATTCGGCGAAATTTTCCTCGACTTTCTGTCAAATTTTTGCACCATAAAAATTGTTACTTAAAGTATGAAATTGGAGCTCGTTCGAGAATCGCGTTGAAAGGAATCTACAATGTCGCTTTAAGATCACGCTTTTATGCACGGATGATCATGGTGTTAGTAATTTTTCGTTCGTCAAAAATTTGTTTGCAAAATTAATTTCTACGGATTTAAATTCAGCATACAAAATGCTATAAACATATATTTTCAAAAATTTTCCTTAAAAATAATTGGTAATTGATTCGCATATCATTGCTCTCTCCCCTTCCTCCCCTTAAATGTACAAGGAAATCCATTGAAAAAATTTTCCAGATGTACGGATTCAGATGTAAAATATATTGAAAGAATGTTTGATCGTTATAGTAAGTTGTAACAAAGAATTAAAGAAATAATAAAATTACAGAAAATGAAAAACAGTCAACAATTATTCGCATTACTATTTGACATTCGTTTATATTATTATATAATATATATAATATTATTGTATTGCTTGAATAACTTATTCGAATAAAAAATTATGCGAATAAGTAGATCGAATAATGTATGACGAATAATGAATAATTGTTATTCGAATAAGATATTCTATTAAATGAAATTTATTCGGCTAATTGTTTTAGGTAAATATTTATTCGAAACAATCAAATAACTTAACAAAAAAAGCAATTAAGTAAACAATAAAATGCCCAACTCTGCTACAGGGTCCTTTCGATTGCAATTAGAAACTTCTCTTGACACCGTCCAAACAATTACAGAACTGGATACATACTTTCATTAAAACATTAATCAGTTATGCACACATTGAAACTATCAGCACGGTGATAATTATCTGAAAATGATCTGCACCGTGTTATTATGAACATTATCAAGGACGAAGCGGACGGACGTTACCTGAAACTGTTAATTCAAAGCTGTACAGGCAAATGTTCCCTCTCGAATGCAAGTTAATCAAGTTTGAAATTTTAGCTAGCCGCTGTTGCACCAAAAACTATCGTTACCCGGTTATATCAATTCCTAGGCGAGTTCAGTAACTTCTTTAAAACTGGATTAAATGACTTGAATTCTTTTTCAAATGTTAAAGGGACTAGTTTACTAGACAATGAGTAAAATGTTTTTTTTTCTTTTAATTTTGCTATTACTTGGAATTAAATATTACTTTCGTTATTACTTGCTGTTACTTTTAACTTTATCATCTGAAACTGTAGCGAAAATTTAAAAAATGAGTTTTCTAGATCTCGGTAACTAACAGGCATGTTGAAAATCTCATCGAGATCGATTGACGGTGTCATGAGTTACGAACAATTAACCTTTAACTGATGGCGTACGTCAACTTCATGTCTTATCACTCTGCAAAACAAACTATAAGAAATTTGATCACTAGAAGAAGGTCAAAGATTGTGAAAATCGCAGTTTTTTTAAATAATTAAAAAGTAGAAGGATCATATGTTTAAAAATACGATCACTGCTCACGAAAGCAACACGTAATTTCAGTAATTGTAAAATGAATAATTCGTAATTTTGACTGTTAACGCTAGTATAACTGAGCAATTAAAGCAAATAAGCAAATAATAAAAGCATTGTTAATTGAGAAATAAAGAGGCCATATTTATTGTGATATTGGTCGATTTTTATTTAAAAAATACGGCCATTTACACAAGAATCTAGAACTGCCGAGTCCTAAACGCGACTACTGCATATTGTTTTATAAAAATTACAAGGATTTCTTTGTTATTAATTTTCATACGCGATCTATATCACAACGTATGCTTGACCGAACAAGTTTATCTAAACATTTTCCACGGAAACATTTTTCTAATATCAGAAGCCAATCATTTGTGAACACGTTTACTTGTTCTACCAGCGTTAACGCTAACTTTAAAGTTACCGTTCGAAAGTCGAGCACTCGACACGTGTAACAACCTAATAGAATTATAGGACGATTCAATCGTTAGGAGACTGACGGGCTCCGACTCCAAACCGTGAGGCTACACAAATCCGTTAAAATTCGAGGCAAACAAGATCCTCGAAAATCTGCCCCTTTATTTGAGAGGAGGGCTCTCTTCGATACGAAATCGATGGGAAGGGGGAGGCAAGTCCGACAATTCTGAGGGATTGGGAAAGTTCTTGAGAGCACTTTCGTGGAGCCTCATTGGATGTCACGGAGAAGTCGTTTAATGAGCAAGCCTTCTCTTTCGAGGGTTCCAAAGGAGCTCGGAAACAGAACGGCGGCTTTGCTTCACGAAGAATATCGAATGAAAATTTTTAATCACTCTTCGGGGATACATGCTTCGTCATCCGCAGGGCCACAGGACGATCACAATAATTTATTTCCTTTTTCTATTTTGCATTGACAAATTGTAAAATCTGCTTGCGGAAGGGCTTTAATTTAACGTATGCTTTCATCATATACTTTATACATCAAGATATATGTATAATAATATGTTTAAATACTAATAACTTTATAAGAATAATAAGTTTAAGCAAGCAATAAGTTTCAGAATCTCATGAAATGATTAAATAAATAGATGGCGGATTTTACGCAGTTATAGAAAAATTGAGCAATTTTGTAGATCGAGATGAGTGATAAAAGCGAAAGATTAAGATTAATAGAACTTGAAAATGTCGATGTGTTACTCTGAATCGTTTAAAATTGTTAAAAAACGAAACAACGTTTTAGTCTCGTTATTTTGTAATTGATGCAGATAACATGCATTTTCAATAAAAATCTGCGATCTATACTTACAATTTGTGACACCATTTTAATCTTTCTATCGGAGGTTCGTTTATTAAAAAATATCGTTTTCATTGTAGCCGATAAAAATTCTCCAAGAAAATGAAAAGCAACGAAAAGAAAAATAAATTTACTTAGCAATCAACAACGCTCGGTTAACTCGGCGATAAAAGACGTTTACGACAGATCAAAATCAGAAACTTTACGCGGGACATTCCGGTTCTTCGTTACATCGAAATTAAATTTCATCCGTTGTTAATTGGTTTTGTCGGATGGCTAATAAAAATACGTTTATTGCAAATTACTATCGTCCTAGTAAAGTTTCCGGCGTTATTAAACACGATGGAACACGATGAAGTTGATTAAATCACAGCCTCTCGCAGCCGCACAGCGTCTCGAGCCGCAGACTCCAATTTCTCCGGGCCGGCCGTTTCGAAAACAATAAAAATTTAATAAAATACATACCGGACCGCACGCGGATCGTGTCAAGGTGACGCGCGAATTCTTTTTAAATTCGATTATTATTAAAATATTGAGCTGTGGAATATAAGATTTATACTCGCGTTG
The DNA here is from genome assembly GCF_051020955.1 of Megalopta genalis. Taxonomy (NCBI): domain Eukaryota; kingdom Metazoa; phylum Arthropoda; class Insecta; order Hymenoptera; family Halictidae; genus Megalopta; species Megalopta genalis. The sequence goes on from NC_135025.1 coordinate 7,338,019, forward strand.
AAATATAACGTTCTATTATAAATGACCGAAAATAAAGTTAATGGCAGAAGCAAAAACAATACAGGCTTTTATTATTTAATCATTTATTATATATATATTATTATTATTATTATATTATTATTATTATTATTATTATTATTATATATTATATTATTTCATCGTTAAACAAATTAATCTTTTCGCAGATCATGTTTACCTTTTCGCACTCCAAATTAATTTTTTTATAGATCATAGTTTCCTATTATTCGTCAATTTACAAAATAATTAATATCAAATATCTTATATTAACATCGAATAATCTCCAATAATTGTTTATATATATATATATATATAAACTGTTATTAAATACCCAAAATGAATTTTATTACAAATGATTACTAAACTGTCCATCTTCATGCAAAATAAAAATGTATCGAATTTGTTGTAAGAAACAGGAGTAACTTGCAAGTTTTATCCTTTCTTTAATAATACTAATCGGTAATATAAAGTAGTATATCGACATTATTAAATGTTTCTAATCCTACTGTTTCAAATTACAGGCACTCGTGTTTGCCATAAATGCATAAAATCCGCAGTCCAGTGATTACAAATAAAAGAACATAACCTGCAACAGGACACATTTAATTTGCATAAAAGTGAACAAGGCCACCAAAAGAGGTTAGAGTTTTTTGTACAAAGGGGGAATCCCACCTCTGAGGGGATTAATATGGAGTGCGAGAAGAAGAATATGACCTAAAAGAGGATTAATTTTTTGTAGAAAAATCCTGTAAATATTCCCGGATCGTAGAATACGATTCTGATAACAAATACATAGAAATTAATTCGTACAATTGCTTAGAAAATTGTTTCACAGAAAAATCGTTATACCTCGATTGCGACCGCAAACAAATATAAAACAGTTTGTTTCATAGCATAAATATTTAGCATATTTCATCGCATGAGTGACGACGATATTAAACGAAGTCCGCGTTCGGACGATTTCAGCTCGGTGCTCGACTCTTTCTTGCTCGCACTCGCAGAAACATTGTGTGCACGCATTTTTTGTTGTGTTTGCATTCGTCGGCCTTACGTACTGTTTCAGATCAAATTGGACGCGGCGGGGGTGAAGGTCGAGCCTCGTTTCCGAGCGAGCGATCACATTTTTCCCTACGAGGATATCGAATCGAGGATACGGCTCCCTGTCCGTGCATGCCAACGCGTCATCCATCGTCTGTAAAATTCTCTTTTTTTTTCCCCCCTAGACTTCGTTCGCGTACCTGCTTGTAACTTCGCCGTGATGTAATTTGCGACGCGATCCGCCGAGCGGACGTACGCATACTTTTCTGCGACTATGATGAACCGTGTTGCACCCTTGGAAATGCGTTTCTGATGATTTTGCATCAATTCACGGAGCGAAGCTGCGGATAACTTGTTTTCGACGTGAAAAATATCTCGTTTCCTTCCTCGTTATTTTCACTTGTGTGCTACTTATTCGAGTTCCTTCATTCCTGGATGTATTTTTTTTTACTATGATCAATCCTATTACTACGAACGCGTCTCTGTTGCTTTCACATCAATTAATCGTAATCGATCGTTGATTTTCTACATAAAACACTGCTAGTTCCCTTACGATTTCAATTGTATTATTTATTTAATTTACGTTGCATAATTTGTGACTAATGATGCCAATAATAATGAATTATCTAGTGGATTTAAATGTTTATAATATAAACGAAATTTCGCACTACGAAAATAAGTTTCGAATGTTGAAGTTTACACCTCTATTATTTGGTCTTTTTTATTTACCGTTTTTGAGGAAAAGTTTATAGCAGAATGAATTTCAAACGATGTTATTTATTTCCAACATACAGAAATATTAAAATATAATAATAATATTATAATAATATATTATATTTTATATAATTATTATATTATATATAATATATAAATATTATATATATTAATATAAATTTTGTCTTTATTTTTGTACTTATCTTGCTTCATCTTCGAAATAATATGTTGAACAATTTGTAACAAATTGGCAAGCTTTAGTGAACAAAATTGTCTCTTTTTACGATTTTATCTCATTTATGAAAGAAAAGGTCACATAAATCGCTAAATCATGGCCGCCTCTTCTAGAAAATAGTAATATATTATGTATAAATATATTATGACAGTAATAATAGTAATATATTATATATATAAATAGTAATTATATACATATAAATATATTATAATAAATATATTATAACAGTAATATATATATATATAAATAAATATATATATATAAATAGTAAAAAATAGTAGTAATAAATAATGCGTTAACGAGAACACCGAAATCGTTTTCCCGAAAATCGCATTTTCGCGTGTGTTTCCAATTTCCATCCTCGATCGCTTTAAACGACTCTCAGAAGCTAAATTAACGGGAGGAACCATAAAAATGAACGATCTGCAGCGCGGCCCAGCGATACGAAAGCAACCGCGCTATCTCCGAGTCGTACAGCGTAAACTCCAACTTGCCTAAAACTCGAACTGCAATCCGGAACTTCCAGCATTCAGAAAGACAGTCGAAGGGGAGCGACACCGTAGTCGAGTGCAACGGCAAGAAAATTTCCGCGAACATGCGGCAAGAAGTTCGCCGCCGCGCTTATCCGAGGCGATATTTCAATCTCCGCGGACGTCTCGGAAATTCGCGGCAGAACCGAAACAATGAAACGAGCACCGCGAGAGACTCCGACGGTTTGAAACTGCATGCGCTCGTAAAGAGGAGGAAAGGCGGCGCTGCACTGCCCGGCTACGCCGCAGCGACCTATTTATTCGAATCACGTTGCAGGTAACGCGCGGAAACGCCACAGAAAACGATGGGACACTCGTTACCGATATCGCCGAGAAAAATCTCTGGGATTGGTAGCCAGGGGGAACTTGTGGATCCGCTGGATCTTCGAACCTCCCTTACTCGATTGCAACCGGGAGGACGTCGATAGACCTATTCATCCGCTAAAGTGGTGGGAATTCTTGCCACGGACGATGTTTCCTGCAAAATTGTCCGTTTCCGAGTTCGCTGAATCGGAAATAACAGACCGAGACGACACGATAGCGAACTGAATTGTTTATAAATGTGTATAAACATAAATATATATAGTAATTCTTGCGAATTCGCGGAAGGAGTTTAAACGAGCTAACTTCTCCTTGATTTTCCTTCAGCTTGTAAAAATGATGGACAATTTGGGAAGAGGAGACACGATTGTATTAATTAGTCGTATCTACTTTTCTAAAATTGCCCATTTTCGTTTACAAGCTGAAGGGAAGTTAGGAAAAACATACTGCATATGGATTTTCCATTGTTCTTAGAAGAAGGATATTTGAATGCGTTTTATAATTTTCATAAAAATCGTGCAATTAATATCGTGTTTTAATATTGTGATAATATAATTGATAATAATATAATAATACAATTAATAACGTGTATAAATAGAAAAGAGAATACTCAAATGAAATTTATGATTGTTTGCAGACATGTAAAATAATATGTCAAGGTAAAGTCAAAATGATAGCGGCTTTAAAAATCGTTAAAATTATTATTTATATTATTATATATTATATATATTATTTATACTATTTATGCTATATATATTATTTATATTATTATATACTATATATATTATTTACATTATTATATACTATATATATTATTTACATTATTATATAAATTATAATTATTATTTCTGCATTATTTCCAGAAGAATGAAATTCTCATTTAAAGATACACGTAACAATTTCTACAAAAATCCTGCATTTTAGAGTCAGCAGTCATGTGTAAAATAACCCTGAAAAGATGACACAATAGATAAAACACGAACAACAACAGCTTTTCAACAACAGCTCCTCGAAAACGTACGAACAAAAATGACGCGATCCCTGCATCATTTGTCTAATATTCCTAAAAAAAGAGAAACATGAACTCGCCATCGGACAAGTGTTCCGTGTCCGCATCTGACAGTTCTCCTAATTGTCTGTCGGCAGGTACATCATCACGTCTCTCTGCGACACCTGCGAGAGCAGCGACGCGGTGGTAGCAGTGGTCTTCTGGGTCGGCTACTTCAACAGCGCGTTGAACCCGCTGATCTACGCCTACTTCAACCGGGACTTTCGAGCGGCCTTCAAGAAGACCTTGGAAAGCTGTTGCGTGGCGATAGGGCCTGTCCGTGACCTGCACCAGGTGCACAGGAAGCAGGACCTGGTGCACAGCAACGCATCCTCGGAGCTGCACGTGAACAACCAGCTGAGGGCCAGCGAGATGACGAACGTGCACATCGAGGCTTGCATCTGAATCTCCGCTGGCCTAACGTTAAAACGCAGACGCTGGCGTCTTCTATCAATCGGGACAATCGTCGAACTAACACTGTTCTGTTTTCGTTCGTGTGATCGCGTGTTGGAGAAAGTGAGAAAAAGAGTGAGTGAGTGAGTGAGTGAGTGAGATAGAAAGAGAGAAAAGAGAGAAAAGAGAGAGAGAGAGAGTTAAGAAAGTGTCCGACGGCCTGTTAGCGGGTCAGTGGCGGTGCAGTAAATTCTTCCTAATTGACGCTCGGCTTGGAAAGAGAAATGGACAATTTGGACCTAATCGAGCCTTGCCACTCATGTTTATAGCTGCCGATTGTCAGCAACTACAAAAACGAGCAGCTAGGCTCGAATAATCGTATCTTTTCTCCTCAAATTGTCCATTTCTGTTTCCAAGCCGAGCGTCAATTAGGGAGAATTTACCGTATCTCGTATCGCCAATTAGTCTAAAGCTTCATTCGACGGGAACACGAGTGTCCGGGTCTCTCGTTTCAGCCTAACGGACTTGTTTTTCCGAGGCTTGTTTAAACTATAATTGGCCGCGGGGACTGCGGTGAACAACGTGACTCGATTAATCGAAATGGCTTGGTTGGTTCTGCGAACGAAACAGTTAATCAGAAATGATTTTTGCTCGATAACCAACGTTTCTACGTTCATCGATTCACGTTGTTCACCCCGTAGATTTGCAAACAGGTAAAATTTAACTATCTGGGGTTCGCAGCAATGGACATTTTTTTGCGCGATTGTATCTTCGAGACGTACAGTGATCCACGAAAGTGTTCGTACAGCTTTCAAAACGCGATCACTTTTTTAAAACTGGACCTAAGTGACTTGCATTTTTTCCAGAGTCTCTTATCTTTGTTGTCGTCCCAGGTAATAATAGCAAAATTAATCTTCTAATTCTTTTATCACCTGAAAAGAAATTCAAGTCATTTGTTTGAGTTATTAAAGAAGTTATTACCTTTTAAAAAAGGTGTACGAACACTTTCGCGAGCCACTGTACCCGCAATTCTTGATACCACGCAAGTTCGTTATACTTTCACGGTGCTGAAACAATTCGAACGGGGGACGGTAAAGCGAGTCCTCGCAGTTTTTTCTCCAGCATCTTGATGCAGAAGGGAATGCACCCCGTCGAAATGGCGAGCAAATAAATTCGAGCAATCGTTGCAGGTCATTTCGCAACGTTGTGTCGGGCATTCCATCGAAACAATTCGATTTCGGCGGACCCGAGACCCGTGGAAATGGGAGAATTCGCATTAATTTCCGGGTCATTAGTCCTCTTTATCTTCGCCGGTAAGGCGAGCGCGAGTCGCCGGCCGACGAAATAATCGCGTAATAGCGCCGATATCGATCTCGGTAATCGTCTTACACGAGCCAAGCGACTTGATTATATACGAGGAATACTGTAATTACTTGATTAGTTCGAGCGGGGCTCCGCGGTGTAACGAAAGCTGGGAGACCGATTTGCATACGGCCGTTCCGTTCCCTTGTTCCTTAATCCGCCGAGCCAGCAAAAACTGTGTCAACGTAGTTTCCGTCGGAGCGCACCTTGATTGATTCCTTAATCCACGTTACCGGCGAAAACTGTGTCAACATACCTTTTTCGCCGAAACAGATCGCGATCGATTCCTTCCCCGTTCCATCAACGTTCCAAGGGAAAGAAGAACTGTGTCAACGTAACTTTCTTTCCGCAGGAACAAGCGGAATATTCGCATCCGCGGAAACGTTCCCGAACCGCGGAATCAAACGGTCTACAGGGTGGCGCGTTTAAAGTGAGTCACCTGGATAACCCATTAATTTCTTCGTGCTTCGATCGCCACGTCGTTTCAGACATTCGAACGCGATCGAATTACATTCATTCAGACGTTGTACAGTAATATCTCCCTTACTGACGCTTAGATTGCGCACGAGAATGGACAATTCGGGAAGAGGAGACACGATTGTTCGAGCCTTGCGGTTTATTTGCATAGTTATAAATTGTCCGCAATTATAAAAACGAGCAGCAAGGCTCGAATAAATCGTATCTTCTCTTCCCCGAATTATCCATTTTGGTGGACAATCTGAGCGTCAGTAAGGGAGACATTACTGTATTCGTCTATTTTGAATGGAGATAAAATTTCATTTGTCATTAGAGTTAACGCAAACGAGTCGATGTACGTTTTTTTACCTTTGTATAAAACTTATCAAGAGGTTGTAATTAGTGTAGGAAGAGAAATCGTAGTTTTCTTTGAATATCGATGATTCGGGTGTCGATCGTTTCAAGCGAAAGAACAGATTTCATTCGATTATCGATAACCTGACGAATTTCTCGAGGCAATAACGGTTGGTCGATCATTTCTTTGTTGGAGCTGGCGCAAATCGACAAATGAGCCGTTTATTTCGAAAGTGGCATAAGTCACTTTACCGTAATGAAAAGTGGTGATTTTTTAATGTTTATACGAAATTATTTATATATTAAGAATATTATATTAAATTATAATATGTATATATGTTATATATAATATATTAATATAATATAATAATATAATATATTATAATAATATAATAATATAATATATTATAATATAATAATATAATATAATATATTATAATAATATATTAATATATTATAATAATATATTAATATATTATAATATAATAATATAATATAATATAATAATATAATATATTATAATAATATATTAATATATTATAATATAAATATATATTATATATTTATTATATATTTATATTAAATTATTATATATAAGAAAATAAAAGTATCCTGAGATAACAAATACAAGTAAATCTTCTCGAAAGTTAGCATCCATATTTTGAAACTTGTTAAAACGCAAAAATATATCGACTTAAAAACAAAGTGACTTATGCCACTTTCAAAATAAACGGCTCAAATATTTGTTCGACTTCGAGGTTCGTGGATCGAATGAATCGTGATTGAAATCGCGAGATCACACACGCACGCACACATACACTCACACACACAGAGAGAGACAATCTTCATATCATTTGTACGGTGTACGGCGTCGTTCGTTATTCGACAAGTATCAGGACACTCGGATGAGATCGTTAGGAAATTAAATCTGTAAAAATTGCTGCATAGAAGTAATCTTCCGGACGATGTAATTTATGTAATCGATATTTAAAAATCTTACGAACTACGTATGTACAATAAGATTAAACTTAACGATGGAAGTATCTACGGAAAGGAGATAAACAATTAAGGATTCGAAGCTGTTACAAAGTAGATAAAACTCGCGAGAGCCGGTGGGAACGATTGGTTTTTTTTTCGAAGTTATAAATAATTTTCCATTTCCGACGCGACCGTTGATACGCTCGTTTATGACGTTTCGACACGACAGCGTGCTTTTTTTCCGTGCGCGCGTGTGTAACGCGGGATAATGATGATAATAATGATCGATAACGTGCATGAATTACGACGGGAGATAGGGGAAAAAGGTGCAAGAAAACGTTGCGAGAGAAACGTTGAATAAAACGGACGCAATGGAAATGTGGGAACGATAACTGTTAAAAAAAATAGTAACAATAGTTCGCATATATATATGTGTATTTAACAGTCGAAAGATTATTCGTGCCTATACATACATACATATATATATTTGTACCGTGTAAGACGATTAATATGAAATTCTGCGAGGGGAGGGAGGAGGGGGGAACACTGTTTTTGATAAAGCGTACAATTATGTTGGAACTTTCGTAATAATTTTGTCCGTTGTAACGAAACCATTAACCAATTTCAGCGGCGAGAATTTCAAGCGAAAATCCTATGGAAAATACCATTGTGGAAACTTTTTAGTACGTTTGGGGAACTAACCCGCGGCAATCGTAACAAAGTTGCGAAACGTCGGGAACACGGTACACGTTTTTAATAAGACTCGCGTGCGCGCGTGTGTGTGTGTGTATAAAACGCAAGGACAGAATAACTATGTACATAGCTCTCACTCGTACCTGAATACATGTTCTCGCTAGTGTAACATTTAACACAACTATCATGTGAGATGTAATATCAAATATCACCGTTTTTCTAAAACCGAAAGGTGTCCTGATACTTGTGAAAATGAGCGTGTAATCCATTGATCACGCCGTTGCTGCTTATTTTCAATCAGCGCATCGATCTTAGCGCAGCTATTTCCCGAACATAATCTCGCAAAATTTGTCGCCCTTTTTGTCCGTTCCATAATTAACAGACTGCGGATTTTATAACGAAAATGGTTAAATAAAATTTGTAACTGTAAACAGATCGAATGAATTTATAATGATAGATATAAACAGATCGATAAAAAAGGAACGTAATAATGCAAAGAATTTGTATTTCGCATGAATATCGGCGGTCTGTTAATTAAGCGAATTTCGCATAAAAATATCGCCACCCTGTAGACCTTAATAATCCGACAGCGCGGCCAAGTGATTAATTAAGTTTCTTGTTTCGCAGATAATGTAACGAAAACTGAAGCTTTAGGTATCAGAATGCAACACGTGGAATTGATTAATTTCTAATGCGTCTACAATAAATTTGATCGCGTGCTGTAAACGACCCAGATGCACCGTTGCATCTGATCGTCTTGTCGGACAGCATTCTGTCATGCAACATTTAATTAAACAGTATAACATATTTGAACAGGCTCTGCTCTTCAACGACTCGTTTCTGCTTTCTCTGGTCTTATTTTTTGCGTCGAATAAAGGCAAGACCGCATGATTGATCAATTCTGCCTAATTGCCGCTCGGCTTGGAAACAAAAATGGACAATTTGGGAAGAGGAGATACGATTATTCGTGCCTTGCGGCTCGTTTTTATAGTTATCAATTGTCAACTACTATAAAAAAAGAGCCGCAAGGTTCGATTAATCGTACCTTTTCTTCCCAAATTGTCCATTTTTGTCTCCCAGCTAAGCGTCAATTAGGGAGAATTTACTGTATCGAGCGAACTTCGGTGAACGTTCAGGGTATCGTGGACATGAACAAGTTAGGGTACCCAAACATATCACTCCGATCACTTCTAGCAAAGCGTATCCTTATCCAGTTACTCCGTCTCGACTAACAAGGGGAGTCCTTGATTTGATCCAAATTCGATTTCAATGTGCACGTCTGCCTGACTGCAGCTGCAACACTGCAGTCTTGCAGTTGCAGGTGGGCGTCGGCTGTGAGAACAGTCCCTTGTCTAGTTCCGATAATTTTTCATAAACAGATGTTTCATGGTAGGAACGATTTTTCACAGCCAGTTGAATGTTAGATTAAATAAAATAGATCGCGAGCATAGATATGATAAGTTGTAGAACGTTGTTCAACCTTAGTTTAAAAATAAGAAAGCGACAGTAAAATGGAAGAGTGGATTTCAATTTTAATTTACACGGTGAATCGTACGTTGTTGACAAACGATGTGGAGGTAGAATGTTTCGCAACTTTTATTTAGAAATGAATCGATGAAAAAATTGTGGAATGTTTTTTTAACTTCATTTACGCAAAGAATCATACTACTTATTTAAGAAAACTTATGGTGCTAGGATGTTCTTCAACTTTCATTTGAATAAGAAATTGATCAAGAAATATAACAATGACATTCGATCGTCGTTTATACAGAGAATCATACCTTTTTTGTCGAGCATTTATTTGAAACAGAAAATTGGCACGAAATATCTCAGTAAGATATTCAATCTTCCTTTATCCGGAGACTCGTGCTTCTTTTTTTGCCAAGAATTATGTATCTGGGATGCTTTTCTTGCTTTCATTTGCATAAAGAAATGGTGAAAACAATACGAGAATGATCGTCAATCTTAATTTGCACGGCGCGTTACACTTTTTTTACCAAAAATTGTGCAGCTGGGTTGTATTTTAACTTTCATTTGCATACGGAACTCGTAAGGAAGAATACCAGAATATTTTTGAACCTCGGCGCAGAGAAAAAATTGATTACACAATAGGGAAGTATTTCTTGTTTCTCATTTCATGAAAGATATACAGAAATGCTTCGCAATAATAACTTAAATAAAAAGTCACGCGAGAGAGATACAGAAACGCTTCCCAACAATAATTTAAATAAAAAGTCACACGAAAAAGTGGTACAGCTTCTCAATAATAATTTAAATAAAAAGTCACACAAAAGAGACACAGAAACGCTTCGCAATAATAATTTAAATAAAAAGTCACGCGAAAGAGATACAGAAAAGCTTTTTAACAATAATTTAAATAAAAAGTCACACGAAAAGAATACAGAGAAACGCTTCCCAACAATAATTTAAATAAAAAGTCACACGAGAGAGATACAGAAACGCTTCCCAACAATAATTTAAATAAAAAGTCACACGAAAGTGGTACAGCTTCTCAATAATAATTTAAATAAAAAGTCACACGAAAGAGACACAGAAATGCTTCGCAATAATAATTTAAATAGAAAATCACACGAAAGAGGTACAGAAACGCTTCTCAATTATTATTGAATCACACGAAAGAGAAACAGAAATATTTCTCAATTATAATGCGAATAAAAAGTGACGCGAGAAAGTAATAGAAACGTCTTTCAATAACAATGTAAATAAAGCGTATCAAAATGTTAGGAAATTAGAGATCGTTGGATCGCAAAATAAAATGCGTCTTCACCAATTAGAAGAAATAGAAACAAAATAACAAGTTGTTTCTTTCTTACACAATTTGAATACGTTAAAAAGTAATAAGATAACATTTTTCAATTAATTTCATCTTCCGACTATGTTGTTTAAATCGCGGCTACTAAATCTTTTCCTCATAAAATCCAGAGATCCCTATCGATCGAATCCGGCCATTCTCGTACAATTTCGCTAAAATTTCGCCAACAAAGGGTCTCGTAGCGTTTGAAGGGGACGGAAAACAGCGACTGTAAACCGTCTAGCGGCTAAAGTCGGATGAAAAATTCACTCCGAGGTTGCAGCACGGTTATTCACAATGCACGCGTCGACGTGCAGCTTATCGCCGAAAATGACGGCGGCACATGTGCGGGTGGCATCGATGTGTCGGCACGGCCAGGTTACGCGTTATTAAAGGAGGGGTTTAATGCCCGAAGAAGCGGTCTTGAAAGGAGAAAATCTCGGCGTCGCGGCTCGGTCGACCTATTTTAAGGGTGAAGCCCGGGCTGCTGCAGACTCCCGTCTATTTCTGCCGTCGCGTTTTATCAACCCTGCAAATGAGGCGGCCGCCCACGGCAAGATTGATCATCTGATTCGAGTAATATTTTAAGATTGGCTTGATAACGTCGCCCACGGTACGCTTTCTCTCTTGCCGCTGTCCTCTTAGTTTTTCCTCCCGCGGGAACCGAGGAATCGAAATCTGTTCAGATTTCAAGTAGAGAGAATCCACTGAGAATCTACTCAGAATCTATCAAGATTTAAAGTACAGGCCGGCCTCCCGCAACACAGCACCCCTGTAACACGGTTTCGCTCTAACACGATAGGATAAATTTGCGGGAACCCTCGTATAGCACTGCAACCTGTAACACTGTTTCGCTCTAACACGATAAGAAAATTGCGAAAACCTTACTGCGACACTGCTACTTCGATACAACACTGGATAGCATGATTTTCGTTTAGCATATTCCAAAACTAAATTACCTGAAAATAACGACGGCAAGGAATAAAATGAATTATAGTGTCTTTACATGAAAACATAATTATTATAATATATACACTCGTACACGAAAGTATTCGAACGCTTATTGTTTCTAACACTCAATTAATAAAATATATGTGTTAAACTGAAGCATTTGATACAATATGTCGCATATAACAAGGGATGGGTCTTATAGACTGCGTAAGCAAAATTAGAAAATAATTCAACAATATATAGCGTTTTTATTCGAACTCTGACAACTAAGAATTCCCGAAGATCGCAGAATGTAAAGAAACATTGCTCAGTTCGCTAGCAGTCAGTCCGAGGGAATCAGTGTTCAAAATTTCTGTCACAATTTTCATTATTAACGCTATGCCGTCCGGTGGTACCACTTTGGTGCCATTTTAAAAAAACTGAAATAACATTTGAACTATATTTCTTGGGTGTTAAAAGGCAGCGAACTAACTATAGCATTCTGCTTATTTAACTAAGAATTAAGTACGAAAATTCATGGATGACATATCTTAATTTTAGGAATTTATATTACCGCCATCTTCGACATTTTTTTAAAAATCTAAAATTTCCAAGCTGTTATGCTTGAGAATCTGAGATCTGCGGACGGCATAGTGTTAATAATATAACAGAATGAATCGCAAGAAATCCGAAACACACAAATCAGTAAGGGAATTAACAGTGAAATAGTAATCTTCCCGCTGAAAGAAGCCGAAAATTCAGAAGGACGCCGGAGATCGGCGTTGATACGCGGAATTAAAGGATATACGCGTTCAGCACGAAGAGAGCACGGATTACTCCGAATCTATGAGGACACCAGTGTGCAGTTTGACTAATGGTAGAACGATAAAGCGCAGATTTACAGGGGAATGGTGCAGTCGTTCGATAAACGAAGCTACGGCGCTCGCAGACAGTTCCGCCGCCATTTTAACTATTGCGCTCGTAGACTTCGTTCCCCGGCGATTCGATTATCTCCGAAGCAGAATTAAATCCTTTTTATCGCAAATTAGAACGCGACTATTAGACCGCGGACTTTATTTATTTCGAAGATGAATGAGTAGAACGAATATAACATGATAACATTTTACGCGAGAATTAGAGAATCCGAACAGCGATTAATGTTTATTGTAATTAATGATTATTTTATAATAATATTTATATTAAATTAAATTGATTAATTTATAAGCTATAATTTAATATTTAAATCCATAAAATATTAAACCATAAAAATTTATAATAAATTAAATTGTGACAATAATTGTATTAGATTTATTTAAACTCGAGAAGAATAGCATAAAGAGAAAGCTACGAGAAGGGTTGTATTTAACGATTAGCCGCATTCAAAGATTTGAGAAACGTTTGAAAGAAGAGACACGAATAAAGCCCGAACAAAATTGCAGTCGCCGTAGAAAGAGCATTTCATATCAATGGAACAGCTTTTAAAGTGTCACATGCATGACGTCGTCGGCGGCTAAAATTCGGCAATCGTGCCGAAATATCTTGCGTTTTCCCAACAATGCGCCGGGAAAAACGCGGACGCGCTTCCTTTCGGCAAACGAGGAACTATTGTTAGCGCACAAAAATTCAGATCGAGACGGGGCGCCCTCGTCTTAAACTTTTCGCGGGCCGTGTTCGACAATATGGTTGATCCTCGGCGAACTGGTGCCAAGGTTCAGACACCAAGGATGATAAACCTCTGTGCGAAAGTTCCCGGGAGTTTCTTGCGACAGTGTTGCAGCAAAAAACTTCTCGGAGAAGAATTACTCGTGTTCGGGGAACCTTTCGGCTGACAACGATTTTGTTGCAGTATTCTGCGCGCTCCCTTCTTGTTTTCGTTGCAAAGTAGAACTGTATCTTTATTTGGAATATTGTTAAGCAATTGTAAATGTTGATGGATTCTCGATCTTCAGGGAAATTGGCCAGCGAGATTCGTCGTTCGAATGATTTTTGGTTCGTAATTTTTTCACAATGTACCTCGGTTGTTTTATTTCTACTTTTTTTTATGAATTTCGTTGAGTAAATATTCTTTACTAAATTATGGGAGAAGCATAATTTCATTGCATAAATAATTCTTGGTAAATTGTAGGAGTAAACATTAGTATTTTTGGTAAATATTAGAAGAAGCATCATCTTTAAGTTTGTTGCTGAAAGAAAACGTGCTAAATTCTAGAAGAAGTATAATATTTGACAATGAACTTCGTTATTTACACAATTTTTGGTAGACTCTAGAAGAATTATTTTTAACAACGTAATTGTTTTCCAATTAATACAATGATTGGAATGTTCTTGGAAGTTAACATTATTAACATGATTGTGCAACTCGAATTTCGTTAGGCATTAGAAGATCCGAAAAGATTAAAGGAATATTATTTATAATTATATAATTATTATATATTATAGATTATTATATATTATATAAGTACTTAATTCTTGAATATTTATTAATATATCACTGTATTAAATTTCAACTTCTAATTTCGTTAAGCAATTAAGTTCGATAGTTAGGAATGGTAGTCAGTATACTAAACTCATAAACGACAAATTAGAACCACATTCAGTTATCATTATTGCTTGAAAATGACATAGTAAAATGCTGAACTTTAGGATAGAGTATTATTTCGATTCACCGATATTTACAATATTATTGAGGCTGTGACAATTGCAATAAGTAAGAAGATTATACACGTTGTAAATTGGAGATAAAGATTATACTATTAAAGATTATACCATTGGCTGGCGGGTATGAATAGGCTGCTGGTATTTGTGCCAAGATTATTGTGAACATAATTATTTATTATTACATTATTAGTGAACATAAAATTAAGTGGATTTTGTAATAATTTCTTTGCACATCGATATTCCTAAATGTGTATGATTTTTGAAAGTACAATCCAAGAAACTTCTACACAGTTTTTGACGATTACAACAGAGTATTTGGTAATTAATCGTTCTAAGTATGAAAATATCGATGATGCGTTTGCTATGCATTTTTACTTTCTTCCTTAATCTCTACACAGCAGGAGTGACGCAACAGTTTCGCCATGCAATTAATTTTGACAACAAGAGCTCCTGTTTCGTTAGCAAACGAGATCCCAACGCCCTCGTCGCAATAATTCAACGCCGGTGTATCCTACGACAATGGATATTTTGCATAAATATCCATAGTCTAATCATAGAACAATATAATAAATTCTGTATTTTCACTTTGCTCTTTACTCCTCGTTCTACCCTTGTGTCAATTTGAATTGTAAATTGTTTTCGATTTAACATTACGTCTTGCACTTTCATTCATTCACAGACTTCGAATTTTTTTCTATCATGAAATTAATGCATTTGAAACGACAGAAAGATTCAAATAATTCAAAAAATAGTTCAAAAATTATTAAAAAAGAGAAAGAAACTTTTATGTTTCATTGCTCTTCCTTTGCACTTCTGTTTCTTGCAATTGATCATGCTCCTGAGACAAGAAACTTAGGTTTGCATAAAAGTCTGCTATTTATATTAATTATTAAATCTACTCCATACATTCCTCCATTCTCAAAGATAACATTTATAAATTTAACATTAACAAATTTAAATTATTTATCATATATCTTGCCGTTGTATTGATTTTTTCTCATTTTACTAACTTCACACGAGGAAATATTATACAATTACACAATTTTATGTGGCTTCGAAATAATTGATACACAGGGTGAGCCGGAATTCGTAATACAACCGAGCAGAGGGTGATTCTTCGTGAAAAAAATAAGAACTTGAGTTACCGATGCTCGAATAATCGTATCTCCTCTTCCAAAATTCTCCATTTTCGTGCGCAATCTGAGCGCGAATTAGGAAGAAATCACGTCCGAGTTTTTACTCGCGTAAATAATTTACGCGAATTTCTTTTGTTTCCATGTTCAATAAAAATGTGTACACGCTGATTCATGCATTGAACACATATTTTCTAAATTGTCCATGTACAGCGAAGAAATTGAGCTATAAAAGTGGGCAGTTTGAATTCTAAAACAAGGTTTCTTCATCTGCAATTCATCTGTAACTTTATAATCACCGGATCTTTTCCGCCAACCAATTAGCACATCGCAACGAGCCAAGATTCCGTAATACTGTTTGCGTCGATTTACCGTCGCCGTTCGATCGGAAACTGTTTCAGTCTCGATTCAATCGACGGAGCGTCTCGCGCTGCATCCGTCGCGACTCGCTCCGAATGCAAATGTCAACAGCGCTGGCTCGTAAACAATTACCGCGAACCTGGCCGATTCAAATCGAATGATCCGGCGAATGGAAAATTAGATAGCTCGGGGCGCACACACCTTGGGACGGGATTTCGCCGGGAAAATCCAGGTAAACGAGCAGAGACTTTGCCGGGTAAATAGCCGGGTACTTTCGTGGATTCGTTGATTTACGGCCGAGGAGCCGGCCGGGCGTGGATTAAACCGCCGGAAGCTGGCCGATTCATCACAATCAGCGGCATAGTGTGAGCCTGGCTTGAGCATCGTGGCTCTTGTTTGTCGATGAACCGGAGAACTCGAGCCAAGTTTGTCACCCGTTTCACGGAAAGGCGATTTTCGAAAGCGGCGAAGGGCGACGAGAGCTCCTTCCGAAGCGGATGAGCCTGAACGCCGACCTTTTCCTCTAATTAGTCCACGCTCGAGTTAACTAGGCTTTTTTATCCGCCCCATTGCCGCCTTGAAAGCGAGCAACACCGAGAGATACCTTCACGGGCCCTCGAGTCTTCTTTCCGAAGATATTCGATTCAAGGGAAAGGTTAAAATTGTACAGGCCGAAAGGAAAATTTACACCGCGTGTGTGGACTACGATTTATACACGTTTATTTATAAAAATTGAGGCATCGAGTGCAGAAACAACTCGTCAGAGTTTAGGTTCGAAAGCGAGCAAGAAACAAATTAAATGCTTATTTATTTGATTGCTTATTTACGCGATTTGCCATGAATGTACATAACATTATTTTGCTCGCGATTTTCCTTCGCTGTTTAAAATTATTATATTTTTTATTATACTATTATATTATTATCTATTATTATTATATTATTAATATTTTATATATATTATATATATTAATATTATATATATTATTATTATATTATTATTATTATATTTTTATGGAGATTTTATTGTATTTTTCGTGGAAAATCATTACACATTAGAAAATCTCAAGCAGAGTTCGATCGTTGATTGTCATTTTACTTTATCGTCCGCGCGTTCGACTTGCAAACATTTGTTCTCCATTCGATTTATTTTTTAACGATTTCTCAACGATCTGTTGCAGCTCTTGGCATCAGTGACCACAGTGGTAGGCGGTGATGCCAATATTTACATCGTTCGCAACATTTGGCGTTCAGTTGTTTGTTTATCGGTTCGAATCCTTTTCGAAGAACCAATATTTGAACATTATATTTCCACGGACGCAGTGAAAATATTTATTTCAATTCGTCGAGTAAGTGAGATGCGACGAAAAAATTTGCTCCGAGCACGTGGAAATTGTTAATTCCTGCGCGAAAATACGGTAATACGCAGAAAAATATGTCTTCGTTCGAAGATTCTCAAAAGTGACATGTAGTTGAGACAATCGTTCAGCAACACCGCAATGCATATCGTGATTGTGTACAATGTCTACAATGTGAGAGAATAGAATGAATATCGTAGGAACACAGTGACAATAGAAGAGATTTCATCGTAATTAAGTGACAAGTTTCAAACAATGACTAGGAATTTATTTAAAGCGAGAAATTATGTACCAGAGACAAAATTCGCAAAATTTTGTTCCTTGTCAACTGTCACTTTGTAATCGAATCAACTATGGTGCGATAAATAATGGACAGGACAGATCAAAGTTTTAATTTTCACATGTAATATTATATACATGTATTAAAACGGATCTCGTGTTTTCTAGATTAGATCGAGGACTAAAAGTATCAAAAGGCCACTCTATGTCTCCAAAGCGACTATTATTATTATATAATATATATTATATATATTATATTATATATTATATATATTATATTATATATTATATATATTATATTATATATTATATATATTATATTATATATTATATATATTATATTATATATTATATATATTATATTATATATTATATATATATTTATTATATTTTTTTATATTTTATTATATATAATATATATATATTAAAGTGACTATTATATACTCCATGTCCACGAGAAGTCCCGAAGTTCACCGACAACGTTCCAATGAGAAATGAATGCAGTAAATTCTCCTTAATTTTCCTTCGACTTGCGAATAAAAATGGACAATTTGGGAACAGAAGGTACGATTAGTCGAGCCTCGCACCTCGTTTTTATAATTGTTGACAATTGGCAACTATAAAACTGAGAGCAGCGTGGGGAGGTTTGTGGGGACGATTTACTGTAACTCTTCACCCTATTATATATATATATATATATATATATATATATATCCCGTTCAATTAATTGCTACTTTAGAGATTTAATTTAACGTATAACCTTCGTTAACATTCAAAATCAGCCTAAAAAAATATCCATAAGCTGACTACGGATCTTTATGCAAATATGCATTCTTGCTGCTTTCGTTTGATAACAATTTTGCCTAAACAGGAAAGTTCGTTGCAACTACAAAATTCTAATATGGACATGAAAAAACAATGCAATTAAGTTTTGATACCATAATCCTCGCATTTTACAATCTCACGCGTGCCATAAATGCATAAAGATCCTCAGGCAATTTTCTTGAATATCATATAATAATAGTGTACGAACCACAGATCCAACATTTATTTGTAAATCCTTCGAGTGTGTGAAACGGTTCAACGTAAACGTTCCGACACGAGCGAACGTATTAGAGACACTGCGAACATTTATCAATTGATCCGAATAAATAAAAAAACAGGCTGCACCAATCGATGGAAAACATTTCTACGGTACAAAATGAGTTTCTACGGTGAATGCGAGTACCAGCGAGAAGTGTATAATTTATTTCCCTGCAGTGTGGAACCATTTACGATGAAGCAACTCGTGCGAGTCTGGTCACGAAGTGCATCAGAAGTAAGACTGCGGATCTTGGTGCATTCTGCATCGCGAAGTACAAAACGCGATTAATAGAAGAACAACAGTTCTTGTTTATTTTTACCATATGCCATTTTTTAAAATGATATTTTGCCTCCGTTCTAAGTTTAGCAAATAGTAATTTTAGTTATTAATTATTACTTATTAAATCTCAGCAAGGAGGAATTGCCATGCTTTCTAAATTTTTTTTCTAAATTTTCTAAATTTTCTTACCATGCTTTCTAAGGTAGCAAGGTGACCTACAACCGATTTAGAACCTTAAAAGAAGGAAAAAATGCGGGGAAATGGAAAATCGAGCACATTTATATCGTTCAGAAAGAGTATGTGAACATAATTTTAAAATACTACTGTGTTATAGATAAGCAGACCTATTAATGAATAAAATGTTATATACAACTCCAATATGGCAGCAGAAAATTAGTAATTAGTATTTCGAAAATCAGTATTTCGCGCAAGATCCGCAGTCCGACTATTAAAATTGAAATATCACGCGATCTAACAGTATTTAACACTAGATTTACGGAGCCCAAAAAAGCAGCTGTTTTATATTAGTTTATAAAAGTAACAATAAGACATTTACTCTGACTTTGAACAAGTGTTACTATAACATTTGCCGCAAGTAACATACAAATTGAATAAAATAACTCATAAACGTATCTATACGATACAAATAATCGTAAATTAAAGAATGAGTGACCCGTCATTTCGACGGGTTCCGCGAATCTAGTGTTAACGATATCAATTGTTGAAACAATGAGAGACTTTACGATGAAACATTGACGATGTTAACCCTAGAAAGATAACCATATGACAACATACGTAAAAGATAACCATACGCTTCAGAGGCGCATGCTTTTCTAAGGCGTCAATTTTATACTAACAATGGATATTTATTTAAGTTAATCTAGTCATTTTAAAGGTTTGGCATTATTGTAAAAATAAAATGCATTTATATTATATTTTTTTATATTTTAAGTAATTTTAAACTTAAATCACTAGACCTCTATGAAAAATTAACAAAAATCAACAGTCTTCGCAGGCGCCTCTGCGACGTAGGTTATCTTTCTCGGGTTAATTGCCACGTTCGACAAACAGAAACATATTAGCATTAGTAGTCTTGTGAGCCGAGAGCCACGCGATTCTGCAGCGTTTCCACGTTCCTCTGATACAAAGAAAAAAGAAAAGAAAAACGCGAACCACGGATTCGCGGAGGTCAGCATAGTTCGTCACGCAGAACAATCATTAAGCTGTAAGTGCCACGCAACGACATCGTGGCGGTTCCTCGGCAAACGACCGAAAAACCTTTTGCGGGAACCCGACGCACCGGGGAAACGAGGCAGTCGACGCATCCTCGACCCCTCGGCGTCCGCGGAGCAACTTCCTGTTCCGCGATAAATATTTATACAACAAACTTCGCGGTTTTTTTTGCCGCGCGACGAGCCTCGCCGGGAATTGTTTACCAGCTCGTGCAGGGTTTTGTTCGTTTCACCCCGTTCAAACATCGTCATCGGAAAATAGCGAAAACAGCGGGGAAAAGTTTCGGCCGGAGCCGAACAATGGAACGGCTTCGTTGCTTTGTCATGCCGAATGCTGCCGAGAAGCAGCAGACCGCCGAACTTCGCG
This sequence comes from Megalopta genalis, assembly GCF_051020955.1. NCBI lineage: Eukaryota > Metazoa > Arthropoda > Insecta > Hymenoptera > Halictidae > Megalopta > Megalopta genalis. The sequence goes on from NC_135025.1 coordinate 7,358,648, forward strand.
CCTTCGCGACGTCGAAGATTCTTCGGAGAAATTCAATTCGGGTCGAACGCCGCGCTGTGCTCTGAGAATGGCGGAAACGCCAAATTTTCAAGCGCCCGAAAAAATTGTTGACCAGCGGGAGAGTCGAGGAGAACATTTCAAGGCTGAAAAAGTTCAGAAACTAAATTCACTCGGTTGTACAGGGTGTCCCAAAATTATTGTACAAGCGAGAAATGAGGGATTCTCCAAGTCATTTGAAGTAACTTTTTCCTTAGCAAAAATGCAATCCGAGGCATCGTTAACGAGTTATCGACGAAAGACAGTGACCAATGAGAGGCGAGATCGGCTGGCGCGAAGCGGCCTGAGCTCGTTGGCTGCGCCGCCTCGCGTTAGCTGATCAGGCTGACGTCAGCGTCAGCTCCCATTGGTCAGTGTTTTTCGTCGATAACTCGTTAACGAGGCCGTGGCCAACATTTTCGCTAAGGAAAAAGTTACTGCAAATCATCCGAGGAATCACTGTATACCGGGTGTAAAAGGAATTCTGGATCACCCTGTATAAACATCGTCGACGAATAGCGTGTTAGAGCTGTCTCGATAGCGGGAAATTTACGAGCACTCGAAAACGTGCTGATATATCGCCGATGGCGGTTAGTTTAGCGAATCATAAATCGGGCTAATGAACATTTCTGATTGGCCGTTCGTTTTTATCGCTGGAATTGAACGGCGAAGAGACTTTTCCCGGATACGCGTGTCAATCGTCGGAGATTTAAGGGACTAGTGACCTAAAGACACCGTGGAACGTGCGAAGACCAGTGTGCACGGCGAAGCGCCGATGTAATCAGGATCCCCGTTAATCGTTCGATCGCCAATTAAACCCGCTAATTGCAGCCTAGACAAGATTTTATCGTTGTCGCGGCGGTCGGTCGACGCGAACCAGGGGAAAGAGGTATAGGGACGCGAGCGGGTGTGTATAGTATTCAAACGACAATAGCGGTCGAGCGGACAATTATTTTAATAGTATGTGTCGAAGCAACAGACAATTCGACTAATTAGAACAACTCGTTAAGCGTAACTGGCTGTCGCGTGAGCCTGCAGAGGCTAGACGCGTGACTACTCTCCTGCGATCGTTGTAAGAATGACTGGATGAGTGACTACTGTTCTCCTGTAGCAACAGATGATGTTATGTACACAAGAAACAAAACCTATGTATACACATATGTATAAATATATCGATTGGTCGTTTGAAAATGTGCCGAGCTAGTCGCGTAGAGTGTTAATAATAAAATTTACAAAAAAGAGAATGTGTCGCTTCCTTTGCTGGAATTTCCTGATTACACCCATGCCACTTAATTTAAGGTTATATTGTGTTATATTATAAATAACCTTGTGTGACATATTAGTTATGTTAAAATATCATTACTTTAGGAGACTGACATATAATAAATAATATATCAGTATATATAATATATACAATATATCGGTATATACAGGATGTCCCGCAAACGTCTCGCAATCCGGAAATAGGAGGTTCCTGGGATCATTTGAAGCAACATTTTCCTTTGCAAAAATGCAATCCGCGGCTTCGTTTACGAGTTATTAACGAAAAACACTGGCCAATCAGAGCTAACGCTGACGTCTGCCTAATCAGCTGGCGCTAGGCGGCCGAGCCAATCAGCGGAACTGGGCTTCGTGCGCTCGTTGGCTGGGCCGCCTCGCGTCAGCTGATCAGGCTGACGTCATCGTCAGCTCTCATTGGCCAGTGTTTTTCGTTAATAACTCGTAAACGAAGCCGCGGATTGCATTTTCGCAAAGGAGAAAGTTGCTTCGAATGACCCCAGGAACCACTACGAGGTACTTCTCAGTCAAATTGCCATAGAATGGAAAGCAAAAGTAGTAGCCCAAGCTCTTTGGGTTCGTTCGAAAGGAAATAATCCGTTCTTCGAAATCATTGTAGTGTCGAACGTGAAGAAAATTTGTCGTATTACTCAAACGTTTGCGAAGTTGAAGAAAAATGGTGAAAATGAACCGTTTCCACTCAAGAAGCAGCCACCGACGGAGGAAAAAGTTTACGAAGAAATAAGCCAGCGATATTAAAAGTGGAAATCTCATCCTTTGAAAAGAGCTGAAGTGCGCCGTTCTTTGATTCCTTAAACAAAACAACAATGCCTTGGTAATTTCTGCAATGCTCAGAGCATAGTTGTCGTTCGAAGTGCCTTAGATTGGCAAGAGAAAAAGTCGTAAATCATTTTTCTTGGTCAGCATTCGAAGGGCGAAATTCTATCCTCCAAAACCAGCGTAATTTCGCTCGAGAGAAAGAAAGATCGTTCGCAGTCGCCGAAGGTAGGGAAGCTTGAAAAATGCTATCGGGGTGCAGCGAGACAGAGGTAAACTTTGCGCGAACAATCTACCAGCGTGATTGAAAGGTTCGAGGACTTGCGGGAATAGAGATTGACACTTCCTATGCACTCCGAATTCTGCGTAAACGGCTCGGTTTCAATGCCACGGGAAATTCGGGACATGCGCTCGGGCATCGAATGCCGTGCAACCGAACGGCAAGAACTTTCGAAACACCTTGTTGAGCCGTCCCGCAGCTATTGACTTGTAACCGGATAGCCGTGCCAGGATCCCGTATATTCTCGCTTTGTAGGCGCGCGTCGACGTGACACATTGCTCGAGAAAGTAGTGCAATTTCGCGTCTAGTCAGCCCCTGGAGGCCCTTCCTTTGCATGGGAACAATGAACGGCTCGCGCCCGGGCCATTGTTACAACGCTGTACACAGCAACCAGTCGACACCGCGGCGCATGTTAAGTTGCTTTGGCATTATCGCAGAATTTGCAGTCGCGGAGGACGGCCAGCCAAATAGGATATGCGCGAAACGTGTTTCGCTTTTTTTACGCGAGCAAACTCGACGTCTTACTGGGTAAATTCAGTGGTGTTCGCTAACGGGACAAACAGATTGGCATCCCGCACCGGTTCGTGCTGAAATCGACGCTTTAGAAGCATCTTAATGTCTGCCCGTTTGTTTCAGATGAATGTAATGCGAAATGTTGTTTTGTATTATACGATTTATTATTAACTTTTTTGATGACTGTGGCAACAGTCGAGAAGCGATTGCATAGAAAACATAGAGCATAGGACATAATTTTTATTAAAAACGATTAAAATAGAAAATTAATTATTGAAAATGATTAAAGAGATATTATTGAACAGTGCCTTTCAATGTGAGATTTTAGTTGTCTTTTTTCGTTATTCCGCCTAATTGCAATTTTTGAGAACACTTTTTTACCATCATTGTCTAGTGGACTAGTTCTATTATTGTTTGACAAAAGTTTGAGTTGCTAGAACCAATTTTAAGGTTATATATAGTTCAGTATGATACATATTATAGTATAAAATAAAAATAAATAAATATATAGTATATTATAATATAATATAATATAGTATAAAATGAAAAAAAATAGAATATTTAACTATAAGCAATTTCTTATTTTGTTATTTTGAATTTGTGATATTTTCTTTCAATAACAAATTAAAAATAACAAAATACGAAATTGCTTATAGTACAATATTTTATTTTTTTATTTTATTATAGTATTTTATTATATATATATTTTATTTATTACTTTATTATAGTTCAGTATTTTTTAAATAAACGAAAATAACAATACGGAATAAAAGAAAATGAAATAAAGAGAAGAACGAGGAAGATAATAACAGAAAATATAATACAACTTTTGCGACAATAAAGTGTATGTAAAATCACAATATAAAGTATAATATAAGTTGCATGAGATATAAGAAAGTTAACTTAAAAAGTTAAAGAAAGTTAAAAAGGAAGTTAAAAAGAAAGTGAATAAAGTCTTCGGGCATCAGCGTTTTCGAATAATGAAAATCACGTTATTCGGAAATCGACGAGGACGCGCGGAGCATATTCCTCCAGAAATTGAAAAGTTGACCCAAGAATATAAATACGAGCGGAAACTTCGTCGAGAGAGAAAAGAATAAATGAGAAATCTGTTAAATGAGAAATAACCAAAACCCGCAGCGGGCCATGTATTAATAACGTTACATTCGATATCTTGCTTTACAGTTTCCAATACCTCATTTCCTTGGCTCGAAATATCAGGTCGTTCCGCAAGTAATATTACTGTTGAATTTAATCTCAAGAGTGCAAGGTATCGTAAATCAAAGCTGCACTGGGACAGCCTTCTTATAACCGGGTTCCAGCCTCCGGCAGATTTCTAATTTCCCGTTTCATAGAATCTCCATAAAGCGTAGATTTTAATTATTCCATTCGCGATCTCGCCGAAAATTACGCACAAGCGATTTAACCGATCTTGTCAGTTTTACGAGATTATTTAAGAACCATCGAAGAACACGTTCCGTGATTGTTAAACTTTCAAATGTCGAAACTTTTCACGTTTTACACGATCAAAATAAGATATTTATTTCATGTCATCTTATCACGATTTTATTTACTGAAATTTTATTTCCTGTTTCGAGTACTATTTTATTTAAATTATATCGAATGCTATTTTATTTAAGTGGATCTATTATTTAAGATAGTATTTTAAATGTTTTCTCCATGAAAATGATCCAATCTCATTCGTAATTGACGACCGAATCTAACCGGATCGGCCATTTGCAATATTATCGATTTTCGTTGAAAATGAATCAATGTTCTAACATGACGCAAAGAATAATGTGCAGGCACATTCCGTTTTATAACATGTTTTTGTATTTATTGAAACAATAAAATTCTAGAGAACGAAACAGTTACGAGCGCTCTAAAAAAAAAACTGATCGAATTCTCCCAGCCTTGCCGTACAACACGCCGGGTAACCGAAATTCAAATTCATCGTCTTAAATTTATGACCGCTACTGAAAATAAATCTCGACCGGCCTGAACTATGAAATCTCGTTCACCGTGTACATTTTTTTTTAATAAACGCCTCCGCACAGCCGAGAAACGGCGCGGCGCGCCGGCTGCGTGACCCACATTCGCGGCAAAAAACTGGGGGTCGTGGCCTGCCGAGTAAAGGGGTTGTTGCGACGGGATTGCAACGACGGTGCAACGGCGGTGCAACGGCCGACGCAGCCGAAAAGTACGGTCGGACTTTCGCGGAACTGCAATTCTGTGGATACGGCGCGCGCCGTTCGCAAAATTGTTTGCTACCGCCGCCGCCATTACGTTAATATTGAAGCTGGACGATAACAACGGTACCTGGTATTTCCCGGGCTCGGTCTCATTTGACGAGGCATCCAGCGCGCCGTGCTGCTGACAGTAACTGGAAACGCTCGAGCATCGTAAATATTAATTGCGATACCGAGATACCGAGAAACGAAGATTCCGTGTGTCACGTGCCATTGTACCCGCTAATCGAATTAAGCGGAACGTATCCGAGTCATGCGAGCCGATGAAACTTGAGAGGGAGACACGTTTCTTCGGATCGAGAAATCTGTTTAAATCTTTATTAGTCGTCGTTCACGTTGGAGGGGAGAGAAAACGTCCCTCGAAGGAAGGGGTTGGAAACGCACATTTTGGGAAATTAATTTTCTGTGAATTTTTCTGGAAATTAATATCTATAGGACAGTGAAATTTTGTTTAAATTTTGATTGAACATTGTTAACCCTTAACTATTATATCTATTGAAATCACTATTATCTAAATAACCTAAATAATTTAGGTTATATTTCTTGGCGAAAATCGCGTTATGTATAAAATTTCAGTTATTATTTTATAACAATTTAAAAATCGCACATAATATTACAGTATTTGTATATTAAGACCATTATCTTAATATACAAATATTACGATATTATAAGCCATTTTTAGATTGTTATAAAATAATAACAGAAAATTTTACACATAACGTAAAATTTTGCCAAACAATATTAAAACCATTGGAATAAATAGAACATAAATTGTGAAATATATTAATACTGATTTTTTTTTATGTATACTAATAGCAGATGATAAAATTATTGCTTTGAAAGTACAGTGAACATATTTGAAACATTTACAAATTACAATACAAAATTATATTCACACAGATTACAGTAGAAAATTACATGTACAAATTACAATACAAGATTTAGGTGAAACACCCTGCACAAAGGATTAATTTATTAATAAAAGGTACGAATTTATAGCAAAACGAAAGAACCACTATTCTTACTCTTTTCTACCAAATCAATACATTTACTAGTATTAATCAAATATTTTTCAGCTCCATCCAAATGATTTTACCAAACTCATTAAGACACATTCGACGAAGCAATGTCCAGTAGCAGACAAAGCCCTTCGCTGTTACGTTCGTTAATTCAGCGATATTCGGTTAGGCGAGAGAAGTACCGGCATTTTCAGCCCGGGAACGCCGCGTTTCTCGTTTTTTAACGTTTTCTTTTTTTTGTTGGTGGCAGGGAGTCATGCGGCAGCAACGGCGGCAGCGCAGAGCCGGCAAACGTTAATACGCTTTAATCCGGTGTGTTAACTCGACCGAGTGGGACACCGTGTCCATTCGCGGGTGCCGTCTCCCGCATAAATCGAGTTAGTCGAGTTGGTCCGCGCGCTCTGATCCCGTTGTTTGTTACCTGATTACGCGTCCCGACGGCCATTCGTTTGCTCGGCCGTCGCTTTCAATCGTTCCGACGCCTGGAATCTCAATCGGCTCCCTTCGGGATCGCCTTGAACTCGAGCCCCGAAGTCCGCGGGACAGGAAAATTGCCGGGCCAAGGAATTAGCCGGACGCTTGTTAACCGGCTAACTGATTGCAAAAGTGATTAACCAGACTGTAGGACCTTCATGCAAATGCGCGCCCTTCGTGGCGCGACCGCTGCGCCGACACTTCCGGCAAATTAGATCAATTTATGGTGGCTTCGATGGTATTTGAACAGAGAGAGAGAGAGAGAGAGAGAGAGAGAGACGTTTTTCGACAAATTCAGAATAAAACCCCTGGCAGAAAATGTTCAAACTCCTCTGAAAATGCAATGATTTCTAAGGGTGATTTTTAGATACATTTATTATAATACATATCATGATAATATAAATCGTACGAAGTTTAAATAAATAAAATCTTGCTCCGTTTTCGGGAAAATCGACTTTAAAGTTTGTTCATCATTGTAAAGGATTTAGCTGTCGTCTATTCTTCTACCGTAGTTGCTTCCGTCCGAGATAGCGTCAACAAACATTAATTATTGTGAATTTAATCATTCTGCTAATAATTATTTCGTTGCTCGGAAAAAGTCCGCTGAGAGAAGTGTAAGATTTCCATCGAACCACCCATGTTAACGGCCTCTCAGAAACAAGATGAACACGTTTCTCTTATTAGCCGAAACGAGTCCCAAATTATCCGCAATACTGAATTTCCGCGAAACGAAGGACTCGAGTTCGGCCGATTAAAAAGGAACCGTGGCCGCCATTTTATCGGTACGACAGACCATTCGAGAACAACTCTCCCATAATCGATTCACCATATTCTATTAAACTGACCATATATTACCCCTATTTTACTTACCCGACAACTATACACAAATGCTGTAATACTTCTCTTAACGCCGGACGTTTCCGTTCTACTTACCCGACCATAGACTGCCCCAATTCTACATGACTAACAACTTAGAGTCCTATATTCTAGGCTCTAGACTACCCCTATTCTGCCGGCGATGACCGCAAACCATTCACAGATTCCTTACCCAACCACAAAGCATCCCCATACTCCTTGGGTCGCCACAGACCATTTCTATAGTACTGCACATCCCTGTGTAACTTAATTCGCACAATTTCAATCCAGCTATTCCCGGAACATCGTACAAGGATTTTGCGAAGCGTGTTTGCATTTCCATGCTCGTTTAGCCAAAATTATAGTTCAATTAAGCTCCGTTACACTGGCTACCGTTTCGCGTGACTTTTCCAAGCAGAAAGAAGCTGCGAAAATGTATTATTTCGTATCTTGAAATTCCTCTACTAGAAAATTAAAGACTTTTCACTCGAATATTTATCTTGTTGAAAATACTTCAATGTAAACCGAAGGCTCTCTATCCTGAAAAGCTCTTTGTGTAGTAAATACCGATTTGCGAAGGAATTAAATTATTGTTACACGTTTTGCCATATTTTCCGATCTCCTGTATTTGTGTCTTTTTCTAAAGTCGAATATAAAGTGTTTTCTGTCATGGATCTTCGATTTATTTCTTGCATTTTTCGAACGTTGCATCGGAAAAATTCAATAAAAAATTATAGGAATGATTAAATTTGGGAAGATAGATAATTGATAACTAAGATAACTAAATTATCTTTCCATGGGTTTATAAATTGATAAAACAATATATATTCTTACCAAATTACGTCAAAACAAAAATAGTCAACTATTAGCATTATTATTCATTAATATTCAATAAATAATCTTTCCATGGGTATATAAATTGATAAAAAAAATAAATATTCTTACCAAATTACGTCAAAACAAAAATAGTCAATTATTAGCATTATTATTCGAATAATTTTGCAATCTCTATTCGAATAACTTATTCGAATAACTTATTCGCATAATTCTTTACTCGGATGAACAGATAGAATAATTCACGACGAATAATGATTAATTGTTATTCGAATGAAGTATTTGACTACAAATAATTCATTCGGATAATTATCTTAGATAAACATTTATATTCGAATAATGCCCAGTGTAAACGAAAACTGATTTTTCGAATCGTCTCTTGGCGAAAGCATTTCGTTACGTCCTCCGGCAAGCAAACGACGCTATCTTCTTTTATAGAAAATCGATCGTAGGAGGAACGAGGTCGAAAGAGAACGACAGGGAAATCGTGATCACTCCGGGCAGCGGCTGCAAAGGTGTCGCAGATCGATTTCGAAAGATCTCGCTTGACTCTCCGGGCCGGGGTTAACTGAATCTCTATCTCGGCGAGTAGGTTAACGAGGTCGTAACCTACATTGCGCATCCGATGCTCCAGTAAATTAAAGCAATTATTGTAATATCGCATTGAACTACATTTTACAAACTCGAACGGCCGTGGGAGCGTGGCGAGATCGCGGCGCATTGTTCCCGAAAATCGCCGAGAAAATTCTTCGCGCGCGGCAATCTCGCGAAGTCCAAGGTTACATCGCGGCCGTGCTGCTGGCCTTTCAGGGACCGATCGAGTGGAATCCACTTGACCCATTCAAAGAACGAGCTGCTGGCAGGCTCGGAATCTTGGAAAATGCCCGCGCGGGTCAGAAACGTGCCTGTGGACTCAGCTTTTTCGAAAATGACCTTAAATCATGTGCTACGTCGATGAAGTCTACGCTTTTCTGGCACATTGTTGCAGCGAGAGTCTACTAACATTGCCGAGCCATTAATACGAGGAGGCATATCTTTTTATAACAGTGAAAAGACTCGATTTATTTAGACCTCGTACGATTTTTATCGTAATACATGCTTCAGTTAAGAAGTTTTGTTAAAAAATTGCTTATACAATATTGTAGAAATTACTTGTACAAATTTCTGTAATTACAGTAACTGTGAAAGCAAAACTCAGGGAACAATCATTTTTACTGGTTTAGTTGTTCTAGTGTTAAATGTTGTGAATTAATTGGTTTTTATTTATTATGTCTACAGCTAGGTTATTATCTTATGTCTATGTGTATTATTTATTACATCCATAGCGCAACAATTTTTGTGCTATCCGAATTAAATTTGAAGGTGTCAAGTGGAGCTAGCGTAATTTTTATGAAGTATGCAATAAGTAGTGTTGCTTTTAAGAATGTACGAATTTTATTTCGTTTAAATGGTAGCATGAGAGCATTTGCAATATTAAAGTATTCTTTTGACCATTGTACCCTTCTCAAATCATACGAGCATACAACAGTAACATATAACAAAACAATTAAAAATCTAGATCATGTTAATATTATATAATAGCCTTGCAAAAATTTTTTATTGGTAGATAATTATACAATATTTCTAGAAAAATGTAAAATATGTGTAGAAAAATGTACAATACCTGTGGAAAAATTAACACTAAAAAGTCTGCAATTTGTAGAATAGGTCCTAAGTTTTTAGTTACGATATCTTTTTGTTTATTAAGGAAAACGGTGGGAAGATTTTCGAACACGTTCGCGGATAAGGGCGCGCATCATCCCTTACCCTTGCGAAACGTTTCAAGGGTAAGAATAGACGAAAGTTTGATAAAGAGGGTTCGAACAGGTTTCGCCACGTGGCATATGGGTCACCGAGGTCGCGACCTAAATTGTATTTTGATGCTGACGCGGGAAATTCACACGATTAATTTACGTGAAGTGCGACCACAGAGTTTTATGTAATTCCTCTTAACGATGGCGTACCAAGCAATTTCAAAGCTCGATAAATTCTTGGAAGTTTATACCCTATGAGAGGGACTAAGAACGTCGTGATATGCCCCTAATTGCAGAACTGCCCGGAACAGAGCGGGATTCTGGATAGTTCTTAACAATTTCGCGAAAGCTGCAATGAGCCTGAATGAAAATATCGGACATCGTATAATCTCATAGATTGCCAGAGCATTTTTTGACTGGAAAATTTCGACTCGTAGGATCCAGGTTATTGGAGAAAATTGTGTCTTTGAAGGGAAATAGGATAAAGTTAGAATAAACGTTTACGAATACACCAAATATACAAATAATATGAAAATTTGATAAGGGTAGTAATTTAGTTTGTCTATAAAGAAACTGTAATAATACATTGTTAGATAGGAACGGAGATTAAGAATATATTTGATAATATTTGAGAAATTCGAGTTGTAACGCAATCTACGTAATTTACAGTAGAATAATTATTATAAATACAGAACAAATGATCCGCGTGAAAATCATAATAAAATAATCCAATAATTTAGAGATTACAAAAATATGAATCTCCTGAAATCTATATCATGCAAAGAAAATTAATTTTTATTATTTTTTATTTGTCGCCTTTTTCATAAAAACATAATGTACATTTCTGCATAAATCAATTTTAAATCAATTTAACCTGAAAATATAAAAATTGCGCTATTACACGTAACGGCAAAACGCTTGAACTGTTAGCCGAAGTTATCTACAGATGATTATCTGTACCTGTAGACGATATCTGCCACCACAGATATAATACCGACTCTGTAGAAAATGCTGTGCTACAGTAGCGAACTCTACCCAAATGGAACGGTCAGCTAGTGAACTGCATCTGACCGCATCAGAGAAAGGTGTGTGTCTGAGATAAAGCTGCTCAATTATTCGCAAAATACGAGCCGGTATTTCTGTAAATACCGGTATAATTTTATGCATTTACCGGTGTTATTTTCTATTTAAATTAGAAATAATAGGGGAAGTCGTGAATGGAAATAATGTGTTCTTTATTTCTTTCAAGGCCACACACTTGGCCTTGAGGGTCCATACCCAAATGAAGGCAAATGAATGCATTATTGCTCCAGTTTCTCCAAATCGCATTTGCAATAATAAATAGACTCTTGTGGCGTAGAATGGACGTAGAAAATTCCCCTGAACATTTCTATACCCTCAGAATACTCTCTCAGAGACTAGTAATTGCTATATTTCATTAATTAATTGCTATATTTATTTAAATTAGGAATATTAGGGGAAGTCGGGAATGGAAATAATGTGTTCTTTATTTCTTTTCACGGTCAAGTCACACATTTGGCCTTGAGGGTCCATACCCAAATGAAGGCAAATGAATGCATTATTGCTCCAGTTTCTCAAAATCGCATTTGCAATAACAAATAGACTCTTGTGGAATAAAATAGACGTAGAAAATTCCCCTGAACATTTCTATACCCTTAGAATACTATCTTAGGGACCAGTAATTGCTATATTTCCCCTTATTCTTCCAACACAAATTCGCTTTCTGTAAATTAAGACACACTCAAGGTTTTCAATAATTTATTCGTTGTATCATATAACATAGAGGCAAAATATTTCACGTACAAATATTGAAAATAGAGTGACCGACGACTTCGTATTTCTCGCGTCTAGAAACACCTCGTTTCTGGGTCTCGTCAAACTACTCGTCGACGTGTAACGAATTCTATACTATTTACAAAGAGTACTTTCGAAAATCTCCGATCCATCTTCCGTTGATTATGTTTTGGTACAGTTACGGATACGCGTACGACGAAGCAACAGTTTCGCACTGTACACGATCGTTGCGAAATATCAGTGAATAACGCGTCTGTCACGTGTGCTATAATAGCGTCGTAATCGTCTAAATCGCTCTCGCGTGTAGCGCGCTCTCGCTCAGCCTTACAGTGTTGTTTTTAGTCTTAAAATGCGATGTTCAACATTGCTTTGGGAAAGTGTATAACGTTCGAAGTGATGCCTAGCCTGGTAACGATTGTTGCCGCTTACAGTTAGAAAAACAGCGTACTCGTAAAATCTTTATAAAAAAACACCTCCATTCCGCAACAATGTCGCGGAATTTTCCTTCAGTTTTCATGCAAGCACGACGAAACATGATTTCTACGTGGATAAAAAGAACGACGATAGAAAATTCACCGAACGATTACGATCGAATGGAAACATCGAATAAGGTTCCACGTTATCTTCAAAAGACGTGCAAGACTTAAGACGCTTATTCGAGATTTTTATTCGACTCGTTCGACGATTAATTTCCATTCGAAAATATATAATCTGTTCCTAGCGTTCTCGCAGAGAGCCGAGATAGGCATTCGACAATAAATAATCCGATTTCCCTTCGCCGAAGGGTGTTCGACCGAATGATCTCGAAATGGTCGACGTTTCGTATAGCAAACCGAGCCCACGATATACGTCGCTGTCACGACTATTATCATAGTAACGCCCGTGGTAAGTCACAGTTTGCTGTCGATCACTTTTTCTCAGCCTTTGAATTGAGTTTCGATAGGAAGTCCGTCGCCTGGTTGTCGCCCTTCCTATGCTCCAACGCTTGGAGCACGTCCGTACCTAAATACGAGACGAAATCTTAAGTTATTACGTCAACGATGCTGCACGCTCGTTAAGTTTCAGGGAAGTTGTAACATACTTCTCTTCGTCGGACGCGAGAGCATCAAGTGAATTTGGTCGAGCGATTCCATTCCCTGATCGGATCCGGTGTCCGCGATCTCGTTGAACGACAGGAAGGCTTCGGCCAGGAATCTGGACCTGAACAGGTCCTTGTCTTTCAACTCGAAGGCGATTATCCCGTCCTCGGTCGCCCTTTGTTCCGCGGTTAGAGGACTGAAACGGATTTCATGGTTTTAGAACGACTGGTCCAGCTGGAAGCGTTTGCGCTGACCATTCACAATGATTTCATCCTTTCTGTTCACAATTTCTAACATTTTGACGATCCGCTTATCTTAATGCTTTGCACTCGAGACTATTTTAACGCGAGAATGAAGACGTTCGTTTCAACCTACAGTATTTCCATTTGGTGTGATCGCTTTTATTTGATACGTTTGAAATAGAATTTAAATAAAAATAGTATAAGTTGTACTATAAGTTATACTATTTTTATTAAGAATTTTTTCATGTTATTGAAATTTTGATTTTACTGTTATTCGTAATTGACCCTTTGCAGTCGAGCGGAGACTCTGAGGCGACGCTAAAAGTTGCTACGTTATTTCCGAAAGAATTTGCATGTTATTAAAATTTTGATATATTGTCAAATAATAGAAGTAATAACTTAGAGTATAAGTAAATTATACATATAAGTTATAGTATAATATAGTTATAGTATAAGTAAATTATACATATAAGTTATAGTATAATATAGTTATAGTATAAGTAAATTATACATATAAGTTATAGTATAATATAGTTATAGTATAAGTAAATTATACATATAAGTTATAGTATAATATAGTTATAGTATAACTATATAGTATAGTATAACTTATATGTACTTATTGTAACTTATAGTAAGTATAACTAATATGTATAATTTATTTTTATTATTTTTATATTACTTCTTAATTACTTATATTAATATAGTAATATAGTAGTAATATAATATATAATATATAATAAATAAATAGTAATATAATTACTTATATTACTTATACTAAGTTACACTATAACTTATATATGTATAATGTACTTATACTGTAAGTTATTACTTCTATTATAAAATCGTAAAAAAGCAATCTAAATTAAAAGTATTCGTTAAAATGTGAATCTTCGTGCAAGATCAAAGCAGCAGGGTCCAAGCAAAAATACAGTTGTCATCCAGGAAATGTTATTATCGCGAAAACAAGCTTATAATAAGAACGTAAATATAAAAATCCGAAGCTGAGCGAACAATCACGTTGGAAGCTATGGTACTCACATGTTGAAGATTTCATCAAAAAGAGGATAAAGGTTCTCTTTCTGTACGTGTGTCTTCGGCAATTTCAGATCGGAGAACTTCTCCTCGGGAAGTAGCCTGATTTTCACGTAAGAATCGCAGCTGCCTGAAAAAAGAAACGCAACCATGATCTCAAGGTGCTCCACGGAACCACCGGAGGACCCCAAATGTGGACTCATGCACGGTGAAGGCGACTATCATTGCTGTCTGGGTCTCCTGTCTACGAGGTTCCACACAATTTACGTATTCGTGTCTCTATTCATAAATCATACTAATAAAGTGAAATAAAAGAAAAAAAGAGAGATTTCACTACCGAGTACAATTTCTACAGCATCGGGGAACCTTATAGAGGTTTGCATCAGTCATGACAAGTCTCGTGGCTCTCGGAGACGGACAAAAAAAAATCATCGTGAACGGTTCTGTTCTAGGCTATGATGCAACGAAACAAATTGCAGTCAACAAAACGGACAACAACATTCCTGTCATGCATATTCTATGATCAATCCGTGGGCAGGCAGAACTGAATGAGAGAGAGAGAGAGAGAGAGCACTAAATTCGGAACAAGAGATGAAGGAAGAGCGTGTTTCATTGTGGATCCACGATTACATACTTGTCTTCCATTCTTTCAGTCTTTGTTTAGATATTGTATTGAGCTTGCGCTTGAGAGTAGACACCTTGCCTATCAAATCGCCTACAAAATCGAAAGATAATGTCATTCTCCTTCGTCGCGAAACCGCTCTCGTTCATTCCCGGCGTTCGCTGGGCGAGTCGGCGACGAAAAGAAATTCGCGGAACGAAAACCAACGAAGTTGTAAATTATACTAATCGTCGCTTCTATTTCTAGTACGCAGAGTGATTGTGTAAAGCGATCTGTTGCGATCTGAAGCCTGAATTTTTGCCAAAAATTTGATTTTTTTTTTAAACTAGTTTGTAAAAGAACGCTTGAAGACCAAATGCTGATTTTGTCACAACTTTATAAAATATTTTAATAAAATATTCATTTTTCGTGATAGATCGGGACCATTTCCGGTAAAAGAACGAACTGAGTCGCGCACATTTTCAATTAAATTATAATCTAGATAAATTAATAATCTAGAATGTAACAGTATGCACATTTTCATGTAAATTATTTTTTAACCGATGGTCCAGAATGTTTTTCATTAAATGAGTACTTACATAATATAATATATATATAATAAATTATAATATAATATATTATAATATATTATTATTGTATTATTATATATATATATATATATATATATATATATATATATATATTATATTACAATATATTATTATTATATTATTATATATAATATATATATATATATATATATATATGTTATATAAATCCGGAGCGAATTTCATTAAATTTTCAAGTGACTTATTCTTTAATCAATGATCTAGAGCGATTATAATTAAATCGATCACTTTAGTTCGACCACACTGCGTGCAACTTAAAACTTCATCGCGTGTAAAAGGCCAAGTCTAATTAGGCCGAAGTCTATCAGCTATTTTGCAGCTTCGAAGCTACCTTCGAGCCCGAATTACAAAATTACTCGAGAAATAATCGAATGTTTCTAATTGCTCACCATTGCTGTCAACCGGTCGAAGTTTCCTCGCGTTAAGAATTTGAATGTTCAACGAATTGTCAACGAACTGCGCTTTGACAGTGATCTGGCCGTAATCGGACTCCTCCAGTTCGTTTTGCTCTTTGATACGCTCTTGATGGTATCTGTGTATCAATCCAGCTGTTTCCAATCCGTGCAGCTCCAGAAGGTGTTCTATCTTCTCCAGTATCTTCACGTTCGACGTTTCGTCGGCTCCGACGTTGAAGAATCGCACAAGGGTGTGCAACGTGCGGTGCAGATTCGAGTAGAAAGATGGCGGCCTTCTTTTCTGCAAAGTGACGTTAACAAAGGCATATACAAACTGATCGAAACGTTCAAAAATTGTTATTAGATTGTTTAGTAAAAAAGAAAAATTGAAAGGAGGCACAAAAAACTTTAAGCTTCGAATTGAATGACGACACTGCTGATTTTTATGCATTTGTATATACTCTATTAGTTACTATAAAACTAATAACAGAAACTGCAAGCTTGTCGCGAAATAATCAACGATCCACAGCTTTAAATATAAATGTTTAATCAACGATTAATGTATCCAAGTACCTCTAAATTACTATTCACTAGTTGGTACAGCGTCTCGGACATGATCTCCCAAATAACAAGTAGAACTCTCTGGAAATTGTCTTCATTGAGATTGTCGTGCAACGTAGCCAAATTGCTATCCAAATACTGCAAAAGCCTGTCCATAGCGTTGCTGGTAGTGTCTATCAACTCTGCGCCTTCCATGAGATACCTAAATGACAAGGAACAATATTAATTTACTGCTTCCACAGAGAAACAACAATCGAAAATGTCTGCTTACCTGCTCATAGCAGGTGCCATTTTGCTAGCAACCACCTGCAACAGTTCTATAATCTTGTTCCTTACAGTGTCGGTCGCGTTGTCGATAATCAGCTGTAGAGTCTGCTGGCAACGTTGTGCTTCCTTTTGCGTTTTCTTCTCTGCTAAAGCGTCTATTATACTTTGAAGTCCTAGGTCGTTTGCTAGAGGCGCGATCGACGTTCTGATGTAGTCGATATTGTTTATAGCGAAACACCAGGCAGTGGACACGTAGAATTTCTTCTCGTAGACGGTGCTTTCCGACAGTTGCTCCAGCTCTGTCGTCAGTTCTGCCTTCTGCGCCATTTTGTCGGCGTAGGCCATTGAGCACTTGCAGATGTCCTGAAAAATGATGGCGAGACATCGTTTGAAGACAATAAATAATAAACAAACAAACTAGCTATTTTCATGATATATAAATATTAAATAGAAAAATAAATAAATGTAATATAATATAAATAATATATATTAAATATTCAATATAAATAAACAAACTAGCTATTTTCACTAAATAATGTTTACTGTACACTTTGAACTTAGTTTCGTCTAGAAATAACATCTGTTTCGTTCTTAAAATTTAAATAATTTTACAATGATCATTGATCGAGTGCTCGTTGATTAATTCTGTTGGAGAACACCATTTTTTCGAACGCTTTGAATTTGTTTAACCACGTTTTAGAAAGTTTTGTGCAACATCGAAGAGACTTTCGACAGGATATCTGATAATTCCTACGTCTGAATAAATGTGTTCTAATGAAAATACAATAAAGATAGCGTTTCAACACGAGTCTAGTCATTGATACAGAACATAACAAAATGAACAAACAAGCTTTGAATTTGCATTTAAATTTGCCTGCTGACACAATACATTTCCTAAGACCAATGTTAGCCCTTCGCACTCGAGTGATGACCCTGAGGCACCACTAAAATTGTTATATCGCGTTCTAAGATCATTTTCATATCATCGAAGTTTAAATTTTGAATATTATTAAAAATGTAACTGTTGTATGAATCGTGAGACTCAATTTCGTACGCATAAAATGCACTTTGTCCTACGAAATGGAAATACTATATATGGAATGGATATTATATATATAGTATATATATATATATATGTATATATATATATATATATATATATATATATATATATATACTATGGAATGGAAATACTCTCTCTCTCTCTCTCTATATATATATATATATATAATGGAAATACTTTGTCCTATAAATGGAAATAAGTCGGAAAAATGATCTTAGATTTACAGTTAAACGGCTTCGAGCGCAAAGGGTTAGTCCATTTCCGGCAGATACGAAGTTAAAAGCAGAGTAGCTAAAAGCTTGCTAGAGAAAATCGTGGATCACTCACATCGATGATCTTGCCAATGAAGGTATAGGAACCCTCCACGTCGGGCCAGGCCAGCTGCGTCCAAAACACTTTGATTTGGTAAAATATTGTTAATGTATCCACCGCACTCGAGCTATATTGAACGCTGTTATCGACAGCTTGCAGCGGATCGAACTCGACCGCCTTGTCTATCCGTGTCAGTGCTTTGTACACTGCTATGTCAAGCCAGTGGGCAACTCCAGCTCTGAACCACTCGTAGTATGACTGCACCTTCATATCTTCGAGCTGACCCTCCGCGCAGAGCACCTGGCCGAGCCTGAAATCGTGACACCGTTCGAGAAATCGATTTTAAACAGTTTTGTGCAAAGTGGTATTTGCAACATCGAAGAGACTTTCGACAGGATATCTGATCATTTCTACGTCCGAATAAATGTGTTCTAATGAAAATAAGATAAAGATAGCGTTTCAACACGTGCCATACAGATCCACGAGCCTAGTCATTGATACAGAACATAACAAAATGAACAAACAAGCTTTGAACTTGCATTTAAATTTGACTGCTGACACAATACATTTCCTAAGACCAATATATTTGGTCTTTCGACAGGATATCTGATAATTTCTACGTCTGAATAAATGTCTTCTAATGAAAATAAGATAAAGATAGCGTTTCAACACGTGCCATACAGATCCACGAGTCTAGTCATTGATACAGAACATAACAAAATGAGCAAACAAGCTTTGAATTTGCATTTAAATTTTCCTGCTGACACAATACATTTCCTAAGACCAATATTAACCCTTCGCCGATTCCAGAATCTTAACCGAACATCGAACGAATGTCGAGTCCTCTCACGTTAATATAATCTCACGTTAATAACACCCGTAGCTTACATAGCGTATCTCTGCAGCGTGAGATAGAGCTCGAACAAAGTCGTTCCCAAGCTCAACTCGACGTCCGAGTTGCTAATCTCGATCCTCTTCATCCTTCCGCAGATGTCCTCGGTAATGACCATGCACATGTCGCTAAGCCTCTTCTCGTACATCATGTACAGCGTCCTCGCGTATGGGAAATTGATTCGCCTAAAATCCAATGAACACAATCATTGGTGATCAATCAATTACCGGTGAAGGTTCGAACGTCGACGGTTCTCACTTGATGAACAGCTTGTCGTAATTATCGATGGCGCTCTGCAGATCGGCCCTGATCAGCTGGATCACCTTGATGTGGTACTTGAGCGCGTCTTCGTCGGAATCGGTTTCCGCGGAGTTGTTATTCAATATGTGCTGGAACCTAACATATTAAACAGCTCAGACGAGGTATATAAGAGAGAGTGTTTGATCGACGTTATGCTATCGTACCATTCGATGCCACCCTGTTCCACGGTGAACTCTAACGCTTCGAGGACACCCGGCTTCTCGTCCGGGTCTGGGAACCACGGATACATCTTCGTGGGGAAGAGGTTCACTTCATCTGGCACTTTGAGCGACGAGATGGCTGACAGAATGCTAGATCAAGAGATTGATATTTAGTTAAATTGAAGGGATAGGACACTCAAGATTTTGGACTGGAATTTTATGGTAGAATTTGTAATTATAATCGAGAGTATCGTTATCACTGAGTTATTTTTTAACTCGATATTGCTATGGCAGAATTACTTTATAACTGAAATTCTACTGTTTTTTAATATAGCAATGTAATGTAGCAATCGTTTTTATTGTGATGTAAAATGACAATGCACTTATATGCTATAACATTGAAATTCATTAGGCATATTTTCATGCATTCAATTCTATATAACTTTTATTTTTTCGACATTGCTATGCACTTTAATGTGATGGCGAATTGGTTCACTGATTTCCATTTTATTTTGTCTTTTATTTTTGTATAAAAAACGTAACTATTAAAAGTATGATACGTTTTTTTTAGAGTAATCAGAATAACTGAGAATAACTATTAAAAGTATGATATTCTGAGCACTCGGACAAAATGTGACTAATCAAACTTCGGGTATCACAATTAGATTAAGAATAAATCACACATCTGGTTTTGCAGCTCGTTGCAATTATGACTGTTCGCGAACATAATAATTGTGACAGTCTAAAAAGATAGTTACCCTAAAATCGCAGAAAGCTGCGCCATAGAGTTCTTGTCACCAGGCGTCATCCTCCTGATCTTGCGCAAGCTATTAAGGCACGAGAACAAAAGTTTCTTGGTGGCGTCCCAGAAGAGTCTAGTCTCGTCCAAAGAGAACAGCTCGTTCTCCAGGGGCCTTAGCAGGTCTATCACTAATTTGCTGAACACGTTGAAATTTA
Organism: Megalopta genalis; assembly: GCF_051020955.1. Taxonomy (NCBI): domain Eukaryota; kingdom Metazoa; phylum Arthropoda; class Insecta; order Hymenoptera; family Halictidae; genus Megalopta; species Megalopta genalis. The sequence continues at coordinate 7,379,065 of NC_135025.1, forward strand.
GGGGATGTTCCTGGTGAATTCTGGAGTACTCGATCCATTGCGCCAAGAACACGTTCCTGCTTAGCAAACCTCTTTGCGCGCTATGCTGCAAGAGCAAGACCTCCGCTGGCGACGACCATCGACCGCACCAACAGTATTTCTCGATTTTCTCTGTCTCTATCTCGTGCATTAGCAGCACTCTGATTAGGTGTCTGTGCTCTTGAGCTGCCACGCGATTGTTGTGCTCTGTGCTGAAGGCGAGCCTAAGCTTCACCACTCCTCGTCGTTTCGATTTGTTTTTCTTCTCCAGGGAGTACCACATCGTGTGTCCTGACGTTGGTATGTCCTGGCGTGGAGGATAGGCGATTAGGGTAAATTATTAAATTTGGGACCTGTTTGGGACTTGTTTGGGACCTATTTGGGACTTATTTGGGACCTGTTTGGGGCCAGTTTGGGACCAGTTTGGGACTTGTTAAATTTGGGACCTGTTTGGGACTTTTTTGGACCTGTTTGGGATCAGTTTGGGACCTGTTTGGGACTTGTTATTAAGTATTATATATAGGGACCTGGTATTATTAAATTTAACCTGTTTGGGACTTATTTGGGACCAATTTGGGACTTGTTTGGGACCTGTTTGGGACTTATTTGGGACCTGTATAGGGACCTGTTTGGAACTTATTTGAGACTTATTTGGGACTTATTTGGGACCAGTTTGGGACCTTTTTGAGACTTATTTGGGACTTATTTGGGACCAGTTTGGGACCTTTTTGAGACTTATTTGGGACTTATTTGGGACCAGTTTGGGACCTTTTTGGACCTGTTTGGGCCCAGTTTGGCGCCCGGTACATAATTATTTTTTGAAAATGGTACCTTCAGTGGTATTCGACATCGACCGATGAACTCATTGTCGTGACTCCCCGTGGTGGCGGTTACCGCGATCTCCTTCGCAAGTTTCACCAAACCTCGAACCCCTTTCACGTCCTTCACCTTGCTCATCTTCTCGGGCACTGTTTCGGCCGCGTCGAAGTCCCTGAAGTACAAATCCTCAGTGGAAACATACTAAACTCGCATTGATCGCCTACGTTCTGTCTTGCCAGACTTACCAGACTTCCAGGAACAATACGTCGTTTTCTGGGTCGTCCAGTGGCCTGCAACAACGATCAAGACTCAATGTGAAACGTTCGAAAATGCACCTTTAATACTCATCTTCAATGAATTCATTGTTAACGCGAACAGAAGATTTTGTTTCAATGTTTGTGTTCTTGCAGCCGTGTCTGCAATCTAATTTCTCAATTTCACAATCTAATTATCAAAATTGGTATCCGAATACAGTAATGTCTCTCTAATTGACGCTCAGATTGTGACATAAAAATGGACAATTTGGGAAGAGAGGATACGATTATTCGAGCCTCGCAGCTCGTTTTCATAGCTGTTGACGATCGATAACCATAAAAAACAAGCCACAAGGCTCGAACAATCGTATCTTCTCTTCCAAAATTGTCCACTTTTGTGCACAATCTGAGCGTCAATTAGGGAGACATTACTGTAGACTTACAAAGAAAAATCGCGATTCCTCAATAAAGTTTATATCTATATAAAGTTTATATATATATTTTTGTATTTATATAGTTGCAGCTATCAATTTATCAAAACCAACAAGCAAATCTGGGACTTTTCTCAGACCATGAATCGAATTTTATGCATTTGCGAAGTAGTGAGCACCAATCAAATCAAATATAAAGTGATATAGCATTGAAAATGATGCTCTGTTCAAGTAGAATTTGGTATAAAAAGTATCCTAACGAAAATATATATATTAAGATATATTATACTCCCTGAGAGAGGAGATCCGAGTGCAAAAAGCAAAATTGCTGAATAATAGCGAAAAGTGATTAGCCAATGAGCACTGCGCGCGAACTCACAGTTCAAAGTGTTCCTCCCATATAGGACTAAGCGTGAACGTTTTAACGGCAGTGTTGTATCTTCTGGTCGGCGCTGACTCGAGGTAAAGGGCGCAGAAGGGGTCGCTTTTGCCGTTCGAGTCCTTCGACGCCAATTCTTTCGCCTCGATCACTTCGACGTTCAAGTGCATCTCCGGCGGCTGCACAAATTAATTAGAAGCGTCCCGATCAGTAATCTAAACAATATATCATCCATTTCGAAGTTTGAACGCAGCGTTGAGAAGCGCCTACCTCCATATTTCTCGTCTTCTCTAACACGCTCTCGTGCGTCTCGTTGTCAACTTTGAATGCATTTTGTAGATGATTCAACAGCGTTTCTTGTGCACACTCCTGGGACACGTCGTAGCCGATCTGATGCTGGGTCATGTAAACCAGAGCCGCGTAAAGCTCCTCGATCTGGAAACAACGGGCCCGGTATATCCAAAGAATTCCGCGTGAAATTCGTTAACAAATTATATGTTCTATTTAACGAAGCATTTAATCAGTGAGTGGACTTATGTGTGCCTCAGTTTTTATCTCTGCGTGATGTGCAGTTCGTAAATAACTACGTTCTGAGTAATCTCCGGTCCCTAGAATTCGATTACTCACTGGTAGACTGTGGATCATTATGCAAATTTAGGATCTCTCTGACAATATAAAAATTGAACAATTTTATGGCTTTAATTTCTTCGAATATATTTTCTATTTTTACGGTGCACCGCGCTCGCGTGTTTCATAAATCCGCGAAATATCCGCAGTCTACGGACACACAGTTTCATCGAATTTCCAAGTTCATCGTTGTGTATCGTCGAGCTGAAAGAAAAATCATTTTAACACTAAACCTACCAAGCAGTAACACTAACTGGCACGTACTGCTTCACAAAAGTGAGAAGACCGAATTTATTTAGAATTTGCAAAGTTGTTATTATAAAACTTGCTCCAATAATGTAACTTATTCAAGCGTTTTCCGTGATAAGGTCTCGGGACTTTGCAGAATTGTAAAATAAGAAAGCGACCATTTTGACCGCGGTAGGTTTAGTGTTAATTCTTCTGCATTCGCGAAAGCGGTCCTTCGAGTCCTCTCCGTTTACTCTCCGCCTCGTGATCATCGGTAGTTAGATTATCGATAAACGGAGCGCAATCCGTCTGCGTCATTTATAATTGTAGCATCTGCTGCTCATGACGCGTTGATAGCCAGCGCTATCGACGTTGTACACGCGCCAGCGTTTCAGCCGCTCAGACATCGGTGGAAATGCTCGAGGTGAAATACACGGGGTTCAAAGGTCCCCGATCGACGCGTCTCGGCACTGTTCTCGCGGACGATCAAACAATTACAAATCGAAAACACGAGCCGGGGACTAGGCGCCCCAGAAATTTCTATCGAACCGTTCGATTTTCAACTTTTACCGAGATCACGAACGAATCTCTATCCCCTCGGACAGCAAATAAACAGTACTAAAGTTCAAGGAACTGAAGACAATAACTCGGCCTTCGGTGGCTCGAATCTGTACAAAGTAAACGCCCAAATAAACAAGTGTCCATCAACGCGATAAAGAAACACCGCGATAATACTCTTCTCGTCGAGCTTCGGGAAATTTTCGATGCAATTGGAATTGCTGGATTCGAACACCCGTCGATGATCACGCGTTCGAACAATGCGCTGCCTAAACAATGCGATTGTGTCGAAATATTTGTACTCTCCCACGTAATAGACTCTTTAAAGATAGATGCACGAAAGAGTAAAAAACAAAATAAACCGCGTTACATCTACAACGTCCGATTTCGAAGGAAAAGATCTAACAATCTACTAATAAATTGTTTCGAATTTATCGTGTTCGATTAAAATTAACGCAATTACATTTCATCTGAAGCCATTTATACTTTACAATTCGTATCGGCGAGGGTCAGCTGTCATTTTGAACACATCTGAAAGAGACATAACCGTCTAGAAATAAAAAAATGAATAATAAACTCGCAAGACTGATTCACACGTGTCTCATAAAAAAGTCTCCTTTATTTCTCTAGCTCCTATATAAAACAATTACAACATAAACGTTTCAAACAGCGAACAAATGAAAACCAGGATCGATGAAACATTGTCCCGAACACTTTACAAACAATTGCCCGATCGCAGCAGAATCGACTCACCGTCATAGCCTGAAGCAAAGTGTTCATTCTCTTCTCGATCTCCACCTTGGGCACACCGCGGAAGGTGTTCCTTCCCCGATTCAGGGTGGCCACCCCCAAAGACGGGCTCATGCTCACCATTTTCGGCGCACCGGCACTGTTCTTTCTTTCACTGATCGATCATTTCACTTTCGAGTTACCATCGGGAGCCGCACGATACACGCGACAGCCTCGCGCTGATATTTATTCCGGGATCACTTTCAGTAGCCAAATTCCATCATCCGCGACGAAGCCGCGTCGCGCATGTTCGTCGCCGGAAGCTTCGGATCGGGGTCTCGAGACGCGGACAGGACAATTGCGACTTCGACTAGTTCGTGAAACAATGCGAATCGCCGCTGTCAGACGAGCTGCTCCCGGAAGGTGGAGGATCTAGCGCAGCCCGACAATGACCCGCGGACGCATTGGCCGGAAAACGAAGCTCCTAGATCCGAACAATGACGTTTACGCGGCTACGCTCGCGGCCTCGATCGGGAAAGCCCAGATCCTTTCGGGCTCTTTCATCCGCGATCGACCGATCGCGGACTATACTCGGCGCGATGATCGAATCCCTGTCTCGGGGAGAGATTACTGGCGACTTTAGAGTCGGAGGAGCGCGAATCGTCGAGGCAGTGGTGGTGGAATCAATTGTTTGTTTGTGACTCTGCACTGTTCTTTATATCGGTCGCGCTTTGTCTATGGCAATTTCTCTCTAATTCGCGCTAAGATTGCGCACGAAAATGGTCTATTTGGGAAGAGAAGGTTCGTTTTTATAGTTGCCGATTGTCAGTGATTGTAAAAACGTGTCCTAAGGCTCGAATAATCGTATCTGTTCTATTCCGAAATTGTCGATTTTCTGCGCAATCTGAGCGCGAATTAGGGAGAAATTATTGTATCGTTTACGAGACTGCGGATTTTACGCAATTTTTGTGAACGTGGATGAATAGAATATGAATAGAATAATAGAATATAACATATGTAATATATAATAGAAAATGAAGTATTGAAGTGTAATAAAATGCTACAAAATAAGCGTCGAAGTCATTAAGGTTATCCGCAGTCTATTTATCACAATATTATGCTTTGTGCTTTTGATAATTTAAGTGGCATCTTCCTTATAGTCGATCGACTTTTATCTGCAGAATTGAAAACTGTTGAATTTACGGGGGATTTGGTGTTGTGATTTCAGCGCGAATTTTTCAAGAGTTTTTGATGAATTCCAGTGAAATTTAAAGATAACTGCAATAACAGTTTTGTTGCTCGGAACGTAAATTAAGCTTAGTAGATTCTGTTAAACTCTATTTTTTGTTCACAGGTTGGTCATTCTTTAATGATTGTGTATTTTACAAATTCATAGGAATGCACCAATAATTAACTTGTAGAATAAAGCGTACATTATATCAACAAAATGGATATTTAAACTGCACAATCACTATTGAACGATCATCATTTTTCTGATTCAATAAACTTATAAGCGAGTTTAATAAAAGTACCACTGAACGTTCCATTTACAAGAACTGTTATTAAAAAAAAATCGATTTCCCTTAAATACCATGAAATTAGATATTTTTAATCTGTAACTACTAAGGTCAATATTTTATCAAATTAAATATTAGTAAGAAAGACAGAGTCGATTAAATAGTCAGAAACCATAAAATTAAATATTTTCAATCAGCAACTACTGCATTCGATACTTCATCAAGTAAAATATAGATCACAAAATAAAGCCAATAAACTTTGTATGAAATAAATAAATTTCTAGTCCAGTTAAATAATAATGTGAATTTATTCTTAGCTCAACAGAAGCACTGATCAGAAGAAAAATGAACCACTGTCCCATCAAAAACCATGAAATTGAATATTTTCAATTACTACTGAATTCGACACTTTTTATCAAGTAAAACATTGATCAGAAAATAATATCGATAAACTCTGTCTTAAGTAAACGAATTTATAATCCAGCTAAACAATAATGCGAATTTATTATTCTCAGCTTAACAGAAGCATAGCTCAAACAGATGAATTTCTCGAAAAATCCCCAGTCAACAGCAACCATAAAAATAAACGTTTTCACTAAATAGCTACAAGATCGACGATTCTATTAAGTAAAGCATAAGTCAAAGAGTAAATTCGATACTATCGATGCCACGCTAAATTAATTCCAAACTCGCTGCGTCCTTCTTTTGTCACTAGGGATATCAGCAAGTAATGGTCTGATGAATTCCTTGAGTTCACGAGAATCGAACTTTGCTTGATGCACTCACTTCCACAAGAACGATCATTTCGTACTTAATTGCCCGGCACATCCGATTCTAGATGCTGCAACGCGGCGAACCGTACTTCGCTCAAATAAAGTGGAAAACCGTGCACTTTGTTGATCGGAAGATGAACTTCCCCAGTCAGCCGCGACCTTTCATATCGAGTCCACGCACACTGACTCGACAACGGTTCGTATGCATAATCAAGGATGACCATGTGACCGGATCGACGGTCGAAATCGGTGACAGTAAAACGTTGGTGGTCGTGGAACGTGAGAATTACAGGGGACTGGTCTGATTAGATTCCGCCAAAGGAAATACACAAATCCGATCGTTTCACAGTTGTTATGCAACTCAGTGGCAATAAGTTAAATTCTCTTTGATGTTTCGATCGAGCCAGAAGTCTTTGTGTCTGAAAGCGGTGTACAGTTTTCGTACGTCAAATGTAAGACGCTGCGGAAACGAAAGCGGCGAGATATTCCGCAGAAGAAAATTTTAGAGAATAGAGGACATATATTTTTGGCGAAACAATTTGTTTATAAGAGCAAATCGAGCGCACAGCTCTTCTGTTTCAGGGCTTTACGTTGCCAACGGTACCAAACAGTAATAACTTTTCGCAGAAGAAAGTTCGAGCAAAGAGAGCAAAGCTGAAACAGTGAATTTCCTCTTAAATTGTAAAAGATTAAAGTTAGATTTCTGACGTTTTTTCCAGATGCTAAAATGAAATTTCGACTACAGGAATAATCCTCTTTGAACCGATCGGAACCATTTCCTCGACCTTCGAAGGTCGCTAAGCGTTCATTTTTATACGAAAAGAGTGTCGAAAATTATGCTGTTTACAGCATCGGTGTTTATAAATCGATTTATTTATTTTTCCAAAAGCAAAAGGTACACGCGAAAGCTTCGAACCGGGGTTGCACGACCGAGTTCTCACGTCTAATTTCAGAGCGACCCTGAAACGTTTAAAATTCACTTTTTCCTTGGGCAATGTTACGCAAGGCACTTAGCAGGACGTTTCGTTTACCCGGCAAATATCGAGTGCTCTTTTTTTAGCGAGCCGCAGCCGATCGGGCGCTCTGAAAGATCGGCCGGAATGCTGTGACGTCTGACCAAAATAGTGATTCCACCCGGTGTGGAAAAACGATTCACCGAAATACATCCGACAAAATTCGACGAAACGGAATTAAAAAGAGTACGGAGGAGATTGTAACAAAAACCGGTGAGCGAAGAAAATCGTAACACAGATATGTGTAGAAAGAAAATCGTACCACCAATTTAAATGTAGAAAGAAAATAGGTATATAACAAATTGGACGTAAGAAGAAAATCGTAATAACAAATTGAGCGTAGGAAGAAAATTATAGTAACAGATTAGGTATATAAAGAAATAACAAATAGGGTGCAGAAAGAAAATCGTACCATCGAACTGAGTATAGAAAGAAAATTGTAATAAAAAGTTGAGGTTGTGAAAGAAATCGTGGTAAAAAGTTGGGTGTAAGAAGGAAATCGTAGTAACAAATTGAGCGTAGGAAGAAATTATAGTAACAGATTAGGTATATAGAGAAATAACAAATAGAGTGCAGAAAGAAAATCGTACCATCGAACTGAGTATAGAAAGAAAATTGTAATAAAAAGTTGAGGTTGTGAAAGAAATCGTGGTAAAAAGTTGGGTGTAGGAAGGAAATCGTAGTAACAAATTGAGCGTAGGAAGAAATTATAGTAACAGATTAGGTATATAAAGAAATAACAAATAGGGTGTAGAAAGAAAATCGTACCATCGCGCGCGAACTGAGTATAGAAAGAAAATTGTAATAAAAAGTTGAGGTTGTGAAAGAAATCGTGGTAAAAAATTGGGTGTAGGAAGAAAATCGTAATAACAAATTGAGCGTAGGATGAAAATTATAGTAACAGATTAGGTATATAGAGAAATAACAAATAAGGTGCAGAAAAAAAATCGTACCATCGAACTGAGTATAGAAAGAAAATTGCAATAAAAAGTTGAGTTTAGGAAGGAAATCATGGTAAAAAATTAGAAACAAAATTGGAAAAAAATCGTACTATCAGTTTAGGGGTAGAAAGAACGTCGTAATAAAAAAGATGGGTGTAGAAAGAAAATCATAATAAATTGTGGGTGGAAAGAAAATTGTAAGAAAATCGTAATGAGGGAGCGTTGGATTCTAAGACAAAAGTTGCTAAATGGAATAAAACACAGTAAATGCAGAGAATAATCAAGAGAATAATCGTATCTCCTCTTCCCAAATTGTCCATTTTTGTGCGCAGTCTGAACGCGAATTAGGAAGAAATTACTGCATCAAACATATAAATTAGCTTGCATTGAGCTTCTGATTGTTGCAATCGCGGCGCAGAATTTCCATTTTGCACAAAGATCTGCAGTGATGATAGTAATAATTAGGTGTACAAAGAAGACCAAGACAGAAATAGATGTACAGAGGAACTCGGAATAGAGTGTGCGAAGAAAATCGTGATGAAAATAGACGCACGGAGAAAATCGTAGCGAAATTGGACCGTCGAAGAAAATGGCAACAAACTGTCGGCGCAGACAGAAATTTTTGTGCAAACGGAGCCAGAAATTGATTGGGAGTGGGCATTGATCAACGAGTCACTGGGAAACGCGAAAACTGGGCCATAGCGGCTGCCAAAACCAATTGACTCTGACAATGGGATTCCATTTATTTGTACGCATCTCGCACAGCATCCCGAACAGCATTGACCTCCTAATCGTCGACCGAAGGACGGATATTCAAGTGGAGTAACTCGGCAATTGTGTTTCCACGACGACCGTACTTCCTGGAAAAGTTTGTAGAGTTCGCGAATTTTTGTTTCCGAGACAAAAATCACTGATTGCGAAACTGTGCGTTTGCGTCGTCGTTTCAGCTAGCAAAATGGTGGACAGATGTATAGATGTTAGATGGTGGTACGCATGTCTGACAGATTCTTGCATTGAATTGTTACGAACACGTTGTAACACGTTCTGTGCCAACACGTTGCAACATTTTATTACAAACTTGTTTCTTGATTGTTTACTGGAACTTGCATTTGATGTATTACACTCTTTTGAATCGACCTGTATACATAAAAAATGTAGCAAAAACTACGGTCCAACGAGAATCACTAGGAACATTGTAATATTGTTCATGAACAGAAGAATGATAAAGAGATAATAATGAATGCGTCAAAATTAATGAACATACAAATGCCAAAATAATTGGTAAAATGCTACAATACATAATACAACTTAGCTACCAATAACAATAATAACAATAAAGTTACAGAAAATACTGATAAAAATTTCCATTTCAATGTGTATATCCTAAAAATAATATCAATTAGAGACAAACAGCTGAGAAAAGCAAATACAATAAAAAGATAATAATAAAAAGATTGAACCAATAACAAAATTATTTTCAACATCCGCGTAAGAAATCCACGTATCGGTTCTCAAAGTCTGAAACCCTAGATCAGCTGTCCACAATTAAAAGTCAATTTTCAAATAATTAGCACTAATCGCGCAGCGTTTGTTGTAGACGAGAACAAGAGAAATCAAGGAACACGGGTCACGGATAGGCAGAAAACACAGAAGACGAAAGTACCGTGTCAGCCCTCCTGAGCGACGACCGCGGCCGGTCCCGAGCTCGGTCGGCTAATAAGAGAATAATGCATCAATTAAATAATGCATAAAATTTCGAGACGGTCCCGGGGGACGATTTAAATATCGAGAAACGACGGGACACGGCATTGGCCGGCCGGTTAACTGGGGGACCAATGGAAACCGTGAAAGAAGACAATGAATCTGCACAAAGGGAAACTATGCCGTATCCTGTTTGAGGCGACCCACGGGGCAAGTGCAACCACAATGCGTTCGTATGCTCGCGCAATTGCGCCCAATGAAAATTGATATACCGACAATTAGCTCATTGACCGACAAGTCGCGCGTAGACGACGGCCAACGTGTACACAAGGCAGCCTAAATGATTCCTGCCACGGCCGACGCGAGTTACGGCTGTTCGGATTCGGCAAGAATCATGCGCGCGGCCTGTACACGCGTTCCGGCCTTCGCCGAGTGTGCCCAATTTCCCGTGATATTATGCAAGTTTTGTCGCTCGCGACCGCCCACTCGTTAAACAGATCTATTTTACGCCGGGAACGAATTCATTTGGAATCGCCAGCTTTTTCCCGCCCTGGCTACCGCGAGCTCGCCTTTTTTTCTCGCCGACGCGCGAGAGGTGGTACGAGAGGTAGCGATTAGGCAAACAAAACTATTAAGTCGCGCGTTATTCATGCTGGATTATTCAAGGAGAAAGGTATGTTCTGAATTTTTTGAGTAAATATTTTATCGGGCTGTGTTTCAGGAGGTAGCAAATAGGTGGACTAAGCTGGATCTTGCAATATTTATGTTAGATTATTTAAAGAGAAAGGGATATTCTTAATTTTGAGTTAATATTTTATTGGGCTGTGTTTCAGGAGGTAGCAAATAGGTGGACTAAGCTGGATCTTGCAATATTTATGTTAGATTATTTAAAGAGAAAGGGATATTCTTAATTTTGAGTTAATATTTTATTGGGCTGTGTTTCAGGAGGTAGCAAATAGGTGGACTAAGCTGGATCTTGCAATATTTATGTTAGATTATTTAAAGAGAAAGGGATATTCTTAATTTTGAGTTAATATTTTATTGGGCTGTGTTTCAGGAGGTAGCAAATAGGTGGACTAAGCTGGATCTTGCAATATTTATGTTAGATTATTTAAAGAGAAAGGGATATTCTTAATTTTGAGTTAATATTTTATTGGGCTGTGTTTCAAAATATAACAACTAACTGGACAAAGCTAAGTCCTGCAGTATTCATATTGAATTATTTAAGGAGAAAAGAACATTTTTAATTCTGAGTAGCAGCTAGAATATAGCAGCTAGATGGACAAAACTAGGTCCTACAATGTTTATGTTGAATTATTTGAGGAGAAAGGGACAATTTTAATTTTGAGTAAATATTTTATTGAACTGTGATCCAAAATATAGCAACTAAGTGGACTAAGCTAGGTCCTGCAGTATTTAGATTGGATTATTTAAGGAGAAAAGAATATTTTTAATTCTGAATAAATATTTTATTGAACTGTGATCCAAAATATAGCAGTTAGATGGACTAAGCTAGGTCCTGCAGTATTTATATTGGATTACTTAAGGAGAAAGGAACATTTTTAATCTGGAGTAAATATTTTATTGAATTGTGATCCAACTAACTAAAGCAACTAAATGGACAGAACTAGTTCTGTAATATTTATGTTGGATTATTTAAGGAGAAAGGAACATTTAGTAAGTAAGTGAGTAAATATTTTATTGAACTGTGTTCCAAAATATAGCAACTAGATGGATTAAGCTAGGTCCTGTAATACTTATGTTGGATTATTTGAGGAGAAAGGAACATCTTTAACTTTGAGTAAATATTTTATTGAACTGTGATCCAAAATATAGCAGTTAGATGGAGTAAGCTAGGTCCTGCAGTATTTATATTGGATTATTTGAGGAGAAAGGGACATTTTTAATTCTGAGTAAATATTTTATTAAACTGTGTTCCAAAATATAGCAACTAGATGGACTAAGCTAGGTCCTGCAGTATTTATATTGGATTATTTGAGGAGAAAGGGACATTTTTAATTCTGAGTAAATATTTTATTAAACTGTGTTCCAAAATATAGCAACTAGATGGACTAAGCTAGGTCCTGCAGTATTTATATCGGATTATTTAAGAACAAAGGAACTCTATTTTATATTAAACGGGTGTTCGAAAAGTTGCAACGAAATATTTGACACTGATATAGCCCAACATGGAATTCCAATAAACGCATCCGGTTCCTCAATGAAATAGTCGCTATCAAGGGATGGTGATGTATCACACCACCATGAAACTATGTCGCTGACAGTCTGCCAGTTACAGATACAGAACAGAAGAAGATTGCCCAACCCAGTTTCTCCTCGGCAAGATTCATATATTTTTGCGTCTCCGTTATTCCGTAACCAATTGCCCGCCTTCCAGTATCCAAGAGAAACCTGAGCTCCCAAAAAATTCCCCTACACCGGAAGACCCTAAAACCATCGCATTAAATCACTCACCAATTTAACACAGTCCACCAGCGTCCAATCCCTCTCAATTATCCTCAAAACAATGCTCAAATATCACTCTCGAGACCGATTTACATCATCTAGGCAAAATCATCCCCTAAACTCTGCGAAGACCGTCCTGCCGAACTCTTTCGTTCGAATGGCCAGCAGTGTCCACTCCACGATACCTCCCATCGATTCTCGATCACGGGACCGTAATTTCGTGTTACATGGTGTGCGTCGCGGCGCGTCTCAAGTCATTTGCATGGGTGTTCGCACCGCGCGGGTGGAGACCGGCCGCGGGGCTCCCAGGAGCGACGGAAGGACACGGGCAGGATAATTATCGCGCGAAGACGCCGCGACAAGAACTTGACGAAGTCGAGAACCACACTGCTAGGAATAGATGGACCCGACGGATCAGAGTCGTCGTACGTCGACGATAGGGTCCGCGTGGTGGTGCGACGGTTTACATCGACGGGCACACCGACACAAGCCAGAATCGCGTTTCAGATTGACTTTAACTGCTCGATTGAGCCTACGAGGATAACACCCCGCGAGCGTGCGACGCGTGTGTCGCGGTATCGGTGACATAATTGAACTGCTCACGTGCCCAGCTACGTTTTTTGTTGTTTTTTTTTCGGCGTCGAAAGGAACCGCTCGAGCTTGAACCTTCAGAAAACTCGAACTTGAACTTCGACCTTTTTGCGATGCGGACCGTTTGTCCCGATTTTCTTTTCGGGACTTCGCTGTAACGTTATGTAATTCGATCGTGTATTTTCCTTACGTGACTTTACAAGCTGTTTCACGGAATTGAGAAATATTGCAGTTGATCTTGCATGGCTTCTAATTGCGGAATGATGTATGAGGAGACCGCGAATTTGTTGCATTTTTAACAGAATTGATTAGGTGAAACATAATACACCGAAGAGACTCGGAAGACTTTGAGGATATTGTTACATTGGTTTCAATTTATTGCATCAATTCGGAAAGAAATTCTTTAGTTTATTGTAGTACGTTGTTCTTGAGGCAGTAGATTTATATTTTCTTTTATTATTTATTTTATTTATTGGTGTGTATTACTGCAGTATATTTATGAATATAATGTGTAAGTTGGTGGAAAGATCAATGACGAATCTGCGCTTATATAGGACTGTAAATGGTTCAACAAAATTGAGACTTGAACTTCAAGACATTTTGGATTCGAACTTGAAGAAAATTGCGACTTGATTCTAAAGAAAATTGGATCTTAGAGCTTGAAATTATGGAATATTAGACTCATAGAAATTTGATACTTGAACTTGTAGAAAATTGACAGTTCAACTTAAAGCAAATTGAGACTTCAATCTAAAGCAAAATTAGGAGTTGAATTTACAGACAATTGAGACTTGAATTTAAAGAGAATTCGATCTCGAACGTAAGGAAATTTTATTGTATTCAAGTAGGACTTGAACGAGAAGAAAATTGACGATATACAACATTGCTTTACAATTTCAATTTAATTGAATAAAAAGATACTTCAATTCGTTAATCACCATCAAATCGTTAAAAACTTCAGAATATCGTCGACGCAAGATCGAAAAATGTTGGTGGATATAAAACGATTATACAACGAAGTAATCAGGATCATGTAAAATATTGTATATTTCCCGCAGAAACGATGACTAGCATATTTCTCGATCATTTTTCTACAAGCGTATGCAAATTTTATTGTACGTCTACGTGTCTATTAATGCTTGAATTCTGATATCAGAATAGCAGAATCTTATTTCAGACGAACCGAGAGGAACAACATATAATAATGTGAATGATGGTGTCTTTATACAACACGAACCCTGTCTTTTAGCAACGTTGCAACATAAGCTGTTTAAACGTTAATTACAGACCACAATCAGCCATCCTCTCAAACGATTGAGGAGAAGATTGGCTTGGCCGTAAAATCGGATACGTGAAAATTATCCTCGGATCATCAAGAAGGATGTGAAATATACTAGACGCATTCAAGGTCGGGAAGCTCAAACGCAGCTATTATGCGGAAAATCGCAAACACGCGAGCCCGCAGGAACCGATAACATAAATCGCGTTTAATGTCACTTCATAACCGTTCTTTCATCGCTGATTGCGATACAATGCAAGTAGCTCGTAGATTCCGAATTACTGCGAAGTAGGTTGGAATTTGTTGCTGAACTCACATATTTATCGTCGAGGCCCAGGGAGAACCGTCTACCATCATGTTTACCCGGCTGCATTGTTCTCAACAATGAAACGGGAACATAATCGAGGATCTGGCAGAGTGCTCAGAAGGTCTCGATGCCACTGTTACATGTCGAACAGGGGTTGTAACACGACATCTGACTGAGAAATGTAGGCTGGAAATGGCGCCTTTGCTGGATCGATATTGACCATGGCCACTGATGCGTAGCTATCGCTCAGACGAGGGAGAAAGTCAATAAAAAATGAGACAATTCGCATCGGAGTTATGGAATATTTGATGGTGTTGCAAAAATTGATGGAGAAATGATCGATGTCCAATCCAATTATTTCCCTTCGTTAAAAGCGCTTCTTTCTTTTTCTCACAAATGTTCATTGTCCAAATCTATTTTGTTTCTCGAATTCTTTCTATATTTTTTTACATTCATTCATTTCCTCTGCTTGAAAATGGAAAGCGACAATGAACGGGTTATAATTATTGTTACGACTACCGGTAAAGAGAAAAGGATTAAAATAACTATTGAAAGTAGAAGATCTTCCATTAATTGTTGAATTAAAACTAGCTTTTTAAGATACGTGGAACGAGATTACAATTTTCGAAAAAGGCTTCGAAAATGTATAAAAGATGAAGGTGCAAACTTTGAATACTGAAGGTATATTTTATTAATCAGTTTTGTAATTAATATGTTTCTTAAGCTTGTAAAATATTAAATGTGAAGTGTATATTTATTATTTTTTTCCAGAGCTGCTAAATATAAATAATATTGCACACCCTTCTTTAATACTTTACAAAACTGAATGAATTCGTTGAAAAGTAATTTATATTACATAACTGTACTCTCTTATATAATTTTAAATTATTCAACAATTATAATTCAACTAATAAATGGATTGCGAATTTTTATGCAAAATGCAAGATACAACAACTACATAGACAGTCATTTCATTCCTGAATACTTTTAATAAGTTGACAGTAATAAATAATAATATTAATGTTCAATTTTGTGCTATTTTGCACTTAATCTACTAATTTTTGTCGTAAATATACGAAAATCCGCAGTTCACTGATATTCAGTAATTTTCCTTTCGTATTAAGTTTCAGAGAAATTTCTCCTGTCAATTGGAATACTTTATCCAGCATGAATCAAATAATAATAATAACAATAATATGTCACTGTAGAAATGTAGTTTACGATAACATTAATATTTTTCTGTACTTTTAAATCCTGCACATGCAATGAATGCACACAGATCAGAAGTTCAGCGACCATAACATATGAAAACTATGAAATTCGTAACTTTTCATGATCGACATATTTTCCCACGCTTCTTCCCATATGTTTCCCATAACCCTCGGTCGAAGCGTCCAGCACAGTGATCTCTCGCGGCGAACAGACCAGCCCTTATCCGCGCGCAAGATGCGCGCGCGCCAGGCTTATCAAAGTATTTAAAGTCGCCATTTCACGTGTCAATGACGCGGTTAAACGGTCCATTCGTTCGTTCCCAGGGATCATTGTTATTTCGAATGGTAAACGGCGATCATGCCCGTTTCGCCGGCGTCTAAGAAAAGAAACCACTCGACAGTTAAAATTTAGCACGCCGGTTAACGCGTTGCCCGAGCGAATAAATCCGAGAATTTATGATCTATCGGCCGGTACACGGGGGAAAAATCCGCAGACACGCTCGTAAATTCGTCGATCTTTGTAGATCAGGACGTGGAACGGATTTTTTGGCGAAGCATGCTGACGTGTCGCTATTTTAATTTGCACGGGACGAGCTCGCGGCGGAAGAATTCTCTGTTGTTAAAATTTTCGATTCTATGTTACCAAAATACTTGGTCTTTTGCTACAAAAATTCTTAATTATCCAAACGTATTTGAAATACATAATAAATATCCTTAAAACGCTTTCGCGATGCAGCAATTTCTATATTAAGCTATGCACGTGTACAATATTTTATTGTATCGTAAATATATATATAATAATATAATATAATATTATTAATATAATATAATTAATATATAATAATATTATTATTATATATATTATATTATATATATATTATATAATAATATTAATATATAATATAATTAATATTAATATAATAATATTAATATATAATAATAATATAATATAATAATATAATAATATTAATATATAATATAATTAATATTAATATAATATAATATAAAATAAATAATAATATCTTTCAATTCCTAAAATTCATACATAGAGTTTGTTTATGGAAATTCGCTAAAAATGTGTACCTTCTTCAAAGTAGTCAGACTGAGCAAATATCAAAGCCATAAGAATGAAGATAGAAACAGTTAAAACAAATACAAAAATGTTAAAACTATGATCAATAAAACGGTGTGTTGAGTACTCACATTCCAGCCCATAGAGTCAGCCAAAAAGTTGATAGCATGTTCATTTTCGTCTCTGTCGCTGTCAGTATCCAGAAGAGCATCCACAGGCTCCTCGATGCTACCCTCTTCGCTCAGAACGTCCTCCTCTTCCTGTGACCCCTCCAAGACCTCGACGTTCTTTTTCGGCAGAGGACCTTCGACCTGTTCCTGTGCTCGCACCTTCTCGGCCAGCAAAGTGCCGAGATTTTCGAAAAATCCGCCATCGGACTCCTGAATTCTGTCGAGTGAAGTTTAACCACCGTAAGACTACAGTTATCCAGAGACATTTTGACAAAAAGTTTAAGCTGTTAGTCGATTGTTAATCACTCCACAATTAGTCACAATTTCACTGTTTACATTTAGAAACGAATAGAAAAATAGGACGTGGACAAAGCTTTTTAGAACTCGTAAGCTGAACTTATCTGGATCTTCTGATCTAGAGGGTTGTTTTCTTTAATTTTTTAGAGAATCTGTTTCATTAAATCAGTGGATTGTGTGGTTTTATGATTTTGTATGTATATATTTGGCAATGTTTCAAAAGTGCTAGATAATTTTATCATGCAGAAATTCTGATTATTATAGGATTATATATTATATGATTATTATACCCTTATACATATAACGTCTTCCCAAAAAAATGTAAGGACGTTCATATGAGGATACCTAGCTAATAATAATCACTATTTTTTCATGAAAGCAGTATCTTGTATTTTTGAAACATTGCCAAATATATGTAGGAAACCGTAGAACCATACAATCCATTGATTTAATGAAAGAGATTCCTTAAGAAAGTACAAAAATAACCCTCTAGACCAGAAGAGCTTCGCAAGCGCTCGTCTTTTTATCGTCGATTCGACAGAAGCAACAGTGTTTTCAAAACCTAGAGGTTAAATCATTTTGCAGATAACATTAGCTGAATTAATTTAACCCGGCAGTGCACGCGTGAATTTCTGATACATATATATGATAATATATAATAATTATAATAATGTATATAATGTATATAATAATATATATAATAATATATATAATAATATATATATATATATATATATAAATATATAATAATATATGTACGAATATCTGTCTACATATACGGAGTGTCTCGTATAGCACGTGGAACCACTTCAGAAATAAATTCTACACATGAAAGCAATAAAAAAAGTTCATACAAAAATACATCGACCTTCTTTTCGAGTTATGGTTTATCCACAACAAATGTTCCAAATGAGCCCCTGGCAAGCCTGGAAACGTTTTATCGTTGACTGTCATAATCTTTCCATTTGTGCAGGAAATATTCGAATTTCATGGAAGCTTTATACTAACCTCCATCTGTAAACAGTGAGATAAGCATAATTGATTC
Organism: Megalopta genalis; assembly: GCF_051020955.1. Classification (NCBI taxonomy): domain Eukaryota; kingdom Metazoa; phylum Arthropoda; class Insecta; order Hymenoptera; family Halictidae; genus Megalopta; species Megalopta genalis. The sequence goes on from NC_135025.1 coordinate 7,397,491, forward strand.
ACGAACATCTTTCGAAATAGTTATACCAACATACACTCGTCATATCTCGAAAACAAAGTCAAATAACGCGTATTTCTATATGAACTTTTTTTTTATTATTTTCATGTGTAGAATCTATTCCCGAAGTGGATCCCACATGCTACGGGACACTCTGTATATATTTTATCTCTTCGTTAAAATTAGTATATAATACGATAGTAGAATATAATTAATGAAATATAAATACAAGGAGAAAATATGGCTCCCTAATTGTGGTGGCCCACTGGCCCTCCACGCGTGCGCTGCCGAGTTAAAGACTCTCAGGCGAAGGTTTCGCTAATTAAAAGCCAGCAGCAAAGCGGAATCGATGTTCTTCAAGTATACAAGGTGTTCGCCAACATAAGGACGCCGTCTCAGCCGACATGACACTGACAATGGAGATTCTAGTTACGTTGCCGCGATGTTATAGTGGCGTTCTGTTCTCGGGAATATGCAAGCTTCAATGTCACGTTAATTTAACGTTATTGCGGTCGCGTGTTTCTTGCGTTTCGCGGCAGCGGCTGCTTTTCGTTAATTGCGCTAAGAACGCGCGCTAATTCAGAGCATTGATTGCACGATGACCGACTCGGTCATGCGTTCGTTCTAACACCGTCTGCGTAACATCGTTGTTACAATTGATCGTGATTATTCGTGGCTGGTGAAATAAATAATTAAAATAATTACTGTCCGAAGTTTTGCTTTTCGTCCGAATGCTAAAACAATGTTCTATTGTACAGTAAATTCTCCCTAATTCGCGCTCAGATTGCGCACAAAAATTGCGTCTCGTTTTTATACATTTTTGTTGACAATCGGTGACTATGGAAACGAGCCGCGAGGCTCGTATAAGGCAGAAATTAATAATATATATAATAATAATCGTATTAGGGAGAAATTACTGTATAGACTTTGGATATCGATGTTGTTTGTGCAAGACGAAAATGCATAATACAAAAATAATACACAAATAACATATCATCATTTACATTCTAGATAAACATTCGGATTCGCGGGTTCCGACGAAGACATGTTTGATTTTCTATTGACGTATTCAAACATATTGAATTGCTCCATTTACCATTGGGTTAGGTAACTCTGAAGTGACTCAGAGGAACCAGGACGTAACTACATATGAAAATTATCACTAGACTGCAGATTTCAATGCAAACTCATTCTCATATCAATTCAGAGAGACGCGTAATTTTTATTGTATTACTAAGAATTCTATTTATTCGGATAAAGTGAAATAAATGTATATACCATATCGAATTTTAAACAACAGGGAACTGTAGAATTTTTTCAGAATTTCAGATTCTGCAAATATCATTTCATTTAATAATTTAAAAAAGAACTATCGGTCGTTCAAGAAGCTGTTTCCTTTTTTTAAAAAGAAAAAAATTTCGTTTCGTGAGAGTGTTAAAAGAGCACTCGAATCAGTATTTTGTCAATAAAAAGCAGGGCTTCTACGATTTCAAAGCTGTCAGAGAAATGACAGAAAGTCTTTTTCTTCTTCTACTCTAAACATTAAGAGAACAACTTTCTGAACGATCCAATATTTATTTCATTTTTTACTTCGTAAACCATACGAATTTTCTCGTCACATCGAGTTCTAGGTTATGCGAATCGCAGTAATTGCATAAAAATCACAGTCCAACGATTGGGATCTAGAAATGAAGAAGTAAAAGATAAATCGACCATTACAGTCAATTTTCCCTAATCGGCGCTCAAATTGCACAAATATATACAAATACTATTCATATACCAACTATGATATAAATTGTCCATTTTCGTGCACAATTCGAGCGCCAATTAGGGAGAACTTTCTGTATCCACCACGAATTACTGCAGAAGTTTCTGCGCCAAGAAAAGTGCATATAAAAGTTTGTGTCAGGAATTTGTCTAAATCAATACCGGCAGCTCACATCGACGAATACATTGCATACTACGACATGAAATTATGGTTCGTAACGTGTGTATCAAAAAGAAAGCTCTGCACTACGCACTACGCAACGTGGTGGCAGCCACTTACGGAACGATGGACAACGGGTTCACACCTTTTATTAATGAAGTTGAACGCTGCGAATTTCCAATAGAATCTCGCGACAGTCACCTCTTTCGTTTCCGGCTTTTGCGACATTCGGGCCGCCGCAATCGCGAAATACGGATGCTGCTCGTCCAGCTTCGCGAAGTGCGCCATTTTTCGGTCCTTATTCCTTTCGGGAAAAAAGAAGAACACAACACGTGATTTCACAATGGCTGTCGGCGAACTTGGCTCTCTTTCACGGTGATCGAACGCTATTTGTTTAATAAATTGTGGGCTGCTCGTGCGATACAATAAGCTGCGACTATTGGCAAGTGGATCGCGAAACAATGTTCACTGTTCTATAAAATTCCATCATGCTGTAACAACGGCCTTGATCAATTATTCGATCATTTCCCGTCTCAATAGGCGTTCGCTTTTTGTGTGTCGAAGCGCTTATAAAAAGTCACTGTATCGGGGTCGTTGAAAAAATCGTCTATACAGTACACTTTGCACGAATAAAAGAAACTGACTCGCACCGAAAATTTCGAATTGTTCTTGCACTGTCATCGCGATCTTCGGATGAAGTTGTATTATTATGGTGGCCGAGTAAAACTATGGGAAAACTTTAGTTAAAACTATGAAAACGCTTTTGTTTCATGTTTAAGTATTCCAGTGAAATAATAAAAATTTGTACAGTTGTAACAAATTTGGACCAAGTTTAAATTCGGAAATTGTTGTGCACTGTGCTCGACGATTTTCCGGATCTCTTCACTCACTGAATAGAATAATATTCACTGAAAGCAGACCGTTTTAAAAAACCGTCTTTGTTGAAGCATGCGTGCCGGTGAACTGCTCAACCACCGCAGTGTCTTGAGACCAGAGGAACGAAGGAAGTAGGAGGTAGGAAGGTATGAATAACGAGTTTTACCGTAGTTAGAGCCAGGACTTTCCCACATTTGTCAACTGATATGAATCTAAATTGGTCGATCATCCTAATCACTTGTTTTACCTCCACGATGCGATATGAAAAGGCTACGTAGGTTCCGCAGAATTTGAGATGATACTGCAATTTTTGCACCGATCATTAAAATTTAATCACCGCTTCTTTTCAGAGCTTGAGATGGCTTCAGTTGTCGCTAATAAAAAGACGAATCAAAGTAATGAATTGAAGAAGCAATTGAAGATACGCTCTGGGACAAAAATATAGCACACCTTATGTTTTTACATATTTTATGTTAAAAGCTGAATTAAATATGTATTTATTGTTGATGATACTGTCTCTCTCTCTCTCTCTCTCTCCCTCTCTCTAATATAAAAGATGCATATATTTAACTAAGATAGTTATCTGATGAATAATTTCTCGTCAAATATTTTATTCTAATTAGTCGCATTATTATTCGAATAATTTTACAGCCTCTGTTCGGCATTGTAGAATTTTATTCGTTAATCTGCACATTCCAATTACTCTGAAGGTCGCCAATTGCGATCATCAACCTTGGAATCTAATTAAATAGAGTCCGTAATATTATCTAGTGTTGTACATTTGTTCAAGAAAAAAGCAATATCATCAATAACGGATTGATATATTGTTATACATAATTTTTAATTAAACATGCTATAATTTTGTCCCATCTGTTTCCTTAAAAATTCCTTTTTCTTCAATAAAATCGTATAGACTTGCGAAATTTAATTCGTTTTCATTTGCGTACATTTATAGAAGTATTTTGCAAGAACTTATAAAAAGAAAGCCTCGATTGTAATATTAAATAAATAAAAATTACGTTAAAAATTTACCCGAAGTGTAGTATATTATCACTTTCTTTGAAAATTGATAATATCTCAAGTAGGACAAACGATCTTAGATATTTCAGTTATTGCTATAGATAGTAAGTTTTCGATTGAGGAAAATCGTTTCATAGACGATATTATGGTTTTACGGAAATATAAATTGTTCACGATAATTTCGTTAGGCTTCCTTGAAGCTATTAGTATTAAGGCCTCCGGTTTATTAATTATTAACGTTTGCTTTGTCTGGGAGATCGTAAAGAACAGTTGACATCGATGATTCATGCATCATTGAGATGCAGCGAGGATTTCCTCAATATTTCCTGGATGCCAAGCAACCTGGATAATTGCTGAAATCGATCGAGGAAATGCATCAATGCGACAATAGGAGAAGAAATTTTATAGTCACCAAATCCAATAAAAAAGAAATAAATAAATACTACCGTTTATCCCTAAAATTTTGACATTTACAGAACGCAATTCCTTCGAAGCATCTCTCGTCAAACTTTTCTTTTTATTCGTTTCTAGAACCGCACGTCGAAGGAAATTAACTCTCAATCTGTTCCTTTTTACCCGATTCGCTTCTTTTATTTCTTCTACCTGACCTGTTATATTATTAACTCGCAGAAGACGTGATTCATCGAGACGCATTTCAATCGCGTACGCAACAAACCATCGTCTCATCGAACACGTTCTCTCGATCGTCCCTTTTTTTTGCTAGGTAATCTTGCGTGACGATCACCGTCAGTAGTACGCAAAGTTTAAAGTGTGAAAAATTACATAAAAGATTTTCTAGCTTGTTCGGAGGAAAAAATTAGACACGCGAAACTCGAGGTAGAAGGATCGTTCAAGATAATTAAGGCTTAACAAGTATATCTTGCAAGTGACGCAAAAAGCTTCGGTACTGCATAGAAATATGCGATTTACTTATTGCAAATTTACTTATATTATTTACTTATTATACAATCATTAATTAAACATCGACAACGATTAAGTGACAAGTAAACAATTATCGACGTAGTCTACTTAGATCTGACCGAAAGTTCATGCTACTGCTCAATTTCCGTCGAAAATATTTTTATCAAAGCCCAACCAGCAATTTTCAATATTAATTGTTAATGAAAAAAAAATAAGAAAAAAGTGATATCTCAATCCTAACAGAGAGTGTGTGGCAATCATTATTGCGGTAGATTTCGAGTCATCTCTTTTAGGAGGCCTCGCGTTTAGGTTCGTGAAAGTATCGCCTACAGGCGGAACCAAAATTGGCGGTTCGAGCGCCGAGTCGACCAAAACTCCAATTTACCGTTCATTATCTCCGGTTACGCGCCGGTTAAAACAGCCTTATCGCGCTCATGGACGCAAACATTGCCAGCTAGTCGATTATATAATGAGTATCAATTCAGAGAAACTGAAAATTCGCGGCTGTTTATCTGCACATTTGGATCGCACGGTATCTGAAACTGGAGTGTTGTCTTGCGAGCATAAGGCACAAGGTCTACAGTGATGTAAGCCGTGAATGACCTTCGGTAGTCGTAGCTCATTTCAAAACGGTCTCGGAACCGACTTAATCCGCTTTATATTAATCCATGCGTTTGAACAATTTGCACGTACAGTAAATTCTCCCTAATCGACGCTCGGATTGCGCACAAAAATGGACAATTTCGGGAGAGGAGACGCGATTATTCGAGCCTTGAGGCTCGTTTTCATAGTTATTGACAATCGATAATTATAAAAACGAGTCGCAAGGCTCGAATATAATGTAATAATAATATAATATATTATACTATATTATATATTATATAATATATTATATAATATATTATTATACTATATAATATATTATATATAATAATATAATAATATAATATATTATGACTCGAAATCTACCGCAATAATGATTGCCATACACTCTCTGTTAGGATTGAGATATCACTTTTTTCTTATATTATATTATATATTATATTATATATATAATATTATATTATTATTACATTATATTCGAGCCTTGCGACTCGTTTTTATAATTATAATAATATAATATAATATTATATATATAATATATTATATTATTATTACATTATATTCGAGCCTTGCGACTCATTTTTATAATTATAATAATATAATATAATATAATATAATAATATCTCCACTCCCCAAATTGTCCATTTTTGTGTATAAGTTGAGCATCGATTAGGGAGAATTTATTATATCGACGAATACTGTTTCATAGTTTCGCACAAAGTTCAGATTGAATATGTTAGATCGAATGTTTCAAGACGTTGACGATTGTTATATAATTTGAAAACAATCCAGAAATAGAATCGTACTAATTATTGACGAATAGCGTGTCACAGTCTCGTACAAAATTCAGATCGAGAACAAATTGAAGCTTCTAATATGTCGATAATCATTACACGATTTAGAGATAATCCATAATTAAAATCGTTCTAATAATTGACGAACACTGTTTCATAGTCTCGCACGAAGTTCAGCTTGAATACACTTTGAATGTTTCAAGATGTTAATGGTTTTTCGACAGCTTAGAAACAATCCGCAAATAGAATCGAACTAATATAATTATAGAACTATCGAACTATAATTATAGACGGAACACTGTTTCAAAATGTTTCGTCCGATGTTCGGATTGAATACAAATTGAAGGTTCCAAGATATGGCGATGATCGTTATACAACTTAGAAACAATGCAGAAATAGAATCGTATTAATTATTAACGAATACCGTTCGACAGTCTCGCACGATGTTCAGATTGGATACTAATTGAAGGTCACAATATGTTGACGATTGTTACGTAACGTAAAAATTATTACGGTAAATTCTCCCTAATTGACGCTCAGGTTGTGCACAAAAATAGACGATCTGAGCGTCAATTACGGAGAATTTACTCTGCTTAGACGCAGCGCGATATCTGTAAATACACACCTTAAACAAACTTCGTGCAAGCACATAATATTCTGCAATGCGAACAGCCTCTGTAACTGAAACACCGTCACAATGTAATCATCATCATGATGTAGATTTTAAAACTGCATCTTTTTAAAAATTTATGGTATTAATTAATTGCTCCGCGTATTAAATTGCTACTCGTTTTAACTCTGCGCGATTCTGCACTTTTCTATTAAAGTAAGATTGCAATGACTCGAGAAATTGTCTCAGTTTTAATGAAGCGACTTATGGAACAATAACGTACGTTTTTATTTTGCCAACTTGCGATAACTGTGTTTAACTATTACAGTTTAAAAAATACGTATTCTTTTCATTCTTGAAATTCTCGGACACTTCCATTTTTAATCGCTTGGCGCAATCGAAAAGTAAATTGTGCTAAATCTGATGATTGACAAATTAATAAGTGCGGACAGCTAAATATTCCATGTTTAATTCTTAAATTCTCAATCACGATACTATCAATTTTAATCATTTCGTTCGTTCAGAAATTAAATTGTGAAAGATCTAACGATTACAGTTAACATTACTAAACATTAACAATTAAATATGCTTCAGTCTCTCAAAAATTCTCAAAAACGATACCTCCACTTTTACTCATTTTGTTGATTAAAAACATAAATCCTGCCAAATCTATCGATACTAATAAATGAAAAAATTAAATATTCTTTATTTTCTCAAAATTCCTAATAATGACAATGACGTTCACTTTCGATCGTTTCGCGTTTCATTGAGAAAGTAAATTGTGCGAAATCTGATTAATATTTTACAAACGAAGAAATTAAATATTCCATACTATTTTCTAAATTCCCAGCGATGACGTTCTCACTTTCGACCGTTTGGTATATTCCAGATGGTAAGTTGTCCCACGTTTAAATGATTACACAGAAGCACAACTGATTCTAATGAAGACAAAAGCTAAAACGTGCTCTACTTTATTAAAGGTCCTAACGGCACCACTCCTGATCCGGTCACTCCCATTCACGAACGTAATTCCCCCATCCTATGGGGCATTCACCTACGCGTTTGTGACCTAAGCTACTCTCCGTTTTCTTATCGACATCACGCATGGTCATGCGAGACAAGGAAATTCCGACTCGCTCTGATGACGTCCGACGCCCGACGTCCGATGCTACTTCGCTGCTGACCCATGGGAAAATTATCACGCAGAACGAGTTCCACTGAAACGTCACCGGCATTCATCAGCAATTAAGGTTAACTGTCGGAAGCTGGAGAAACAGATCGATCGGGGATTCTTGTGGGAATCCATGGGCTGACGCGACGGCGTCTAATTAAGCGAGTCGGATCGCTTCGTAGCGTTGGGAAATAATGTTACAAAAATAACCGCTGCGATCTGATAATAATTATAGACAGCGGCAATAATTAGACATCCTGTTTCGGCGCGAGTGATTTTGCAATTTTCGGCGGAAGCGCTGAAATGGTAACTGCGCGCGTACACCGCGTAAGCTAAACGTTTTCCTTGATCGGCCAATCGAACGGAAAAATTAATTTTTTGAGTCATATCTAATAACGTTGTTTGCACCAGCGCGAAGGAAAAATATAACAGCTCGAAACAAGAACGCGTACAACGTGTTACTAACGATTGTTTACAATTCGCAATATTATTATTGCTCGTGTGTTTCAATCGTTATCAATCGCAGACAGAAGCGGCTCGTTCGTCGCTGAGATTCCAATATTGAACTGCGTGTTTTTGGGCCAATTAAAAGAATCTCCGAACGATTATTATTATCCGGCAGGTCGTAAATGACGGCTCCAGCTGAGACATAAATGAAACTCATCAACACGGCGATCACGTTCGCTGCTTCTTTCCCATTTATGGTCGCCGGCAGGAATGCCGCTTACTCGTTTGCACGATTCGGACGCTGGATAGCACGCGACGCGATCTTCCCCGCGTTTCCTAAATCGTTCGACAATCACGTGACATCATTTGATTAGTAATTCTTGACTCGAATTTATTTATAGGCGTTCGCCGCTAACAATACTGTTGTTGGTTTCATCGTCGTTTTCCGCACTTGCCAACGTGGACAATGCGATCGCGATGTATCGAATCGGCGGGCTGCTACGAGCAATAATAATGGCTTTGTACATATAATAATGGCCTGCGAACCGTTTTAGAGATACGAGTTAATTAGGGGAATTAGTTGCGGCGTTACTTCGCTTTATTTCTTGGAAATAAATCAGCGTCGTGCAGAAGCGCATCGATGCTGTTTGCACGAACGTGAGTCACGAGATTAACTTGCTGGGCAACAATAATTAGGCGTACTTGATCTTGTACATCGCACTTATACTTTTCAAACAGTTTTATTCTAAACTGCAGCACAGTTATCGTTTTTTAGATTGTTCGATTTCATATACCGATATGACATTGATATACCAAATCACGGTTTTTCCTCGACATTTTAATCGGAGTTCGTAACGAAGATTTGAAGAATGCTTTTCGAAGATCTGTAATAATAATACGTAATTATACGCATATTAATGTTTTAATAATATTACGGTAATTTATACGCACATTAAAAACGGTGTTATAAGGTACAAACAATCGAAGATTGCAGTATCTCGTAATTTCTTGCGGCTATCGGTCGAGAGCTGCGATAAACTGCAATTTTTGCATTCTTTAATCAAGTTATAACAACGCCGATGAAATTTTACAATATGCATATTAATTCAGGCTCGGGTTAAAAAGTTGAAAAAGCACCGTTTTTATCATTTGTTTATCGCCCCAACCGACCGCAATTTTTGGAAACAATTTTAAAAAATTAACATCTTCACCAATATCTCTTTGGGATTATTATTCCGGCCTAAATTATTCCGTTTCAAAAGGTATAAAAAAAAGGAAGCAGGTCTGATCGTTACAATTTTATATGCAGATATCTACCAAACAATGCAAGAATTACGGATATACATGCATATTATGTTTATAATCTTTAAATTTATTGTAATTTGGAACTTTGTACAGTACTTTAGAACAGTTTTATTCATTAACTGCTACGATTGTATCTACAGGTTGTATATTCAAAATAATGGAAAAATCATGAATTTTTCATCGATTCGAACCAAACACGAAGCTAAGGATGGGACCGCAAGACGGACACCCATCGAGAACAACCATCTAAACATCGAACTCGGGAGACAAAATTGAACTCGGATGTTCCAAGTCGTTCATTAGTCTGAGTTTATTAATAGCACGAGCACGCGGCCGCGTGTGGCACATTAAACGCGATTGGTCCAAGAAACTGGCCGAAGCACGAGACATCTTTCTTAGGCGGGAATTCGAAAGTTAGGAATCCGCGCATTGCGAAAATTCTTGGGAAAGTTTGTCGGCGAATAAACCTGTTCACTTCTACGAGGAAGATAAGGCGAACTTCTCCAAACGCACTGTTGCTCACCAAATTTTAAGACGCGATAACTTTTTTAAAACTTGACTGAGTGACTTGAATTTTGTTTTTAGACGATAACGGGATCAGTCTACCAGACGATGACCAAAATGCTTTTTTTAAATTTTGCTATTATTTAGGACGACCAAAAAATATAAAATAAGAAATATAATAATATAATAAATATAATACAATAATAAAATAACGTTTTAAAATCTATCGTTTTTTTAATACCTATAACGAAAATGTGTTGAAAATGTGCGTGGATATCCTACAAAATATTAACATAAGCTTTATATGTTAAATTCAAATTTCTATTCAAACTCTCTATTTTCTCTGTTGAAAATATATACTGTGCGATTTTTACGGACATAGTTAGTTCTGTACATAACGACAAATTTTATTTAATTTATTAATAATTATTGGAAGTTTTTTCTACTGTTGTTATATATTAAATGCAGAAGCATTCATCTACGTGTCTATGTATGCGTTTTAGTCATTTCCTACAATTGTCACGTTTTATACAGTGAAAATCCGCTGAATTCCTGAGCGTACAATTTTAAGTGACATTCCTTGTATACAAATATTCCGTGAAATCAGCTGTTAAATTCCATCGCTGACATTGTGCATTAGTAACGAGTGAGTCATTGCGTTAACATGGTTTCTAGAAATTTGAATGTCAAAGATATGTTTCCGTCTCGATCACATGAGAGTCTGCAAAGTTGGCTGTTAGAGAAACCACTCACTGTAAGAGAAACTATTAACGTGTTTGTTACCAACGTTGTTTTTACTGCTTTCTTTTTTTCGCTATTTCATCTATTTTTACTGTTTTTTTATTATTATTTATATATATTATTATATGTATTATATAATTATTATTAATTATTATTATTATATATATAATAATTATTAATTATATTTTTTTATTATTATATATATCATATTATCTTTACATTTATTTATTTTTTCGTCTAGGAATTTAATGTACCTATAACTAAATAAAATACAACACTGTAACGATATTACAAAAGTTTCAAACTATTGTTACCAGACTGTGCATTTTAAGCATTTCCGACAAACAAATTAGTAGGTCAAACGCAAAACAGTAAAAGCATTCAAAGAATTAGAGATATCGATACATTATCTTCAATCTATTCAAACGATTAAAGAAAGAGAGACATTTGTATCTATATCTCCTACTTTCTCCAATTAGTACCGTCAATTTTAATTTTAAAGATCCACGGACTAATCGTTACCTATTGAAATTGTTGATAGAAGAAATATTTGTAATCTGCACAAAAACATCTGCGTTTTATTAACATTCGTCGAAATCGAACAAAATATCTTACAGAAATCGTTTGTTTCGCATGGATTTGAAGCTAAATCGTTTCTGTCGGATGAATTTGAAGCTAAATCTTGTATTTCGCATAGATTTGAAGCTAAATCGTGTATTTTGCACGAATTTGTAGTTAAATCTGGTATTTTGCACGAATTTGTAGCTAAATCTTGTATTTTGCTCAAATTTGTAGCTAAATAGTTCGTTTTGCATGAATTTGAAGCTAAATCATTTGTTTCTCATGAATTTGAAGCAAAATCGTTTTTTCGCACGGATTTGAAGCTAAATCTTGTATTTCGAATGGATTTGAAGCTAAATCTTGTATTTCGCATAGATTTGAAGCTAAATCGCTTGTTTCGTTTTTGTTTCTTTTAACAAAATCGTCTCAAGTACCTGCAAAGTTGATTCGATTTTTTCTAAAGGATTTGATCACCTTCAAGTACAAAATTAATTCGATATTCTCATTTTGTCAAATTCTTTCGATTTTCCTCCTTCTTTCGATTTTCTCGGTTAACATAAATCCGTAAATCTCTAGGCGAAAGATCTGCCGATTCGGCGCAGTTAGCGACAATTCAAGAGCACATTAACAAAATTTTTTAACAAAATCGTCTCAAGTACCTACAAAGTTCATTCAATTCTTTCTAAAGGATTCGATCACACCTTCAAGTACAAAATTAATTCTTTCGATTTTCTTCCTTCCTTCGATTTTCTCGGTTAACCTAAATCCGTAAACCTCTAGGCGAAAGATCTGCCGATTCGGCGCAGTTCGCGTCACAATTCAAGAGCACGTTAAACAGGTCCCGTCCGATCCAGGCTCCGCGTAGACCGGGCCCGAAAGCACAACACACGTTGCGGCAGAGTTACCCGAGCGCATCACTGCCGCTGAATTAGAAGATGGATTAAATTAGGCACAAATAGCGAGAGTTAAGTGCAAGGTAGTAGCAAGCCACAATGCTAGAGTGTGTCCGATTGCCGGCTGGGAGGCCTCTCTCTCTCTCTACCTTGTCTCGTGCTCCGTCTTCTCTTGATTCTCTTTCTCCTTGGACTCCTGCTCCTCGACGATCTTCTGGTAGAAGCCTCTCCACATAGCCTCCTCGTCCATCCTGACAGGTGTCGACCGCGCCGCAGGTACAATTAAAACAGCATCCTCCTCGGGAACAACACCGTCTCCGGCTGGCGCGGCACACCGCGCGACCTTGCACAGGTCTGGGAAGTCTGGTGGACGTCAGAAATTCCAGTAAACGTGACGCCGAAGCCGGTACGTCAACCTGCACTGTCGTCGATAGCCAGACACATTGCCGTGCCCTGTTCGAGATAAGTACGATTCCAGCCGCTAGATGGCAGACGCTCACGGATATCGCATCGACCGGATCCTTCGACACGCTGCCTCTCCGACCTCTTATCGGGTACTTTCTACCGTGAATTGATTTGCTTCCGTGAAACCCGACGCGTTTGCGATGACAATGATTCGGTGTGCGACGACGTCGAGAATGTTTTTGGCAGCGCGGTGTTTAACCTAACTTTGATCCGCACCTGACACCGATGGCGCCATGACTCTCGAATAGCATCCGTGAGTCAACGGTGTAGCTGTCTCCGCGATGACATCATTTTTCTTAGGCTTTTCAGAGACCGTGGATGCTAAGCTCTTGCCAGGAATAACAATAGACGGTATCTCGGCTAATTTGCCGAGGGCGATTAGATCTTGGGCGGATTTAACGTATGAAACGCTGTTACCTGGAAACTTTCGGGCGAGCGGTTTATTTTGTTGTCTCGAGTTTTGTAGATCGCACTAATATTCTTTCGAAGCTGTTTTTATCGTTGTTTTTATCGTTGCGGCTGTGAACAGAGTGGTTGCACCGTTTGTTTTGGCCGTATGTTGCCAGGGTGAGAGTCCCGGCGCAGGCGTCGGCCCGCCATTTTCTTTATTAAAGACGCGTATTCGCTTGCGGTCGCCGCCATTTTTTATTTACCCTGCGTTTCAGTGTTCAGATATTATGATTTTCATGTGTAACAATTGTAGGTGTATTTTATTATGATTTAAAAGCATTGAAATCGTAGATGTATTTTATTATGATTTTAGCGCGTTTAAATTGCACATGTGTTTTACTGTGATTTAAAAATAGACAAATCGTAGACGTATTTTATTATGATTGAAAAATACATAAATCGCGTAGATGTATTTTATTATGATTTAAAGATATACAAATTGTAGATTGTAATTCAGAGCACAATGCGATACTTTTTTTAGTTTTATAAGGCTGTTGTTTAAGAATGAACTACTTCCTATTGTTTCTGTGGATATTATGAACAATATTGGAAGATAAAGGGAAACATTAATTGCTGAAGAACCAATGAGTTGTACTATGCAATACAATAAAATCATAACATAAAAGATGAGGATTTAGTCCTATACCATTTTATTTCATTCGTCGTGATGAAGAAGTTCCTATTGTTTTTGTGGATATTATGAACAATATTAGAATGAGTTGTACTATGCAATACATTAAAATCGCAACATAAAAATGAAGAACCTAATCTTATATCATTTTATTTCGTTCATCATGTTCGTTCGTCCCAATTGTTACCTTCTAACAGAAGTTAAAATCAAAGTTGATTTTATTTATTTATCATTAAGTTTAATATTCAGATCGCAAGGATGCATTCTAACTTCTAACAGAAGTTAAAATCAAAGTTGATTTTATTTATTTATCATTAAGTTTATTATCCAGATCGCAAGGATGCATTCTAACTTCTAACAGAAGTTAAAATCAAAGTTGATTTTATTTATTTATCATTAAGTTTATTATTCAGATCGCAAGGATGCATTCATGGGAAAGTGTTAAATAAATTAATTAACGTTCGTAGAGTATATCAGGCTAAAATTAAGTCGACATTAAAAGAATGAATTCGTTCTTGTTATTTTCAAAAAAATAGTTGCTCCAGTGCTATATATTTTCTGAATACCATCACACATCACTCATTTTTACTGCCTTATTCTTTATCACCTGCCAGCATCGACCTGAGACGTCGAAAAATGACAAAATACCGCCATATTTCAAGGAAAATTGTCAAAAACCGTCGTAAATCCTAATCAAGTAAAGTCATATATACCAGGAAAAACTTGCGAAAAGCCATAACTACAAAGAAACGCCGTGCGTACATCATGTTCCGTAACTCCATTTTCCTCTTACTACTCCTAGGTGAGTATCCAATCAAAAAACGACGTCTCAAATCTTTCATTACAATTTTTCCTAATTATAAACAGGCGTGATCGGCCGAATGATCAGCTCCGAACACCGTAAACGGAACAATTCTCTCGTTTTACCGGAGAATGAACAGTCGCATTCTTTGCTGCTGGTTAATCCAGAGCAAGTGAAATCCTTGGAGGAAACGATTCGACGTTTTCTGTCAACGTTGGCGGAACCAATCAACAAGCCAATTATACTGAGATCAACCGGGAACAATCTGCAATCGTCGATTCGCGAGATGTGCGACTCAATGCGGAACAAGCTGATGGGATTCGCGGAAGATTGCAATCTGACCACGACTGCCGAACGTTATCGGCAAAGTTCGAAGGAACTTCCTGTCTCCAGCGACTGGTTCTCTGAAGCGATGCTGCAAATTGCATTTTTGTTACGCGATGTCGGCGATATGGTTAACGAAATCGGCGATAAAATTGAGAAGCATTTCGGCGAACGCGGTACTGTCTCGTCAAAAAGTCAGGTTTGTTCGAACGAAACGAAGTAGAATCACAGTCAGAATTGTACAACGTGTATAAAAATTCACCGTTCAAAAAGTAAATTATAACTTCTTCTACTTAAGAACATTATTAAAAGAAAGATTACGTTTTCACTCAATTTCTGTTTTTATAATTTACTTAGTAAAACTTAAATGACTGCGAAGCAGACTTAAAAATTGTTCAAAAATAGAAGCCGTGCCAAAACAGGTTGTTAATTTCTAGTTAAATTTACTATGAATGTTTAAGCACTGTTTAAGTACTGTGTTTAAGCACTGTTTATTTATGTAAGAATTTATAATCCATAAATTTCATTTATTTCGA
This sequence comes from Megalopta genalis, assembly GCF_051020955.1. Classification (NCBI taxonomy): domain Eukaryota; kingdom Metazoa; phylum Arthropoda; class Insecta; order Hymenoptera; family Halictidae; genus Megalopta; species Megalopta genalis. Next base: position 7,413,069 of record NC_135025.1, read on the forward strand.
TTTTCTATTGGAATCTCTAACTTAAATTTTTACATTCGAATAATTTCTTTGAAGCAACTTCCAGGTTCTGTATACTAATTTGCATAAAAATTTCAGCAACCAATGCAGCACTCCGAGGATCTAGAATTCCTAGGCGTGATCTACGACGCAGCAGATTTCGGAGAAAGGCTCTCCCATTGCCTAAACCGTCTGTCGAAGCTGAAAAGGCAGGAATCGCCGTTCGACATCAAGCATATCTTGTTAAACATCGCCAAAAATCCTCCAGAAATTGCAGTGGAAGTCTTGGAATCCAGTTTGCAATACGCATCGACCGGAGACATTCCGAAAAATCGAGCGCGCAGCAACTGGCACGCTTACTTCTGTCGATCGATGATAAAACATGAAGGAGCAGCAGCTGCCTTTCGTAACTGCGTTCAAGATCTGCAGAATCTCGAAAGGTGTGTCCAGTCCCCGGAAACACGATCCGTAAATCGCGGCAGGAAAAACGAGGAAAATCAATGGCTCAAAGCGATCGAACAGCTGAGCGATTGCGAGGTGCGCACAGACGAGGATGGCATACAGAAGGTGATTTGTAAATCAGGAAGCAAAATGCCGAAGACGGTGCAACAGAAGATGAAGTACACCTTCGAGAAAATTCTGGATAGGAAGATTTCGAAACGATCTACTTTCCATCGAGCTGTCCGCGATTTAAGCGACACGCTGTCGAAAAAACCGTGGGGTCGGAAGCTTGCCGACCAGTGTTATCAATTCTCTATGATCCATGACAATGGACTGCAGAAATTGAAGAGGTCTTCCGTGCTCGCTGCCAGAGATAGCAGAGCTGCGGCAAAGTTAGTTGCATCATAAGTATTTTAGTAAAAATGATATTAATTTGATTTCAAAATGAGATTTGATTTTAATTTAATTTTAGAATTATATTAATTGATTTTAGTTAAAATGATATTAAAATGATATATTACATAATTTAAATATGAATTCGTATAAAAATACTATAAAAGTATAGAATTTATAAGCAAATTCATTTATAGATTTATAATGAATTTCAAATTTATATACAAATTTATACATAAATATGATATTTACGAAGTTATATGAACAGATTATGGTTAAATAAATTTGTAATAAAATTTAAATGTGAATTTATATAAAAGTTAGAAATAATTTTATGTAAGAATTAAATTTATTAATGAGAATATTGCAATGAATTCAACATTATACAAATTTATATATAAATATTTAATATTTACAGATAAAATCATGGAAATAAACTAAAGATAAATAGATTTATATTGAAATTTGAATATGAATTTATATAAAATTATATAAAAATGTAAAACTTGCAAATAAAGTAGGAGGTAATAATTTAAAAAATTGTTAGAGACATGCAATCAATTCAAAGATATCTTTCGTTATTGCAAACTGAATCTAAGCAGACCGATGTTTCAATGTGCTCGTTCACAGGCACAGAAAGGTCCTCGGAGCGTTCCAGATGTACAGAAATGGCGCATTCGAAAGAATATTTGGCGCAATCGGTGGACTGCACCGTTCCACGACCGAGTTCGAAAAATTTTTAGTGGGCGGGGTTCAGAATATAATGAACGAGTCCTGGCAGAGCCACATGAAGATCATGTCGTGCATGATGGACTGGATGAACAAGGTGTTGCAGTTTTACTCTGACAACGGCAGTGGTTTGGGAGAGAAACCGCCAGAGACGAACAAGGTGGCGGAAGAATCGAATGAAAGCGATAATTGGAGCTCGGAATTTTTCGAGAGCGACAAGAGAAGAACTAAGAAAGCATCTCGACATCGTTCCGCAGGTTTGGACAATTCTTATAACCTGCATTTTTCTTCTACTTTATGAAATAATTTCTCGAACAATTGCGGTCGAATCAAATTGATATTTTTGACAAGTTCGATCAGACAATGCAATTCTCTTTCAAACAATTGCACAAATTTAAGCTTTTTTTTAGCTATTTACGTGTTTATTTATTAATACTTAAAACCTGTAGGTTTATTTAGCAAATACAGGATTGTTACACGTACATGCGTTCGATATTATTTATTATTAGTTTCTGTATCGTAATATTTCTATTCACAACGACACCAATATTTTCTGCTTGAAATTCTGTGCGTTCGCAAGTATTTTCCGTTAGAGATCAATGGGTATCTTCTTCACAGCAGCTTTGGGAAGAGCGGAAGCCTCGATGGACAATTTCATCGAATCCATGAATCGCGTTAGCAGAGTCCGAAGCACAAACGACACGAGCATGTTGGCTGGTTTAACGAACAATCTTCTGTTAGTTACAATGTTCGTAGAAACGCTCGGCTTTGTTTCCACTTTGTACTGTTTCGAGCATGGAATGAAAAACGAAACCGAGCCCCCGCATTTTGAGGACGACAACCGGCTTACGCGTTGACCGCTGCGCTGCCTTTAGTTCGTACAGGGATTATTCGATTCGATTCCAAAGGATTATGCGCCCTTTGAACCTCGTGAAAACCTGACTAAAGTCGCCCCGATAGTTGTGCAAACTATGAGATTGTACGAAAATTTTACGAAAATTGTTCTCATTATTATCCCAACGCTGCGCTTTGTTGAGAAATAAACAATATTTGATGCGTCGATCAATTTTTCTTTTTCTTTACGTACCTCTAGTCACTGTTACATTCGACAAGTATTATTTATAATATATATTTATATAGTATTATTTACTGGTAATAGTGGATATAAACAGTGTAAGTTAAATTATAAACGAATATGTAATTTGATTACAGATATTTGTCATAAACCATTTATGCATGGAAATAAATGAAAATATATTTCGTTTAAAAGCGGTCTTGCTGAATTCTCTTTATCCCGCATTTGCAAAAAGTATAAAATAACTTTGATTTCACGCGAATATCGTTTCAATCATTCCAGATCGCGTTTTTTAACCCGATGCCCTCGTTAACAAAACGAATCTCTGCAGCGTAACATTTATGATTTCACGAACGCTGCGATGTTTCGCCGTAAATCAATGGCGTCGCGCGTTATGCTTTTTAAAACACCAAGATCGCGCAGATAATAATAGCAATAAATTTGGAAAATGCATCGCAACGCGACGTTTATAGCTCACGAAGATGCAAAGCACTCAGTTTGTCACACAGATTTATTCAACGCGTTCGCACCGGTGCTAAGTATTGCAAAATGCGTGCGGCGCCGGCAATTTCATACTTGCTGTGTAAGTATCATTTTTTGTTTTCGCGTACATAAAGCATGCAAATTGGAAAAAGTGTTCATTCTTTTAACTTTCCCTCTATTTATCTTGTGAAAATAACAGGAGAAACGAGCTTTTCGGTAATTTCGTAGGTTTCGTTGCATTGCTAGGGATAGAACATGTTACGGCAAATGCAAAAGCGAGAATCATCGGTGGCCATCCTGTTGATATCAAACTGAGACCGTTCATGGTGAGTACGATTAGTAAGATCTTTGCACAAAATAAAAATATATTTGCTCTTCCAATGATTTTAAGTTCGAGATAATTCCCCGTTTTGTGCGCCGTTTGTTAATTTTTGTCCTAAGTGCGTAGAACTGCACTCTGAAGATTAACATTTTTAGCTCTCTTTATACAACTCTGAAGGATTTATATGCGGCGCTAGCATACTCTCCGATAGATGGGGTATAACTGCTCTTCATTGTTTGTAAGTTTTAATATTCTTATAAGATCTCTAAGAGCGAATGAATTAGTACAGAATTGAATTGATCGAATTAATTGTTCAGAATGTCCGAAAATGCTACGAGCTATTACGTACGAGCCGGATCAAATTTGCACTATTTTGGAGGCACGTTGCATAGGTTAACTAGGATACACGCGTACGACAGAACAGCATTTCTCTACTGGTTTTCCAGCATGTTGCATTACGACATAGCACTTTTCGAAGTGTGGCCATCCTTTCGTTTTTCGAGCAAAGTGAGAGCTGCTCGTTTGCCGAACAAGTTCAGTCGACTGCCTCGGACGCTGTACGTTTGTGGATGGGGCTACAGTGATTTCCAACAAAATGTTAGTAGACCTCGCTGATGAATTTACTTTTTAGAATTAATCTTCTGTACGAAGCAGACGGTACAGTAATTCCACGATTAAAAATTATAGTCACAAGCCTGGAAGTTGAAATTTGAAATATGAAAACTAAATATTGAAACGTAAAATTTGGAATTTGAAATTTGATATTTAAAATTTGGAATATTAGATTTGGAATTACAAGTTTGATAATTAGAATTTGAAAGGAACTTAAAACGAATTTGTAAGGAATTTGACATTTGAAATATGAAAACTAAATATTGAAACGTAAAATTTGGAATTTGAAATTTGATATTTAAAATTTGGAATATTAGATTTGGAATTGCAAGTTTGATAATTAGAATTTGAAAGGAATTCAAAACGAATTTGTAAGGAATTTGAAATTATCAATTTAATCTTTGAAGTTGGAGAAATTGAGATCATTGTTTACTGAATTTCTCAAACGCTAAACTTCGCATCTCAAATGTTGAACTGACAATAATTTAACCTTGACAATACGTCGATATTTTCCAGGCAAGAATTAACAACGCCCTAATGGGGGTCCACGTTCGACGTATACCGTACGAGGCTTGCGTTAACCAAACAACGGAATACAAAGCACTGGTTGACAAAGAACACCACGTTTGTTACGGTACTCCTGGCAAAGATTCCTGTTTCGGCGACTCAGGGGGCCCTTTGGCTAATAAAAATACAATCTATGGTGTAGTGTCTTTCGGTCAAAATTGTGGCACAGTGCCGGGTGTTTACGAAAGTGTTCAATACTATCGTCAGTGGATTAAACGTGTCACAAATTTATGAAACAAAAGTTGAGTCAAAGATCTATTTGCAAAAAGGCTTCGCGTACATCCAAGGAACTTTTCATTGCCTTTACTAAACAATAAATTCTTCACAACTCTCAAACAAAGTATTTTTTGTGTCATATTGATTTAGATTCTAAATACATTCTTTCTTAGGAGGTACAATTAGGGATGAATAGTTATTACATAAATCGTTTTTAAATTCGTTTGCAAATTGTTCGTATTCATCTTCGAAGAGAATTATTTTGTAAATTGTATTTCTACAGCTTCGAAGAAAACGATTTTCTAAATTGTTCATCAGCAGCATCAAAAAGAATCATTTTCCAGAAATTGTTTTTCTATAGCTTCGAAGAAAACGATTTTCCAGAAAAGAAAAATATTCTTCAAATTGTCTTTCTGCAGCTTGAAAAATTGCTTACATCTTCGTTGAAGATGATTTTCTATTTTGTCTCATTACAGCCTCGAAAAGAATTATTTTCTGAATTACTTTTCTTGCATCGAGATATTAATTGTCTTTTAGTGTCCTTTTATTATCCTCGAAAAGAATTATTGTGTAAATTACTTTTCTTGTATCGAGATATTAATTGTCTTTTAGTGTCCTTTGATTATCTTCGAAAAGAATTATTGTGTAAATTACTTTTCTTATATCGAGATACTAATTGTCTTTTAGCGTCCTTTTATTATCCGATAAGTTATTCTTCCATTGTTTCCGGACCGAATAATTTGTCTTCCGCAGTGTTTCGTTCTACGAAAGATGAAAGTAGGAGATGAAAGTTCCAAATGGTATCAATCCGATGATTGGAGAACCGTGTTCCGAAAGGATGCTCGAAAACAATCGCTTCCAGGAAAGAGGCGAAATGCGGACTTGGCGGCGTTCAGGTTCGATGCACGCCGGAAGTCCATTACGCACGTTCTGCGCAAGATCCTGCGGCTCACGTACCGTGTACTTAGGGCTGGATGAAGTTCGTGGCCCTCGAGTAATACGTAATTAGAAACTATTGTGTAGGCGGCTTCGTATTATCGGCACGCATGGCCATCGACCTGAGAATTACTATTTCTGTGCGTCTGCCCACACAGAGTAGCCGCATTTTCATAACAATGTGATTGAAACTCGATTCCCATCTCAATTATACGTCGATAAAACGCATAGTCTGTTTAGGCTACCTGTTATCTAATTTCGAAAAGATTGGTGCAACAACTACTTTCAAAAATACAGAAATGCAAATGAATATTAATTTGGGCTTTCAAATACGTTCTTCTATGAACAATACCTTTTTAAAGTTAATATTATGGTTGCACAAAGTATTAAAACTCGTATTAATCATATGTTCACGTTTTCATGTTATTTCATAAATACGTTTACGCCTTAAAAATCTATCGTTGCGGTCACTATGCAAAAAAATGATATTCTATTAGCTTTCTGCGAAGAAAAGAATTATTGCTATAACAATTAATTATTTATTTACTTATTATCATTACGATTCGTTGAAGCCAGACATTTCTGGACTATTTTGATCTCCAAGAAACAGTTCATTTAAAAAATGGTTGCTTTTGTTGCTTATTATAACGAAATATCTAAATTAGGTACAGTTACATGATCTTGATTTATATGTATATGGGTTGTATCACTGCATAAGTAATGCACATTTCGGGGGAACAGTTCGTTAAAAAAATAATTTATTTCATTTATATAGAAATAATTTATTGCTTATAATGAAGAAATATTGAAATTAGATATATTTTGGCTATTTTGGAACGCGACTATAATCAGCGGGGCATGGATTGCATACATTCATGCACTGCGAAAGCAATGCACATTTCCAAGGAACATAATATTGTATATTATATATTAATATCGTATATTATATATTAATATTGTATATTATATATTAATATTAATATATATTTATATTAATACATATTAATATATATATTTATATCAATATATATTAACACGTTCCGTGCCACGTGTACCATCGATGGTACACGCTTGCATGTTTACTTAGTGAACTGAACAAATTGTTTACAAGAAATTTAGAACCGAAGAATCAATTTCCACCGCAAGAATGGCCGTTGATAAGTTTTTGTTACGTTGTTATGTGTACGAGAATTAATAATTGCACGTAATACATCAAGTTTTAGTAAAATATCAAAGTGTGAAGATTCGAGTAAAAAAAGCTCGGCACGGAACGTGTTAATGTATATTTTGTTGCTCCCGATTCAAGGGTAGTTGCCAAGGGCGCAAAAGTTGTGCGCTCGAGTGAAGTGAGCTTGCATCCGACTGCATTAGAATTTCGATGACGTCGCGGGGAACCGTAAATTCCTGTTGAAACACCCGAAGGAATTACATATTCCAGATAGTCCACTGTCGCGACTATCATTGTCCGGCGCTTGGGGCGCGCCGGTGGGCACGCGAGCGTTACCTGCTGCTCGCTGTCATTTACTCGGGTGAGTCACCCACGCACGTTTCCCCACGTAAACGGCGACTGCCGGCTTTTCCGCCGTTGTCACGAGGGTCTTTAAACTCGCCGTCCACGTGCAACACCGTGAGAAGTTCGGGTACCGCGCGTATCACATACGTTTGTTTATCTCTCTTCTCGCGCCGCGGGAAAACCATTTACAATTGTCGGTCGAGATATTGGTACGGAACCGGTCGATCGATTCGATATTTACATATGATAATGCGGCCAGATGCGTCTTCCACGATAATTATGCTGTCCGAGCAGCGTATAGTTTACTCGGCGCTGCTATAAATAGGTAATCGCGGAGGAATACCTAATCAGGCACATGGTAACCCATTCGGGTTTTCCTGTTTAAATTCTTACGACGCGGCTGTCAGAAATTATTACGTTATCAGAGATTTTTAAATTGTTTGCAAAAAGCAGAGTCGTCAAATGATCTTGTAATTCAAGCGATTCCATTATTAATTGAATTTTTGGGAAGAACTAAATTATTTCGGAAATATATTCGTTGGCATAGAGACAATAATTTATGCACGCGTTGTTCGTTATTAAGATGCACATGCATTCACTCAATTAGATGTTTTTTAAAAGTTTGTTCTTCCAATTCACTCTAAACATTATTATCTAATATTTAGCATCGAAAGCATACGTTTTAAACGTACAAACGCGACGAAAATTCAGGCAAGGGTGAAAACGGACCCGGCGTCTGCCAGTCACATTGTCGTTTCCACTCTGCTCCTCAATGTTTAAATAATATACAGATTGATATCGCTCACGTGGTACGTTCTGCGCCGTGTCGTAATTCCTACACCGTGTTTCATTGTTGATTCATTTAACGAGATCCTATTTATTTTCCTGCCGGGCATTACGCAATCCCGTGTTAACTAGCAACGCTGTCGCAAAACTGAAATTCAGGCATTCAGACTGATAAGCATATTTGTTAATCGAAGTCATTTAAATGATTCACAGGCGGCTGCGTTCGAAAAGATCAAACACGAAACATTGATTCCGCGATACGTCCGTATATGCGTTCGCACGGTTATATGTATAGTACATGATCGCACGACTCAGGACACATAACCAGCCGCCGGATTTAATAAAATTTCCACGGCCCATCGAATTCCATTTACGGAGCAGCCATTCCACGAGAAAGTTATTTCACGATGTACGATCGCGACGGAGTTTTACTTGACGATTTAAATATGATCGATAATCGGGCGACTTGTTCTGTCACAAATCAAATCCTCGCGAATTCGTAATTACTTAATAGTGGACAGCGCACTCTATGCAAAATTTAAGCGTGTGAGATGTTAAATAGAAAATGTTATTTTAATGCTAAATTGAATGTTAGGCGTTAATGTTAAATGTTAACTCAGAGACACAGGTATTTGACAGATATACAGTTTTTTAAGAGATTAAATTCTTAAATAAAGAAATAGACTTTTACTCTTCAATTTCTCTAAAAACATTATAATTTTGCGCTTTCGTCTTCGCCATTCGTTTGTAATATCGTTTGTTACGTATTTTTGCAGATTTCTGGGCGCAATGAACATTTTGGGAAGCACAGGTCAAATAAAGAAATTCTTGCAATTTAAATAACTCGAAAATAATAAATAAATGCGCTCTATTCGTTTTCGCGATTTCCACGTAAAATCCACGACCAGCTGGCAGATAATGAAGATTCCTTTCTCGACGAGAAACTCACCCTGACCTCGCATCCGGTGAAACTCGGTTCCGCAGGACCTTCAACATTTGCCGTCTGAACTTCGAGTACCACGCGCCACTATACTTCAGTCTGGCATTTTTTCTTGACCCATTGTTCAAGTTTCTGTTCTCCGCGACGACACCTGCATTGTGCTTCACACTTTCGTGCCTTGAAACCGATAACACTGGCTTGTCTTTGGTAGCTGTTAGCTTGGTGTCCTTCCTTCTCGAATTAATACTATTTATCACAGAGTAATCAGGCTCCTCGTCAGTTAAAATCGAGATTCGCTTGTTGTTCAAGTAAAGCTGGCTGCTGATCGAGTTTCTGCGACTTTGCAGATTTGATTTGACGCTAGCACGCCTTGACAGTCTCCTTCGTCGACGCCTCAGTCTCACCAAAGCGGTCAACATTGTCGAAACAAATGATTTCCAAATCGATGATACCGTTCGGAAGCGTCCAATACGTTTTTATACGTCTGCAGCGTTCTTTGTGCAGCGATAATTTCACCGCATTCTGATCAAAGCACTTTCTATCTGAACGATCCTTATCGTTGTTTCAACACTTCTTTGCGTAACATTGAGATCATCCTTTACCACTAATAACACTTTTATTCATGAAAATGTTGACAATATTGCGGTTTGTTCTGTAACTTATCACTTGGTATTATGATTTATTGGAAATAATCGCGATGGAATGTGAACGACAATAATGTTGAATTTTAATGTCGAATTCTTTGTTTCTTCTATGTTTATTGTTTTAGAATGTTGTTCGATGGCGGCGGTAGTAAAGGGGGTTTCAGATCTCGAGTTAAGATCGCTGATATTCGCTTAATGAGTTGTAATGTCGTTGATACTGTTATCGCCACGATTTTCACATTTCGGTGGACGACCGTGTCAGCGCACAATGCGCCCCGTGTATGCCGCGTGCAAGAAAGAACGGAACTAAACACAGTCACTATACTAAATATCCACCGAGAGGGAACACCGTAGGTGAGTATAAAAGGAGTGGGGGCATCGGGAATTCATCTAGCTCTGACCGACAAAGATTTCTAAACAGGTATCATCAATTTCCCCTCGTCATGACGAGTGATAATTAAACTCGGTTTTTTTTTATTTTCACAGCATTATTATTCAAAAACCCAAGAGCCTGTTTACAGACATAAACACTGTATTTGTTTTATGTAAAATATCCTAGGTAACAGAATCGATCTACCCAGATTGCAAAATTACAAAAACTGGCTATAAAATTTGCCATAACAGTGAGGTGTCTAATTTCACAAAATCGGCAATATTTAAACTGTTATAATTTCATCAGAAATTAGTCTCGTTTGAAAGTCTCTACTTTCAGAATTTATTACTAATTTTTTTACATATTTTTGCATGATATGGTGGATGGGAGACCGTAGACATATTATTGCTAAAAAAAATGCTACAAATTGAAAAGTCTTTAAAAACATTAAACATGACGTATCTTCATTGAATCTGTCATAGATTTGAAGAATGAAGCCTCTCCTTCGTAACAGCACCTTAAAATTTGATCTACGTTTTATTAAGTTATTTATAAACAATGTATCTTAGTGCATATTCTTTATTCATTACTCTGCTGTCAAGATTGTACCCTCAAACTTTAATTGAGATGGTTTATTATTTTACATAATAAATAGTATAAACAGCAAACACCGTGAGATAATAATTTAAACAATGAATACATTAAATCAATCGTTCAGAATAATAAAAGTAGCAAATGTATAATTTTGTTGAACCTGCGCAGCTCATTAAAATGTACAGTTCAATAAGATACAATGCTCTTTTCAATTGAAATCATGTAAACTGCCAATTAAACACGATTCTCCGAATCGTCAGCCTTCCTGCGTCATATTAATTACTAAACTTCTAAGATCGTTTGTGTCCATTAACGTATTTTCATTGGCCATCCCAATAGGGGTCTATTATTACGTCGGAAAGGAAATCAGTCTGCTAGTATGAATATACTATCTATGATCATTGTGTCACTTCACGTGCGTCGAACATAGTGGCAGCTGCAAAGCTAGCCATTGTGCATTTAATTATCACCATTTTTCTATACAGTGGAATGCTGGAAAATACATCAGGTGACTGGTACGATTTTTTCCATCGACGTTAACGAAGCCGGGGAATAATCGAGTCGGCGATGATTACAAAGATAACATCTTGTCAGAAAATAAGATTATAATCATCCTATTACGGATCTTTATGCAAAATGAAAATTTTCCGCAAATCAGTTGCAAGAAATAAAGTCCTCAAAACCTTTCAATCTTTCTACCATCATTTAGTCATAGTTGCATTTCAAGGTCAATAGAATCGACAAAATGCACTTTAGAGACTTAGCAGATTAGGGTGAGTTAACACGTTTTTAACTTTTTAATTTGTACGATCTTTATTTGAGCTAATCACTTATTTGAAAAAAAGAAAACATTAAATATATTGTGATTCTTTCTTTTCATATATATATATATATATATGTATTCACAAAATATATAGAACACAAATTATAAAATGTTTTCTACAGAAATGCAAAATGTATACTTCCTAGTAACTAATTTTATTCTTAAAAATATGTTATTCAATTATAACTACAATTGAACTTACAATTATAAATTCGTCGATTGAAATTTTATTCGAATAACATCCCGAATAAATTTTTCGAATAATACATAAATGTGGGCGTAGCGTAGACTATTGACTGTCGCGACGCGTATCTTGCGCACCCTCTCGTCTTACTGTTTCTATTCAGGCTGCGGTCGATTTGGATGATGCCATTTTTTAAGGATTTTTAGTGTCTTTTTGGCGAATTTATTAGTTAATTTATTTCCTGGTTCTCTCTCTCTCTCTCTCTCTCTCTCTCTCTCTCTCAGAGTTGTGCATTATTCGATTAAAATTTGATTCGACAAATTTATTCGAGATGTTACTCGAATCAAATTTTATTCGACGAATCTATTCGAGATGTTATTCGAATAAAATATTATTCGACGTATTTATTCGAGATGTTATTCGAATAAAATATTATTCGACGAATTTATTCGAGATGTTATTCGAATAAAATATTATTCGACAAATTTATTCGAGGTGTTATTCGAATAAAATATTATTCGACGAATTTATTCGAGGTGTTATTCGAATAAAATTTTATTTGAATAATGCCCAAACCCTACCCCACAGTAACCGGTTCCACCACCCTATACACAAATACTATCCACCGCAGGTAACAGTCATCTAATGACCTTCGAACGTCTGTTGTACGAGCTATAAATACGCAGTGTCTTGACCCCAGTCTCACTTTTTCCTAATTTATCGCCAGAAAAAGATATCTCCTTCACTAAAATCGCAAAGATGCATAACCAAGTAACTTCAACTAAGAAACGAGCAATCTCCGTTGACACAAGCAATGATTATTTCTTCAAACTAATTAACATCGCTCCAATAGCGGCTCCAGTGGACTGAAACAATCACTATTAGCGTAACCGACAGCGGCGCCATATTGTTCGGAAGAACGAGTTCCTGGAATCGACGCGAACGCCGCAAGTAAACGCAATTATGGGACCCAAAAAATCGAAACTACTTACATAGGCCTGATACCCGTGCACAACACCTTCGGTATATTCTTCTGGAAAGCGTCCTCGTAGGAGACGAGGCCGGTTTTCGTCGTGTGGTAGGCATGTTTCCGTTTGAATAACACCCAGCCGAGCATCCTGCGGTCGGTGGACACCGTTCGCGTCGTTCGTGAAAATGATTGCGGCCCGCTGGTCGACCCGCTTGATTGACACCAGACGAATACGAGCCAGGTCGCGCGGTTTTAAGATTGCAACTTTATTCCGTCGCGATGCAATGTCCAACTGCGGCCAGATGCAAGTGGCACGGCACGTCGAACGAACGGGCAAAATGAATTATTGGACGATGCGTGTGGAGGGGGCTAGAACAATGTCACACGTAATGCTTCCGCTTTGGCAAATAAAACCGGCGGTCGCCGTAGACAATTGTGCAGAAATTATGCTGCGATGTCTTTTTTTTTTATTTTTACGCTGGCGCACGTGGAACAAGCGTCGAGCGTTCGAGTGCATGCCGGGCATAACGCTGTCAGACGCGTCGTTCAATGATGTCTGACTGCGACGATTAGCTGCCGTGCCATAGCATGTGATCGATAATTTGGTGGTAAAGGGGTATTATGAGTAAATAGTTGATGTGTAGTTGTAATTGGCTATGTATAAAGCGGGATAGAGGCGCCGGAATGATGTTATGGCTCCGGCGCACTTAATAATTAAATGCCACGGATTTTCGTCAAGTGTCGGATACGTTCTGCAACAACGTAATTTGCGGCAGAGGGAAAATTGTTTCCGTTCGCGCTGAAAACGATACGGAAATCTAGGGAAATAGTCGACGAGCTTGCAGTTAGTTCGTCTCGATGTTCAACCCTCGGAACAATTGTATCACTGTTGAATACATACATACACCGCGTGAAGTGTGTTGATAGCTTTTGTATAAAATATGGAAGTTAAAAAATGTTATGTCAATAAACAAATTGGTTCGAATGACTCGAAATTGTTGCATATGTTAGCCCCACTAGTTTGCTAGAGAATGAGTACACAAATTTTGTTTAGTTTGCATTGATGAAGAAATTAAAGAACGAAGTTTCCCAAGCTTTTCATCTGAGCTTGTAATGAACATTTTTCCCCATATAAGAATCCTCTATAATTTAATATGGAATATTTTATGTTTTTACAGTGTTGCTATAGGTCTATTTACCTAGAACTGATCACAGTAATTGAAGCACCGTAATTAGATCAGTGTGCAGGAATTGACGGATCAACGCACGATTTAAATGTTTCAAGAAGTGTATCACAAGGAAGAAACTACTTAATTTGTCGAAAACTTCGGACATCACTTTAACGGGCACGGTAATTGACACACTTATCCTACATATTATCCTGTTATTTCTAGGAAAATTGATCTCAGACTTTATGACTTTTATTTTTATAACTTGAGGTATACATGTACCTCTTAATACCAAAAAATATGTATTTATTATTATCAAAAGAAAAACATAATAACGTAAAGATGTGAGAACATTTGTAATAAAAAAATACGTAGAATCTAATAGCTGGAGTACGAAGGAAACGTATCTTCGAATTTAACGAAGCTTATAATTATTCGTATCAAAACTATTCTTGCAGTCTACGACTATACTTTATGGGGTTAAGAAGCTCCGAATCGTCGAGGAACGCGTGAAACGATGAACCGATGAACAGGTAGCTCGAGGTGGATATGTAACGAATCGTGAATAACCAACATAGTTCAATTAATCAGCGGCGTACTTAAATGGTCTTACTCGCGGCTGCAAATCAGATTCAAACAACGTTGCCTCGTATACCGCATTAACGTAAGGAACTGGCTGCGCTGTTACATCCTTTTGATCTCTCATTCGAAAAATCCACATTTTCCTACTCATCAAGCGTTCACTGTTTCGTGCGCGTTCCACCTCCTTCGTCTCCTTTCCCGGCTACCGCCCCTTGTTTTCCACCCCGTTTTCCGACGAGGGATTTTTATTGCCGCTTCTCTTATTAGATGGAGGCCCCCAACTTCCCCTTTTATCTTTTAACAAATTTTGCCTCTACGCTCGCCATTATTGAGTTCGGCGTTATCGTTAATGGAACGGCCCGAGCCTTACGAAATTTTAATTAACAATGCAAGTTACCGCCGTCTTTGAAGATCCTTTATGCCGCGATATATGTGCTAGGCTTCCAGTTTTTACTGTAATCAATACCCGTGCATTTTGGAACATGAAGCGTCCAATCAGTTCTTGCTGGCAGAACGTTCTTCCAGGTATAAAAAATTAGAATTGATAAAATATGTCTGCCCGATGACTTTTAACCTCTTGCCATGTTTTGAAGAAGCTGATTCGTCACGGAGATTTTCTATCAATAATCTGATAAGTATGAATGTGATTCTGTTCTTTTAAATCTGAAAAACTGGCCAAAACTCGATTTAAATAATCTTGTGGAAAAAGTCAAATTTTTGCTCTTTGATACAGTCGAATTTATACAAAACGAGAATACACTTCGATGCTTCTTTTAATATCATTAAAATCGGTACGATTTTCTGTTAACGATGCAACAAAAATTAGCTATCAATTCGTGCCTATAAGAATTTTTTTTTTTCTAGACTTTGTAATTCAATTAAGTTTAAAGGAACATATTATGACAATTAAAGGCATGGTAGACGATTCAGAAATAGATGACGAAGAATGAGAGTAACTCATTTCAATCCATAATTATAAAAGGAGATTTAAAGTAAAATAGTATAATCTTGTACGCTTTTGTGAAATTTTAGTAAATACTCGCAGTATTTCATTCTCAAATTCTCACAAAAACATAGGGCAAAAGAACCTAATAAATAGGAGCCTAATATAATAATAATACGAGACCTATTTTTGTAACACTAGTGATTTCAATTGAACCTATGAGATACTCGAGTACCCATGAGACACCCGAGTAGATAAAAATTGCCCGAGGACCCGGGCAATCAGACACTTGAAATAAATAAAAAAATAAAATCCCGTACTCCTGCGACTGAAATTCTAATTAATATAAATTCTACTAATCTAATAAAAATTGGAATGGTCGAAATAATATGAAAAAATAATATGAGAAAAATACAGTTTATCTACTTATAGCTCTTACTTAAATACTTAAGTAAATCGAATTCTGCAGTTCGCTTATTTCCTCCATCATATTTTGAAATCAAAATATTAACTAATCAACAACGCACAGAATTTGGCAAATAAACTGTTTTGGAAGCAGTAGCAACATGTGGGCATCGCGCAGTTAAATGCGTTATTACATAGTTCATTTGCCAAATTCTGTGCTACGCGAGAGAAGATAAAAATATTCACAGTCAATTTACCATTTAAAAAAATCTATTTTTTTTTTCTCCAGCCTGCTTTTACGTTACCCTGACCCCGCTAGCGATTCGTTGGTGAGTCCATCAAGCGATTCCTCGGCGCCAGGTCGTCGTCCGTAAGATCTCAATCAATCTACCTTGCATTTCCCAAGACGCGTATTCCGCGCACCCCGTCCGGAGCGGGATGCGGCTGCAGGAAAATTCACGGGGGGTGGATTGAGACGTGGCGGGGTGTGGCCGGACCCCGGGATTAACCCCTCTGACGACCAATCATATTCGCGGCATCCCCACCAGCTGGCTGGCCGGGAGAGGTGGTTGAAACTGTCGTCCGCCGTCGCCCTTCCTCTTCAGCAACCCCCACCGCTAATTGCCCCAGCTTTAATATCGCATGTGGAATGAGAGAACTGGAACTACACTTGGGGCCGGGGGACGGCAGGGGGTAGGGGCTGCGACCAGGAGGAGGGGGGGGGGGCGATAAGGGAGCAGAATGCGCCGGAGAAACCGGGAACGGAGCTTGCCGCGTCCGTTTTGTGTGCGTTCTCGGTGACGTCTACATCGACACGTTTCGACGGCAATGTGTGCGTGCATATTTGCGGATTTTACGCGGCTCTCTCTCTCTCTCTCTCTCTCTCTCTCTCTCTCTGCGCCATCCCCGCGCGACTCGTACCAGCCACCGGTAATATCCGATTTTCGGGGCAATTTGCGAGGTTCGTTTGCTTTATTAATGATCCCGTGATTATCGAGGAGCTCGATAGTGGCGCGCTGTTACGCGACGGCCGTAACAGAGATTGATCGACGTGCACCGGAGTCAATTTGCGTCATCGCCGGATGACGCCGCGAGTGCAGAGCCGGACACCGTTCCAAGATCTCGCGATTTTGAAAGCCACGATCGTTGGTCCCGATGCTAGCTCGCGGTATCGGTCGGATCGACGTGAATTTGTGAATAAATGATTCGGATAAGGGAGACGTCGACTGCTCGATGATCCTTCACTCGATGACTTCTTTATGGCCTTATAATTTTTTTCATGGATCCTAGAAGGTTTCTATAGGCGCCACCAATTTTTCTATAGCTCTGGAATTTTTTACAGTACCTAAAATTTAATCATGAGTTCTCGAGGCTGTTTCTGGATGCTACGATTTTCTTCGAAAGCTCTAAAATTCTTCTGTAAGCTCTGCAATTTTTCGAGGACTTTGCAGCTTCTTCAGAAGTTCTACAATCTTTTTGGTAGGTTCTAAAATCTTTCCTTGTGCCCTGAAATTGTTTCGAAGATCTCCGAATTTTTTCATGAGCTCTACAGTTTTTTGTGGGTCCTAAGACTCATTTTTTGGTAGGTTCTATAGCTTTTCCTCATAGTTGTCAATTTTTTGAAAAGCTTAGGACGTTTTCATAGGGCCCGCAATTTATTCTGGAGCCCTGAGACATTTTTTGTATGTCCTGCAATTTTGTCGAAGACTTTAGAACATTTTCATAGGATCTAAAATTTTTTTCGTGAGTCCTAAAACCATTTCGTGAGTCCTATAATTTCTTGGTAGACCTCAGAGCTTTCCCTCATGTCCCAAATTTTTTTCGAAGAGCTTAGAACTCTCGTAGGGGCCCTATGACAATTTCCTTAAACATTTTCTTGATTTGTACAATTTTGCACAGGCCCCAAAACTTTTCTCTAGGTTCTGTAATCTTTATGATCTTCGTGTGCCTTTGAGTACAAAAAATTGAACAATATTTAGCAACAGATGTCAACAATGAAATAACTACGGTAGTCATAATCGTTTGCCGAAGTTCATAGGTCCTTGAACATTCTTGCACGCAGTTATTTCTCCCGGAAATGCCAATTTTCGGGTTGCTGTGAATTTGCCTGTGATAGTACTACGCCTATGTAGTATATTGCTACGTCGATGCTAAGGGTTGACTGGGAGTCGGTCAAGCGTGTGATGCGACACGCGACGCGAATTCCCGGAAGATAATACAAAATAGTCTGTTTTGCCTTCGAATCGTGGCATGTGGCCTTCGAATTGCCTTCGAGTCGTGGCAAAAAATTAGAGATAAAAAGAAAAGTTAAGTCATCGCTTTTATTCTAGCATTGTTATGTGTTCAAATTAATGTACACTGGCATGCTGGCCGCATTTTTTGCCAACTGCCCCGAATTTCCATAAAAATCTGCCCGTTTTAATTCCGATCTCCAAACATTTCTAGGAGAAAGTATTGTAATCTATACTGAATATCATGCGATGATCATAGTGTTTCAGCTCGTTAGATCGGTTTTGATCTCAGCTATTACGTCGTGGCGATAAAAAAAAGTATGCACCGCTACTTAAGCAAACATCGATAACCTTCGAATGTTAAGAAGTATAACGCCGACAAATTTGCTCAGAGAAATAATAATCCCAGCGAAAGAAACAATTTCCTTCATCAAAAAAAAATCCTCTTCCACAATCAACGATAAAAGAAGTATTTGGGGTCATCCAATAGCCTCGTTCACCCTTGTGATCAAACAGTTTGTCTTCCGATTATCAATAACCCTACCAACCCGCCGTACCAATTAAAAATAAGGAGCGCGAGCGAAGGAAACACGAGAGCCCCGTTAATCGGAAAAATGAAATTATCCGTCCACCGAGGCGTGTTCATTTTTAACGCCTATAGACTAATTAAAGGGTGGTTCGGTAGAAATTCGCCGGAGCGAACTAAGCTCTCGGCCCCGGGATCGTCGTCTTTGCCTTCTATATTGGCTCGTAAGCGCGCCTCTTATAAAGCGGAGCAATTATCCGGGTAAAATACTCTCCGAAATTTCCGTGATAAATTTCCGACCGTAATAAGGGTGAGTCGCAAGTCATTTGGCCAGGCTCGAAGGCAGGGTGGGTATCGGTAGCTTCAATAGAAATTCTTTCCAACCCATCCGCTCTCTCTCCCTTCCTCCCCCCCTCTCTCTCTCTCGCTCCTTCTTTCTCTCCGCCACCGACCCTCCCTCTCTAATTCGTCGTTTCGCCTGCCGTTTAATTTAAACATTTGTCGCCAATCTCATTCAATGCTGCGAGTCTGGCGGTGAGAAGCTTCTTCCAGTCGAAAGCTAATAATTACCGGCTCTGAATGTAGTGCGAACAGGGTGGAATGGGGTTACGGGTGTTCCGGGCGTTAGGGATGCTTTTCTTCCTTTGTCGCCTGCGTGCGCTGCTCCTCGAAACTTCGAGTGCGAATAAAACGCGTACCACGGTCAGTTAGGCTTGTTAAATCGAAAATTCGCTGATCAGCTTTTTTCATTTTGACGCGCTTCTGCATTTGGTTTTATTAGATTACTATGTAACACTGTTTTTACCGATATTTTGTATTATGCAAATTACCGAATTCATTTTGCGATGACTATAGCAGAAGTCGAGACGCGATTATATTGGATGCATAGATCGTAGGAAATAAATTTAATTAGAAATTACTATAAGATGTCCTTTAACCCCTTCGGTAAAAATAGTGTTAAATAGAAACGATTAAAAGGTGTCTTTTGACACCTTCGGTAGAAATAGTGTTAAATACATGGAGATCGTCCGCGATTATTATTAGAATGCTGATTTTTATACAAAATAAACATTTTCTGCGTGTATCGCAGAGACAGGAGTCACTTTGAAAATGTTTTGTCCTCTAATAATTTTAATTAGTTGAAAATAGTACAGTCTTGATAATCTTGTCACAAATCTAAAAATCCGCAGTCCAAGTATTGATGTATAATAAATAATTACAGAAAATTTATTTCAGATTTTATTTCAAATAAAAATATATATATTTCAATTCGCTTCAGACGATAATCTAATTTTTGCGTTATGTTGCCTTCCTATTTTGAAATTATTAATATCACAATATAATTATAACTGCGGCTTCTTAATTATTATTTAATTAAAGTTACGGGATTGCGTAGGAGCATTGTTTAACAGTAACATAAGTTACGTTGTTTCTAAATAAGTTTCGGAGGATGTCATATCAGCAATGGCCGTTCGCGGCCGTAGAATGGCGACCGGCGCCATTAAAAATTCAATTTCCTGTTTAATTTTGCGACAGCTTCCGAGCCGGCGCGAACTTAGCGCCGCGTGAAATATACGATGTAATTACGCGGGCCTATTGTTCGGTTTTGTAAAATATGTAAGACGGGGCCGAAGTAAATTTGGGATTTATAGTGCAATCTCAACTTCATAGCGGCTTCCCCGAAAGCATATATTACAATTAATATCCCGCCGCCGAAGGGAAAGAGTGCTCGTCGACATTTTCACATGTGAAATAAGAATGGAAGCTCGTGAAAGAAATTTCTTAAGTACCCGCAAGTATGGTGTATGACAAGACGATGGGTGGCGGGAGTAAGAAACCATGTAAGACGACGGCGAGGGGTGGGAAAAGTGAACGCGACGTAAAACCTTGACGTAATTAAGCTGTTGCCCTTGAGCTTAAGCTTCTTAGAGGTTTTCCGAGGTAGTGAAATTCCCGCATACCCGTCAACGTCTAATGAGGGGATTGCGGATGAAGTTTCAGACCGGAGAGGGGCAATTAGGCAAACCGTATTTGCTCCATGTCTGAGACACGTTACAATGCATTCGATCCTTCGCGTTCGATGTATAGCGATACATTATGTTATTGTTCTATTTAAATATGTATTCGTAAGACCAGCTGTAATACATTTTGGTCAGTGTTCGGCATTATTCGAATAACTATTTTATCTAAATAATTATTCGACTGAATGAATACTTGATTAATTTGTGATTCGCGAATAAGCTTTTGCGAATAAGTTACTATCACCTTGTTCGTGAATAAATTATTCGTGAATAAACTATTCGAATTTGCGACTAAAATGTTACTTGTCTTTGCGAATCAAAATAGTTTATTTCTCAGTCATTATTCGTTGATCGCAATGGCGCACCTGTATCTAAAATAATGGCTAAAGGAACCATTGAAGTTCCGTTGAATAATTTCAAAAGACATTAGACATTTGTTCTCCGTTTTATAATAAATTATAGCCTACTTTCCCACCTAAAATGGTATAACTTTCTCTCGAACAATTTTTTAATGCGTTATAAATATGGGACAAATTGAAGGGTGAATTGCCATTCGCGAATAGCGAATAAAAATTGTATTCTTAGCGGAGTGAATGTAGTTATTCGTCGATCGAGTGAATTTTGCTCATCTCTGCTTCATGCAAAGTTATTTTATTTTCAATTTATAACATAAATTATCTAAATGATGAACAGACTTAAATTTAATCATTTGGAAGTGGATAAATATCAGTATTGGCACAATCTGTTTACATCCAAACAGTAACATAATTTAAAAACATAATCGTTTATACTTTTCTCAAGGCTAACAGTGAAAATCGAGGGTAACTTTGAAGCCAATTCGAAACCGCAATCGCTGCTTCATCGACGAACCGATCGAACAAGACCAGATTATAAAAGCGAACAGAAACCACCCCTGCTCCGCAACAAGCCTAACAAAAACCACAAAACGTCGGACCGAAAAAACGACGATCCGAACTGGCACGAACCACGAACCAAGCCAAATAAACCGGAAGCATGAAATCGGCCGCGTGGCCGCGGAATCATCGCGCAAGTGAATTCATCAGCGGCGACTGTCTCAATCCGGCGGACAAGAAAGATCACCGGGACAAAATTAAACGACCTCATCATCATTAGACCGGCCCCACCTAATTACCAGGACGTCTTAGACGCGGATGACATCGTCGGAAGGAAGACGCCTTCGCTGTCTAGCGTCTTCGTTGCTCTGCGAAAGTGTCTCGGACGTGTGCAGGATCGTCGGTGAGAGACTGTCGAGGAGGGAACGACGCGAGCGGGGCGGGGGGGAGGAAGGAGGGAGGAGGGTGCGGGCGGTGGAGAGTTGGTCTACACGGGAAAGCTTATTAATGGGTCTCTGGTAGGGGTTGGCTGGCGGAAGGACTGGAAGAGAGGACCGGAGAGGAAGAACGACAGCGAGCTAGCTAGCTAGCTAGCTAGCTAGCGAGCAAGAGCGGGTCTTGAGAGCCGGATCGTGGCTGGATGGTTTGAGGCAGGAGGGTGGAAAAAAAGTAACAGACTCCCCGCAAATAACCCCCACGATGCCGGCGCGGGGGCGTGTCCCGGGTCGGTGGTGATGGCAGCCGTTGGCCAATGGGGTCGCTAGGGTTCGCGGCGCGTCGGTCTTCCTTCGTCGAACGAAAAAATATTGACCGCGGCGAGGGGGTATTCTGCGGTCCATTTGGGGGTTGCGGAGGTGAAACGCAACCCTGTAGTGATTGTTAGGAGAGTGGCGAAACGGTGCGGCGGGAAGGCAGCGAGGGGTAGGGGGAGGGAGGGGGGTGGCTGCACACCGCCGGGTGAATACCCCCCTCGTCACGTACGGGATCATTAGCCGGATATCCTTAGTCCTGCCGGCCAACCCTCTCTGATAGCGGTGATCCTCGTGCCTGACATCATTATCCTGGGATGCTGTGCAGCGCCAGCGCGGTTCCGCCATCCTTCGGAGCTGCCCTCGTCATCGTTCCCGTTCCCGTTCCCGTTCGGCTCGTCGTGTTTTTCCCGTGTAGCACGCGGACCCTCTCGGGACGACCCGCTTCCCCGGCTGGTTCCCCGTCGGCCTTGGTGATGTCTGTGCGCGGGCTCCGACCTGGAGCCTTGTTTTGTGCCGGGGTGTTCGGTGATTGAGGATTCTTTCCAGTTTTTCGCGAACGATGGACGCTCTCGCGCCGCGAATCGCAGTGGCCTCCTCGTAATACTCCGTTTCGTATACCGATACACCGGATCCACCGCGACAAGGTTAGGACGACTATGGAGGCCGGCGAGCCGTCGGGACGCCTCACCGTCGAAGACCTGTCCGACTGCAGGAGCGAGTCCAGCCATTCCGAGTCGCAGCTCAGAGCCTTCCAGGACTACGAAAGGGTGAAGGAGCTGAATCTGTCGGTGGAGAAATCGAAGGAGGAGAACCCGGAGCCGAAGGACTTTCACCTGGGCCTGGACCCGGCGAGAATCCAGTTCGAGGACTTCGAGAACGCTGCTAGAAATCTGCCGATGACGCTGAACAAAGGCTACGTCGCCGGCGGCCTGAACGAGATGGCTTATCCTCTGGATAGATCGAACGAGAACGAAGAATCGTTGGACACCTCGAGCCTGTGCAGATCGAAGAACCCGTCGGCCAAGGATCTTCTGTTCAATCTACGGGAAGGCAGACAGAAGAACGCCCACGCTGCTCTGTCGCTCGACAGGTACGGCAAGGATTTGAACTTCGCGGTCTCCGAGAAGGACATCAAGGATTTCGGGCTTCTGAAGAATTACAGCCTGGACCGGATGAAGGAGTTCAATCTGTCGCTGGACAGGATGAGGGACAGTCACATCGGGAATTTCGCGCTGGAGAGACTCCGCGGCGGTGCCGGCTTGCTGGAGAATCCTCCTATGCTCGAGCACAACGAGTACAAGAATATCCAGGCTCAGCCGAGGAATCAGAATATCGAGGCCATCGCGTTGGAGCGAATGAGACGATCCCATTTGATGGGCACCGATCTGACCGCTCAGAATTTGTCCTCGCAGCTGTCCCATCCGCACTCCATCACGCAGATGCAGCACTCGCAGCAACAACAGCAACAACAGGCGAAATCGTTCACTATCGACGCTATCTTGGGTCTGAGGAACAATCCCAGGGAGAAACGGGGACAGCAGCAACAGTACAAGAAGCATCAAGGTACGTTTTGATTGTTTTTCAGTTTTTTCATTCCGTTGGATTCTTTGCACCGTGTGGATTCGAGACTTTATGGTCGTTAATGTTCGATTTAAATAGCGCGAATGCGCGAGGATAGCGTCTGATTCTCTCGAGGATTATTGTAATAGATTGTTTAAATTGGAGACTGTTTATAGGAGACTGCATGAATCACTGTAAACTGGAGTTATTTACAAAAGTGAAAGTGTGGAAGGCTTATTCGAATTATGCCAATTGATATAAAATGCCAATTGATACGATCGAATGTTAACAGATCCACGAAATTTGGTTATCTCGCGTTAAAAATAAATTGTAAATCTTTGCTCGCGCTTTGACGTAGCGAGCAGTTTCGAATGCACGAAACTTTGCTGACTTCAGAGGAGCACCGGCGCAAAAACAAATGGCCGTTCAGTCTTGCACAATTTAGAGAAAATTTTTGTATCGATTTTATTTTCAAGTTTCGGCAAATTTCTGTTCGCGACAGAATTTTCTTGTGACCGCGAGCTCGAACGGTTCGGTAATTGTACCGCCAGCATTCAGACATCTTCGTACGGCGCAGCTGTTGTTGCTGTAAGTTGTAAGAAAGCATACAGTTAATTATATTTCGATGGTTTAATGTAACCTTCAAATTCTCCCCGGTTTGGTTTTCGATTCGCGAGATTCGAAGTTTCTGTAGCCTGCAGTCAAAATAGATTGTTCGAGCTCATCACTGTGCATCGTTCAATCGAAAACCGAACGATTCGGGGTGACTTTAAATAATTGCATTTATTAGGCAGAGTTTAATGCAGAAAGTTTCGGTAATCAGGGACCGGTTAATGAAAACGCGTTTCCAAAGCGTTTCTAAACTTTCGAATAGTCCGATTGAAATGTCAATATTGTTTCCCATTAACTTAATATATTCCTGTAACAGGTTTCTGTTTGTTTCAAAACAGCCATCGGACGCGTCGAATCTAAATTATCAAACGTGGCGGTTAAAGAACTAATTCGCATTTCTATAAATCAATTGAGAAAGAAACATGAAACTCTGAAACTGAAACTGAATGAGAAAGAAAACTCGTTTGCACATTAAAATAACGTAAAACAATACTTTTACTATACACTGAAAATATAATAGGTATTCTCATCTCAGGATAACACTCTTGACACTGCAAACAACACAGTTTCACACTACAATTACAAAATAATAGTTTATGCGACATGTTCGCTAGCAGCATCAGTTTCGCTGTTTATTTGCATTGTAGTAATATTGATTAAACTTTCGCAACTATTAAGATTAATACATTTTTCTTTTATTAATAAATCAGGGTTGTACTTCTCGAGTACTATGTTGGGTGCTAGATGACCTTAAGATTAGATTCTAGAGTTTAGAACATTCTGGATAAAAGAAAGCATTAGGATACAATGACAAAGAAATTACTATTTTTCTAAATATTTTATATACAATTTTCTACGTCGACGCGACGATGCTGTTTTATTTATCATTATCGTACTCGCCGTTAAAAAAGTGAAGTATTTTTAAAAAATATTAATTTCTCACCAGTTCCTAGACTCGTCCTGTATAGATCAGAGATCAGGATCAACATTTTCTCAGAAAACAACGTCGCAAGGATGATAGTAGTAGAGTCTAGGCGTACAGTCATTTCTCCCTAATTCGCGCTCAGATTGCGCACAAGAAAAGTACAATTTGAAAAAAGGAGATACGATCATTCGAGCATTAATAATCGTATCCCCTCTTCCCAAATTGTCCATTTTTGCGCCCAATCTGATCGCGAATTGGGGAGAATTTGTTGTACCGTCGCGTCTTGCTAAAAATCGACTAGAGATTCGCACTACGAATTGCAGGCCAGGAAGGCGGCGCGAAGAACGGAAACTCGAGCTCCTGTTCAGGCGGCGGCGGGAAGCTGAAGAGGGTGCGGACGATCTTCACGGCGGAGCAGCTGGAGCGGCTGGAGGGTGAATTCGCGCGGCAGCAGTACATGGTCGGCCCTGAAAGACTGTACCTGGCACACGCGCTCAGGCTGACCGAGGCCCAGGTGAAGGTCTGGTTCCAGAACCGTCGGATCAAGTGGCGGAAACACCATCACGAGCAGCAGAGTCAACGGGTGCACGAGTTCCAGCGCACGCTGAACTCGTCGTTGGAGCACGAGGACAGCAACGAGACCGACAAATGGTGAAAGGAGCCGGTGCTTCCCGACCAAGAACCGTCGCTTCGTTTCCTCGCCCCTTCCTTGGTGTCGCCGCTGCTGCCGTTCTTCGATCCCAGAAATGAGCGACCGCGGGTTAGGCTAACTCTCCGAGGACGATTCTCTCGGGGGACAAGAAGACGCTTCGGAAGTCCAGACAGTTCTCGTTTTATTTTCTCGCGAGTGGGTTCCGGTGATCTCGCTTTCCGGTTGATCCTGAGGAGACAGACTGCTTCGTAGACCTCGGGAAAGGGACGCGATTGAGGATCTTCCGGAGCAGCTGATCTTCCGGTTGCCGCCGGTACAGTTGACGCGAAAGAGAACTCGAGTACTGATGACCGAAGTTTCCAGTTGTGCCAGTTGATTATAGACTTGCCGAGGGACACTTATGAAAGAAAATTGGTGCCCTCAGTGCTACGTTGATTCTTGAAAGAAGTAATGTACCGGTCGGAGGGTGCGTGACAGAGACACCGCGTGGATATGTAAATTCTTGTCGAGAAGGTGCGACGGTGGACAATTTTCGAACGTTCAACGAAGAAAATCGCGATGATGAAGTCGGCCGAAGGTCATAAGCAGAACAACATGTCCCAGTCGTTCTTCAACTCTAGGAATCTGCCGGATTCGTGCAGGGGCTACCAGAATAAGAAGGTGCAGTATTCTTCGACTAGCAGGAGCGGAAGGTAGGCACCGATTAAATGGCACAAGCTACTGCCTTCTCAATTTCTAAATACCTAACTCGTTAAACGCTTTCGCACGTGGGCGAAAGATTTGCGATTTAATACAAGGTGCCCTAAAAACGTCTCGCAATCTGTAAGTGGGAGATTCCCGAGGTCGTTCGAAGTAACTTTTTCCTTAGCGAAAATGCAATACGAGGCTTCGTTTACGAGTTATTGGCGAAAAACAGTGACCAATGGGAGGCGAGATCAGCTGACGCGAGGCGGCGCAAGGCGGCCGAACCAATGAGCGGGACTGGGTACCGTGCGCTGGTTGGCTCGGCCGCGTTGCGTCAGCTTTGCGAGTTCTCATTGGTCACTGTTTTTCATTAATAACTCGCAAACGAAGCCGCGGATTGCATTTTCGCAAAGGAAAAAGTTACTTCAAATGGCCTCAGGAAGCTCCCACTTCTGGATTTCGAGACATTTCTGGGACACCCTGCATTTATACAATATTTATTATATAATGTTTATTTGTTGAAGTTGATACCGGCATAGCGTTTAACGTGTTAGACCATAGAACAGTCAATAGACAGTTGCGAAAATATTCTCAAGGACTCCGGAGGCTGTGACGAGCTGCTATTCCTCTTCGACGTCTTACAAGCCAGGGTACGTCTGCTCGAAACCGCTACACACTAAATGCGTACGACCTCACAGTAGCGACGCAGCGCACGATGGTCATCCGACTCACGCGAAACTCGACAAAGGCAAGCATTATCCTTCCAACGTGCCTAACAAGGGGAAAATTCGCTACGAGGACGAGCTGATCAACAACGAGAAATTCAAATACGTCGACGACGAGCTGGAGAACATGACGGAGGATAACGTGGAGTATGCGGATGAGGAAGGTACTAATTGCGCGCTGAAAATTCGGTCAACGTCTTGGTGGTCTTAAGAGAATTATTATAAATATAATATTAGGGAAAGCTTCGGCAGAATAGAACGTCTGCATTATGCATTATTGTTAGCTTAACATTGATACGTGAAGACCTGAAAATCGACCACAAAAATTCCTAAAAAATCAGAATAATTTCATCAACGCTAAACCTGTCGAGCCCTGAAAGTAATTAACATGTATCAGTACGAAAGTAAGCACTGTATTTATTTAGACTTGTCGCTATTTTTATTATAACGTTTGGTTGGATTAACGAATTCGTTCAGTCATTTTCTATGAAAAAATTTCTATAACTTCAACCACTTTGAAACGAAAAATGAGAAACCGGTCGTTTCGATCGACTCGATGGATTTAGCGTTAATAAAACTGAGATTGTAAAGTTTATCATAGCGGATCAAAATTTATCATAGCGAATGCTGTTTGAATGCTTTCACGTTCTAAACGTACGCGTGGAGACTGGTAAACAAATTATTGCCAATTATTGTCACTGTTAATGGGCAAACTTACATGGCAATTAATTAAAAAAAAAATTAACTCAAGCAGAAAATTGAGATTGACAGATGACGTTAAAAACTCGGCGGTGATGCTCTGTAAAATTGGGACGGGTCGGGACGTAAATGGGTCGGTTAATTCAAGTTAATTCGACAGAGGATGATCGCGCGGACACGGATGAATTCCTAAGCAAGGAGTACGGCGAGCACGAGGCGGACGACGAGATAGAGGAATCTGACTCATCTCCGCAGCCTCATCGAGCACAGAGAGCCTGTAAGAAAGAGGCGGAGCTGAGGCAACTACGATGGAAAACCGTCGGTCAGCAGGAGGATCCACGTAGGCTACGCTGTCCGCAGCGTGTCCTGGCTGTGGGCCAAGGTCATTCGCCAACCCCAAGGTCCCTACAATTTTTTTTATAGCTGTTTAAACTATCTATTCGACGACTGGAACACTTGAATGTTGCATAGTGCATTTACGATGGGCACACTTGTATTAAATAGAACCCAGAAACTGGATTAACAATCATTTTGTGACGTTTTTGCTTACGAGGAAATGACAGGTTAAATGTCTGATAATAAATATAAATATATCACATGATTTCTACTCTCCATAAAAATCGTGAGATTAGTCTATAAAGTTCGAAGTTTATTCGTAACTTGCGCATTCGCTGAAGTTTATGCAGATGTTTAATTAAATAATTTAGTATAGAGAGTGCCTATGTGTGAAATGTATTTTTCATTTGTGTAAAAGTATTGGAAGGATTGCAATTTTTTTAAGATTAATTCAGTGCGATATATGTGCGAGGTGATTCAAGTACAATAGGCTTGATGATGGTTAATTAGAGGCACCGTCCGGTAATTAGATACTACCAGCACGAGCACGAGGTTCCCGAGCCCTTATCAGAAGAAGACTTCGTCCCAACGTCAATGAAAAGTTTAATCAGAAGATCGATGGACCACCATCATTGGTCACCGTCGAGAGGTGACCCGATTCGATACGACACGGCGTCGTTGCCTGTCCAGCCGAGTCGCCGAGCCCGCACCAAACCGGACATGGACCAGCTTTTGGAGGCGGAACTCGGCAAAACGCGACAGTGCCATCGTTGCGGTAGCCTGTCGAGCAAAAAGCCCGTGTCGCCTTTGAGAAACAGCTGCAGATTCAATAATTGCACGGGATTTCCTACCAAGGGACCAATCGGTACTTCCGCCTCGATTATTCTGCCAATTTAACTGGTCTCCCACACTGAAATCCTTTAAATCCAAGACTTCGCTGCGTTGTCATACCATGATATCACTTATTATCTGATCTGCGATTCTATGATCTCAAAATTTGTGCAATTTATCTGCTGTATATTTCTAGAATTTTTTGTAATTAATCTTCACTTCTACTTGCTTTTGTTCAAAATTTTGTAACTTCTCTGCTATATAATTCTGTAGTGTCACAATTCTCTTGTCACGTTTATTCAAAATTTCACAGCTTTTCTACATTCGAATGCTACAGTCCAAGAACTTGCAACTATTCTACATTAAAGTCGTGTAACCACGGATTTTCAGATTTCTGCATTGAAAGTGTAGGATCATAGGGTTTCTTTACATTAACAGTGTGCAATTTTAAAATCTTTTTTCTACATTAGAAACGTGTAATTTCAGAGTACGTTTCTGTTTTGCAATTGTATAATTTCAATGTTTCATTACTAGTCTGCACTGAAATCCTATGCCCATAAAGTTTCCTAATTTACCTACTTACCTAAGATTCTATAATTTAATACTTCTTCACCTCTGTTCAATATATTTTATATCCTTCCTACTCTACAAGTCTGCAGTCACAAAATTTCAGTAATATGACATAATAATGCAATTCAATGCAAAGTATAATGCAATGTTAACAATAATAATTCTATTACTAATTCACGCTCAAATCCTATGTCCTCAAAATTTCCTACCTTATTCACATTAATTACGATTCCATAATTTATTACGTCCACACATCACAGAAACAGCCTCGCTTTTATTCTGAAAATTATTAAAGACGATGAAGTAGTATTAACAAACACTGTCGTGGAAAATATTGTAGTGCAAGGGGTTAATTAAACTACTTCTTCGCGACATTCACCGCGTTAAAATTGACCGACTTTCACCCCGATCTTCTCCGAATCTTCGATAGAATCGTATAAATCGTAATAAAATCATACTGGAAGCAGAAATAGCCTCGCTTTTATTATGAAAATGATTAAAGACGATGAAGTAGTATTAACAAACACTGTCGTGGAAAAAATTGTAGTGCAAGGGGTTAATTAAACTACTTCTTCACCGCGTTAAAATTGACCGATTTTGACCCCGATCTTCTCCGAATCTTCAATAGAATCGTATAAATCGTAATAAAATCATACTGGAAGCAGAAATAGCCTCGCTTTTATTATGAAAATGATTAAAGACGATGAAGTAGTATTAATTAAACTACTTCTTCACCGTTTCAAGGTGAGAATCAGGAGAGGTACGATCAGCTGTTCTGCGGCCACTGCGTCCTGAGGCACAACCCTGAACTCGCGAACGGCGTCGGTCCACATCCGCTGCACCCAACGAAGCAACGAAAGCCCCGCGACGTGAAGTCCCCGACGAAGTACCAGATGCCGGATCAAGATCACATCGAGCAGCTGGCGAACGATTATTCGCGGACCTTGTCGAAGCTGCATCGAAAGTCCGCGGACCACGAGAGGGCGAAACG
Organism: Megalopta genalis; assembly: GCF_051020955.1. Classification (NCBI taxonomy): domain Eukaryota; kingdom Metazoa; phylum Arthropoda; class Insecta; order Hymenoptera; family Halictidae; genus Megalopta; species Megalopta genalis. Next base: position 7,443,735 of record NC_135025.1, read on the forward strand.
TTCGCTGCACACTTACGGCCTGCCGCACCTGTTGTCCCGATACGAGGATTAATCAGCCCCGATCGAAGCAAGAACCCCCGAGAGAGAGAGAGACGAGTGAAGCCACCGAAAAGGAAAAGGAAACGAAGAGACTGTGATGTGGAGGGACTAGAAAATGCGACATTTCTGGGATCGACGACGATCCTCAAAAAAAAAAAAAATCGTTTCTGAACTCGTACAAGTATTTTCGTACGCGTGTTTCGTCCCCCCCCCCCCCCCCTGTTCGAGCACTGTCCCCACTGGTGTGCGTTTTAAGTGTACCCGAGATAAAAAAAAAATCGTAGAGAGTCCCGTTCTATTGTAATTTATCGCGGATGTATCGACGGGGCGCGGAAATTTCCCGTAGAATGTACCGCGACATAGTAACTAACTAATTACCCGATCGTTTTCTCTCACTCTACTCTCTAACAGCTCCCTGCTCCATTGTCCAGTAATTCTCACTCGTTGTGTAATATATATTTTTGTAACTGTTCTCGAGCCGTGTAGGTGTTGCCCGGGATCTCGAAAGAGCACCCAGTAGCACGAGTGTACATATAGGCGAAGCTAACCGACTAGAGTTCTCAATATGTCCTCTTGCTTATACGTTTTCGGTGTGTACGGCGGTCTTCGCTGCGAGTAACGTTCCCCCTCAGCACCGGCATCAGCACAAAATCAACTGTATATACGTAAAGTGGCACCCGCAATGCTGTGTGTTTCGTTCTCTGCGTACAACGTACGCGTACATGTTGCAACAGAATAAATCCCTCGAATCTGTATCTCTGCTGTCCTTTCAATCCTGACCCACGTCGGCGATCTTTTACAGAACGTTTTCCAGTTTCTACGGCATCTTAATTAATCGTTCTTGAATTACGGTTCTCTAAACTCGTATCGGTTAAACAATTTGAAATTGAATTATTTTTTGTATACATTTTGATTTCCGTAGGGTCGTGTTAATTTGCAAAAATTTACTCGTTCCGTGTAAATAGGAGAGAACTGCTATACTTTTGTTTAGGATGAGATAACAAAAAAAAAGTAAACGACTACCTAATTCTAGTTTGAAACATTCGAATGATCAGATCTTTATGAATGTATAGTTTCAATGAGCTTCACTTACGTTTTCTTCTTTTGTTTTTAATTTTTTTTAAAAGTGAATTTTGTCCTAAAATCTTTTAAGTACTGTTTTCTTTTTATTGGGGTTGTAAGTACATATAATATTATATAATGATCTTAGATTATATAAATCTTTCTTTGCATCTATGGTTAATATCACATTTTAGTATTTGATGACATGAAATAATCCTTCAAATAAAAAGAAACTGAAGAAAATTAACAAAAATGTCTGAATAAAAATATCTTAAAAAGTATCTTAACAAATATCCTAGAAATTGATGGCATAATCAATGGCAAAAGATATTTAGGATTCTTGTGGATTCTTGAACAATGTTTGTTCTTCATATTCTTATTTCTTACCTAAATAATCTTCAAAAACATTTCTAATACGTTTTAAATTTTCTTTATTGTTTACTGCACTAAATGATTTATTCGCGTTCCATCTATAAACATTCTTCCCATTCATTTTCTTAACAGGTTTAATTGCTATGATAAAAAAAACTAGTCGATGCTATATTTTAACATTCTTGAAGAAATGCAATAAATAAAAATTCAGTCAAAAGTAACAGTACTTTATACAACGTTACAAGAAAAACTGAAAAATATTACTTTTAAGCATACGAAAAATTCTCTGCCATAATCACATATTAACTGGTATTAACTAATACATAATTACGTATTAACTGGCTTCAATTTACGTGTGATCAGATATGCATAATATAGTTACAAAACAAATATAATTTTATTAGAAAAAGATTCATAATTTTTGACATAATGGTAGTATCCCATTTATGGCAGTTCTTTCCTATCAACTCCTTGCACTAAAATTAATTTCACAAATACGTTGATTAGCAGTTTTTTTATAACAGAAGAACAAAAATGTCGTTTCCATTTCGAAGAAATGAATAATGTTTATATTTAGTAGATCGTCAACGAAATCTTAGTTATGAATCGGACTCGTGATTATAGTGCAAAGAGTTAACGATATTTCATTATTAATTTGTTGCTGCTAGCAATTTACTGTCGAAACGTGCAGGTCCATTAAGATTTCATCAACAGATCAACATTTTCATGGATTCGCAAAATGAATGTCCGCGAGAGTAAGTTTCTCCACTGAGGCGATAGAATCTTAATTACAGATAAAGATTTTTCGTTTCCAGCGGCCGAAGGAATGCAAGCAAAGTGTTTCAGTGGACGATGATAAGGCAACAATTAAGCTCGAGAGAATCTTTCTGCGTCGGCCGAGCTTTTTTCCCGGCTAATAATCGGCAGTAATTAATTAGTGCTGTGTCTCTCACGGTCTTTCTGGGATTTTATTCGTTCCGCAGCAGGAGGGGTGGCTTTTTGCCGGGCCACAAAGGCGGTGGATCCCGCCGCAGCTTTTGTTTAAATATTAATAACGTGCTAAGGTTCGGTCGCTCTTCCGTGGCGCCGGCAGAACGCGCTTTGTTCAATTAAACTTAATATCTTTATTATATCTGAGCGTCGGAGGCGGGTATTATTTGTTGCGGGGTGAGTCTGAAGTAAGAGGAGGGGTTGTTCGAGATGAAACCGTCGTTTAAGTTCCGTGGAAAAACCATCGGATTCGCAACTGCAATTGTTCCTCGATTGGTTCATTGAATCCTTCATAACATTCCTATCTTTTAACTCATTAAAATGTTGATACTATAGAATCGTCCTTAAAAAATGAGAATTAATGATTAAAATGCGGATCAAAGTAATCATTGTCTACATCAGCTCCAAAAAAGAGAAACAAAATAAAAAATTGTTTTAATGATTTTAATGGATAGAATATAATATATTAATATTTTAACTTAATTATTTTATATTAATATTTTATTTGTTCACCTATTTAATCATAAATGCATGAAATCCGCGCTCTAATCATCATTTATTGTTGCGTTGGTTAAAAAATCTTATCGTTTATCTTGTGATAGATTGCTTATAGTATACAGAAAGGTAAACATTATAAACAAATACTATAGATTGTACACTTTAGTGAACAAAAATGAAACAGTAAAATTTAATTCAACAAGAAAAATTCAATGAATTCAAGAATATATCGAATTGAAAGAAAAAATCAATACGCTGCTCAGAAATTGTATAGGAACTGATAAATAAAAGATTTTGCGCTTTTAATTATGTATTTTACGTGATCGCCTTACAGTATGAACAAAAATAATAATTAAAAAGAGATGCGACTTTGACATGAATATATTGTGTCAAAGTTAAAATCAGAGTTAAAATAATGAAACGATTAAAAAAGAATTTTGCAATTCATGCAGATTTATTAATACTGTTACACTATGTTATCGAAAAATAATGTCAACAACAAGATGGTCAACAACGATATTTCGCAAGGCTTCATTAAATCAAGGAAAATTTTTCTTCTTTCAAAATCGACCCACAGGTCCGTCCACGTTGTTTGAACATTCCAAGATTATTCTTTCAGCGCAGCAGTTCGCCAAAATACATGGTGTCTATGGTTACTATGAACTGAACGACAATCGAGGAAACAGGTACGAAGTGGTAGTCGTAGCCCGCACATGTACGAGCCACTCAACCATCGTAATTCCGCTATGGAAAAATCTGACGTGGATGACGTTGGTAACTAATATTCGCTCGTTACGTGCACCCCTTTTGTCGTCGTGATAAATTAGCCGTCGACCCATGTCAAAGGGCTACAAAGAAAGCAAACCTTCGATAGAGAATCGTACGGACTTCGCTATCGCGCGGGGATATCGATCGGAAATGCAATGCTGGCTCTCTAATTTGTTGCTAACGCTGCTGACAACCGTATCAATTTCGATAACGCAACCTCTCATTGATTCTCGAACCCACATTGCCCAAGAATAGAATTCTCTCGACTAGAATATTGATTGTTTAAAAAGCATGAGGGGGTGCGAGGTGGTTGAAATTTATCAAAAGTTCATGCGACAGAATGTTTTATAAACTATGTACGTAATCCTAAGTCGGGGTGCAATGATTAATTTTACATTGGTAATTGTTTTTATATTCTCCTCTGCTGTTTGAAGGTTTTTTTTTGTTTTATAGGTTGCCCCAACATCAAGTAATTCAATTATATTTCCACACGTAATTTTTTACTAATATGCAATTTATTTTATGCTAACCGTCATGTACTTATGATAAAAATAGGTCAGGGTTAGGCACATTGAGTATAAAAGAGCGAAAACATCGAAAGAACTTCCAACTATCAGTGCCATGTTTTGATCAGATTAATTGTAATTTTATTAAGAGGTAAAACAAAATTTCCACTTTGACTTTTTGCAATTGACGCAGAACATTTTTATTTTGTATAAAAATTCACAATTTAAAGATGAACTTTTACGTACTTTGAAAGTAAGTCTGTAGAAAAAATATCCTGCAAAATCGTACATTTTTTTAAGTTCTCTGGCTAACCTGTTGTCTTGCCGAGCTTCGCTTCAAATGAAATATAATTCTGATTTTTGCAAGGTTGATTGCAAAATCATCGATGTTTTTTTTAAATAGAAAGCTATTCTTTCTTACGTTTTATGTTTTGTCCACGCAATGTTGTACATTCAAACAATGATTATATTTCGTCTGCCTCTTGCCACTCGTTGCGGTAACATTGTTTGTGAACACAACAGCACAGGAATTGAAGGAGACAGCACATCTGCCCCAGGCATTCCATTAAAATTGTAGCATTTAATTAAATAAATCCAGCGGTAATAAAGTGTTTCTGTGATTTTACACTGTCTTTGTTGACTTTGAATTACCTTGTACAGCACCATTCTGAAATCGTCTCGGTCGGGGCAATCACACGATAGTAAACAAAGAATAGCTTCCTGTTTGAAAAAACATCGACGACCTTGCAATATCATTAAAAAAATTGACGTGGAAAAAATTCTGTTTTATCGTTACACGTGTCCCACAGAACAGAGTAACTTTGCAACGGAGATATTCAAAGCGAACAAAGTTTTGCCCCATCCTGTATACATATACTTGTTATGTTTACTATACAGGGTGTTCGTCCGTATTTATCCAAGCAAATATCTCGCAAACGATCGAAATTACAAGAAAGTTTAATAGGAGCAATTTACACGGCTTTATGCATGTAATTTATTTTTATTTATTTGCGACCGTCCGGGGTTATGAAAGTCAAGTTAGTTTTTTTTTTTAAATAAATATATATACTTATTTTTTCGCATTTAATTAGTAGAGGCCATTTGCACAGCCAAAATTATTGTAGGATCCATTCAAAAAACTTAAGTTGATTCTCATAACTTAGGAAGGTGACAAACAAAAGAAAATAATTTACGTGCACCTTGTAACTGACTCAACGACGTGTAAATCTCACCAAATTAAACTTTTTTGTATCTTCAATCATTTAGGAGATAATTGCTTGGACACTCACGGACGGACAGCCTATATATTTATTATATGTATATGCTACACTATATTAGCTTACCTTTCCTTATTACTTTTTGTATTGTATCATTACATATATATATATATTTTTCATTTTTATTATAATATCTCCTTTTTATACTTCATTTTTCGGAACCTCGGGTATATATATTTTTTATGTAGGACCTTTTTTAATGGTTTGCACTGGAAATGTTGATAATAATAATGGTAATAATTTTACCATTATTTTTTTTAATAATTTACCATTATTATTATCAACATTTCCAGCCCAAACCATTAAAAAAGGTCCTACATAGAAATTCCTTGCCCAAACAAATCCAATCCAAAATCGAAAGCCCGAAATTCGAAATCGGTAACGAAGGAACAGATTGTTTTCCGAAAAATCCTTGCGGCGAATCGCGGAACAAAAGTGCGGCCGAAGAATCGAAAAGGGGGGGAACAGTTCGCCAGGAAGCTGGATAGAGGAAGAAGGGGACGATCGGTCGAAAGAGAAGGACAAAGGGTCGGTAGTGGGAGAGAGGAGAGCCGCGGCGAAAGAGAAGTGAAACTGTGGTGCGCGGGGGTGGGTGGAAGAGGAAAGGAGACAGTTTACTGGGGGTAGGGTGAGACCCCACAAAGGCAGTGGGGCTCTTTTGATTCGCGAGCTAATTGGAATGCCGCGGATGCCAACGACGATGGAACGGGGGTTGGGTTATCCCCCTTCCCGATGGTGGGGGGTTGCCGGGGGTCTTGGAAGTCCTGGTGTAACCCAGGGATAGGCGGAGCTTACATCTCGCGTAGAGGGTGTAGCTCGAGATATCGAGGCTTATCACCTCCACTCTTTTCTCTGCCCGTCGATTTTGATCCGCCGAGATTTCCCCCGTGCATGTCACGGCCTCCGATATTTCCGGACCGCTATTATTTTATATTGATACACAACAAACCGTGAAATGCTCGCCGCGGAATATTCTTGCACAATCAGGAACATTAATCCTCTGCGCTGGAACAACGAGTTAGAATTCTGACGAAGATTTTGTACATGATCCGCTAAATACAGTGCCCCGAAATTTCCATAAAGCCGCCTGATATTTTGGTGAAATCTTATAATTGTTTTATAGTAATGAAAAAATAGCGCGTGAATAGCATTTTAGAATTAATAAGGGTAACATACGCGATTACATTTACAGATGCATAATATTTATTTAGAAAAAAACGTTATATATTGTACCGAAAAGCAAATGCCAGACGTTTTTTAAAGCGAATAACGTTACAGTTAACAAAAATTTCTCCTCTATTTTATAATCAATATTTAATATAATTGCCACTTTTTGGAACAACGTCGAAAATTCGATTAGGCATTATTTAATTATTAGAATAGAGAGAATTGTTATGTACATGGAAAATTGTTGTGTTTCGTTTCACATAAAAAAATGGAAAACCCCGATTCTTGTCTTGACGAAAATTGTCTGCATCGATTGCACGACGTAGGAGCCAAGTGTAACTTTTCTCTGTTAAATAATTTTAATAAGCTGAAATTAATATCAGTTTATTAAATATGAAATGCACACTTTACTCCATAATTTCACTGTAAAACCCATGAAATGCATACTTTACACTACAATTGAATAATTTTACCATAAAATCTATGCATTCCAGACCTAATGACCTAACAATATATCAACATTTTTAATTGCTCGACATTTCATCACTATTTTCTGATTCGCCTGTTCATTTCCTCCAGAGATGGATAAAATCCGCAATTTCTGAAACAGAGAAGAGGAAACATTTTCGATCGCGAAGGGTTAAATTTATATCCCCAAAAGTGCCCTCCACCGAAAATCGCCGAAAGCCCTCCATTACCCGCGATCCACTGAATTAATTAAACAATCGGCCAATCCGGGTCGCGGTATCGGCGAAATTGGATCGATAGCGAGGTCAATTGAGCGAACCGGAGACGCCGGATCCTATCCTCGTACGATAAATAAATGTCGGAAAGCGTTCCCGGGCCTATTCACTGTCCTCGTTTCGGGTTCGGGTACCCGCTCGCGTGGAGGAGGGTCGCCGCGGCTAATTGAAATCGGAGGAAACCGCTCGTGACGTTTTCCTCCGCTCGGACGGCGACGAAGCGCAACACAAATTTTATTACGGCGCGCCTCTATCCACTTCGTTAGATACCACTTTGTTTATCATTCGCGGATATTAAAATCGCCGTTGTGGTGTGCTGCGTGCGTGTGGGCTCTCTTCCCCGGTCGCGTGCAACAGCACCCCTTTCGCCCCTTCGTTCTCCGACCGCGCCGCCGCGCCGCGGGGGCAATTTCCATAAATCCGCGGAGCGTTTTCGGTGGCTCGTAAGCCGCGATGGATCCGCGTTTCGAGATTAAAAACCGACGGCTAAGAATTCAACTCGTTCGAGCGCTGATGCCATCGAGCCATCCTGCTCCTCCTCTTCCTCCTCCGCCTCCACTCTTTTTCCTCCGCCCCCGCTTTTTTATTACTTTTCCACCGGTCGCCGTTTATGAAATTACGGCTGCTGACGGATCCGCTTTTTTTTTTCATTCTGCTCGACGAGCTAATTGCCGAGCGTCCTCCAGCCGACGAATTGGAACCGGACTGGAATTGATGTAACCGGCCCGAAATTATGTCAAAGCGGTACGCGGAAACGTGTTATTAAACGCGCTTTTTTAAATGTCCGTCGGACGGCCGGGCCGGCCGGCACGGATAATCGACGTTCAAATATTTGTAATTGAACCCTTTGCGAGGAAAACTCGGGTGGTCCTTTGCTTTATCGCTTTTCCATTCAAGCGGACTATTATTTCGGCGCCGATCGGGTCATTTCCGGTTTTAATTCGCGCGCATTACCGCGCGCCACCGTTTCCGCCCCGGGCGGAATCGTCAAAAATTTTTGTCTGTCGACAGAAACTCGACTGCCTTGGGAAATTTATTGTGCCTCACTGAGGGGCACTTGCACGGAATGTTGTTCCAATCGAAAACGTTCAAGCGGGCAAAATTTATTTGGAAAATCGAAGCGTTTCGTTCCGTAAGAAAGGAAAGGCTTCGATCGTTTCTTTCATCGACTAGATAATTTCTTGTAATAAGTCGACTGCGAACATGAAAATATGTTCATTAACTTCAAGAAACGGGAGCTGAATAACAAAATATTTTTCCTCTTAGTAACTTTAGGGGAGACCGAGGTTAGAAGAGATAATATTACAATTTCAGATTATCCTATAGGTAAAAGCTATAATACTGAGTTTTTATTTCTATTCGTTTAACACTATTTTGATCAAAGGGATCAAAAGACGCCTTTAAAAATTCTAATTCTATTTTGCTATTTTGTTATTCTGCTATTTTTACCAAAGTAGCAAAGAAATAACTTCTAAAATTGTTATTTGACACTATGTTTTCAAAAGGGATCAAGACACATTCCTAATTTTTAATTAAAAATTCTTCTCTAAGTTTAAGTAGTTTTTCTGAAACGAAATAAAAATAGGATCGGTAAAAATAGTGTTAAAAATAATATGCCTAAATTCTTATATCCTCCTGACAATTCAACGATTTCGTGTTTCGCCATCGTTTCTCTCATAAATGCTTAAAGGTGGGCAATATAGTTACGAGCATAGTATAATAACACTTTTGATTGCATTCTATAAATTTGCATACGCCACAAATGCATAAAGATACGCGGTCCACCGACAGCAACGAGAGCGTTTGATTTCGTAAGAAATGCAACCCCGAAAATTTCGAAATCCCCGAAGATTAAGGGGTGGAATCGCAGCGGTGCGTACAAAACCGTGATCACAGGAATTGTCGGCAGGATCAAAGAGCATTCCTTTGCGCGCAGCATACCAGTAACCCACCTCCGATTCATATCGAACGGTATTCTGGATCTGCAATCGACTTAGGCAATTTCCAAAACGTATATCGATCCGACCCGAAATTTCCATAGTACAATTCCAAATGAAAACACGTTCTCGAAGTATCTGTAACGTCGCAATGAAATGAAAGAACGTCGAGGTTATAATAAATAATGCAAATTCAGGAGCTGATAAGGTTTCTAGGGTTACCTGTGTTTCAGATGAGGCTGCCCCCCACCCTCTCGGCTCGGGGTCCAATTAACGTTGTAGATGCGATAACAAGTGGCCGCCGTTTAATTTATCGCAGGACGAAACGACTGGTCGCTACAAATTGCAATATTCTTTCGAGATTCGCTGTCTCGCGTCACCGAACAACATGACCGATGCTCCCGTTATTAAGGGGCGAGAAGCATACAAATATTTTCGCTGCGATTAGTCGCGGCCAATGTGGATGTCCTGCACCTGCATCTACGAAACCAACACCATACATCATAACTTCGATCACGGGGTCGCGCATCGGTGCACGAAGAGCTTCAATAACGATGCAATCTCATTCAGACACGCGCCAGCAATGGGTACGAACGAACACCCCTTTCGAACCGAAATAAATCCAACCCAGAGAATTCCTTACGCAATCATAATTTTAATCGAGCTACCACATGTGTAATTATAAATAATATCGAGAGCAATATCATTTAGTTTCGATTGTTCTATAATAATTTCTTCAGGAACATATTTTGTTTCAAATTTCTAGAGCAACGAATCTTTTTAAACGAATGATAACGTGCTTGGCAAAATCTTGTTTCATGCTTTGAGATTCAATGACAGGTTTCAGTTCAAGAAATTCTCAAAATCCTACTGTCCGAAGGAAAATATTAATGTTCATCGTTATATATTCGATCAAGTAAGATTTGAGCAAGCTTCCCTGTCTTAATGTCCACAGCCATATTATTTCTACGAAGTTGGGTTAATTATTTACCTTATGGTAGTATAAAATAGTGCATAAATGGCTCACGAGAACTATAATTCAGCGTTATCGCATAAAGTTGCATAGCCTATTTTGCATTCACCTAACAAGATAGTTCGAGCTATTGACGTTCAGTGGCAAGAACGGCAAACTTGTTTGCGGTTTGATTGAACGATGGGTACTTCGCAGCTGTCGCTAATCGCAACCACGAATATACATGTCGTAAAAAGCATAACCGCTTTGCCGGAGCAGGCTGCCAGGGGGATGTACGCAGAGGGGTTGCGTACGGCTCGCATTCATAACATCAGACGGGGTAATAAAAGTCAGCACTCCCTCCCTCTTTCTACTTCGCCCCCGCTATCGACTCGAGACCGGTAGGGGTCGCGGAGGCGCGTAGGTGAATCAAAAAGCGACAAGAAAGGGAGGACACGGTGCGTATTATTCGATAACGTGGCTGGATTTTTCCTCCGCGGATATTCTCCACAAAAATGGGGCATATTCTCCATCCCCTGGCAAGTTACACACTCTTTGAACCTAGCCATTCCTTTGCTTTATACAAAATAAACTATCGAAAATTATATCGACACTGTTTGGGAAGGTAAACTCGACACAAGATGCATCATGCTGAATTGCGCCCCTCAAAACTTCTGCATGCGATTCAAGTGTTAATAAGAAGAGCATCAGAATCGTGATTATTAATTTTGATTATAAACATGGGACATATTCATAAGATCCTAGCAAATTTACAGACCTTGAACCTAGCCATTTTCTTTCTTTATAAAGAATAAATAATTAAAAGTTGAATGAACATTATCTAAGAAAATAAACTCGGCACACAAGATGCTTTGTACGGGATTGTGCCTCCAAAAATTCTGATCCAAGTTATAACGAGTAGAGAGTATCATAAATATGTCCGTAAAATTTGCCCTCAAAAATGGGATATATTCTTCATCCCCTAACATTCTTGTACAGTCTTCGAGCAAAATAAAATATAAAAAAATTAAATGAACACCGTCTAAGAAAGTAAATTCAACGCACAAGATAGTTCTGAAAAAATTTTGCGCTCGATGCAAGCGTTAACAAGTGAACGCATCAGACATTCCGCGAGGATTCATTAAACGTTTCTTCCATGCAAGAGGGTGCCCGATCAAAGATCACAGAGAGCGACCGTGGCCGATTAAGGGGAAGAACGATCGTATCTTCGACAGTCATTTTGTCCCCAAATATAATCCCCCTCGCTGTAAACTACTTGTTCGCGAGTGCCCCCCCCCCCTCACCAGGGGTCAAGTGCCAGTTGCGGAGCATCAGGGGGGACGCCACCGAAAGAATCGCAACTATTTCATTTCGGAACAGATTAGACGGATTAGCGACCGACGACACGGCGAAACGCTATTTAGGACTGTCAGTTATGTGACTGCATTCCGCAGGGGTTACCGGGGAATATTATTTTTCCGAAATCATCCGCGCAACGCCGTGGAACCTGCCCTCCACCCCTCTGGTCCACGTTTTTATACCCTTTGTCCCTTTTATGCTCTTCTCGTAACAATTTGCCGCGGCTGTATATCGTGTAATTTCCTTCTATTGTAAATATTTCAGCCCGTGCGGATTTATGTTTCAGAAACGTTGCCATGTAAAATCGCGGAGAAATCACTTTACTCGATGTTCTACTCGATTTACTGAACGCGATGAAAGAAACGTTTGTTTAAGTTCTGCAATGATAACCACTTATCGCTTAGCTACTCAATTCTTCGCCAAATTAATATTGTCTTATAGGTGGAGGATTGAAATAGATGCTAATATTAATTATAGTTCTGGTATGGCAATCACTTGACACATCATCTACTGATGATTAACACTTTTAGAAGAAATTAGTAGACGGTATAATATAATCAATTTGTCATTAAACGAAGGTTGACTTATTAATTCAAGACTGAAATTGCTGGTACTATTGCTGGGGTCGATGTTGCAGTACATGTGTTTGAGTTCTGGATTGCTAACCACTTGATGATTTATCTGTCAGTGATTATAAAGATGATTGAGAAATAGTTTGCTTCAGTTCTGATATGCTAACCACTTGAAACATCATTTATCAGTGACTATTTAATAGTTTTAACAAAATTGGTGACTGCTAGCTAACTAAATTCTTCATAAAACCAAGGTTGATTTATTGGTTCAAGATTAAAATTTCTACTGCCACTTAGTTCTTAATTATGAATCGAGATACTCAGATTTAGTCGGTTAAATTGGGTGACCAAGGAAACTGGCGTAATTGGAGCACCAAAAGTTGCTCATTTTTAGCAGCGCACAACGGTATTAATTTTGTCCAACTACAAAGCGTTTCATACAAAGTATCAATAGCAGATCCATGTGTACTAATTAAGTACCCCTTTTGAGTTGGGGATATCTTTATCTGTGCTTAAAGCCTTTCGTTCCGGACAAAGGGATTAAACCGAAAATCGGATTCGGACGTTTAATTTAGAGCAACAGCAAGCTTCCGTCATGTTGCAAAAACCAGCCAAAGGGCATCGAGCCCAAATAATGAATAACGCTTTTAATGAAAGGATGTTGAACGTGCGTGAATAAATAACTGTGTATAATTAACAAACTATCGGTGCAAGCAAACTAGTTTTATTATTTAGTCACAAATAATAAGTTTTCTTTTTAGTTAGTACTGTTAAAGTGGAGATCTACATGCAAAAAGTTTGAATTAACTTTAAAAAGAACTCTTGGATTTGTATAACAATCTACAAAGCTGATCGAATTCTGAAGTTTGGAATTTTTATAAAAGTGTAGAGCATTATTAAACAAATACAAGAATAGAAAATTAATTTTTACCCATTTGTTCACGAACAACGAGTATACTTTGTAATTAAAACAATTAAATTGAAAATGCACAGTCCCGAAGTTTTATATTTTTATAAAAAAATGTATATGGTTTCTTTAAGAAAATATAAAAAATTGTAACACTGGTGTTAAAGAATAATTGCATTTTAATAAAGAGGACATTTCAAAATTTTTCATCAAAGTTTTAAAGAGTTAACACACACACACACACACAACTCGATGAATATTATCTTTAAAATATTTTAGGTTTCTCTGTAAATATTAGTAATTTATAATCAATCCGTGGAAAAAAAAAGAAAATACGTGAAAAGACTAAATCTCATTTGTCAAAATAGAAAAAAAACGAATAATAAATTCTTAAAAATCTCCGTAACGCTGATTACCTTTAAAGTCATTTCAATTTGTCCCGCGATTTTTCTAGGTTCGAAATAGTTGCGAAAAGGTTGCTGGGTAAAATATTGAAAAAGATCTTTACGTGCTCTTGCGTCACGCTGTGTGATTATTGATCCATTAAACAAGTTTTGCTACAATTATTATTTTAAGTGTTTTAGTAATGTTGATAGAGTTAGTGATATTGTTTACTATATTTTTAAAGTAGTTTTAAAGAAGTTGTATGTGTTCACCTCATTGTCGAGTATTTGTTCGTGCATCTTCATCTGCTGACTAGACATCTTGCGAAGTATACTGCTGTTTGGTAAGTTTAATTTATTCATAAAGTTTAACGAACAAAATTAGGAAATTATTATAGTATAATATAGTATAAAATGGCCATATATTTCGAATACTTTCGGATATACAAAGGCTTACATTTTTCGTCTCACTTGTAGTACTGGCTATAAATATACTGTATATTGTTGTTAGAGGCAATTAATTGTTCGATAACTTTTTATGGAAGTCTATAAAAATGTATTGACAGCGATAGCATTAATAATACTTGCAAAAAAATACCTTTGTTTGGTCAACACAAGCTTTTGTTGAGCATCAGATGTAACTTAAATATTTTTATTTGAACTATAAAATTTTGGAATTTATTATTCTCTTTTTACATTCTATGCATGTCAGTAACGTTATCAATTTTATAATCTGAATATTATATATATATATATTAATTATACTGTGAAATTAACTTATAGAATATGTCAGCACGTTTTTTAATTGCTAGTGAAACTTCTAATGATAGATTTTTTGCAAAAATAGTGGGAAAATAATTGTGTGGTTTGGCACAGGTGTTTTAAATATTATACACCTATTAATACTCTGAGTAACATATAACTATCACAAACACATATATTACAAATAACAAAACGACAATGCTTTTGATAAAAATATAATTTATAATGTGTGACCACTGGCTTTCTTTGTCTTCTGTAAAAAATATGCAGTCTTTTTAATAAAAAATCTATTACCATAAGTTTCTGTACTAACATGAAGATTCACAATAGTCGTTTAGAAAATATAACATAATTGAAAGATCACAGCTTTCTTAGCAGCTAGATATATCAATAGTTGTATATTCAGAGTATGCAAACTTATAGATTTCCTATTATGCGGTACAGAGGATAACTAAATTAGTAACTAGATATGATATTCCACTAAAGCAACTGCTAAAGAAGCAGTCAAGTAGTAAATTCCTGCAGCAATGTGCTATTGACAATTCGCTTAAATACTATAAAATATATATGTATACAGAATGCGGCATTTAAAACAGGTCACCTGAATAACTGGTTTGTCTTTAACAATAGAAAAAAAGAGTTCCAGGCGAAAGAGGCTTGGTGTCAAGGGGTATATAATATGGTGGCAGTAATTTTGTGGTGGGTGGAGATGTAGAGGACATATGGAAACCTATTTTTTAAAATTTAGAATGGTATACTTTTTATTCTAGAATCAAAGGAGTAATTTTTGTCTGAAGCATTTTTTTGGTGGAAGTATTATCAAACATCAATAATTATTATATATAATATATAATTATTATATAATTATCTGTATCCCTTGATATCACAAAAAAGTGTTTCAAATAAAAATGTTACTCTTTCTGAAATAAAAATATCATTCCATTAAAAAAAATAGGTTTGATCTTCATATGTCCTCTATGCTTCCACTCATCACAAAATTATTACAATCATATTATGTACCCTTTGAAGCCAAGCAACTTTTGTCTGGAACTTCTTTTCTTATTAATAAATACGAACGAGTTATTCAGGTGATCTGTTTTAAATGGCCCACTTTGTTTACATATTATTGTTATCCATGGGCAGTATTTACGAAATTTAAACTGTTTTATCTTATCAATGTTGAAGTATTCGCAGCAATTACATTGCATTGTTAACTATAGGACTAGCAATAATTCCTTTTAATATATTATTATAAGAGCATCTCTTCTCAAATGTCTCAAACAGACATTTCATTTGACAGCTCAAAATATCTAGCAATATAAAAAATTATTGTATATAAATATATGATTATATTTTTTCTTTCATATGCGGATTATGCTGCTAATACTTCTCAATGTACCATTTATGTGTTTACGCATCTTTGGTCATTCTTAGCAGCACTCAGTCATTTTACCAGCGTGGTGATGTTTGCTGTGTAGTCTGTTGATTCATTAATGATGGTCCACTGTAATTGAGATGAAATTAGTTACAAGTAATGGTAAATACGTAATTATATAATCTAGGAAAATGAAATCCATCTTACCTCCACGCAATGAGAGGAGCTAGTCTCTCAGTGAGTCTTTGGTAATTTCTCTCCAACTCTCGTTGATAATCACGCTGATCCGGGCCGATTAAGTTCTTGTTTCTTCTCAAGGCATCTAGACATTTCTTTGAAAAGTCTTTGAAACACAAGCGCAGCTTATGTTGCAATCGGCTAGGTTGTGCATTTTGCTCACGCAATCCAGAAAGAAAGACGACCGCAACTTCGGCGGGTCCTTGATTAACCGTGGTGCCAATGCAACCCTGAAGAACCATCTGCAGCATTTTTGCATCAGGTGGTTCTTGGACAGTGGCTGCTGCAACCTGAAAGATAAGATGCAGATGTAACAAAACTAGGAAACAGCATGTATTTGAGTGCAAATGATAGATACCTCTGCTGTTTTCTTTTGAATATCCTCAATTGCAACTTCAATTGGGCTAAGGACGATTTGCTTCCTAGCAACTACACGAATCCTCGTTTTCAAGTAGGGAAAATGTGTGGCCACTGTTAGAATTGTTTTACGCTTGCATTGCTCCCTCAATTCCCCATGTGCCTTGCCGCCGGGTGTGAAAGGTGTAGCATACACGAATCGTTCTGCAAATATTAAAAAATTATATTATTATATTTATATATTATTATTATATATAGATTATATATTATTATATATATTATAATATATTATTATTATATTAAAAAATATTAAAGAATTATAGTCGGAGCTACAAAAGTCGCCACAAGATAATTGCAAGACTACTCACTAATATTAAAATTTCTATGGAAAATGGTTGGTCTGTGTCTGAGTTCATGTGGCTCAAAATATGGCTCCACATAGGTGATTTGCACATAAGCTTTGTCCGGCTCCAGTTTACTAGGGTCCACAGGGTTAGAGTCCTTGATTATCACAATATTTTCAGCGCCGAATCTTTCGGCGTAAAAATTCTCCAGTCTCGAGAATATTTCTGGCAACTTAGTCAAAGTAGGCTCTTTGTAGACAAACTCTTCACCAGCTAGGTCTCCAAATCGTCCTCCATAGAAACCTACTCTGAAGTAGGTGCCGAATACCCTTTTACCAGCTAACTGTTCGACACGTGTATACGCTTCATGCAGCTTCCTACAGTGAAACGAACATAATAAAAATACATGGTTCCATTTAAGAAAAGGTTAATGACCTAATCATGGCTTACCCATGAATATTCGCCAACTTCTTATAATCATGTGCAACTTCTGCTATCGGTAGCAAGACTCTGTACACATCAGGAATAGCCTCATACATTCCAGCAGCATGGAAAGAACTAGCAGCGTGTTCTAGCAACCCTGCTAATCCACTTTCTGAGAAGTCGGGGCCTAAACAGAGACCCTCTTCCCTTCTGGCTAACACGTCATCGCCAACAGCGCTCTCTTCTAAAGCGTTTGGAGTGACAGGACACAGAGCAACAGCTCCGACTGGTCTACCGCCACCTCCTGGCTCTAAAAGGTGCAAGTATTCAGCTACCAAAGCGGCACTGTGCACCAAACACATTGCTGCCTCCGTATGATTCTTTCTCTCCATATGTTGCTGAGCCATATTTGCTAACCACGTCAATCGGAGGTCTGGAGACCCTTGATATCCCTTCGCGATTCTATCGAATAGAATACAATAATAGGTCAATATTGCTTCGAAGTTTCCTTTGCAGATTGAAGACAGGTACCCACCTGTACATAAGATCCAAGAGCATTTCCGGATCCTCTTGGAACTCTTTCATTTTAACAGTATCGGACAAGATCATGTGCAAGTTGAACAGAAGATCCTTCACTTGCTCGGGGAAGCTCGTGTCAGCCAATTCTGTGTCTCTTTCAGCATAGACCAACACTGTCTTCAAAGCTCTCCTAAGCGCACCCTCGCTGGGAGCTTTTCCTCTTCCGACGAGTGCTGATAACGACGTTGTAACTTGCATCTTGACTCGAGCGAAATTCTGCAATTGATTCGTTTTATTGATTTGCTAGTTCGAATGGCATATAGTTTAACAGAAGGTCATTTTTTGGATACGTACGTTGCCTATTTCGAAGTTCTGGCGCATGAGCAAGTAAAGACTGGCAGCAGCATGACTGCGAACAGCGCTGAGTGGAGAACTGCACCTGGTGAGCAGTGTTAAGCAAAGATCACCGCATCTTTCGCTTTCCTCGTCGAACAGAGCACTGTGGTACTTGAATACCAGGGCTCGTTGCGTGTTGAACATGTGCTGTAACACGGACGTACTCTGATTCCTTGCCAGAGCTCTTAGAAGTACTTTTAACACTGCCCCAACTACCGCACCTACATAATTTAAGCAAATTATAAGCACATTGCCTTCGAAAGTACAGTTCAAAACGAGAAGAACATTACCTCCGCCACCATCAGCCTGCACTACAGTCTCGAGAGTATCCAGAACCACGAGGGAGGCTTCAGCTGCTAAGGCACCTTCTATATGAGCATCCTGTTCCACGGCTCTTCCTTCTGACTGCTCGAAAGACCTTTACAGATCCAAAGCAGATTGAAATCAATTTCACAAAAATCTGTCACGAGCTACAACACACTTTTGCTCACCTGTAGGGCATTTGATCCTTGCGCCACCTCAATTTCTCCCCACTGATTCTCTCTTTCCTGCGCAACATCATCTCGCTTCTGGCGCTACCTTGACCCAAGATCACATCCTCCAATCGTGACCTGATATCGCTGGTGGCAGCAGCTTGAGGAGGCAGCCTCTTTAGAGCTTTCTTGCCCTTGTACTCGAAAGCGGCGGTGGCAATGTTGAGGACTTGAAGAAGGCACAATATTCGTCTGGAGCTCAACTCCGAGCACCACTGCACCAACGCTGACTGTTCCAAGCCTTTTAACACCCAAAGCACACACATCAGAAGATGTCGCGTGGCTTCTGAGCTCAGGGACACTCTGCACTGGGTTCCTGCTGTCTCCACGGAAACTCCGCCAGCTATAGCCAGCGCTACTGTCTGTGTGATGGACCCAGACTCGTCCGGATAGACGCTCTTGTCTTTGGAATCCCAATGATACAGCTGAGGTAAAGCGTCCATGATAATGTTCAGAAGTGGCAAATAGAGGGCAGCTACCCTGGCTTTAGCTGCAGGATCGGAATACCTCGAGTCCACATCGTGGAAAGCCATTAGATGACGAATGGTACCAATTGCTTTGTTCTGAAGCATTGGATTTGGTATCTCCAAGGTGTTCGACAGGTCGGATAACACGATTCCCACCAAAAAGTGTTGCTGCCTGAATTCCTGGCTAAGTTCGGAGAACCTAGCACGATCCCCAGGTACAAGGGTCGATATCAAACTCCCAGAGCTTCCGGTGGACGGACTCGGCGACGCTGGCGCCGATCCTGAAGTGTATCCGGTTCCGAAAGGAAGATTCAGCGCCACGTAGTGTTCATGGGAACACACAGTTCGCACAAGATCCAATTTCAATGCGTACAAAGCAGCCGAGTCAGGAATATGCATCGAAGCGTCCGACAAAGAGCAACAGGCAGCTCGGATCAGTGACAAGACGAATCCTCTGTCCATTACCGATAATAAATCGGATAAAAAGTTGCCGAGGCTCGATACCAGATTGTTGGGTACCCTAGTTTCCTTTCCGCATCGGGACACTACCTCTGACGTCAATGCTGCAGTTAACGTAGCCACATCATCGCAAAACTGAGGAGAGAACCTCGATTTTCTAGGAGACTCTAGCATCCCCAGCTCGGACAATGTGACCACCATGGAACGGACGATTAACTCTAAGAAGAACCACGAGTAGGTCACTGCTAGTTCTCTAGCTTGACCCGTGGACACCACCCAATGCAAAGCTAGTTCCTCGTGTAGAAGTCTCCTCGACGGTTGACTGTTAATGGAAGGCGACTCCTGGCGCATCGAAGCGGTCCGATCCAATCCTCTCGAGTGCACTTCCATCTCCAGGTCTTCTAAGGGCAGGTCAGGATTGCTCTGGGCTCTGACGATGCCCGGGGTGCTCGTCATCCTCGGCAGGGAGCATTGGTACGCCACGTAGGTCGCCAAAAGTGCGTGTCTACCGTGAGCATCCAGCTGGCCATCCGGCAAATTGGTGATATTGCGTACCAATAGACCTATAGCCTCGAAGACCGTGGCTGCCACGTTCAGCGGCTGCGACGGCAATGTGGGTGGACGTACCAGCAGCGATATTAATTGATCTAGGAGCTGGGGTAATGACCGCACTAGAGCAGAATGCGAAGCTCTTGCCAACTCCAGCAGAGCTGACTTTAATTCCGACTCCATACCAGCCTCGCCGATACGCGGGGGCACTTGGCCGGTCTCCAAGTAGCCGCAGAGCGATAAAAACCTGCAATTTTATAAGTTAGTGCCTGCTATCAAATGTCCGCGAGAGTTACGACACTCTGGAGCACATTACCTGTCGATGTATTTGTCTTGTGGGTGCACGCTGGAGACCGGTTCCAGAATCACTGTGAAAACGCCTCTGTGTGCGTCCACCCATCTGGTGCCAGGCAAGAGGACATCAGGTGCGATGTAGGAATAATTCGCCGGGGGCGGGTCCAGCATTGCTGGCAGACTGAACTCGCCGGATTGCAGGTGGCCATCTCTCAGAAGTGGCAGCCACTGAACATAAAGGACGTCTTCAGCAATGATTCAATAAATAGGCATTAAGACTAGAACAAGCAGTTATGCTTACAGTGTACGCTACAGCAGTCTCGACGTTCGGCTGTTCCACCTTCTTCTGGCAACTGATATGATAGAACGTGAACAGCAAATGATGCTTCGCACTCAAGTCCGCCGGCAGGCGAATTTTAACTTCATCGTAGAAGTTTGGATTTTTGTTGTGATAGGAGACGGATGTGAAACACTCGTGGGTCATTTCGGGACAGGACGATCTTCCAAATATGGCTGTGAGAGCGTCCGCCTCTTGTTCGCCACCCATCAGTTGAATTCGGACCGCGATGTTCCGGGCTGAACCAGTTCTGGAGCTGAAGTTTGCTTCCTGTAATCAGGCGTTTGTTAATAGAGCAGTTTGCGCTGTTATTCGAACTGTCAAACGTTAATTCACCTTGGGATAGATATAAAGAAGATTTCTGTAAGTTAAGTCCGGTGAGAGAACTTCGCTTGGAAACTCCAGTATTTCCTTCACTGGCCGGCTTTTCTCATCTGGGTACGGAACCAGTCTTCGCAAATCAGGATCCAAGCATCTGGGCAATTCTTCGGGTCTGGGACTCAGATCTAGTTTCAATATACCGGGCAGGCACTTCAACCGTTTCAAATTCGAACCAGGTCTTCGTAGCTCGACCAATAATTTATAAAGGTCTTCATCCCTAAGGCGCTCGCTTTCTTGTTTGAAGAAACTCGAGACAGTCAACGTTATTGGTCTGCAAATAATTGTATACGTAAACCTATGTTCACAAGGATATTGTTCAGTAAATTGTAGACGAAGTATCTACCTAAATGTGTCGAGGCAGTTAGCAAAATCGTCCGGAGACCAGCTGCGTCTCTTATCCGAACTCCTTCTTTCAAGAGAACCTCGTCTGGTAGGTTGTTCCACTTTTTTGCGCCATTGTTCTAGTCCTCCAGATTTTCTGTCTAGAGAACCAGCGCTACCAGTGCTGTCAGTGTCCCCACCACCCCCTATCACTCCAGAGAGATGGATAGCAGTCCAAGCGAGTGGCATTCGGTAGCGACCTAATCGTTCACACGCCGCTGCAGCGGCAGCTCTTACCTGATGTTAAACAATTTAAGATGCAACTAACTTAATCAACGTGAACAAATTGAGTGGTACAACCTATGTGTAATTACCTTCTCCTTGTTCTTATCGTCACGCAAATATGGCTCGGCACACTCTGATATATCACCTTGCAACACCTTTTCAAGTCTGACCACTAAAAACAAATCTGGGCTCGGTTTGCTAATACTCATGACACAGCTTCTAGCCAAAGTACTGGCATCACTGTACGCGATGTGACTGCCAAGCATTCTTTTCAATCCTTCAGAGTTCATATCCACGTAAAAATTTTCGGACACTTTTTTCTTTTCTCTGGCGTCGTATAATGCTAAACTTGCAAAGATTGGTTCAACCTCTAGCTCTAATTTTAATTGAAGACATTTTACAAGGATCTTATGTGAGAAAGGTTCCGAGGGCTCTGGGGCGACACCAATTTCTTGCCATTCGTCATCTGGTGATGCTGGGGGCGCATACAGCGGAAATAATGCTTCCTGAAAGAGGTAATTATTTATAATAATTTTATAATAAGCATACAAATTTTTGTATACTCACTTGTCTGTCTTCTGAACGTTTCTGTTCATTCATCTGGTCAATAGTTTCCGGACAGACGCGATCCAGTAAGCTTGGAAGAAGAGGATCATGTTGGGAATGTCTCAAATCCAAACTAGCCCAAGAACCTCTAGGTGTATCCCCACAGTTGGATAAATCTTCTTCTTCATTCGGTGAGCCTGAACCATTTGTGTCTTCTTGATCCACCTATTTTACATTTACTTTAAACTCAAGCTCAAATTATTTATAATACGTATTATGTTCAAATGATTACCTCAAAATCTTGTCTTGGTGTGTCTTGTAATAATCTGTCTCTTGCAATGGGGGACACTCTACGCTTGTATTTACGATGAACATAAACCCAGTCAGAAGTGAAGCTATCTATGCATCTTCTGACATATGCAGATACTGTATCCCTAAGGATTGAAACAGTTGATATAGTAACATCACAAGAATAATAATTTCATTGTAGAGGGAAATGATCTTACAGAGATTCATGGGGAACCACTGCTTCCTCTGTACGTATTTTCCTTTTGACAACTTGTAGGTCTACATCACCAGGTGGAAAGTCTAGGATCAATTTCAGAGGATCACGGTCAAGAACTGATTGGTGCTGGCCTAGAAACTCTTCATAGTCTAGTGGCTCTAATACTTCGCACAGAGACATCTTAAAAAATCATATTACAGTTGATTAATACAAATGTTCTGAATATTTGAAGTAAAACTACGATTGGTATATAACATACTGTCGAAGAAAACCCTGAGAATGAACTGCCACTCTTTGACAAATCTCGAGAATATGAGGTAGAGGTAGCAATTTGTCGCCTGACATCTGCTGCATGTTGTTTACTCAGCTTTTGAGTAAAAGCACGTTGTACGGATGACATCATAAATGATTTGGTGAGATATCCCTTCTGTAAAATCTTTGATATTATATTCAGAAGCTTATTAATTGCATATTCAGCTGTAAAATTTACAGCACACCAAATTTTATCATGTTTTAATTCAAGCAAACACTGATCTTCCACTAGATTTTTTTTATTATTAGTGTATTATTTAGTTACTGTGTTGTTGAAAAAAAATTATTGAAACAATTGAATATATATATAATTGTTACAATACTGAATTTTCTGAGTTACATCAGAGTTAATACTTACTCAACTCTTTGAATTTATTAAATGCCCATCGTGTAAAATTTCAGAACACTTTCAAGTCAATAATCCAATATTTTGACAGTTATTGTCACAAACCCTTGTTGTACCAGGGCTATATCTTTGCTAAGCCAAAATTCCCATTAATACCGCAGAAGTATAATATAGAGAGAGAACTTAAGAATCAAAATATAATGGTCTTACTGATAATTAACGCCATCACACGACAAGAATAAGAAATTATTATTTTATGAATAATATTAATATCGATGAATGAAAGAACTTCTAATTTTTTCAATACCAACGCACGACCGCGTTGTATAAAAGAGAATTAATTACAATATTTATTCCAATTAAACGCCCTTGGGAGTCATCTAGGTACTTTCAGAGCGGCCAGTTTGCTTCCTGCAGAAACCAGATTCACCCTAGAATTCGTATACCAGATTCGTAATAATTCTCGATATTATATTCAATATAATTCAGAAAATTTATTAAATCAATCTCGCAAACTATAAATAATTATATTACAATATTTGTTAGCATGAACAACTTGTTCATATACCGAAATCAGGATGACCTGCGTTAGCATTCGAACGCCCAAGTATCGATCCGACGGCCCGCAGGTTCAAATGTTCCTTTACTATGCGATTATTAAGAAAAATGATTTTATAAATTGCACATAAAATTGAATAAGCAATGCTTGAAACTTACAACGTCAGGGTTCCTTCTAAACATCGGAACGAAGACGAAGACAAACTTCGAAGGAAGTTTGTTAGAAGAATTGGAAAAAGTGTTGCGAAATGTATAAGGACGCTAATATTTCTTTGGTGAAAAAGCTAAGTATTCTGTTCATAAAGTGAAAATTGTTGAGTACATGAGGGGGTAGTAGGAAATAAATTCTTTTATTTTTTTGTATAAACGATAAAAAATAATAAAATGCATAACTATATAGTGAAATTTTCATAGAGACAGTCAACTAAAATGTTATAAAGAACAAAAATATTATAATATTAATATTATAATAATTTACTAATATTAATATTATAATAATTTACTAATATTATAATATTATGATAATTTACTAATATTATAATATTATAATAATTTACTAATATTATAATATATCATATTATAATACAAATATTTTATTCTTTACAGTGCAAACGAATTTTTGGAAAATTGCCGGTCGACACAATGTGTTACGGCATTTTCAGGAAGAAAATTGCCACGGAACTCGAAGGAAGCCGAACAATTCAAATAAAATGCGACACCGGGAACGGACAGAAACAAGAAATTTGGGCGCGGAAAGGGAAACGGCTTCGCCAACGTACAGAAATGAAGAACATGGGAACACAAACAATGCAGCTTATCGCAATAATTTTCTCACCTCCCGGGACTCCGCAGCAAAACGTTCGCCAAGTAACCCGAGCAGTTTAACAGGGAACAGGTAAACACGATGGTGTTCCGCGCGCGCGGGGTCCGCCGACGAAAGACAGCGGCGAAGGGGCTAATTGCGATATCGATTTTCCGTTTCGCGAAATGCAGAAATTCGCGGATGCAATTCCGCCGCGTGTACCAGCATCCAACGGCGGAGGTCGTAGATAAAGCTACGAGCCGCCGCCTCCGAATAGGACGAGGTGTCTTTATTAGAAACGGCGCATCAACGCAATAATCATAACACGATTCACTTGCATTTCACTGGCGCGTTAACTGCGTCTGAGGCGTGTTGGAGACGACGGAGACGGCGGCTGAAGAGGCTGCGGGCCGAAGACAAGGAGAGGGATAAGCTTTAATTGTATAAATACAATCGCCGGTTCCAGCGAGTTCCTTGGGGAGCATTGTTCCCGGGACGAGCGAGCGTCTTCGTTTCTCCGCTTTTCAACACTTTATTTTTCCCCCGCTTCGTCGAAAGTCCGGGGCCGTTTCATCTGGGGACACGATTACGTGGAACGTTTCCGCGCCCGTCCCCATCCCTCCCCCCGGGCCCTTTCACGCCCTTCCCCCTTTGTAGCCTCATTAAAATGAAAACCCGGCCACGCGGGCCGGGTTCTATTTCTTCAGATTCAATGTTCGCGATCCACTCTGTTTCCGGTGAACGCGATTGAAAGTGCGCTGCAAAGCGACAGCGCACGGATAACAAGTTGCCGGTGTGCCTAACGCCGTGACTTCGCGATGAATATATGGGTTTGTAAACTCGACTATGCCCCGGCGATGAGTAATGCATTGCGCACCAGAACCAATGCTATTTAACCGGCGCCCCTGGCGGGAATGCCGGCCTGATGGATTATTCGATGCCGTTGCAAATGTAGCCGCGCTCGCGGCGTTATTTATGAAGAACGACGGAAGAATATTGAGGTGATAATTGCGTAATGCGCGGCCGACTCGTTACGATTTAATGCGACACTCCTGGCTGCATTCGGCCGCGAATGCTCCCGCGTACTTTGTCAGCGGGAAAGGGATCGAACGCACAAATCTTTCTGAAAGGAATTCATGCGCCGCGTCAAAAAAAAAAGAAAAAATCAAATATAAAAAAGCGGACTCGTATGCATTGTTCCAGCATAAGGAACGCGTGCGATACAAACCTGCGTCGTCGTGATCTCTGTGAAATGAAGGGGTTATCGAGGATTAAGTTTCTGTCGATTGATCGAAGAACGTGTGCTCGGATTTGACATCGTGGAAAAAGGACAATGCGGTTCGAGCAGTTAAATATATATTCCTGATGTATGCGAAGAGCATGTTTTGAATGCGGCCGGAGTGTCAAAGGTAGCTTTTCAAATGGAGTATTTGACCTTTTTCGATAAACTAGGCTACGTTCGATCAGAAACGTTTGATATCAATGGATGAAAAGGTAGATTGAGGTAAAAGTGCATTCATTCGAAGCCTCGCAACTTGTTCGAACGTGCAATCGTAAAATTGATCGGTGGATGGAAGAGCTTCCGCTGAAAACGTAAGTTCTGTTTCGCACACGAAGCTAGCATAAATTAATGTCAGCTTAGTGTGGCTGGAGATCAAACGTTGCTATTCTACAGCCTTGCGCGATGGATGAAAAAAAGAAAGAAACAGGCTGGAAGAATAATGTACATTTGTAGAGATCGATATTAGATTAATTGTAAATTAATCGATACAGTTCCTAAGTAGTCAATTTTTTGATATTGAATTTTTAAGTTATTACGATATTTATTTGGATATAGGAATATCTAATGTTGTATAATGCGTCTATATAAAATTCAAGAGACACCGAAAAATTCATTTTTTTATTTTTGTATGAAGGATCTTTGGTTATCTAATTATAGAATTAATATAAAACCGATCTCTTGAAACGTCCACTTCGGGACGTCTTTGAATCGTTTTATTTCAGATGTGTTTCGTATTGAAGGCGTCCATTTTAGATCGTAAGACGTTCAGACCTAAAATGGACGTCTTTAAGACGTCGTGTGCTATTTGGACCGTTATAAACTGCACGGCTAAACTGTGGAGGAGATCCATATTGGACATTTGATGTTTCAGGAGTTTCGAAAGTGTGCAATTGCCATAAGTGCTAAAAATTTTGCATATACATACGTCATTAATGCTTCTGGATATCAAAAAGTATCAGCATTGATTTAAGAAATTAAAAACCAGTAATTTCGATTTTTGCGATGGTTTAAAATCTCGAAGATCCATCGAATTCGAGAAAGATCTACAATAATATTGTCTGAAATTCGCTTTTCCAACGAATTGTCACCGAAACAGGGAAGCAGATTTTTTCAGCAATGCACATGAAAAAACAATGGTTAACACCAAGAAACCTGGTCTTCAGGGTGTTCAAACGACATTATTTACGGACACCCCAAATATTTTCACGCAGTCTCAAGAAATTTGGTGATCTGCAATGAAAAAAGTTGACTGACCGATAGCAGGACATTATTACGCGATGTCTTCCACTTAAAATTAGTCTAACGAATGAACAAAGCATTGCGCAGAATGTGAACGAAAAAATAAAGACGACATTAAATAACGAAGCCATGACAGAATAATAACGATGCGAGGAAGGGGGACCACAGAAATTGAGGTCCACGGGGCAAGTGCTATATCGATCCTGTCAATCCAGCGAGGCCTTATTGTTGACAGAGAATTTCTTCGAGCAGCGTTGTAACTGTCTCGAAAGCTAACTGACATGTCGCGAAGGCAGCAGGTGGCCGTGTCATTGGAGAAAGAAGAAGACTCAATGTTTGCCAGAAGCGAATTCACAAAGGAACACCCTCCTCCCTTCGGCCGTGGGCTTGTCCCACCCTTTCGCAGAGACGAGCCTCGCGAGAGAAACTTTCTATTCTACGGGTAATTTCGCATTCTTCTCGGAATTTATTCGCGAAAATCGGTATTCCGAATCCGGGGCAACTCGCTGAGACGGCGAATCAACCGCGGCGAAACTTTTCCAACGATTTCCCCCTGTCCTTCCCCCCAGCCCCGTGTGATACTGGTTTTCCGGTCTCCACCTGAACCGTTTCCCGGTCGCATGAAATGTATCTAAAAACTGTTCGTTTTTGCAAAGCACAGAAGCGAGCGGCTAGGTAAACTCGATACGTAGCTTTGACGGCGTTCGTCCTGCGATCAGAGGAGTCTACGAATGCTTCTGATCACAGGGAACGTTGCATAACTTCAACGTTTAATGCCCCGCTTCCTTAACGTCACCGCGAAAAAATTGCGTTGCCAGCCAACGTTTTCGGGCTGCGAAGATTTCCGCCGCGGCGACGTCGCGGCAACCACGTTCGAAGGGTTTTCGCTAAAGAGATCCGGTGACCGCATAATAACTTCCTAAATAAATAAAAAGCGGCCTGTGAAAAGAAACGCGAGATACCCGAGAGATTCTCTTGCGCAGTCAAAAGGGTGCCGAGATACGAGTGCAAGCATCGAGAAAAATTCATGAAAATTTTCGAGCGCGCGGGAAGTAATTTTTTCAGATCGTTGTGCACGAAATTAATTGATTCTACCAATAATGTACTTTAAGGAATGAAGATTTAACAAAAAACGCAGAAACATATATATTCTGAGAAGATGCAGTGTATAATCACATTATAGTGTGCATAGTGAATAAAAATATGTGGCAGTGAAAGTTTGATCAAGCTTTTCTTATAGAACTTAAACAAAATAATAAAATACCAAGAATCTATTTGAAAATCTGTAACAATTTTGTGCAACGCAGAATACGATGTTCTGTTTATGCAGAAGATTGTTCGGTCTTTGAAAATATTTCATTGAAAATTTAGTGAAATACAATGACTTTATAATTAAGTTCATAAATAAATGAAGTATTATAAATATTGTGTGGAAATTGTAATAAGTGGTAAACAAAAAAAAAATAAAAAATAATGACACACAGTGAAAAGCAATATAAATATCTATAGAAATAGAGGTAAGTAATGAATCCAATATTTCATTTACGCGATAGGTTGTTTCGAAACAGTGCTAAAAAATGTTCCACCAAATCTTCAGTAACATACAGTGATCTCGCAACAGTGTCACGATTAAACTAGCTGCACACAGTGAAATCTAAGTGTTTAGAAAGATTACGGTAAGTAATTCAAGTTTTGTATGAATTTTAGTAAAATACAATGACTTTGTAATTAACTTCATAAATAAATGAAATAAGGACACACAGTGAAAAGTATTATAAATATTGTATGGAAATTGTAATAAGTGGTAAACAAAAAAAATAAAAAATAGTGACACACAGTGAAAAGCAATATAAATATCTATAGAAATAGAGATAAGTGATGAATCCAATATTTCATTTACGCGATAGGTTGTTTCAACAGTTTCACGAATCAAATAGCGGCACACAGTGAAATCTAAGTGTTCAGAAAAATGACGGCAAGTAGATTATTAACTCTATCATTTCGTACTTCGTTAATTAATTTCCCGGAGCCGGAATCCCACCGGTATCGCCTAAAAACAGTCCCCTAATCCGCCTGACAAGTGCTCGCTTGTATTTAGTCATGGTAAAATGCGCCCGGCCCCGGGTTTAATCCAAATTTGCAGGGCCAGTTGCGTGTAAGCTTAATGAACACTTAGGGTCGGGGGTGCGCCGGCGACGTATCGGAAAGTCCAAGCTGAAGGACACAGCTTTGATCTAGCTGCAAAACTGCTGGGATTTTGCCGAGTAGGAAGTTTAATGACGTAAAAGGATTTTTCCTTGCGACGGTGCTCGAGCAGGCGTCACGTAGAATGTCCGCCAGTCTCCTTAAGGAGGAAATAATGTAGAAAGAGTTGATGGCTCGTGACAGAATGAAAAGTACTGTTCAGTGTACCCTCCGTTACCTCTCCTCGCCGTTTTAACAAGATATTTTCTGTTGCGCGGCGCGAGGAGACGGGCGCGCAAGCCAGAGCCCAGGAAGCATTCGTTACGTCGCGCTTATTTTATTAACGCGTAGTTAATTCCCACCGTGTATCTTTACCCTGCGCTTTTTTCTTCTATTTCCCGCCATACATCTTCGCTCTTTTTTCGCCCTTTGTCACGACGATGCGATGCCGCCCGCTTTTCCTGCTCCTCTTTTTTTTATTCGCGGCAGGTCGCGCTCGAATTAAAGAGCGTTAATCTCGGAAGTCTGAGAGTCACGTATCAGTTAATTGTATTGTTTCAAGTATTTCTAGCTGGAAGAGAAAGAGAGAGAGAGAGGAAACCTTGCGAAGATATCCTTCGATAAAACGGTCGGGCTTTTATTGGTTTCGCTCGTAAAGATACGTATAACTAGAACTAAGACGCTCATAGCGCGATGCGTTCCTATTCCGTTTAAGCCGATTCCACAACCGGTCCAACCTACTTCCTTTATTAGATTTCTTTTTTTTATTTCGCCGAATAGGGCCGCTCAACGGCGCACGTGTATTCCCCAGATTTCGTTTTACCATCGCTTCTCTTTCTCGTCGGAAGGGAAAGCGTTATCGTTACGATAGCGAGCAAGCAGAAAGTTCTTTCATCGATGGAACTCCGAGATTGTTTCATGGGGGAAAACAGTGAACACAGTAATGATAGCGCGATCCCTCGAATCCGAGATATTCTAATCAGTCTGCGAAATGAAGCTCGGCCGGGGATGGCCATGTTTAAAAAAAAAAAAATAGAGAAAGAAAAAAAGGAGCGGATGCCGGCGGACGTTAGTGTGTATTTGCCTTTAGGCGGGCAGGTGTAACGACCGAAAAAACCAGGTGGAGGCGGCCCACCGAGTTACGATCGTAAAAAACGAAAGCTGACGCCGGCGGAAGCAGAGAACTCGCGGCTGTCAATAAATTCTGCCATCGACGAGCCAGAATAGTTTGATGCGTTCCAAGAACGAGTCAATCTGCGCGCCGATGCTCATGGAACCATCCAGTCGCAGTCGTATTACTATTTAGAGAATAATCGAACTGCCCTGTTTCCTTTTATTGTATTTTTAGCATTTATAGAATTCTCTCTGTACAGTGGCCAGCATATAAATCGGAAGGCTCGATAAAGGGTATAACCTTTTTAAAACTGGGCTAAATGGCTTGAGTTTTATTTAGACGACACAGAGACCAGTTTACTAGCCACTGATTATAATACTTTTTTAAAATTTTATTTAAATTATGTACTATTAATTATTATATTATTTATGTGTTTATATATTTATATATTTTAATTATATGTAATTATTAATCGTTATAATTGTAATAAACATATTATATTCTTCCATTATTCATGGATAAAGCATTAATCATATGTCAGATCAAATTGTAGAGATCTGGTATGAGAAGTTCTACTAAAATCTATTGGACGGTTGAAAAATGACCGATTATGGTACAAGACTTGAAGGAAGGCGCTCGACGGAACTTCCTTTCGCGTCCATAAACAATTTGAATCTCGCTGAGCGGATCGAGATTCAGATGCCGAATCTCGATAAAAAAAATGTAATGGCCGTGCTCCCTCGTAGGATTCCAGGCGTTCTTCAATTACGTTGATAATTATTATAGCCCCATTTAAATAACAGAAAATCTCCGTGCCCGGCGTCGTGACGTCGCCGGTCTCCTCTGTTTCAATGTCTACATTTTCTAATTAGCAGGCGGCGCAGGGAAGCGCCGACTATTACAAGCGATGCTAATTACTGTTTTTTCTTAGTTAAGACGGAGTAACGCTCGCTCCTTGAAGCACAGAAACTCCGTCAGATCTCGAGGGGGTTAGCGAGTGGCGCGGTTACTCGAACCGGATGATTAAATTCCCAAAAGCAGTCGCTGTACTCGCGATTCATCGTCTCCTTGAGGTGTAGCTACAGCGTAGGTCCCCGGAAGACCTCTGTGGTGGAGGTGCCTATAGGTGCAAAGGCCTTGAGGATGCAGCCTAACGTACCAAACCTAATCCTGAGGAAGTCGATGCGTCGGAGTTAACGAAGCGCCGTATACAACGGGTGTCGGGTTAATCGAGTTTAATCAACCTGGTCACAAATTCCGGCATTTATACGGAACAGTCGTTTACGGCACTTTTATTACGCTGACTCGATTATGCGAAACGCTGCCCGACGTGCACCGGTTGCATGAAATTAAGGAAACACCTAAAATCGTGAGAAAATTACCTAGCTCGCGTTTCCGATATCTAATCAGACTTGATTGTGTGTTCGTACTTAAAACATCTTTAAAATGACTTTCGAAGACTGTGCAAGCAATAATCATCGTTATTCGATTTTTATTGGAAATAGAAATTGTCTAAATTAATTGTGATAAGTCGAAAATAATCTAACAATGTTCTTAAATTCTTCGATGGTCTTTATGGTTTTGCATTCTAGTTACTCGTTTTTGTCAGAAATGTATCTAAT
Source organism: Megalopta genalis (assembly GCF_051020955.1). Classification (NCBI taxonomy): domain Eukaryota; kingdom Metazoa; phylum Arthropoda; class Insecta; order Hymenoptera; family Halictidae; genus Megalopta; species Megalopta genalis. Next base: position 7,475,816 of record NC_135025.1, read on the forward strand.
TACAGTAGAATTCTGATTATCCGGTTTACTCGGGACTGTGGCAATGCCGGAAAATCAAACATGCCGGATAATTGGACTACACCTGCATATGAAGTGATAGAAACAGCACATGTGATTTAAAAAAAAAACAATAGTATTACTGTAATGTAGTAATGCAATTTGTTAATAAAAAAAATAAAATATATACGCATACATATGTACAGTGAATCCCGTTAATATTCGGACACTATTCAAAACGCGATAACTTTTCTAGAACTGAAGTAAACGATTCGAATTCCTTTTTAGATGATAGAGCGATCGGTCTACTAGACTAGAATGCTTTTTTAAGATTTTGCTATTGCTTAGAATGACGAGAGAAAATAAAAAACTCGTTTCTTAACTTCTTCATCTGAGCCTATAACGAAAATTTCAAAAACGTGCAAGTTATACCAATAGTTTAAATAAATCACGTCGCTTATCCGTAACGATAATATGCAACGATCTTATTGCGAACAAAAGAAACTGCGTTCACGAGTAAAAATATAGGCAAATCTTAACCACGGATTGAAGAGTAAATCAAAATCAAATTGCAACGAAGTGCGGCACTATTCCATTGCACAATCTCGATCGGCAGTAGTCCGCGGTTTTATTCAACATAATAACTTCTTCCACGAATTGCAAGGGAGAATTTTCCGTTCTGGTCGCCTTATCATAATTGCATAAAATCCGCGGTTCAGCAACTGGCGCTAGGCGAGGTCGTTCAGGAGGAACAACGAGACACCATAATCTAAGTACAGGGAACGCGTCGGAACAGCGTTTGGCCGTTCGAGGAAGCAATTATTTAGACGCGGCTGCGATATGCTCTGTCGAGAAGGGTAATCCCCTATTATTTTCAATGGTGTGTTACAGTCGCTGATTACTTTCCGCGCGTATAACCGCGGTTACGTATCACGCGAGACACGACGCGGAGAAAAATATAGGGGCCAAGATAGCGCGCGGCTCCTCGAGAAACATGTCTACAGCATTAAGGCAGACACATGTCCCGATGTCGGGGATATTTATGATCCCGGAAATCTCTGGGGGTAGTTACTCGACGACCGCGATGACGATATTCCCCGACTAAAAGTGGAAGGAAAGAGGCGGCTGCAACGTGACCGTAAAGATTCGAGTAGATAGTTGTTCCATTAAAATATCCCGGCTGTCCCTGCTGACAAAATGGACTCTGCTTTGACAATTTAACGGAGTTCGCTTGGTTACTTCGTCTTTAAACCGGTTACCAAACGCCTAACTGCCTGCAAATGTGAAGAGACACGAGAATGAAAGCGTCGCTATGGCATACTTTACATCATGGGTGCAAACGTTTATTGCTGCTTCGAAGCTAATTCGTCATCATTCTTTTTGACAAGATACAGGCAGCCCTCCTACAACACGGCATCCTGTAACGCCGTTTCGCTCTAACATGATAAGAACATTACGGAAACCTCTTTGTACGACAGTTCTACAGCACTGGATAGCATGATTTTTGTTTAGCATATTTAAGAATTAAATTACCTTGAAATAATGACGGGAAGGGATAATGAACTACAGTGCCTTTACATGAAAATATAATATTGTTACGGCGACTTGTCCGAATCAAGTCGCTGTAATGTGAAACTGCCCTGTTGTGAACAACTCCTTAAAGAATAATAGAAGATAGGGGTCGAGATCGGACCGTCGAACGATCAACATCCCACTTCTGAAAGATCTGAATTGTTATTATATCGAATTGTGTTATAGTTAATATTCTTTATTGTAAATAAAATGCCGCGACGCTAGAGAACTGGTGTAATTCGCAAACAATATGTAAAATAATGTTCTGAATAATATAAAATAATATGAAATAATATACAATAATGTCCTGATCTTCTCAAATCAATCTCAATCTTTCCAGCGCCGCCTGAAATTATTTCAATCCTTTCGCTGTCTCGCAACGAAGCGGCTAAAACCGTGTCCAGGATAAACAAGCGAAGTTCGGACACAAAGAAACGAAGATCCGGAAAATGTCTAGAGACGAACAAGCGAAGATACGGAAATAACACTTCGCGTCATGCACGAACCTCTCTCCCACCGCTTCGCAACAAAGTGGATAACAGAGTTCGCAGGAGACAAGGATTCGGAAATGGAATTCAGAGGAAATCTACGTGGCAGCAAATTACGAATAGTTCGTCGGCAGCCGGCGCCAAAGGCAAGGTCAAAATTCCGAGGGCCTGTCGAAGCGGCGATCGAAGGTAAAGGGAACAGTGTTTCTCGCGGGAGGAATAATTAGGACCGAGCCGGAGAGAGGTAACGGAAGATTTTTCAGCGATGTTTGCGCTTTTCGCGAGACTTATCCCCGCCGCCGTTAATCCCTCGATGGTTCGAGGCGTCAGCCACCTAGCCCCGCGTATTTGTTCTGTCTTATTAATTTACAAGGTGGAGGGAACCAGAAGAGGTAGATGCTGAATAAATATCCAGCAGACGAGGACGAAATTCGGGATACTCAGCCCTCGAAAGCACACCCGTAGCACAGAGGCGAGCGGTGTAAGACCGTGTTTAATTTATTTCGACTGCACAGGACCCAGACATTAAGCTTCCACTATTCTCCTCCACCTTCCTTATTTGCCTTGCATTCGTCACCAGGGCCGGGGGAGAGTAGGTTTCGTCTCGGGGAACGCCTCCGGGCACGGTTTCCTTTGCTCGCCACGAGCAAGTCTAATCCTTTTCCTTTCGCGTTTGCCCCCCTCCGTCACCCCCCTCGCCCTGGCATCGTCAGCGCCACCCCCTTCAACGCGCGAATTACACGTTAAGAATCACATTTAACGTTCGCCATAATTTCATCCGGCCGTTTTCACCGTGCTCCCCAGGAACCGGGGAGAGTTACGCTCTGTTCGCGGCGGAGGAGGTGCGTCGGATTACCGCCGGTTGTTTCAGGAACTCGCCGCGGCTTTTTGATAACGCCGAAGAAACCGGATCGCTTACGTTAATTAAATTTTCAGATGGCCGGGGTCACGGCTATCCAATTTCGCCGCGGGGTCGATATCCATTACTCGATACGAATGCCAGGTTTTCTGGAAAAAGGAAAAAACCGGCCGGCCGGCCGGTGTTGTTATTGCGTTCCGCGTTAATTACATTCGACCAAGGATATCGCGGACGCGTTACCTACATCGCTCCCGAGAGCTGGTCTATCTGCCCCCCTCTCTCTCTTTCTCGCTCTCTTTCTCTTCTCTTTCTCTCGCTTTTGTTCGACTAGCTCGACCGGTATGATGTTTCTTCGGCCGAACGAAATTCGATCAAACGTCGGATAAAAAGGAGGTAGAAAAAGCTCGCGGCCGGCCCGTAATTCCCGGCAGACGATCTTACAAAGATTTCTATCTTGTAACTTGTAAGAGCCTGTTGGTTTCCATCCCGTTGCCGTGTAATCAGATTACTCGATTCGGTTGATTATTCACTCGGGATTAAGAAGTTTCATTAATTAAAAGGATCGGAATTGTAGAAGACACGGCTTATTAATCTGTTCGAGGACGAGGATTATTTCTAGCTCACTTTTTCGTGATTATAACGCACACACGCAGATCTGTTTTCGAGCGGTCTTCTTTCGCGATTTTCTTTTTGTGCGGCTTTCTTCTGCGATCTTTTTATGCGAGATATGAACGAATTTCCCATCAAAATGCGAAGTCCCTGAAAGGTATGTGCAAGCGGACACCAGGTGATTTCTCATAAAAAAACATGAAAGAGAAACTATAAAACAGCTGTTTTCTGTTCGGGACTTAGTGTCCGAGAAAATCGAGTTTGAATATTCAAACGTGAGTTTTTTTTTCATTCTTCTTGTCATTCCAAGCAACAGCGAAATTAAAATACAGCATTTTAGTTATGGTTTAGTAGACGGATTCCTCTAGCATCTACAAATAAAAATCGAGCCGTTTAGTCCGGTACTAAAAATGTTATTGCGTTTTAAATGTCGTCCGAACATTGATGATGATACAGTGACTCGCATTAATGTTCGGACAACTTTTAAAACGCAGTAACTTTTTTTAGAACTGCACTAAACAACTCAATTTTCATAGATCATTTCATAGAAACCAGAACGAGAAACGAATGCAATTTGCCGCATTAGAAATTCTCTATGGTAAAAATACTATATATATACTATACTATCTACTACTATACTATACTATCTACTACTATACTATACTATACTATACTATACTATACTATACTATACTATACTATACTACACTATACTATACTATACTATACTATACTATACTATACTATACTATACTATACTATACTATACTATACTATAGTATACTATACTATACTATACTATAGTATACTATACTATACTATACTATACTATAGTATACTATACTATACTATATATACTATACTATCACTAATATTTGCTGATATGCACGTTTCCACTAATTTTGTAATAATCATTATTAGACTGCGAATCTTCACGCATTTAAGCTATTTACACAATTTAAAACTCCTATGTTTTACTAGCAAATTTTAAATTGTGTAAATACTACAAACGCATAAAGATTCTCAGTCTGCTAATGACCGTCAAAATAACCGTTAATATTAAAAATTACGCACCCTAGTAATTTGCAGCGTCTGCTCGCGCTATGAATGCAAATGGCGGCTGGCGGGGGTGTCAAACGTTTGAGAATTTATCAAAATCAGAGAAGGCCATCGGGGTGACAGGGCTTGTTAGGGGGACGACTCGTACGGGAATATCGGCAAGATTAACGGCGAAAGAACGTGAGGCGGGACGCGGGCCGACAAACGACTTGCAAAAGATTCCTCGGAGGTAAAGTAACAAGTTGCGGTCGAGGGGACAAGATTTCTTAATTACCTCTGGAATAGAATTCGCCCCCGAGTGCTTAGCACCGCGTGCGTGCCTCTCCGATGCTCCTTAAAATCTGCGAACAAAGGCTCGGTGATCTTGCAAAAAGATTTTCCCAACAACAACAACAACAACAACAACGGTATCTCGTTGATGCGGCTCGCTGTGAGGTGCAAGCTCTCGGGTGTCGGGCCCGCCCGCGTAGCTCATCGCGATCATATTTATCAAAAGTAGAGACGCAGACAAGATAGTTTAATTAGCAGGAAGTTCGGTCGGCCGTGGCGCGGGTAGAATGATTAGTTTTATAATAATTAGAGGAACGAGGAGCCGCGGCGAGATAGTTATTATGAATTAGCCCGATATCTCGCGTCGATGCTTTCTCGTCGCTTCTCGTTTCAGCCCGACTGCTAACACCGTAAACTCATCTCGCGGTTATTACAAAAGGGAGATTGAGAGAAGAGCAAGGCAGAGGTGAAACTTTCGTGAAACTCCTTAACGAGACGTAACAAGGTCCATTCTTTACGGTGTGCCACGGAGCTGCCGGGAAAATGGCCGGGACGTACACCTATAATTCGGCGGAATCAGCCAAGTTCGACGATAAATAAGCGAAAAATATTATGTGCGAGCACGGGGCTCCACGCGCGCGTTCGCCTCTTTGTTCGCCCTATCGAAACGCCACCGTCGCGGAATTTCTGTCGTAGATTGCCTCGCGGAAACGAAAATTAGACAAAGCCAGCAGCGGCAGCACTCGCTAAAGTTCCATTAGGTTCGGAAACGGGAACTCGTTCGGGACAAATTCGCCGTGGAACGACGCGCGAATGATGCGCGATTTTTCTTCGCGAAAGCATTTAGCAGATTAAAATCCGTGCACGCCGCGCGGCGGCGGCGACGGCGGCCGCGTAATGCTATTTTAATTAGGTTCGTAAACAGCAAACCGCGGCTGGAACCATGCTTGGGAAGTTCAAACTGGGCCGCAGCGCAATAAATAAATGATAATTCCAAGTTCTTACCCGCGTTCCCCCGATTTATCTCCGCCGGGCTATCATTTTTTCAGCTTCTCGCCGTGCGGGGGAACTTCGTCGGAGGAACAGTGGTCTTAGGGGTCTTCGATGACTCCATTGGATGGCGGTTTTTAGTCCGAAACGCGACGCTGTCGCAGAATTTTGCGAATTTTTAAACGGGATACCTTTCAACAGAGGAAAACTTTCGTGTTGAAAGAGAAATATATTCGTTATACGATAACGTAAAATTTTCAATTAAATTTCTATTAAAAATCTGTTACAATTCAAATTTACAGGACAAATTCACCGCAATAAAATCTTATATTAAATATTTATTATAATTGATATCACTTCCATTCAAGATTAATTAAACTAAATTTCTAATAAAAATCTACTGTAACTTAAAATCTTCAATGAAACTTGTATTACAGATCTATTACGATTCAAATTTATAATAAAAATTAGTTACAATTACGTCGTATGAGCGATAGGCGTTCATGCGAATGCCTATGGCACGAGTTCGTGGAACGCGTAACGCCATTATCGCGGTATAGCGGTGTATCTAATCTAATCAAGTTGAAACTAAAAAGTCAACTTGTACGACATCGAATACTTGCTCAACGTTCTTACGTTCTGCGGATTCTAATCAAATTCGGAAAATATAATAAATTCGCGTTGAAATGAATTCTCGCATCTGGACAAACTTTCGTCAAGATGGACAAGATTTCGTCACTGATACGCGTTCGTTGAAATGTTAAGGAAACGAAATTCCTTCGTTGAAAAGAGACACGCGGTCCTGATAAGCGCAAGTGCGGATGCAGCTTATGGTGAAAATAAAAATCTTCCATGAAACTAGAAGAAAAGGGACACGGTAATTTCGTTCAGAATTGATGGGATCAAAAACTGAGACGTTAAGGAGCGTATAATTTACGGTTTGCCGCGGCCGCAGTATGTTCAAGATCGACACTAATTGGGTTCGAAGCGAGGCCGAAGAGCGCGGAAAGAGTGTACTCTTCATTAACCGAAATCTAAATTCTATTAAATCATAATTTGCGGGGGCGTTCTGCGGACTGGTAAGCGAGATTATTACCCGGCGAGATATTACGCTTTTCAATAAACGCCGGGCCGCCCTCTATGTCGTTAGAAACGGCGGAAAGTTCGCCGGTGTTGGTGCACGCGTGATGTTAACGCAGCATTAAAAGTTGTTGGCCGTCGACGGAATTAAATTTAATTACGCCCGCCCCGGGCATACGTCATTCTAAAGTTCTTCAAATAACTTTACAAGTTCTTCATTAACGCAATGTCGGCCATGTTTCGCCGAGGCGAACTTCTCGCGGAAATACAGTAAACGTTACGAATTTAATTATTTCAAATGCCTTGTTGCTCCGCTGCGTGCATATGCATACCTGCACGCGAACCCTCTGCAGTCCCGAAGCGATATTGAAATGGATATTGCCGCTGCGAGAAGACGGCACTCGCGTGATCCTGCCAACGAAACTCTCCAGTTTATGTCTCTCTTTCTCTCTTCCTCTCGATCCTTCTCTCTCTCTCTCTCTTTTGCTCTCGCTCACTCGCTCTCTCCTCCTCTCGCTCCCATCCCCTTCCCCTCACCCCTCTCTTTGTCAGTCTGAATCGTTCAAACTTTTCATTTTGTCAACGGTCACGAGTTCATTGAAACTACGACACCGACCGCGGACACGAACGTGTGGTGCAACTAGCGATGGCCTAGCAATCACTTTGAATCCCTTCCAATATACACGGTGTCTCCAATTGATGGACAAGAAACGCTACTCCGCGTTAAAAAGCGGACGAACGACGCGACATAAAATCGCCCCGCGGCTGTTTTCACGTTTAACATGTCAAGCGACGAAAATTTAGCCGAGAGATTTATCCCACGAAATCGAAGCGATTCAATCAGTGAAACCGTATAAAAAGGTTTACCTTTTAAAACGTAATAACGTTAAAATGAATTAGACGACTAGAAGCTTTTTTGGGAATGTTGGAAGGGCTAATTTACAACGACTAAAATATTTTCTTTTATTTTACCGTTTGCTCGGATGAACAAAAAGATAAAAACTCCCGTCTTCCACTCATCAAGAAGCTTCCACTCATTAGATCATGCAACTTCACCCCCAGACTCCGCATCTTTATGCGAACTCTCATTTTCATTAATCATTTTCTAAGTATCTAAAAACATGAAATATAATATTACGAATAATTTTCAATAGTACGCACGTTTTCTTGCATTTTACACACTCGCATGCATCGTAAGTGCATGATTCGAGTGATTCGATTCCATTACTAAGTGATTCCATCGCTTTAGGATTCTATTACTTTGTGATCACTCTGCATAATTTTATGCATATTAATTTTGCTCTATTTTCAAGAAGTCACGCGACGCCTACAGAATTCATGAGAAACTTCGCAAAGGAAATTGGTAAAATGTCTTCTAATTTCCTATCTTCTATTTTCTGTTTTCCGTAGATCCGAAGTGATCCAACACGATCTCGAGTCATTTCGGATCACGTCCGAATAACCGACAGCCTTGACAATCCTGTCAAAAAGCAGTTCCGAAAGTCTCGAAAGTCTTCGAGACTCTTAAAACTCTTTAAGCACTCGCGACTAATGTCAATGTTTGAACGAGTAAAAGCGCATCGTTGAGATAATATTATGACCCTTAATCAACATCGCGAATGGTATCAAAGCTTTTAGAACTCGAGCCGCATTCCCGGATCTTCTGGACTTCCGAAATTATTATATTTACCGAATGCCTCGAACTTCCTAATAATTATTGATTCTCGAATCACGAGTGTGATTGAAGACTTCGCAGTGCTGCGGGAGTATATCGAATATTCGCCAGGTGCGACAACTGTATTCTGTGCTCCTAATTGCTGTTAGCGCGGATGGACACCGTGACATGTTTAATCTGTTTCTTGGTTGTTCGTTGCTCCGTTGTGCACTGCCATGTCGCCGATTTGCTAGGAAACTTCGTAGAACAAATATCTGCGGCTGCAAGGAGAACGCCTCAAGTCACACGTTTTCACCTCCGAGATATTGTCGCTTCGAGTTCTCATCGCTAATGCTTCGTATTAGCGGTGTTTCAAATTGCATGATTTCTTTCTGAATTTGTTTTTACCATGTTTGTTCTGATAAATACGTAAATCCTATATGCTACAGTTCAACCGAAGTGTTAACTTAAATTTCTTGAAATTCTGACTTGCCACGTGATCGTTGCATAAATTCGCACATTGTCATCGGTTTCATAGTTCCATTGGTTTTAAGCAAAGGTTTCAAGCAAACGTTAAAAGTCTTCCCTATATATTTTGTACAGAACATATTATTGTGGAGAAATAAATACACCGTCTGTTTTCGTGAAAAACAAGAATTGAGGAGGAAGCAAAATATATAAATATAATATAATATAAAATAATATAACATATAATATAATATAAAATAATATAATATATAATATAATATAAAATAATATAATATATAATATAATATAAAATATAAATATTTCTTTCCTTTGATAAATCTCATATTTCACTCCCTAATTTTTGTCATAAGTACAGAAAATCATAATTAAACTTAAATGTAACGTCTCACAAAAATGATAAAATTGAATTACATTTTGCACCACAACGAGTGCGCGCATCTTCGCGGTTCCGATGATCCTAGAATAATCAATTCCGTAGTCTGTCATCTGACCAGAAATTTCACGACTGTAAAAGTCGCGAAAAGAATACACGCGCGCGTAATAATTGTTTTACAGATCTCGTTACCGGCCTTAAATTTATTACACCGAAATGGTCCTTCCACTTGCCGTCAATCCGGTTTTTTCCCGTGCTCGGTCAATCTGTCGCAATAAAACGGCCAGTAAACCGGTACACACTCTCGTCGAACTATCAGGCACTCGTGGCTGAAACGCTTGAACGCGACGGGCTCTGCAGCCCGGGGTTTTATCAGAGGTGTATCGTCCTCGTCTCGGAGCTACTAGTTTTCGAATTGTTGAATTGCAGTGCACCGGATATCATTTCGTTAATTGACGAAACTTCCCGATACGGTTCCACCGCGCTGCCCGTTGTTGTTTTTTTTCGAGGACTTTGCACTTCTGTCATACGAGGATATTGGAAATAAATCAACGGAAATCATATTATTGGACTTTTACAGACTTACCTGCTTCTATATCGCCGTTGCAACTTGCATTATTGCGGCTGGAAAATAATCGGCACAATCAATATCGTGTGTACGATCTGAAGGGAGTGCTCCGAATTTTTATTGTTAATCGGCCGCTATAAAAACGAGCTGCGAGGATCGAATAATCGTGTCTTCTCTTCCCAAATTGTCCATTTTTCCATTTTACCAAATCTGAGCGTCAATTAGGGAGAATTTACTGTTGTTCCAAATTAACCGCAACACTGAATTTTCACGAAACGAAGGGCCCGAGTTCGGCCGATTAAAATCAAACAACGCCCTCCTGACCCCCGTCACGTCTCGCTCCCCCGTGGCCGCCATTTTCGGTTAGGAGCACATCAGAGGCATGTACCTGTGCTTTCTGTGGATCTGTGTATGTATTATTTATGCGACCGCGAGCGAGACGCGCGACGGGAATCAGGAAGCGTGGAACAGTCGCGGCAATTTTACATCTTACAACAAAAATACTTCTCCCACGATTCAGGTTAAAATGCTTGTGAAACATATTCATAAATTTCGCACATTTTAGAATAATTCTAGAACAACTTGAAGAAGAAGAAAGAAACTGTACTCCGTGTGATCGATAAGAAACGCGTACGAAATTGATCTTAAAAATCGGTGGACGCAGCTAAGTGGTTAAAAGTCAAATTTCTGGTGAAATTAACTTCAGATCCGAACGAGTTAACTTTGGCAAAATTAATCTCGGATCTGAATGAGCTAACTTTGAGAAAATTAGTTTCTGGGCTTGAACTAGCTGCGACGAAATCTGTTTCAAGTCAGGGGCGAAAAGTTATTCAGTCTGTAGATTTTATAATTTCTGTTTATCATACAGTCGAGTATTGTTTCGTTCCATCGTCGTCCTGAGTTTGTTGCGTTGTTATCTTTCTGTGAAGAGCTTTTCATGAAAAATCAAGAGAAATAGTGGTGCACGATATCCGAACAATTTTATTTATTTCAAGAAATATCTATGTAGTCCTCGTTACTGACGTGTTCCCCTTCAAAGTCTCCATCGACTGTGACACACTTGTGCCAGCGTTGTTTTCAATTTTCAAAATATTTGCGAAACGCACTTCTTGAAACTGCACACAGCTATTTCAACGTGTTTGCCTTCATTTCCTCTACAGCCGCAAAGCGGTATTTATTCATAGTTTTTTCATCCTGGAGAAAAGGAAAAAGTCGCAGGGGGTCAAATTAGGTGAATGCGGTGGCTGCAGCATCACTATTGCTTTGCTTTTTGCCGCAAATTCACGAACGAGTAGCAAAGCACAAGTCAGTAAATTTCGGGGCTAATTAGGCTGCCTAAAAGCAATTCGACGATTAACGAGAAGAATTTTCGAAATGAACGATGAAAAGAAATTTCGATAAAATTTTCAGGCATTTTTTAAATTTCTATTATAGCCTCAAATGAAGAAGTTAAGAAACGCGAGTTCTTTTATATATTTCTTTATCATTCCAATATAGTAGCAAAATTAAAAAAGAAGCATTTTGGTCAACATCTAGTAGACTAATCCCGCTATCATCTAAAAAAAAAGAAAAATTCCGGTCACTTAGTCCAGTTTTGAAAAAGTTACTGCGGTTTAAAAGGTGTACGCTCAATTTTGCGAGTAACTGTATACGATCCAAGGATCCATTGTTATGCGAATAGCGTGGGGAATAAAATAACTTTCGGAACTTTTCGGTAACACCTCGCGCAAACACACTTCTCCGGCCGCGCGAGCGTAGCAACATTGCGTTGGTTTCCTCCAAGCCTTAATTGTATGGAATGCATTTGGCGAACGAGCCGCTCTAATATCGCGCGGTACGATGCTCCAATTACTCGGTGTTTGTTGCCGGTGATCTGCGCGGGACATGAGGACCGGATGCGGTGTATGCGGACGCGAAATATGTAGTTGGTTTGAAAGGGAGGCGAAGACGGCGTTGTGCAATAACGCTAATGCTCGTGGTCTCTAAAAGGTGATCTACACGAAGCCGTCACGTCAATCCGTGGCGCGCACTGGCTTCCGTTCAACGTTAAGCTCGGACACGTGTACTACGGGCCGGAAACCTGCCGGCAGCTTAAGTTTATCCAGACTTCATGGATTATGTCGGAGCAATATTCGCCTCGAGCTGGACTCTCCGTGGCTGGAAAGGTTGTGGCCCATTGATCGCGGTCGATGAAAGAGAGACGTACCGTGTAGCTGCCGGGGCCGTGGTTACCTATTTTCCCCGGTCGAAAAATTTACGAGCCACAACTTAGACATTGATATTCGTGTCCGCGAAGCGTTTTACGCCTTTGCACGCTGCCTCATTCCGTTATTTAGTGGCAACGCGGACAGATACAGGCTCGAAGATCGATTCATCCTCGAACGGTGTTCCTGTTTCCTTGTCTCTGTCCTTTGTCCCTTTTTATCGCGGTAGTCAACCCTTATGTACAATTTTCCTCTCCGATAGTACAGAAAATGCTGTTTCAATCAGCACAAGCGAAAAATATGCCTGAAATGCAATTTATTAGTTCAAATCTTCAAAGTCAATCGTGCCTGATCTTTGTAGATTGTAGATTATAGGCACGCAGTAACTGGTTCCAGAACTTTTTTATTCTTTTTCGTAATATTGGAAGAAGATTCGACACTTGTTTCATGGGGAAATTAATATTGATAAATTGCCTGATCTTCGTGGATCGTAGATTATAGACACGCAGTAACTGGTTCCAGATCTTTTTTATTCTTTTTCGTAATATTGGAAGAAGATTCGACACTTGTTTCATGGGGAAATTAATATTGATAAATTGCCTGATCTTCGTGGATCGTAGATTATAGACACGCAGTAACTGATTCCAGAACTTTTTAATTCCTTTTCCTGATATTGGAAAAAGATTTGACACTTGTCACATGGTTAAATTAATATTGATAAAGGAAACTTTTGAAATTTACCTTCGAGTTCTTAAGAAATGTCAATTAAATTGTTGAAGTTGTTTCTAGTAGAGAAAACCCCTGAAGTCCGCAAACAGGGCAGAGTAATTGGCTTCTCTACTCTACGACAATGCCCAGATTATGAGAAGGAACGTATTACACTAGAAAAAAAGCTTCTCAAAGACAAGTACTCTTTTCCTCTTTGCATTCCTTTCTTCTTATGTAATCCCGATAAAAAGGGACTAAGAATAATCTAGAATTTCCTTGAACAATGTTCGGTAATATTTTAGAAACAACTAATAAGTAATATTCGAACAGTCCTGTATTCACTAAATAAATCGTCTGGTTTGAAGCACGAATAAACAAAGAAATAGAATTATAGTTAAACATAGAACTGGGTAGCCGGTTCCACGCGTAAAGGGTTAGAAAGAAAAGCTTGTCAGATTGAATCGATCGGGTTCCGTCGCAATTTTTCTGCTTTGTCATTCCCTTCCCTCGGGACACCATGTATCAACCATAGAGCTGCCGGGAACCCGATCAGCTGACGAGCTCGGAAGACCCGGTTATCAACGTTCGTGACATTAAAGGTGAAATTAGAAATGTATCCATCAATGTTCCCGGCCCCCGCGCCGGGCATCGGACACGGTGAATAGACTCGTGACCGGGGGAAATGATTTTCTTTTTACCCCCGTCGTAATTAGCTTCACCCTAGCGGAACACGGCTGCCATGAATGCCACGCTGCTGACAGACCGACCTGCAGTTTTACGTAATGTTAAGGGCGGATTCACGGGCAACTCGAGGCATCAATTAGCTCTTCCCGCGTGAAATAACGAAGCTGGCCCGATCGACACGACGACTGGGAAATGTACTAATTAAAGAATCATTGGGCCGAACATCGTGGAAAATCCTGTTTCGCAGGAGCAAGGGACTACGTTCAATTGTAGAATTCTCCTCGTTGTGAGAAACAAGTGTTATTCTTTACTTTACAATATGTATATTGTTTACTAATCAAATTTATTGGTAGAATAATTTAGAGCTAAGTCAACTTATGACAACTTTATAATTTATTTCATTTGTCTCTTTCACATTTTGGCATGTATAGATTATATTGTTTACTAACCAAATTTATTGGTGGAATAATTTAGAGTTAAGTTAACTTATGACAACTTTATAATTTATTTCATTTGTCTCTTTCACATTTTGGCATGTATAGATTACATTTTAAGACGTAAGTGTGGAAATGTGACTCGTGCTTAGTGGGATAGAATCATAATTGACATTTTTTCCTTATTTAAAATCAATTTATTTAAATTTCTACCAAAAATCTATTATAACATAAAATTTCTATTTTTATTTCCATTAAAAATCTATTATAGCTTAGAATTTCTATTTAAATTTCTATCATAATTTCAATTTTTAAAAAGAATTCATTAAAATTGACATCACTCTTGTTTAAAGACAATTAATTCTATTAAAAATCCATTATAATCCAAAAGAAAAAAATGAACGTAGTAATAAAACATGATCCGGATTTGTTCGAAATATGGAAAATCGCAAATATATCGGACGATAATATCGAAAAAGAGCCAGATTACATATCTGAAAAATATTGACGCGAATATGTATAAATATTTACGAGAACTGTAAATGCCAATTCTGTCGCTATGTAATTTGTACAGAAATACAAAAATATGTGTACTACTCAATATGAACTCAATATGTAGCTACTTATATGTTATATATTTAAATGATTATATGTTATATATTTAACTGATTCAAGTGCACACTATTAAATAGATTTTGTAACGTGCCCGAGTCCATAGTTCTGATAATACTTCCGAAAACGTTGATTCCATAACCTGAGATGCTTGGTTCAAAATGCAGTCGCGGGCTGACAATGCTTGGAACTTGGCTAGGATTTAAGGTCACCATTTTCTTGAAGTTTTCCGAGACGCTACGAAATGATGCCAACACTCGGAGACGCCATATTTGGGTGCAAAATGCAGAAGTTTCACCGTGTGCCGCTCGTATTTCGTTTTTCTTTTGGACAGATGCATATTGTTGCGATTTTTGAGAGTTTTATCATTGCGTCAACTTTTGTGTACGCTCTGCTCTCAGATATATGATCTTTGAAATGTAAATCCGTGGATCACCGCCTCTCTATAACATTTCGCGGGAAAATAATTTCCACAGACCACGGATATTTATTCATTTCGTTCATCAGAAACGTCTGTATAAAAATTGCATAATATCGATATCTTGGCAACTTATTACTGAAACAATTGAAAGTGAAAAGAGATAAAAATTAAAAGTGGAAGAAGTCGAAATTCTTAAAAAAGATTCGGAGCACTTAAAAATACCAATATCTTGAAAACCGCCGACACGATTAAGCTCGAAACAAATTATTTCGTTGTCCTTTAAGTTTACACATCTCCGATAGGAATGGATAGGCGAACCGTAGAAGCGGGAACACCGAAACGATTGGAAAGGGAATCGCTTTATTGTGGCGACCCTATTAAGATTCTTAAAAGGAAAGAAATCTGTTTGGCCGCAGTTTGCGGGAACCGATGCAGAAAATGCTTATTTCGCGTAAAGACCGGCAGTCTGTTCGCAAAGCACACTTTACTCGGCAGTTGTTAGAGGAGAATCCGACATGAGAGCGGGGGCCAACGACACGTCGATTCCTCGTCCCCGTCGCAGCCGGCGGAAGATAAAGTAATTCGGCCGTTTCGGGGAAACTTGTGGAAGTCGATTAAATTTCGTGATACAGTGAACAGCGCTGGTTGTTCGGTGATTTACGCGATGTTGTAACCTCATTCGCGGCTATCGTCCTGCAATTATCACAAATAATGGAGGATTTATGTCAGCCCTTCATTTGCAATTACCCGGCGGGATTTATAATCTCGTCTATCGGCCGCGGCTCGGCTTTCTCTCTCGTTTATTCTCATTTTGCCGGGCTGTCGCTGCTCCCGGCCCTGCCACCCTCCCTATCAGGATACACTTTCGGACGAAGTTACAGTCATCCATTACCTTGGACTATCCTTTATGGCCGTTATTTACGATTATTATTATTGCCCGGTGATGGCAGCGGCTATTGCGTGCCGCCGCCGCCGCCGCAGACAGAGAAACTCTCTCGTCTCAAGAAGAAGAAGAAGAAACCGAGAGGGCGCGGCACGAGTGTGTGGGTGTAGAGAAAAAGAGCGAGAGGCGACTCGGAGAAAGCTTCGCGTTCAAAGTTCCCACTTCGTAATTTTATTTTCGAGCTTCCCTCGCGCGCTGCAGAATTAGATGTTCCAGAGGTCATGATATCCGCATCGAAAGGGGAATTCAGTTACCCGCTGAAGTTTCGATTCTTATTCGATTCCGGTGGAGAGTTACATCTACTGTTTTTACGAAATAGTTTCTTCAACCCTTCCCTCGTACATCCATCCACCTCTCCCCCCCCCCTCCACCCGCAAGCCCCGGAAATTTCAACTCCGTGTACAATCGACTGGAAGCCCGCGTCAAGTTTTTGCGACGCTGCCGACTGAAGAGCCGCGAAGATTTCGCCGGAATGCGATGGGGAGGAATGAATTTATCTGGTTGTGGAACATTTTAGAGTACGACGGAATGTATGTAGTTCAGGGTAATTCCGTCCAAATCGGCAGGAAAATTTTATAAATCGGACAAGTGTGTGAATCATCGTGATCCCTGCCTGGTTACTGTGCTCTAAAAATAGTTTTACTTTTATTTAGAAACAACATTACGAAATTAAAGATACGGAAGTGTTTAAACAAAATGTCATCTGTAATTTTCACGACTTCTTGGGACCTGTAAAATGTGGAAACTAACTTTATAAATTTTTCTGTCTGTAGCATTGCCGTATGTTTTTAATAGTATGCTAAAAAACGTGTGTTATAACGTTTTTAACACTGGAACTACCGAACCCTAAACATGATTAATGTGTATATTGTTTTATAACATTTTTTTCCGTTTATAATATCTGCTGTAACAAAGTAAATCATCACAAAATTTATCGTAGAAACATTTTCATAACATCTCGATGTAATAGAAAAAAATCAGAAATTTAAATTCTACTATTAATAATACAGTAAAATGTGTCAAGTAAATGTTAAATGAAAGCAGAGTTAAAGAAGTGCAAGATTTAAACGTGAACGAAGCAGTTGCGATCGAAAAAAAATGAACAGAATAATCCAATTACATACTAAGGCTGCTTCAACTAGTCGAGGAAGTTCGACTGCTCCATTTCGGTGGTTTGATGTTACAGTGGTTTGACATCGTAAGCCTCTGGTATACTGAAGTCTATGCAGGTTCAGCGACCCGAACGATCCTTTGGTATCTATTAGGACATATGCCAGTCTGAGGCTAATCGAAATCCTTCGTTCGCCGAGATTCTCTGCCTCTCAGGAATCTTTAAAGAGTTCTTTCAGGAACGAGAAATCCAATACAGACATTTTTTTCAGCAGGCGAACGCGATTGTTCTCGATCCATTCAAACTGAAATAGAAAAGACTGATGCAAGAACTCAGCAAGCCTACTTTTTAGTAAACTGATACTTCTAATTTTATGCATTTCTCGATACAAAACATCGTCGAACCTTGGCATCGACGTAGCAAGAAATTACGCAGGCGCAGGACTGGCACAGCGAAATTCACAGCAGACCGAAATTTGGCATTTCCGGGAGAAATTACTGTACCACGAATAGGAGACTTTTGTTTCTCGCAATCCGCACTTGCAGCTGCTCGCAGAAACATCATCAGCCTCGTACACCCTATCGACAAACAATTCCACCCAATCCATAGCACCCACCAGCGGGGCCCTCCAGCAGTCTCGCCGAAAATTCAAGCGTACATCATGACGCATTACGATCAGTTATCGCGCTGCATAAACTATTTGCTATCAGTTGCATCTCGCAAGGAGCTAGATCATGATATAGAGCAGCCGGATAGGGGAGAAGGAGAGATCGAGACAGTCTAATCCCGGCGTTCCACTTCCGCTCCGTTATGGCCGAGCCATCCCCTATATCTCGCATCACGGGTCGCCGACCGAGAAGGTTACCGGAAGCTACTTTGAAAATCTGAAACTCCTGTAAGACCCTTGTGTACATGCGATTGGAGGGCGGCGGAGGGATGGTTGCGTGGATGGGCGAGTACGGGGCGGAAGGAGGCGGTAACAAAGCGCGGCTGGAATTTGTATTCCTTTGATCGGTCGCGTGTCGGCTACGAAATCGAAATCTATTTCTCAAAGCCCTTTGAAAGCGTGGCGAATCATTCGAACGCGGATTCCCGGCGATTCCGATGGAACAAAGAGCCCCCGTTTTCCGTCGCGGTGAGTGGACTTTTCCATTTTCAAAAATCACGGCCGGCGTTAACGCCGGCGACGCTCCGCGGCCCGGCGATGCCCGGGACAGGACACGTTAAGAACACGATCCACCGAGCTCCGGGGCTCTTTCTGTGTCTCTACGTGTGTCTTCTTCTTTCTTTTCTTCGCCGGTCTGTTTCTTCTCTCCTTTTTCTCTCTCTCTGTATTCTTCTTTCAACGGCGGCTCGGAGAACGGAGACACGCAGGGTAATGGAATGGAGAGGCGAAATAGAATACGACGCGAAGGTTGCGCGCTGGGGACCGGTATTATGGCGCTGCGTGAATGGAGAGTTTCCCAACGAGAAGTAAAAATGGAGGAACCCCCGTTATTGTTGTACGGTAACGGGTCTCGTGAAATATAATCGCGGGATGTTCCGGTTCAATAACGCTCCCTGGCATAGTTTCATCCGTCAATGCGTTTGTTTCGAGGAACGCGGGGTCGATTTAACCGCGCCACGAGGCCGAAGAATTTAATAAGTCGCGTGTGCTGCCGGTCTGAAGAGCTTCGAGCGTGTTTCGCTGTGGGTCACGGATAGAACGGTGTCGCCTAGCGAACGGTTATTAGTAATTCGTTGCTGTGCTAGGGTAAAGACAGGGGAGAACTACAGTAATTTCTTCGGGAAATGTTTGGAGTCGGAATCGAAAAGCGCAGATATGAGAATACTAAGTCGCGCGAAGACACGATTCTTCGAGCCTCGCGACTCGTTTTTATAGAAAGTCGGTGAAAAAAGGTAGCGGTTAGCGTGCCGGTTTAATTAATATGAATACATAGTAATGCTAGTAGTGATAGTAATGCTTTTTTCCAATTTATTGCCACTATTCAAAGGCAATTCGGAGGACACATGACACGATTCGAAGGCAATTCGGAGGCCACATGCCACGCATATAAGTTACCGAGATCTACAGAAGACGTTTTCTAAATTTTCGTTATAGGCTCAGATAAAAAAGTTAGACAATAAAAATAATAATTTTAATATATAACGTCTACTAGCCCAGTGTGCAATAACAATAGGAACAAAGCGTAATTCCGAAATGTAAATTCAGAAGCGTAACTACGAAAAAATCAGAAGCGTAGGTACACACGACTAACAAAATGTCTGCGGTCAATGTCCATTTTTATATAATAAAACTTTCAAGTGAAATTCCTCACGAACGGAAGCTCATTTTAACGAACGGTTACGAGGCTATTATTACATTATACATTGTATGCTACAAATTAAACCGGTTTTATCCTACAAGCGATTTCCACGACTGTGGTCTCTCCTTGTAAGAACTGCTAATCAACGTCCCCGCGAAAGAAATCGCAATGCAAGGGGTTGGGAAACGAAAAGGTGCTATGGAACGCGGTTGCGAAAGAAATAGGAACGCAAAAGGGTTTAAATGTCACCGCAACAGGCAGGTCTTTAATTTGAAATTAACGAGTGCTCGGAGTGGTTCAGTGTCTACAGCGTGAGACCGTATCGCGGGCCGAAAGTATATTTCTTGGGCACCTTTGAAATCGCTTAACTAACGCGGATCCGCAGTGGCTTAATGAAATTCCGCTGCAGTTTCTCTCCATGTTAAACAAAGGTTTCGGATTTCGAAGTGGATGAGATAGAGCGGAGGACTTCGGCAGGTTCGCTGCTACCCCCGGAAAACGATTCCCCGAGGCGTTGTTCTCCAGGACTTCCCATCATCGTCCTCTACCTATTCCCAGCCCCAGCCACCGTCGCTAACATACAGAGAGAGCCCCGTGTACTTCTCTCACACACTCTCTCTCTCTCTCTTCCTCTCTCTCCGTCTCTCTCTCTTTTGCAACCCCCCTAGGCGTCTCGGTGCCCCTCCCTTTTTCCAAGCCGCCGTAACATGCAGTCCGTTGTCGTCGCTCACGACGTTACCATTTACGTCCGAGCGCGTTACATCGTCACGCCGCTTTTGCGCCAGCCACCCTCGGAATCATCCCCGTGATCCGACACTTTCTTCCCGGGGAAAAACACCCTCTTGCGGACCCGTACTCGAGCATGAGCGTGCTCGCGCGCGCGCACCCTGGCACCGCAATCATCCCCAAAGCCTCCCGCCGAAGAAGCGGTTGCAATATCGTGCGAATGCATTCCCAGGCCAAAAGGAAAATCTTTCCCGCGGAATTCCTTCCGCCAACGCGTGAAAATCATATTCCCGGCGAACGTTCTCTTTCTATTTCATCAGCGCCAAGCTACGCCCGTAACGCGGAAGTCGCGCAGCTTTCGAATCCGCACGGAAATTCTTTCCTTTTTTTTTCCTTCCTCCCCATCTCGAGCACGCTCTCCGGAATATTTTTCTCAGCTCGAATCACCGTCTAAGTTTTCGCACGTGATTTGCGTTACGGGGGCGCCGCGATTGTTCCGCGGAGTCGGTTTTCACGAAATCGATTCACTGATCCGATGACGTGTCGCGCGAAAACGGCTTGATAACTTACGATAACTTCTTTTTGACGCTTTCGTTCCGACGGATTTTCGATTTACCGAACTATTCTGTTGTTTTGGTGCTCGCGTGGAACGCTATTTGTTGCGATAATCATAAGTTTTGTGGATCGTGTTCATCTTCTTTTTTTGGCGATGGAAATTAATACTTTTGTAGATAGTTATTCACTTTTTTACACTACAAATTATTCCTTTTGTTGATCGTACTCGTGGTTTTGCGTATGAAAGTCACCCTTTTGTCTAATAAAATTGTCCATCAATTTTTAAATTTAATATGACTTAATATTGTGGATAATTATAGATAAGTGAATGTAATTTTAGAAGGGTGTGTATTTTGTGTATTATAGGATTATTCAATATTGATGTGTATAAGCGAGAAGTACTATATAAAACAATTGAATTTCGTATTATAACTGGCACATCAGAAATCTCCCAGATCTCAACAACTTTTGTTAATAAAGTTTTTCAATATCTCGAAAAACGAGAGATTTCGTGTTAAAATAGCTTCGACTGCGAAGAGTTAAAGTATATTAAATATGAAATGTTTATTGTGTTGCACGTTTATTAATGCTCAGCAATCAAGGAGCACAGTAATTGAAGCACAGTATTCAGAGAGGGAGAACAGTAACTGAAGCACAGCATTCAGGGTGGGAGCACAGTAATTAAGGCACAGTAATGGATCTTTGTAGATCATAGACACACAGTAACTGGCTCTACAATATTTTTTAGTCTTTTATATATATAATACTATAGTCTTTATTATTATAATACTATATAATATTTATATTATATAATATATTATAATATAATATTATAAATTATACACTATATAATATTTACTACTATAATACTATAGTCTTTCTAATACTATAGTCTTTTATATATATTCAAAGATGATTCGATATTTGTTTCGCGCGAGAAAATTTCTATCGATAAAAGAAACTATGAAATTGACGTTCTTAAGAAAAATCTATTAAATTACTAAAATTGATTTCAGCAGCGAAAATTCCTGAAGTCCGCCAATAGGGCTCCTCTGTCCTAACGTGTTCGAAATGCATTATAGCGAAGTTTCCAAAGACATTTGAAAATAAATATTCCTTTATTTCTTCAGTGAAATCCGCGTAACTCGAACACGATTCGTCCAATTTTTAGCGAACGCCGTGAGAGAGGGTTAAACCTAAACGCAGTGTTATCGTCGCAGTTGAACAATAATCTTAGCCTGTCAGGGCAACCGCGTCGTCCCAGAATCCGGGCTAAAATTCCCTGGGAATCGAATCTGGACCGTTCGTGACCCGGTAGCCAGCGTTGTTAGGCGGTCGATCTTCCGAGGGCTTGATACCGTGTCACGACGTTAGTTCGACGTAACATAGTCCGAGTCGTGTATCCTCGTAATTGTACGTAAATGGGGTCCAGGAATCCCACGAAACTCCCAAGAATCGCAGCGTAACGGATGCTCGCCGGCTGCGATCCAAACGATTTCACCGCGCGCCGCCCGTAATCCAACGAGAGCGCCGGGTGCGCGCGGCGCGCGGCAAAAGATTAATCGAGTTACGAAAAGTTGATTGTAGAAACACGGGGCCGGCGAGGCGGGGGTGCCTCGGCCGCGCCACGGAAACGATTTACGCCGGTAAGAGCTGATCCGTAACAGCTACAGAGACGTAAGCTTATTCGGGAACACATTTCCCATTTGCATACGAAATGCATCCCCGGTTAAGCCGTTTGAGCTTCGTCTAACGGAATCACAATGACCCGGGGACATTCTGAGAAACAAAGCTGAGCAGTCCCGCGAACCCTCTCGCCGGACAATTTCCGCAGGTTTCGTGGGGGCCGCGGAGGGGGGAGGGGGAGACCTCGATCGAACGTTACACCGTTCCCCACTTGCCGGGTATTAATCTTGCAACCTCCCCCCCTCCCCCCCGTCTGCTTCCTACCGAATGCTTACCACCTGCCGATGGTGCAATATTGCCATTGTATCTCTCCGTTGACACACACTTATCGGTCGACCGGTCTCGGTGACCGATGTCGCGTCCATTTACATGCACGCCAAAGCTGGAAATTCTTTGGCGACCACCCCCGGCCCCGTTCGCCGCCCATCAATTTTTCCATTCGGCCATAAATTAAACATTCTCGTCGCCCGATGTCAAGCTCGACGCGGATCGTTTCCCGACCGTCATCCAAGCGGCTACTAACGCCGGTGCTCTTGACACTGGCGAATTCTGGATGGTTGGGGAGGTTCGATGGATACTGTAGCGTGAAGTCTTTGGGGACGGCGAACTGTCCTTGCAGTTTCTTGGGCAACAAAGTGGCAAAGGGCGTAGAGCAGCACACTGGCTAACGAAAGTGTTTGTTTTAACATGCGATAACATTTTTTAAACTGGATTAAAGGACTTGAATTTGTTTCCATTTCTTTGTTCTCATTCAGAAAGAGTTTTTTTATCCGATTTATTATTATTTAATAATTTTTATTATTATTATCTTCTTTCTATTATTATCTTCTTTTCTAACCTTGAAATAACCTTCAGATAACCTTGACATAACCTCGACATAACCTTGACAAGGTCGAGGTCAACATATGAAGTAAATAATAATATCATAAATATGATTATTCTTTAGAGAAATATGAAAAATATTATCAATAAGAAACTCCACCCATTTAGTTGTAAATCCACTTCATGCACGGAAATGTGTGCAGGATAGTGCATTGACCTCGTACAATGTCAAGGTTATATCAAGGTTATGTCAAGGTTATCTCAAGGTTATGTCAAGGTTATCTCAAGGTTATGTCAAGGTCAACATATCAAATTTTTAAGTAAGGTGTGCAGTGAAGATTATCAAAGTACGTAAATGATATTTTAATTTCAATAATTCCGTGTCCGAACACAGTTCAACGAATGATTCGCAAAGCTAATATACTATTAAATATACTATTATATATATTATACTATACTATATACTATTATACTATAACATAATATAATACAATACTGTTAAACTAAATGCAATATTAATGTTATGGCAATTTCGTGGTAGATGGCACAATCGTCACCGAATAGCCATGGCGATGCCGTATTTTTGCGCGACCGTACCACCAGTTTTGTAACGCGCTGTACAATCCAATCGGAGAACGAAACAAACGCCGAAGATCCGCGAGCCGTGTATTACAACAAAACGGCGAGGCATTTCACAGAAATTCTCGGAGCTTATAATTCCGTTCGAAAGAATGGCAGCGAACTATCAGGGGATAGACCGATGTCTCTCGGCGCGGTTTCATCGGCGTCGATGGTTCCCGTCGACGGTTACAGCCGGGCATGATGGTATCGTTTCGTCAATAAGCCCAGTTTCCATCGGCCGTTGTTTTCTTCGGGGACGTGCCTCCAGTGATTGGAGCCGGGGCCGGAAGTATTTACCGCGGATACGGACGCAAATATATCGGCGATAAATATGTACACACAGCGAGGGAATCCCGTTGAAAAAACACGGTATTGTGCGGCCGCCGCGGCACGGAACGCATTTAATCGGGACGTCGAAAAATTACAAAACGGCGCCGGGATCGACGTGACGCAGTTTTTGATCGGCCGGCGGATCGATGGCCTGACGGATCGTCAATCCAGCCGGACAAAAGTAATTTTCCCCGGCTGTCGTGAAATGTCATTTCTATTGCGGCTGAATGAATAAAGTCTGGAACAGATGACGAATTAACAACGTCTGCAAATGAAGTTTTTTTAAGCTTTAAGATCTACCTGTCCAGCGTCGGTCATGCGCTCTGTGCTCCTCTGGTCAATAATTAGGATAAATGTATCAGTTATTGTGTGTATTCAGTTTTTTTTTTCTTTTTTTAATAAAACACAACTTTGAATTTATGTGCAGTGGGTGTAGAAAGTCATCGAACATCTTTCAGAACAATATATTAGTTTTTATAAAACTGGACTATACGACTCGAATTTTCTCGCAGATGTTAAAGGGACTAATTCACTGCACGATGACTAAAATAATTTCGTTTAATTTTGCCATTACTCGGGATCATAACAAATAGATTCACGTCTTTTCAACTTTTTTTACCCGAGCATATAATGAAAATTTAAAAAAATGAGTCTTCCAGATCTCGGTAACTTATATTCATACTGACGATTTTATTGAAATCGGTTGACCCGTAGTCAAGCTACAGCCACGGAAATATGTAAAAATTATCTATTCCTGGTCGGTAATAATTGATTATGTCTGCATGATCAAGACACATTAAATATCTTCATCATCATGAACTTATAACATCTATCATGAACTTATTTTATTTCGATTAAAAGATGTTCGAGAATGTTTAATGACTAGAAAAACCTTGAAGAACAATGTTAGTTGAACGCACTGACTACCGAAGGGCGTCCTCCAGTGCCGGAGTCATTTCTGACTCACACCGATATTCAACTAATGCATATTTGCGGTTTTCCTCACTTTAGCTCGCCGAGACTCCGGCGACGAAGGGTTAAGAGCACATTAACTGGCATATCTACCCTCGACTATGGATCCTAGAACAATATTTTCTCTTATAATCGGCTTATGTCACATAGTAGACTGTATAAGTTTTCGACTTTAAAAAGTCTGGAATAGCGGAATGCTTTTGTTCGTTTAGTGTAATTGTAATTGATATTAATATAATATAATTTTATATAATTATATATATTATAATATATAATAATAATATATTATATATATATAATTATTATTATATATTATATAATATATAATAATAATTATATATATAATATATTATTATTATATATTATAATATATATAATTATATAAAATTATATATTACAATTATATTAAAATTATATCATATATTATAATTATATATATTATTATATATTATATAATATATAATAATATATATAATTATAATATATGATATAATTTTAATATAATTGTAATTGAACATAATTGACCAACGATCTTTAATTTCTCGGAGATTTCTAGAATTTTATGTTCCATCTATCTGCTGTCGAATTATGGTAAAGATAGAATAAAGGAGAACTATGAATTTTTATCAACGTACACTTTTTCGTGCATTCTAAAAGTCTGCATGTCCTATAATTACATTGAAGATCTACTTATAACATTTTAATTTGTCAATCCAAAATGAAATCAGCGTTTCTATAATGTTTCACGTTCTTCAAAAGTAGAATGTCCGTTCTATCGTTTGATATTGTTCAATTTTGCTTCGAACCTTTAATTTTTGAACTGCATTGAAAAATGTGAACAAGAGAAAAAACACGAAAAACGAGAGATTCGATGTTCCGACTGATAGCTGACAATTTCTCTCAATAAACATTGTTCATCCATGTGTAAATATTCACAATGTTATAAAATTGCCTAAATGTAAACGGTATGTAAGTAACGATACAACATTAGTGATTCCTTGTGGCATCGTGCCGGCAATCTAAAGGACAATGAAAGAATGAATCTTATGAACTCATTCCTGTCTTTTCTTTGTTTTGCAACAAACGTAGCATTTTAAGAATGCAACAGCGCATAGAATTCCCGGCAAGACGAGATTCGCTCGATGTTGCCTCCGAGGCTACTATCAAAATTCAGGTCAAATTCCGGCGAAATTCAGGTGAAATTCAGGGCAAAAAAATTCAGGTGCCGTATGTACCATTTCCGGAGGATGATACTTCGGGACAACCTTCATCGTTTCCACGGCGTCGAATTCCCAGGGTGCATTCCGGTCGAGTCCCGGGTCGGTCTAGGTCGAGCCGGGTCGGGTCGGGCGCTTTTTGGGCCACGTCTCGGCTAGGAAAACTCGAACCCTCCATTTCGAGGGACAGGGGTCCCTCGTGTGCGAGGCGAAACTAAGTTCTAATCGAATCAACGGCCCCCA
The DNA here is from genome assembly GCF_051020955.1 of Megalopta genalis. NCBI lineage: Eukaryota > Metazoa > Arthropoda > Insecta > Hymenoptera > Halictidae > Megalopta > Megalopta genalis. The sequence continues at coordinate 7,502,419 of NC_135025.1, forward strand.
AGCTTCGATTTACTCTGCACGAAGGAACGGGCGAGCCCGGTAACTCGTCGAACTACTATCCTCCGAAGATGATGTAGCAGCTGTTTCCTTCGTTTCTTTTCCGCCACCGTTCGCTGCTCTGCCTGGAAATATTATTTACCAATCCCGGCCCGGGCTTCCGGCTCGTTATAATGCCAGGATATTTCTCCTTGTTTACGGCCCGACGAATTTCTACTCGATGCAGGAGGCGTCTTTGCTGTCCGCAGATTTCCAGTTTCCCGGCGACTTTCGAACTTCTGTTGAACTTCGTTATAATTGTTCACCTTTCCAGATTGTTCTTTGGGTCTGGTTCCAGCGGGACTAACCTCCTTTATTAACATTGAGTTTACGAACCGCTACTAAGAGCAGCTGTTCTATGTTTCTTCATAAAAACAACAAGCGTGCGTTTATTCAAATTTTTGGCGATTTTTGTTGTAATGTGTGTTCGATCGAACAAATTGATCGAATAATTACCTCCTAAGTACAGTCGCGTCGGAAAGTATACTAGGTTGTATTGTGTTTGATAAGTAACATAACCTTTATGGTCTTGATGAAAAGCAATTAAAATATTTTAATCTAAGACGATCGGTATGCAACAGCATTTATTGCATCGTTCGCGAAGTTGTTTCGATTTTTCGAAAAAATTTCATTTGGTAAAGCTGTCGTCCTATTGTAATTATAAAATATGGGATCTGTATTCCGCCATTTTTATGGCAGATTATAATTATACTAGATCGCAGACTTTTCTGCAAAATAAAAATTGACACCGTTAACTGCAATTGAGTGTGCAACAATACTATATCAATTTTATAGTGTTTCAATATTTTTGCTATTTTGCATTCGACCTGTTTCTTTTTGGCATAATCGCATAAAATCTGTGGTCTAGTTACCACTATTTGAAATGATGCGAATTTTATAATGATATAATATAATAATAATAATAATAATAATATAATATAATATTATACTATATATAATATATAATATATATATTATTATAATAATAATATTATATAATATATAATATAATATAATATTATAATAATAATAATATTATTATAATGTTATTTATAATGATATAATTTTATAATATTGGATATTGGAACCAAGTGTTTTTCCATCAGGAAGTGACGGAAATTGTCATACGGGCGTCAATAGCTGATGCGTTTGATCGTCGAGTATTGTTTGCGGCGTCGCGTTGGTCTAAATTAGATTGTCCCTTCGATAGCAGTTTTTCAGTTTCGATTTGATGTCCGCTTGAGCGCACCGCGAACTAGAATTGTGGAATTGTTCCCTTGGGACTCGGAGAGGCAGACCTTTCTTACTACACTTCTGTACCCGGGTTCTTTCCTCCACCAGTTTTAAGATTATCGTCACTCGGATTTCTAGCCGGTTACGTAAAATGTAAACACAGAACCCGTTGTATTTTATTTAACTTAAATTCTTGCTACGTTCACATCAGTGAACTTCTTCGGCGACGCTAGAGAAACGTATAGAAGAAAAAGTAAATATCAAATTCGGAACACTTAACGTGAGTTCAGTAAATTTTGTAAAAATATAATACTTTCAATGTTTCTGTTAACATCGTAACATACTCTACAACTTTCCTGATTTTTTCCAGCGCAACAAACTTCCTATTCTAATAATACAAGTTTTGCAAATTTATCCTTTTATCAAATACGTCACCTTTTTCACATAACCATTTCTATAAAAATAAAGTCCAATGTTAAATTTGTTCTTTTGAAATTTCAATCGGATAAACTGCTTTTGTCTGAATCAATTTTTATACGATTTAATATTTATCCGACAGCATGTAACACAATTTGATTCGAAAATATCGTGACCTAGATAAATAATTAATTCGTCAGTCTTTATCTTTCGCTCGCCAATCGAATAAAATTTCGCCCGATTCCGATTTCACTCTCGGGAGAGCCGCTGAACTGAATTTAATTTGCAAAACGGCGTGTTCGATCCTCGCGGGCGAATATGACCCGCGAACGGACGAATTCCGAGTACAATGCCGATACAGAAACATTTCTCACTGGAACTACAGAATCGTCGATTATACAAATATCGAGGGAATTTCAAAAGACGCGTATTCATGGCCGTCCGAACATGGCGTCCGCGGCGGGTTAATAATGGACATTACACGGACAGCGTTGTCCGGCGGAGTCGAATTAAATGGAAAAAAAGGGAATTAAATTCGATTAAAATTCGGGGCCGGTTTGCGTACCCTGTCATTGTTAAATTTCATTGTTTCCTGCGAAATCATCGGCCTCCGTTTAATTGCGCCGGGTCCGGGCCGGCGTGGCGATCGCCATAAAACTCAGGAAATTTGTATTCACCGGTTGGGGATCGAAGCTTCCTCCCCCCGCCGTTGTTCTCGGTAACGAATCGATGTTCTCTTGGTTAGGACCATCACGGCTTAAGAATACCTAGGTTGCACGGTAATGGACTGCTCTTTGGACCGAGTTAGGGCGAATCGACGTGGCTTTAAGGCGTACGTGCGCGACGTTCGCCAAGAAGAGAGCTATACACAGAAAAGTTTCCGCGGGCCACTAACAACTGGTTGTTCTCCTGCGGTACCCGGCAACGAGCCGGGCCCCGGCTGGAAAACGAAACACTTATGAATGCAATGCCAGCAACCTAACCACTTTGGCTCGAGAGGAAAAACAACGGTTACCTAACGACACCGGCGCGACGCGACGCGGCGTGGTACACGCGCGTTTCCGCTGTATCGCATCCAGCGAAATCCGCTTATAATTGCCGACGCAGCCTCTTCATTGTTGCGACAGGTGTAACTAAACGACAACCGAGAGACACTTTGTCATCTAACGAGCTGCGAGCCGTGCCACCCCTTATCGACGGGAAAATTCTCAGCACCCCGGATACGCAAACCTCTTGCACTACGATTTCTTTCACAGCTGCGTCGATCGGCGCTTCGTCGTTCTTAAACATTTCTTTGATGGAACGTTTCCTCGTTTCTTGTATTTTGTATTCTTATATTTTCTTGTATTTTTTGATATTTGTTTCTATATTTACCTTCGTTTCTACGGTTCGGTGAGAGAAAAATCGAATTTTGATTAAATTTGCAAGGGACGAATATTAACGAATAAATTGTACACGTTACGCCACATGCAACCCTACAAATGTTATACCACAAATGATTGCTAATTGCTATTAAGCGGATACGATATTAAACGAATGAAATTGAAACAAGAAATAACGTTCATATTTAATAAAATCGTGCATGAGATCTTCGTCACGAATCTGACACGTTGTTGTAATAATTTGCTAGATCGAACGATGCAGTTTTTATTTAGTGTACACGTCTTCGAATGGAATAAGGCAATCTGCACTTGTTGTACTTTCGAAGCTGTGCTATCCTGGCAATCCGATTAAATGTGGAAGCTTCAAATATTTTTCACGGATATCAATATTCCAGGCCGAGGATCCCGTCAGATATGACTTTTACAGTTGTTTAAACTTGCATCGTTCTCCATAAACTCGAGTTCTCGATTCTTCGGCAGTTTTACGATAGATCTCGCGCAGAATGGCGAACCCTGTCCAATTCATTTTACAGAAATCGCATAGTGTATCAGGCATATCGGCTCGATACGGGGGATGACCCATTGAGTGCGATGTTGTGTCGGACATCTTTACGTAAAATCCACTCAGACTGATAGGTTTCGGTCGCGTGTTATTCTCCGCGCCGCGTCCTCGCAGGGAAACTCGCGCCGCTCGTTCTCAGTTTCGAACATTTTTTGCGCGAGCACGACGGAAAATATTTAGACAACACAACTGAAATATTTCATGCGTCTCCCGATCGTTCCTCGTAGGAAACGGTTGTTCGAAAAGGTGCTGTTATCATTGTTACAATTATGGTCGCGATCATCGTTCATCATTATTAACGTTATATTGAATATCAATTGAATTATTCCACGATTCTCTTATCGAACGAGCGGTTGTGAAGCCGAATTTTTCATGAAAACATTTATTTTTTAATAGATAAAATCAATATTTCAAATTTATTTAATACAATCTATTTACTAAATTTATGTTTTTATAAATGAATGTTACATCTAGATATCTGGATAGATAGATCGCTTTATGGAAATTTCGGACATTGTATGCTATAATATTACTGTACAATCGATATATGCTGCTATGTAATCGATGTATCGTATCGCCGTTTGTAAATTGTTATCTATACGTCGTCTTCGTTATCAATGTTTCATTCGTTCGTCGTCGTTCAATGTATCATGTTCGCGTTATTTATCGTTTACGTTGCGTTACGTGAAATCCATACAATACTTGTTTAATACTCTGGACGTATTTATACTGTACATATCATTGAACGAGGAACATGTACTTTCGAATCGAATTTACTTTCTTTCTTAAATAAATATGTTCCAAATGAATTTCCTTTTACAGTAATGTCTCTCTAATTGACGCCCAGATTGACCACAAAAATGGACAATTTGGGAAGAGGAGATACTATTATTCAAGCCTCGCGGTTTATTTTTATAGTTATAAATTGTCCACAATTATAAAAATGAGCCACAAGGCTCGGATAATCGTATCTCCTCTTCCCAAATTATCCATTTTAGTGGACAATCTGAGCGTCAGTAAGGGAGACATTATTGTAGATAAGTACGGAATCGAACAGAAGATAAGATTTCGATATCTGCAGTGTACATCTACACTTAAATATTGTTAAGAATAACAGCGCACAAGGAATATGATATACATTTATTATTCTACAATCGACAACTAAGCTATTTAACATAAATGTTCTTTCAATGAACAATCTTACATTTTCTGACAGACTTTGGATATCTCGTTTTTTAACTTTTTCATCTGAGCCTATAATGCAAATTTAAAAATATTAATGATGGCAAAAATCGCAGCTTTATCACGATTAGAAGAAATAAAAAAACTGGAAGAAATCTGCAGTTTTTTCAATATTTCTACGAGAGACATTTTCTCAATTTTTGTTTTCAATTCTAAAATCCCGAAATTGGGATCGTGCCAATTAATGGGTTAATTACGAAATATATCGAAGGTCTTATACTTTCGTCCAGTAGCGTATACCACAAAGAAGGATACTTTCCGCACAGACCTCGAAAGTTGCAAGTGGTAGGCATCGTTAGTCGCGACAGCTAACGGCGACAACAGTTGCGCGATCGTCAGTCGGGAAGCTGTGAAACGGTGGAGAAAAGAAGAACATTCTCTCGTTACAAGGCCAGCTCTCTGCGCCAGTTCGGAACTTTTTCCCGAATCGATCGCCGAGGACTCGATTATTTAACCTTTGCACGCCGGAGAGAAGCGTATCGCGCCGCTTCGATACGGCGAACAATTCCGCCCGACGTCAGCCCGGGCAGAACGGGAGCCTACTTTCCCGGCGAAACAAAACCGGCTTCCGACGGAATCACGCGAAAGTACTAAATTATAAAGCATTGTGGAGGTCGCGCGCGCGTTGCCTCTCAGTCAATCGGCCGGGGCGCGCGCGAGAACCGGGGCGGAACGCGCTCGATAACGGGCGCGGTGGGTCGCCGAACGCGCGCCTGATATCGATATCGATGTCAACGTGTGACCTACCTGCATTCAGGTGAAATGTCCTTCCCGCAATCCTGCCCCCTCGCGCGGCGCCGACCTCGCCCTGCGAGGCTCCTTTCCCGGCGTTCCCCGCGTTCTCCGCCCACTCGTAATCCGACGTGAAAAATTGCGTTTCTCGGCGAAGATATACGCGGTCCTCTCCGCTTTAAAGAACGAAAATCTCGGTGACTGATATTCCATTCCCACGTTCTTTTTTTCCCCCCAGCGTCGCTCGAGCACCCGTCGAAAACCCTGATCCCGCCGCGAGACAAATAAGCCGCAAGGTCGAGTGACGCGACGGAAACGTCTAATTGCGCTCCGTTAGGACGGATCAGGAATTTACGCCCGCGCAGATATGATCCACGCTCGATCGAGCAGGTCGGAGAGGTCGGCTATAGTCTTCGGGGAGACGAGCGGCCATAAAGCAGGACCGGTCGTATGCTGACATTCGGCTTGATGGAGGCAATGCTCGGTGCCGCGCCGTTTATGGGTTTATCGGCAGCGTCTGCCAATCTTCGCTTTGGCTGGCTGGGATCGGCGGAAATGTCGCGGAACTAATTGAGCTGCAAGGCCATTTTTGTTTCGAAGCCTCGCTTTTCTGTTCTATTTCGTCGTTTGATTGTCCTTCTCATTTGAAGAGAACAAGGTCGGAGACTTTCACGGAGACCAGCGTATTCCTGTGAATTTTAAGGCGATGAATCCGAATCCCGATCCTGATCCAAGCTTAGTCAATTTTGTAAACGTGTTATATGATATCGTATTCGTAGCGATATCGTTTAGTAACGTTGCAGGAAAATGTGATGGAACAAATCAAATTTCAAATAGCGAATTTTCAGTCGATATTGTACAACTGTAATTTATGCCAGGTTTTTATTAACGAAATATCAACCAGCAAATTTACGAATTTTATAAAACCGTATTTTTTGCCACGTTTTTGTTACAATCGGTGAGACTGTTTATTAACATTGATAGAAAATATAAGAGAATAATCTAATTCTTAAATGTCACCAATTAGCGTCCAATCAATCGTATTAGAAAAGTTGAACTATTATTTCCAAGTCATTAAATTGTCTTGCTTGTCTGCAATTCAACAAATTATTTGGATCAACGTTACGTATTAACTGCCTCTGAAATTAATCGAAATTGATACGCGGTATTAACCCAAATAATTGGTTGAATTACGGATAAAATTGTTATCGCCTTTGAGCAATTTTTTCATAAAGCCTCTTAACTGCAGATCTTGAATGTTGAAATTATTATTAGAAAACTGACGGTGCATAAAGCGTCAAGATCAACGTTCGATCGAGAGCTGCGAAGCTGCATTATTGCTGAAATTCATGGAAGAAACGCGGCGATAGTTTTTGTACATCTGTTAGAAAACTTCGAATACGAAACCAACGTTCGATGACAAAGAATTCGCATATGAACGTATCGAATAATCGAGATTCCGCCGTATTAAACAGTGAATTCGGGTTTAGTAGAAATCCCGGGTGCATGCACCTGTTAGCTTATCGCTGATTACCGCTGATGACTGAATTTATTAGTTACGAGTTGCTAACGCATTCGTACATCGACTGTGTTGCTGTCGCGCGAGTCCCGTTCATCAAGAAAATGGATCGGCGCGTTTCCCCCTTGTTTCGAGGGAAGACACCGACGCTGGAGACAGCCCGACTAATCAGCGAAACAAGCCTAGCTATCGATTAGCTCCGTTAGAAACAGCTTATCGTGAAATCTGTATCGAGACTCAGCCGGGGCTTTTCGCCGTTCGACTGTAGCAGCCGCCGATCGGTTCAACCTGTTAACCGGCATGTGACTTTTCGATCATTAATATCCATACGAAATATGTGTACGAATGCAATTGCGCTGGAATTAAAGGCAGCCTCGTGCGATTCCGCAGGTAATAAACGTGAACGGGATATGTAATGCACACTGGTAAACACGTTACCTTGTAATTAACTGCGAAAATGCTCATAACTCGACGTTTCGGTCAAACGAATTAATGGGATTTCGTGCAACGCGCCGGCATTCCGTGTCTGTTCACAGAAAAATAAAGGTCTAGCGTGCATAATTCAGATGCGCTGCTTCGGCCAATCGAAGCCGAGGACGGTGTCGCGCGTGTACAAGGAGAAGTGTAAACGTAAATCAGATCACATTCAGGATTCTTTTAGTTACGAAATCACCATAAGCCGGATTTAATAAAGTAACACTTATCAAGTGGTCGATTTTGATGGTTTTATATGCTATATATAGATAGCTATGCAAATTATTGTACAAGCGGGAAATGAGGGCTTCCTGAGATCGTTTGAAGCAACTTTTTCCTCAGCGAAAATGCAATCCGCGGCTTCGTTTACGAGTTATTAACAAAAAAAGACACTGACCAATAAGAGGCGAGCTCGGCTGGCGCGAAGCGGCCCAGATAACGAGCACACGAAGCCCAGTTCCACTCATTGGCTCGACCGTCTCGCGTCAGTCGAGCTCGCCTCTCATTGGTCGCTGTTTTTCGTTAATAACTCGCAAACGAAGCCGCGGATTGCATTTTCGCTAAGGGAAAAGTTACTTCAAATAACCTCAGGAACCCCCCATTTCTCGCTTGTGCAATAATTTTGGGACACTCTATATACAGCTGTTCATCAATGCTTGTAAATATCATTTGTAATTATGTAATACTAATTCCATTGATCTCCTCACGTCTTTATAAATAATCAAGAGATGAATAGTTAGAAAACGTCTTTGAAATTCTAGATGAAAATGGAGCTGGGGGAGGGGGGAGCAGCCCCATATCCTTACACGCATATTATAGCAAACACTTACTCATCCCAATTTTATTTCGTTCGGTGTCCGTCGCGTCATTCCCTTTTCGATCGGGATTAATAATGCACAGGTTGGTCCGCGGCTGCTGAGCGAACCGTAAAATATTCAAAACCGGTATTCTTTCAGAAATTCATGGGGCGGGGGTAGATAACGGACGGCAATAAATAATCCCAAGAATAAGTGTGCGCGGTCTCCGCAGGAAACATGCAAATGTTACACGCTTGTTGCACGCGCGCTCGCGCGTACGCGTGGACATGCATCGCCAAGATTTCCTCGACTTTTATGACGTACGTGTTTTCGGACGAGCGACGGTTTACGCGACGGGCATTGATAATGCGCGGCTGATAACGCAATTCAGAGATAACGCGGCGCACGTCTTAAAGGATCGAGCTCAGCCTGCGAAACCGAGAAATAGTGACCTTTCGCAATTTATTCTCGGAAAATGTAAGACTTCGTCGAAAAATTCTTCGCTTATTTAAAAGGGTGTACTTTGTAGACTAATTTGTCGTTTTTTGTGCGAGGAAATGTTTCTCGGTTACGAAGTTATGGTTGACGATCGAAGATCCTGTTAAGTGGTACGTTTTGTATGGTGATTATTGCTTCATGTTCTATCTGAAAGTGAGTAATAATGTAAATAATAATAGATGATAATAATAAATATAACAGTAAATAATAATAATAAAATATAAAATGATAATACTAAATAATATTTAACAATTTTATTTCTTGAAAACTGTAAGACTTTATCCAAAAATTCTCGCCTTATTTGAACGGACATAATTTAAAGCGTACGTCATTATTTTTTTACGGACAAATGTTCGTCGGTTACAAAGTTATGGCACATGGCCAAAGGTTCTCTCAAATACGTCTGCGTTGACCATTGTAGTTGACTCCATCTGAAATTCGATAAGATTTATGTGATGTACTGTATTTTCTCGTCCTAAAATGAAGGATTTATTGAACTATTGATTAGGAATAAAATAGTGGACGTTTCGAAATGAAGGTGTCACTCGTAACGACAAAGTCGTTTGTTTTTTTATCAGCAGAGCGAAAGATACGCAACAATAGAATAATGTTATAAATGTTTTTAATTTCAGATGAACTCACGGAAACAATGGCCACCGGAAATTTTGACAGGACCTCCGGAAGGTTTCAACTGTAAGTTTGTAAGTAATAATTATTATTTATTACATAGAATTTATATAGAATTATCATCTTATTTACATAGAATTTTGAGTAGGCTGCGAATCTTTGTACAAAGTAAAACCCTGTCTACATCGAATGTAATACATAGACATTTATTTATTTTCTTAATGTAATGAGTTTATAATAATACAATAATATATTCGAATTGTTTAAATATTTTTGCTATTTTGCATTTGATCTACTCATTTTTGGCATAAATGAATAAAATTCGCCGTCTAGTAGTAAACTAACTCTGTTATAAAAGTTCAGAACATTTTTTCGTGTCTTAACAGATATTTTAACCCTTTATCTAAAAGGGTCTCATCTAAATCGAAAGAAAATTTGACTCTTGTATTATCAAAATCTGGGAATGAAATTAAATGAAGATCAACGATAGTCAACGTAATTGCGAAAAGAATCGTAGTCATCGAAGTCATAGTCTAGCAGGCTAGATCCTCTTTCATTAAAAGACAATCAAGTTATTTTAGCTCAGTTTTAAAGAAGAAATTACATTTTAGAAGATATACGAACACTATTGTGGACCACTGTGCATTCCAATAGTACAGTTGGCGTCCAACACCGTACCTGCTGTTGCATAAACAATAAGTTTCCGTGCACCTTTTAAAACGTAATAACTTTGTCATAATTTATCCTGACCGACTGAACATGTACTCGAGGTTCCAGCGTATTTATAACTGTATTCTTAGAACAGAAAAGTTGAAAGTTACAAAGTGTCTGTTACATAAGAACCAATCGAAAGTAACAGTTTCATTAAAGCCCCGGAAAGAATCGCTTTCCGATTGAACCTGACCTTTAAAGGTTAAGAATTTTTGTCAGGGCGCGCAAACTATCGGTGTCCCAGTAGTAAAAGCCGCTTTAACGAAGAACGGTGGCCGGAATCCGCGCAGAATGGTCCCCGATGCGACTATCGAACATCATCGCTGGCTGCATCGGGGGCGAGGAGAGAGAGAGAGAGAGAGAGAGAGAGAGAGAGAGAGAGAGATATTTTAATACAAGTCTCCCCGGGAACGGCACTCCCGTAATTTTCTTAGCTGCCCTCGAAAGCTGCTTTCGACGCTTCCGGGAAACAATATCCCACTCGAGTCGGCGCGTTCGCGAGCTCGCCGCGCGAGTAATTTCCAACAAACGGATTTCAACGGAAGCGGCGTCTGCTCGCGGAACAACCGAGCTCCGCGTCCTGTTCACTTCATTTTTCCCATTGTGCCGAAGAAATTCGCGATCCCGCGATCGACCCGACAGCCTCTCTCAGGGAGAAACCGCCCTTTCACCGCGATCCAGGTCAGATTATTCGCGAACGCACCGTTTCAACGATCCCTTAACCATGCCTAGTTACTGATATGAAAGGAGTCTCCCCGAAGAAATTGACGATGCTCTTTCCAAACGAGTAACTCATTTAAAAGTATACATGTTAGACGACTCGTAGCCAGCTTCGCGCAGCAGAATCTTAAACAGTGTGCGAGATCTTCTTTCGAATCATGCTTCACTCGGTCATATGATACGGATACGATTTTTCGGAATTTTATCTGTGGAAATGATAATGCTCTTTCTAGACGAGTAGCTCATTAACAATTACACATGTCAGACGATTCATATTAATTTGTGTGCAGTTGAATCGTAGATAATGCGTGAATTGAAGTCTCCTTAATCGTGCTTCCTTGAACGATATGATAAAGATGTGATTTTTAGGGAAATTTCCTTTTTCATGGAAATCGAAGATGCTCTTTTTAAACTTTTTGTAGTTTATTAAAAAGTATTATAGTATATATTTTATATAGTTTATATTTTTATATTTATATTTTTATATTTATATTTTTATATATTTATAGTTTTATATATATAGTTTATATAGTATTATAGTATATATTCTTGTATTTGTATTTTTAATAATATATGTAATATATTTATGCACATTTATGCATATTTTCTTAATGCGGAATTTTAAGCCTCCATTCCGAAGGTTGTTTAGCGAAATAATTTGCTTCGATTTGATGAGATTCTTGCGTGGCTACCGGGCTGCCAATCAAAGTCTCGTAACCACGTTTATGGTAACACCTATTCGCGGTGTATATCACCGGGGCTTACAAAAATGTTGCTTAAAGCGACGACGACGAAATGTCGTGTCCAACACACACGGGGTGGCTCGTTTGCACCGCATTTCGATGCTAGCAGAGATTACGCGAGTCGCGGAGTGGCCTAGTCGAAAGTTCGACGGGGTTCTTGGGTATTATTGATTCCAATTAAAGTGTAATACGTTGCGAGTAAGTAGCGTCTAACTAATAATTAATTAACTTGCGAGAGTGCCGCGGCCATACTTTGGCGGCAGCTGACGGGAAGTTCTGCGGACTTGTAAGTGTTCTGCGAGCTTATTACACACGAACAAAATATTTGATCACTTTCGGTGAATAACGTAAGGGAAGGTCGAAGAGCATGAAAGTGTTTTGATATATAGTAAATTTTTCCTAATTGACGCTCAGATTGTGCACAAAAATGGACATTTTGGGGAGAGAAGATACGATTGTTCGAGGCTTTTAGTTTTATTATCTTTGTATAATTATATTGTACTTATATTGTATAATTATAATAAATACAATATTATATTATATTATTATAATAAATATAATATTATATTATATGATTATAATAAATATAATATTATATTATGATTATAATAAATATAATATTATATTATTATAATATATAATATATATTATACTATTATATATTATATTTTGACAAAGATAATAAAACTACGAAAAATAAATATCTAGCTCCCCAGAGAACCCAGACAAAGATTACTTGAACTTGCTTTGAATCACTATAAAAATTCGAATTTTTCTAAAACACGTAAATCGAATCCTCGGAGATCCAAGAAAGAAGAGGCAATTTTTAATTAAATAGTAACATTGATGGGAAGAATGAAACTTGGTCGATTAAAGCGAGCTGATTGGACAACTTAGCCGATCATCAGCCTGTCGGCAACATTGATACGGTTTCCTCAGAGGGAAATTACGATAGGCGCACCTCTAAGTATATTCTGTTCCATTTTTCTACGGGCGATCGCCTGACTCTTCATAGAGCCGCGTATCAGAAAGTATCGCGATAGGTAGACTGCTATAAATACCAGGGACATGATGCGCTCAGGAGATAAAAATGTCTCGAGGCTGGATTTCCTGACTATCCGAAATAACCAGGTATACGGGAATCCGTCGACAACTTATGATATCGGATATTCCTTTAGGAAATTGCAATTTGACGGGTATACTGTTGCGTGAACGGATACCGGGATGGGGATGTATCTCGGGTACACCGGGTAGTGTCAATAGCACTCGGCTAGATATCGCACAGCGTTTCGTCTATGTGCCCGTGAAACTATCGTCCTCGTCGATATTTTAGATCGTCGAACTTTTCCTATAAATCAGATTGCTAGTTACCTGGCCGGCATCCGAAAACCTTCGAGGTCGGATTTTCGTTCGGGAACTCCCTAAAATCACTTTGCCGGGGCGCAGTGGACCCAAGTTCGAGTCTTACACTCGAGCTGGTCCTATCAGGCTTCCAAAAGACACGTTCCAGTTAATAGTGATCCTCATTGCCCCAAATATGTTCATTTAGAATATACAGTAATGTCTCCTTAACTGACGCTCTCAGATTGTGCACAAAAATGGACAATTTGGGAAGAGGAGATACGATTATTCGAGCCTTGCGGTTTATTTTTATAGTTACAAATTGTCCACAATTACAAAAAATGAGCCGCAAGGCTCGAATAATCGTATCTTCTCTTCCCAAATTATCCATTTTAGTGGACAATCTGAGCGTCGGTAAGGGAGACATTACTGTTTTCAATTAATTTCAGTACGTGCACTAATTGAACGGTGTAATATAAAATTAACGTAATTATCAGAACAGGCTAAAAAGGCAGAATAGGCTAAAAATGATAAGAGAATTAAAAACACTGCGAATACGAAAATTCAGTGATCAGAATTTTCAGGGACAATGCCGAAGTCACCGAATTCCGAGGAGGGGAACGCAACAGAAACTCTCTCGTGAGGCTCAGTGAGTCACTCGGACTACAGACGGGCAAATAGGGACAGAAAGAGAGAGAGAGAGAGAGGGGGGGGATAGAGGGGGATCGTGATGGCTTATGAAAAATTGAGGGAAAGCAAATAATCTGTGGGCCGTGCATGTGCGGAAATAAGGGGGCGGCTTGCAAGACGAAGGGGGTTAGCGGCAAACGGTTTCCACCCTCGCCACTCACCACCGATAGATTCGTCTCGTGACCATGTATTCATTCCCGCATCAGCGCCGCGGGTACTCGAATGTACAGCCATAAGCGCGCCGGTGTAACGTGTCCACTTACACGCTCTGTCCGTGTGTAACCTGCACATTCGTATACACCGCGTGTACCTACGCGTACCCTGACCACGGCCGCCTATGCATTCCGTGCTAACACGTCTCTACACATATTACGCTCGCGTGCACCAACACATAACACGCCCCCCGTGCACCAACACATATTACGCTCGCCTGCATACGCGATCGCGGTGCACAATCCACACGCACCATGCGGATCGTTGCTACACGAAGAGCCCGGGCACAATGAGGCTATAACCTCGTCGCGCAATATTTCACGTCAGATTATGTAGCCTCTTTGCAGAGTGCCAGCTAGGTATCGGGATGTCGATATATCCATCCGGCGTGCACGGATCCAGAGCGCCGGAACACGTTCGAAATGGAGACTACAGATGGACGAACACCGGGTGGCTTCTTTTATAACGACTACTAACTGGGTGGATCTGGTATCGATCATCCCACGGTTGACAATATCACCGGGCACCTCGCCGTGCGCCGAGAAACGAGATCGTTCGACGGATTATCGGTCCCTCGAACGTCCTCGCGAATATGCTGTTCTTCGAGAGCGCCGCGGAAAGAGCGGCCGACGCTCTGCGAAACAAGCGCTGAACGACTGAAACTATTAGATCATCTCTCCTGGGGTTGCAAGTTGTTGGATGGGTTGTCCGAGAGAGGTTTCTTACAAGCGAGGACGATGATGAGAGTTGCACGGAAACTGGGGGTGCGCGGGTGCTGGAGCCTCGGGCCGGGTCGGGACCCGAAACTTTCGAGTACCGAAGTCTTACCGGGTCCCGAAAATTTTCGGATACCCGAAATTTATTTAATATTTAGATATATTTCGTTAGCTTTTCCTGGTTGGGTGCCATCTGCCTCGGGTACACAATATAAATATAATACACAATATATATATATATAATATAATTATATATTATTTATTAATATTCTATAAATATATTTATAAATATATTAGTATAAATTAATATTCTATAAATATAAATATTATAATAATATTATTATATTATTTATTATATTTATTTATTAATATTATATATTATATATTATATAATATATTTCTCGTGTTAAAGGGACTAGTTTACGGTACAATGACTAGCATCTTTTAATTCTGCTATTACTTGAAATTACAAGAAAAAAAAAACCACTCGGTTTTAACTTTTTTTACCTGAACCTGAAGCGAAAATTCAAAAAATGCGTTCCCAAATTGTTTATTTTTGTTTACAGGCTCAACGAAAATTGGCTCACGAAAGCTCGCGAAATCTTGATAGCAGAGGGGTGGCGAAAATTGGATAGTTTATTTAGAGAGTTGACGCAAAAAGGGGCCGAGTGTCTCGGGCCCGTTCCATGCATCGCACGGTGCAATCTATTCTGATTTATCGATAGGCATTCCATGCTATTTCAGCGCCATAATCGATAGGTTAACCAGCAATTTCACGATCCATATTTCTACCCTTTTCTGGAAGGTAAACAGCGCGGGGGAGGAAAGGCGATCTCGGTGAAAGGATATATCGTTTGCTCAGCGAAAAATACTGACGACTTTATCGATTGCGGTTCAATGTTAGCGGGTGCTCGTTCTCGTTCTAGCGGGGGCGGATGTGGACAGATATATGGATCGATCGTTTGATAATCGTTCGAAAATGAACCTCTCGCTGGTCTTTATCCCGCGTACCCTGTTTTTCTTTGATTCTACAATTTCGTCGCTGGAACGATGTTGCTTCCAAGAATGTCCCCGTCGTTTCTTCTTCTATCGACCAGTACACTGCGACAATAGGCTATCGTTCTTCTTCTTCATGCTATCGTTCCATTATATTTTTTGTATTGTCTTTGTGTCTTTGATGTACTCGAGTAATTTACAGGGTGCCCCACGAATGTCTCGCAATCCGGAAATGTATTGCAATGGGAATTCAAGACGTTTTGTATCGTTTTAAAAGAAGTTACACCATTTCTGAAAGTGTTGACTGAGTTTGTCGAATTATAGACTGAGTTCAGTTGAATTATACATTGGAAATAATGTAAGTTAATAATGTAAGTAAATGTAATGTAATAATAATAATAATAATAATAATAATAATGTAAGTAAATAATGTAGTAACAATTTTAGATCAAAGGCGTGATAATAGAATAACTTTGTTCTTCAAACTGAGAACAGTTAGATCGCTGTGAAATATTTTTCTTCTCGCATCGCAATATAGTATTCCTTCGATTTTATACTGCAACGTACAATTTAGGTGTGATTCCTACGTGCCTGCTAAGAAGAGAAGCGGAGACCTAACCGAAACCATGCGATCGGGCTTTTGTCACAATGAATACGAAGCCAAGAAATAGTGGAACATTATTTCTTTGGTCGCATTCCATTCATTTCACCGCCCGTGGAGAGGGTGACACTCGCACGCGTCGGGCTCGAGTTATTCGCGAGGGTGCGGGTGTTGATTGATCCCACGGATGGTGGAACAGACCAGAAAATGGAGTCCATTTACTTCAAGGGTCAGCAAAACCTACTCGCCGGCTTGTCCGTTCGCGCTTTTTGCCGCGGGGGACTCTATTTCTCATAAGGGTAAGTCACGGACGTCGGACGGACGATTTTTAAGGGAAACTACTTTTCAAATAGGATCTATCAGCTGGCTTAAATACTTTTGAAAATCACCCCCGCACGGTGTACCAAATTATGTAGCCACGCACACAGTAACTTTCTGAAATTTAAGGCGATAAATTTTAATTTCAGTTATACGTATAACTGTTATTTATTAATTGATTAATTGATTCATCTATTTATTTATCTATATATCTATTTATCTATCTATTTATTTATTTAACTGTTTATTTACTTATCTATTTATTTATTTAGTTTGTGTGATGATATTACATAAATTCAGACTTTCTTAAAAACTATTATTTACTGAAAGGTTTAAAGCATATAAAAACTGTAATGTTAAAATTGTAAAATTGATTCATCAATGTTAATCATGAATGACCTCACCACTGTGTATTTTTACATATTTAATTTTGTAATGAAAGTTTAATTTCGCGTGTATTCGCGTTGGAGCGTTTGTATAGAATTAAATTGACACGTTAAATTGACCATTTCCCTGAAAATCATTATACCAGTCCTGGATGAAAGACATAACACATTCGTAATATAATAAATAATGGGAAAAATTAACAATACATCGTGATCATTTAATGCTGTACATGTACGAACAACGAATATCCCGAAGCAGTTTAAATAACTTCGTACTTGCAATTTTTCTGCAAATACTTTATGCAATTTTGTTAGGGTAATGAAAGACCCTGGGAAGCCATTACTGAATTAATTTAACGACGTTAAATATTGAACTGCGCTGTAATATGTCTGATAGGAGCTTCCTCGACTTTAATATTAAACATTTCGTGAAGCTTCTTCAGCTTTCTGCAGCATACGTCTTCGCTCTGGCAACGTCTAGTTTACTTCACATGCATGCACTTTCATACTGCGCTCTAAATTCGCGAAAGTTCGAGAGGGATTTTTGTCACGTGTTCTAACATGTAATAATTATATACTGTACCCGTTTAATATCTTTAATTCGTTGATTAGATAAATTATTTTTGTCTATTATTATATCTCCAATCTCTTTCATCAATTTTTAAAGTTAAATATCGATCGCTGCGTTGATGTATATTTATAATATTTTAAAAATATTTAACGAAAAATTCCTAAGTGATTGTTAGTAATAGAGGAAAATTTGAAGAACATAGAAATGAACTCTTTTGTTTTTAACAGCAATATCAAATTAATAGTAGTCTCTCTTTATTTCGTACTGTGAGAAGGAAACTAAAAAATTCAATAGATTAAAGTTCGTGGATTTTTCTCATTGTGTAGTCATAGTCATTGTCTAGTAAACTAGACCCCCTGTCATCTAAAAAATTCCTCACTTAGATCTGCTTCAAAAAGGTTGTGTTAAAAGGGGTACGAATACTTATGATACGCACAGTACGTGTTCCGCATAGGAAATGTTGCAGCCGAGGGTTAAGCGAGTATTACAATTAAATTAATTTAATAACATCGACACACCATCAGCAACTTTTAAAAATCATTCAAAGACGAAGGTAACCTTTACTTAGTTTCTTGTAATTGGTTCGTATTCCACATAAAAGCCGCTGAGTCCAGCAATCACTACCTGCATCCACGGACCTCTCGCTCGTCAATCATCCAATTCCCCGCAAAGAGCCACGCTGACTCTGTCACAGAAAAAGGCATTCTACTGCGGTGGATGCAATCGACGATCCCGTTATACAGACATTCCGAAACCACATCAAGTGTCACCAAAATAAAACGCACCGTCCACCGGTAAGTTTCTTGTTCCCGTCTACTTTGAGCGTCGTACTTGCGGGTAGCAGCGCATTGTGGGGCAACCGCACGTCAAACGCGGTAAAAAACATTTTATGCATGAAATCATGTACGTCTAAGCTATTCCTTTATTTTATACCGTTCAAAGACGTATTTGATTTAACATTTTAGTCTTTCCTGATGCTATGTCACTTGTGCAATTATTATTTTTATATGTTGTTGTTTTACATTCTTTATATAAAAATCGTGGATTATATTTCGTTGTAATCCACGAAGATATCTAAAATTTTGTAAAAATGTATGTCTTGGTTGACAATATAAATAGTATAAAAAATTAGGTAACATTTGTGAGAACAGCTTGAAGCATTTTTTATTTATTCAAATAGTTAATCAACTCATAGAATTATGCATTTAAAACGTTTTTTAGAAATTATATTTTATAAGTTTCACTGATCATATAGGTACACTGACATTTTAGGTCATTTTAGGACATTTTTTAGTATACAATAGGTAAAAAATGTATTCGTACACCATTCGAAACGCAATAACATTTTTAAAACTGCACTAAACGACTTGAATTTTTTTTTAGATCATAGACTGACTAGTATTAATATTAGACAATGACTGAAGTGCTTCTTTTAAATTTTGCTAGTACTTGGAATGACAAGTTTTTAATTAATAATATTGTAATATAACAGTATTTAATCTGATATTTAAACTGATCAGGAACTTGGTGATGCTTCATCTATTTTAGCACCGTCATCGTCATCATCATCCTCATCATCATCCTTATCGTTATCGTCATAGTCATAGCCATAGTCATAGTCATAGTCATCGTCATAGTCATCGTCATAATCATCGTCATCGTCATAGTCATAGTCATCGTCATCATCATCATCATCGTCATCATCACTGTTATCGACATCGTCATTTTCACGTTCTTCTTTCAAAATTGGGAGGAACATTTCTCTTGCGTCCTTTGAATAGCGCACTAATTTTTTTTTCTTAACCCGAGAAAGATAACCTACGTCGCAGAGGCGCCTGCGAAGACTGTTGATTTTTGTTAATTTTTCATAGAGGTCTAGTGATTTAAGTTTAAAATTACTTAAAATATAAAAAAATATAATATAAATGCATTTTATTTTTACAATAATGCCAAACCTTTAAAATGACTAGATTAACTTAAATAAATATCCATTGTTAGTATAAAATTGACGCCTTAGAAAAGCATGCGCCTCTGAAGCGTATGGTTATCTTTTACGTACGTTGTCATATGGTTATCTTTCTAGGGTTAAACTTGATATTATAGAATCCGACGTAATTAACGTTTTGTCTTACGATTGAAGTTCTTAAATCGCAAGACGAAATCGCTTAAGCAAGGTCAGTCACACGTCGTGACCTTTTCTGACTGCACGGATCGCGCGTAGCCTGTCGTATCACGTCTCTCACACGCGTTGTTTATGTTTGGCCCGATGGACGTACCACGTCTCTCGCACGATATTGTAGGTCAAGGGATTATAAGTCTGTTTATACACTCAACAGCAAAGATAAAGCATCGCCGAATTGTTCGCCAAAATTGTCGATCTTTCAACAGCTCTGTAACTCCGTTAAAAAAGCTATCATAAAATCATGACTTCTTTTTAATCTAAGTTTAAAATCATCTCTACTTTATGACATCATATTCTAATTTTTAACATCATGCATCCTCGCGACTGTAGTATTCTAAATCTGAGGGCATTATTGTGATACCGAAAAAGTGCAAAGTTCAACGCTGTTTTCATTCCAAGTTCATACTCGAATAAATCGTTTTCGAGCATGCCGTTCATGACATTGTAAAGTTTGGACTTCTCCTTTTAATTTCGGGGCCGAATTAAGTCGCGCTCAACTTACATTAAACATGAACTAAAAACACACGAAACACATACACACGAGGTAGAAGTCCGACCGTGCAACCACCTCGTGGTGTACCTTGAGTTATTGTAATGCCGGCGGCACATTTATCGTTTAAACTGCTGTAACATTACGGGAAAAATTCGCAGCGACTTAATTCGGTCGACAAATTAAAGGGAAAAAATCCGACCTTTGCGATTCTGTGAACGGCATTAAACTTTGGGGGCGTTAACCGACGTGAACGACATTAAACGGACGTTAAACTTTGCACTTTTTCGGTACCGCGATCATGCCCTCAGATTTAGGATGCTACAATCGCGGCGACGCATGATATTCAAAATTAGAATATGGCATCTTGAAGTCGGGATTCCAAGCTTTAATGAAGAAAATTCATAATTTTATGATAGCTTTTTTAACGGAGTTACGGCTACTCAAAGATTGAGAAATTTTTGGCATAAAATTCGTCGATGCTTTAATTTTGCTGTCGACGGTATTTAAGCTATTAGTAAGTAACATTAGGAATATAGTAAGTAAAATTAGGTAAATAACATGTGATTTCATGTGTTCAGAAAAAAATTTCTCCGCGAGTGTAACCTGATCCTTTCAGGCTTCGCTCGCACGTGCCGGAGCCAGAGCCAATGTTTACTTCTGTAATTGGACAATAGCAGCTAGTGGTAGCCAATTCTTTTTTTTATCAGGAAGGTAAAATTTCACTCTTTAAAACGCGATGAAAATTAACATCGCACCCCACTGCAATCATAATTAAAAAATGCAATGAGAATTTAATATATACAATTTTTTTTTTTGGTACAATTCAAAAAGTATCAGAGATTTAAAAGTGTAATTTGGTATAATTTAAGTACGTACTAGATAATCTTATTTCTATCACTTGTCATTTAATTTTAAAGCACTTATAACCGACTATTTTAATTTCAGATGATTTCAACATTGGCTACTTCAATGTCATATGTATAGTCCTGTTTAAAACACATATATATATAATTTGGTATAATTTAAGTACGTACTGGATAATCTTATTTCTATCACTTGTCATTTAATTTTAAAGCACTTATAACCGACTATTTTAATTTCAGATGATTTCAACATTGGCTACTTCAATGTCATATGTATAGTCCTGTTTAAAACATATATATAATTTGGTATAATTTAAGTACGTACTGGATAATCTTATTTCTATCACTTGTCATTTAATTTTAAAGCACTTATAATCGACTATTTTAATTTCAGATGATTTCAACATTGGCTACTTCAGTGTCATGCGTGCAGTCCTGTTTAAAACAGACAAAATAAAATACATAAATGTCTAATTACCCATATGTCTAATTGCCTATTGGTAAAAATTTTCTTTACCATATGCATAATTTTGTGGAATGATTTTTATACCGCGTTTGGCACGCGACTGTTCCATAGTTGCAGCGTTGCGGAGACCGGATGAGACCGAATCGGACCGAATCGGACTGAATCAGACCGACTGAGACCGGGCGAAACCGAGTGCCGGTGAGACGGCAGGCTGCGGCGTGTTTGCTGACTTCGAACTTTTCGGAGTCCGTGAAATTCCCGAGGCTTTGATCGTAATTCCCGGGCGAGGATCGGCGCTCGAATGTTTGCCCGGCTAATTCCGATACGTAGCCTCTCGATGCTCTCCGCCACGGGAAAAGAAATGAAAAGAATTACGGGAACGAATGGCCGCACCCGGAACAGGCAAAATCGACGAGACCTACGGATGTAGCCTTTTGTGGCGAAGCACTGGTCAGTGACAGATGGTCCCTGTACAACCGACGGGCGGCGCGGGGGCGAGGGAAGAATCCGAGTGAACCCGGTTGTTTGTCCGTGACCGGTGCACCATTAGTGGACCCCGCTCCTCTTGATAAATGATCCGAATCGTTAGCCCCTTTTTGCGATGTATGCAATTATGACGAACAATACATGATCCGTGATTCCGGGCCGGCGTCCCCGGCGCGAAAGTAAACTCCCTGGAGAAACGCGTGCGTCAATCGGGAATAGGGTCACACTCTTCGGGGATAATCTTTTCACGGCTTCTTCGTGATTTCAGACGATATTTCGACACGCTTCTATTGGTCTCGATAATGATAGCTTTGTGGAACAATGTCGTTAGAGGGATGGCTTGTTAGATACATAATTAGATACAGAATTATGTGCGAACGTTATCTAACCCTTGCGTACGGGACCAAAGTTTTTACGGTTTTTTTAGCAACCGGGGTACCGATCTATTTTACTTTAAATTTTAATGATTTTTTTTTGTTTTATAGTCTCCTCGAAATTCATTATTTGCCGCATTATAATTCAAGCGAGAAATCTCAATCTCATAAATAATTCTCAATCAGATTTATGTGCGTGGATCGTAAGTGGCGGATGTAGCACTTTTGGACAATCGTAGAATAAATATTTCTGCAATTCTATTATCTTATTTATTCGAACAATTCGCGATTTGTATTTTGGTTCGGATCAAGTTAATCTTTGGGAAAATTTTTCTCAAAACCTGGGAAACGTGTAAGACATCAAAAAACGAGTATTTTGTAGAGAAATATTTAATTAAATTCCATGAAATATACAGTGGTGGATAGAGTAATTAATGTGATTAATATTAATATCGTTATACAATGCTACGTTCAAATTGTTGAACTATTGCAACAAAAGCCTGACGATTGTTTGAAGTTATTAGAAAAGTCACATATCCGGGAGATCTTAATTATTCTTACTGAAGAAAACAATTCTCAACAACTTCGTTGGAAATAGAATTCATCCTAGAACTGATTTCACAGAATAGGGGCAAGGTCCAGCAATGAAATCTAATGAAGGAATGTGATTTTGGTCTCTCGTATACCTGTCTCCAAGACAGAAATTAATATATGAGGGTCGCCTACAGGTAGTTCTATAGCTGAAAGATCAGTTTCTTGCAAGCTCCCATAAGTTACACAGAGATAAAGTGAATTCATCATAGCGATAATAGATTTCGAATATTCTAACATTTCTAGTTTTGCTGTAGCAGTCCCGGATACACGTTATTTTCCATTAATCTGCACTAGTGCATTTTTATTTGCTTCATTATATATATTATATATGTTTTATTTACTTTTATTCACAATCAAATAATGTCCTTTTTTAGTGTGCTTCCAGTATACGGATCTGGCATGTACAAAAAATCATTTTCATCAATTATTATATCAAAATCTGAAGAAAGGAATGATTTCTTACATCAATTATGGTGAACATAAAATTATAGAATATTATAGAAAATTATAGAATATTATAAAATATTATAGAATATTATAGAAAATTATAGAATATTATAGAATATTATAGAATATTATAGAATATTATAGAAAATTATAGAATATTATAGAAAATTATAGAATATTATAGAAAATTATAGAATATTATAGAATATTATAGAAAATTATAGAATATTATAGAAAATTATAGAATATTATAGAATATTATAGAATATTATAGAATATTATAGAAAATTATAGAATATTATAGAAAATTATAGAATATTATAGAATATTATAGAATATTATAGAGAGAATATTACAGAAAATTATAGAATATTCAGCTTCATTTCTACGCACATCTTTATGTATTTTATTAACATCACATCTTTATGTATTTGTATCGTCAAATGCAGACACAAAGTATGCTTCCAATATATCCATTATCTTCATGGATCTCATGTACAAAAAAATTATGTATAATTCCATTGAATCGGGAACCAGTGGAAAATAGAAAATGTACAGAAATCATCATAAATTACTGAATCATGTACTGCATATATCTACTATACAGATTCCTCTGATACACAGCTCCCTTGGAACGCATCTGACGTTCCTCGAACATGCCACAATCATCTGCTACGTTCCAAATCTATTGTCATCAGCTGCAGCCTCTCCTAATACACACACCTAACGTTTCTCAAACTTCCCATAATTATCTGCTACATTCCAAATCTATTATCAACTGCAGGCTCCCTTAAGACACATCTGACTTTTCCCAAACTTCTCGCAATCATGTACTACAGGGCTTGGCTAACTGACGACTCGAAAGCCACATGTGGCTCTTTCCCCTATTTACGTACCCTGTAGCTCATTCCCACTGGCCCACTATTCACCTTCAGTCGTCTCTCACACGACACAATCTCTTGCGGCGCACAGTCTGAGAGCGGCAAAAACCATACATTTTCAAGTGTCTTAAAAAATCAGGTTTGTTATATTCTTGACTAGTAGAAGGAGTCAATGAGAACTTTTCATGGGTGAAAAAGTTCAGAAACCAAATTCACTTGGTTATGGAATATTTTTAATTCTGTCATGCTAAGTATACCGAGTTTTCAGAATGAATTCAAGCACATGTTTGGAGAAACCGTATGCGCTTTTAAATTTTTCATTTTGTCAAGCAATTTTATATTCAATTTATACCGAGCACTCAAACATATATAAATAT
The DNA here is from genome assembly GCF_051020955.1 of Megalopta genalis. NCBI lineage: Eukaryota > Metazoa > Arthropoda > Insecta > Hymenoptera > Halictidae > Megalopta > Megalopta genalis. The sequence goes on from NC_135025.1 coordinate 7,527,107, forward strand.
ACACTGTATTCGTGTATGTTATTATATACACTATATTCGTGTGGAGGTTTAATTAAACTGTAAATAAACGTAACCTGTAAATAAAAAACTTCCATTAAACCTTGTGCATTATAGCGTATACATTTTATTTCATTTAATTTTAAATTACATAAAATCACTATTTTGTGCGACGCACAGTGATCGAGAAATTCATTGACTTTTTGTTATAATTTTTTTGAACCATTGAAGATATTGCAATGAAATTTTCATCAGAAATATTTAAGAAATAATCATATTTAATTGTGGATAATTCAATGTCTTCTTCATTTGTTAAATATTAATTTTCAATTAATTTGCATTGATATCCTTTATGCAAAAGAAAATTGTATAAATTGAATATTTCACTTTCTAAATATGTATTTCATATTTATGTTTCATACATGCGACGGTTTATGGAACACGTAAAATATAAATTCGAGGAACTTTTTTGTAATCAACGCATAAAAAAATAACCGGAAAAATATGGGAAAAAAATACGGAAAAAATACGAAGAAAAATATAGAAAAACGTATCACGAGTGTGTCAAAAGATATTTTTTTATAATAAATGATATTAATCATAATTTCTTAGTGGTCCCAGTAAACAGATATCATGACGTCAACTACTTTAATCTACTATAATACATTTCAATCCACTTCAATTAACTACGGGTTCACCTTACTCGCATCTGGCTTTCCTCAAACTCCCCACAATCGTCTGCTACATTCCAAATTTATTATCATCAACAGCAGGCTCACATAAGACACAACATGACGTTTCCCAAACTTTCTATATTCATCTGCGACATTTCAATTTCACTTTAATCACCTAACGCACACCTGACTTTTCTCTAATTTCCTATAATTATCTGTTATATTTTAAATCTATTATCGTACAGTAATTTCTCCTTAATTCGACTTACTAAACGTATTAACAGCGAAAATAAATTTTTATTTCGCTCCTGTTCGTGGCAATCGAGCTAGAGAATTTCGATCGTGCTTAATGATCCGCTGTCTAATTATCAACTGCAGGCTCCCGTAACTCATATCTGTCTTTTCTCAAATTTTCCACAATCATCTGCTACATTTCAATCCCCCTACCACCAACCACAATCTCCCCTAGCACCCAACCTATCGTTTCTCAAGCTCCCCACAATCAACTGCTATAATTCCAACAATTCACCACCGCCGACCATAATCTTCTCTAATATCCGACTATTCACACCTGTACACTTCCAACGTCCCCTATGCAGTCCCGATATTCTCCTTCATATCTTCTCACAAACATCTGATCACCTCTAAATCCCCTCAAAAAAAAATTCATCCCCCAAAACTCGTATCCCCAAACAATAGAATTGATTTCTAGACGCACTAGACAATCTTTCAAGCTTGTTCGTTTATAGTGCGGGGCGACATTGCACCGTATGTGTCCCCCTTTCGTATCGACATCTTTCTGGTGCAATGTTTAATGCAAGCTTGGCGACTCTTTTAACCGGGGCCTGGCCGTGGTACCCTATATCGCGACAACGAACTCGCGCGACATTCTCCCTCTGAGGGAAGAGCGAGGCAACGCGCGAGTAAATAAGATAGATAGATAGATAGATAGAGAGAGAGAGAGAGAGAAATTGAGAATTACGAAGAGAGAGAGAAAGAAATTGAGAATTAAAGAGAGAGAGAGAGGAATTGAGTATTAAAAAGAGAGAGAGAGAGAGAGAGAGAGAGAGAGAGAAATTGAGAATTAAAGAGAAAGAGAGAGAAATTGAGAATTAAAGAGAAAGAGAGAGAAATTGAGAATTAAAGAGAGAGAGGGAGAGAGAGAAATTGCGAAGTAAAGAGAGAGGGAGAGTAATTGAGAAGTAAAGAGAGAAAGAGAGAAATTGAGAATTAAAGAGAGAGGGAGAGAAATTGAGAAGTAAAGAGAGAAAGAGAGAAATTGAGAAGTAGAGGGAGAGAGAGAGGAAGAGAAATTGAGAAGTAAAAAGAGAGAGAGAGAAATTGGGAGGTAAAGAGAGAGAGAGAAATTGGGAGGTAAAGAGAGAGAGAGAGAGAGAGAGAGAGAGAGAGAGAGGGAGAGTCATAGTCAGACAACCAGCCAGCAAGGAGACAATTTGTCCCAGCTTTTCGGTAACTCGTTCCCCCTCGCTGTATGCGTCCCCCACCGTTCCCTTTCCCCTCGCCCACGCGTCGCCTCTCTCTATCTGGTTATCCTGCGGAGCGTGCACGATATCCATTTCGTGCGGATACCCCGTGGCGGATTCCAGGCACGAAAGCCGCCACCATCCCGCGGGAGAATGCCGGGAAAACGCGAAACGTCAAACGCGTTCACCATCCCCCCACCCTCCCGCTTCGGCCGCTGTTCGCCCGCCACGTTATTTCTCTTCTTTCTCTTGCCCGGCGTTATCCGCCCGCATCTGTCCTCCGTTGGATTTTTTTACTCGTCCCTTCTCACCCCTCTCCGGTCTCCCGCTACCTTCTCCCCATCGCCAACCCCGTCCTCTTCCTTCTTCCTGCCGCCCCTCGCGCCGATTCCCTCCGCTGTCCGCCCTTTTACCCTCTCGCGTACACCCCCAGTGAAAGGTGGCGCGATTCGGGGGTGTGGGAGAACGTTCCCGCGAGAATATCGGGAGTCATCGAAGCGAACCGCCAACGGTTAAGGGGTAGGGAGACCCGGGATGAGCAATGCCGCCGTGTGCCAGCGACCGGCTAGCAGTATCGTCGTTGCAGCCTCGAATCGATATTTTTCCGACGCCCAGGGACGCCGGTGTCTGATCGCGCGAGCCAGAGACCCCACGCCGGGGGACGAAATAAATTAAACGGTCGACACTGCGTGGACGTGAAGGGCCCCCTTCTGTAATTCCGGCGGCGGGGGCGAGAGTTTGACGCGCGTCGGGAACCGACGAGCGCCGCCCCTGGACCCCCCGATAACTAAGCCTGATTAGGTGGAATTGCATGCGATGCTTGGGACTTTTGGGCGGTGCAGGCTCGCGGCTTATGGGTGCTGGGTTATTTTGATCAGATATGGAAATTTTTTGTATTATTTCTTTTCATTGATCGTCGTTTAATTGTTACTAACTCTTTGCACTTGGAAAGAATTTTCTTGCACTGGCCACTAACAACTGTAACATATTTATTCGTGTTGTTGTTGAGGGTTGAAATCTTTTATGAAGCATTTTTATGGGGATGATAAAGAATATTCTAAACATTAAAATACTGAACATTATATATATAATAACATTTATATATTATAAATAGAACATTAGAACTACAAGACCTAAAACGTTAAAGACAGAAAATAGAGAACTGTATTAAATTATTTATCCGGCATTTGCACAATACTTGAAAAATGTAATATTGATTATAGAAATATTTTAAATGCACAAATGCAATAAAAATATGTTCCTCTCCCCATGCCCAATCCAATTATAATTTTAAACCACATGGTCAAGGGCCTCTGTTAACCCTTTACCCTCGGGGATGTTTTTCAGATTAGTTGCCAACAACTGGAACGTATTTATGCGTGACGTAGTAACTAACGCTTTAAATAAAATATAAGCTGATAGAAATAATTACAATGCAATCTCGATTATCCCGTTCTCTGGTGTTAGAATTCCCTATGTTCAACATGCATTTCATATTTAATCAGCACAATTTAAAGCAACCTATAACCAAAACGATTTACCGTAGAAATTATTAAACGTAACATTCAATACTATGCATAATTGAGTAACTGTTCTAGTATCCGAACATTCATGTCACTCTACTTAGCCCGGATAATTGAGGGTACATTATACTCTTTAAAAAATTAGCGTAACAAACTGAAAATTAGTGTCACAAAATGAACAATTTGGGAAGAGGAGATACGATTATTCGAACTTTATCGATTGTCAATAATTACAAAGCTGCAAGGCTTGAATAATCGTATCTCCTCTTCCCGAATTGTTTATTTTGTGACACTAATTTTTTCACCAGACTTAGGAATCCATTTTTGTTATTAGAATGAAAGAGAAAGTTAAGATGCCATTTATTATTATAAGTTTTGACTTTCTGGATCGTCAAGCTTATTTGACACATTGATTTTGTGGGAATTTGTTGATTGATATTCAGCATTTAATTTATTAATTGATACTCTAACAGATGTAATTTTGTCTAAGACAATATAACACGGATAAAAAAGCCACTCGTAGTCTTCAATTGATTTTGGTCGGAACAGCTGCTGTATCATTGTATTTCGTTCTATCATTACATAACATTGCAACATTGGAATATTGATTTACAATTAATTAAATTTTGTATAAATAGCGACGGAAAATGTTTCCTCCTGTACAGTTTGTGTGAATATTCTAAACCGTGCAGAAATGAAATAAACTACCAAACACCGTTACCAGTTATACACGATTCCTATAATCACTTCAGCTGGTTCAGTGTTTTCAACAGCAGCGATAAACCCGTCGCCTCTAAAATTTAAAAAAAAAAAAACGCGTATCCGGGGCAGATTTATTTTTATTGTTGCGACGACAACGTCGATTTTGAAGTTTTCATGAACCCGTCAATTAACCAAAGTGTTTTCATATCCATTCAAGCATCGTTTATTCAATCCTGTCGAACGAAACATTGCCACGTTTCGCTCGCCTTCTGCCACGAATGCGCGGAGCATTGCGAGCGCGACGTAATTGCTTAAGTTGACAAACTTAGATTAACAATTTTTTCCATAAAATTCGTAGGGAAATACACATACGGTCGAACAATGGTACCCTTTTTTTTATTGGCCCCAGCGACCGCCGTCGGCGGTGGAACAGAATACATCGATCAAGCCCTTCTGTCGATTGATGAGTTTAGTTGATGTTTGAACGAGCACAGATTGGAAATTCGAATGAAAATTCTGCTCCCCGATGAAAAGGTACTCCTGGCTTGTATCGTGTCGTTTTTAAAATGAATACCGCCTTTTCTGGGCAACCAGGAACGATGGGGCCGTCGCCGCGCCGCGCCGCGCCGCGCCGCTCCGTCATATTGAGATCAATAGCGATCGCCGCAATTCTGGCCCACCGGCATAAGCAAACTCTTGTACATTAATTGAAACCGCTTGATTAGCACTACAACTTGACTAGAGTTGCGTTAATTAATTTCCATGGAACATTATCTTCGAATTACAATCTACATTTCTATCGGAAATAATTCACTTGTGCCCAGCGTTACAATACTTCCGCAATTAAATAAGCCGTCTCATATTCCTACGTTTAGATTGTTTATCTGTTTGTTCAAATTTATATTCGTTGTTTGATTTTAGGAAATGCAATTTTGCATAATGATCCGTGGTACAACAAAATCAATTTCAAATTTACTAATTGCTAAATAATGTGTAGAGCACTACTTGGGAGGTTTCCTTATCGAATATCGTTCTGTTATATATATATACATATATACGTCACTGGGATCTGATCTAAACCAATCGCAAAGAAGCGAGATATAATTTGATATTTCTTTCCCTAGGCAAATCAAATCGCGAAAAAAATTGTCAAGGAAAGACCGATAAAATTTTACACATTTAGAGCCAGGCATATTATGCATTTTAAAACATTTTCTATCATAGTATACCATATAATCTCAAATAATACAAAACTACGATAAGTAATCATGTATATTTATAATTAGTTATTTGAAAATTGAATGAAACCATGGAGGAGTATTCAATAACTTTTTGCGATGGTTTGAAAAGAGAGAAACCTAATCAATAGTTGTCAATAAATGTGTCAGTGTGCAGATGACAGTAGCAATAACGTTAATTTTGTGCTTTTGTATTCATCGAAATGATTGTCGAAGCAGCTCGAATTTAATACCTTTGTCGATTCCAAAAATGTTCGCCGGAAAGTACGAATTTGCAGAAAGTTCGATAATTCAACACCGATTGAATAGAGACGTGTTTAACAACGATCGAGCCAACAGATCGGTTATCGATGTGCCGCAGAAAATCGTGCTGAAATATTTGCCGCCTCGGATCGCAGCGGAATCGAAACCGCGAACCGGAGGTGTGACGTTAAACACGAAAATTATATAGAAAATCGTTATCGGAGAATCGGATATCGCTGTAACGCGATATCCCGCGAGAAGCCGCGCGCTTTTCCGTGGTAAATATTGTTACGCGATCGCGATTTCTTCGGCTGGTGCATCGAATGATCCGCAGCAGGAATATACGAAAGAAGAAAAAGGGAAGTAAACAGACTCGTCACTGTCGCCCACGATTTATATAATCGTCTTCGCGAGTCCCGTTTTCTCGCGATCTCTGCACTTCGGCCCTCAATCTCCTACTTTTCTTTACGAAACCGTCGTATAGTAACGTTATCAGATGACAGACTACTTCGTGCATGCAGGTTGAACGCTGCGCAACGTCCGATCCCTGGTGGCTTTAAAAGGACAGCGGGGTTCGCTAGGAAATTATTTTTTTACCCTCAAAAATGCTTCTTTCGTGTTCGAATACTTCGCGCATTTTCTCGCAAGCTTTTATCGCGGATGCAATCGTATCAGGTCGTGGACGTTTAATTTATTGTTAAAATAGTGTCTGCGAAGGTTCTTGTCAAGGTATCTTTCGCAATTGTTGCTGCAAAAATTTTATTGGGAGTTATGGAACTATTTTCGCAATTTTGATGAAACGTCTGATATTGACTAAAAATTTGGATTTAGAACTTCGTACAAATTGATATATAATTTCTTAACAGTGAAATTTCTTTGAATGTTCCATAGAATGTATCAGATTGTATTTAATACTAGTTATGGTAAATTTTAATTTTCCTAACGTTAACAGAGTGAGAATCAGAGGGAAATACAAAATACTAAAAAACGTCAAAAGTTTTTCAAACATATTGAATTCGTATTATTGTCAATTTTAGAAACATTTTCCATTAAACTACCGAAGACGTAGGGTACATTTTATTTAGCTTTCGTTTGTTGTAATTGCTGCACGATATTTAATATCGTCAATTTATAAAATACCGAAAACATCTTTATTCAACTCCTGTTTCATTTAATACTAGTTATGGAAAATTTTAATTTTCCTAACGTTAACAGAGTGAGAATCAGAGGGAAATACAAAATACTGAAAAACATCAAAAGATTTGCAAACATATCGAATTCGTATTATTGTCAATTTTAGAAACATTTTCCATTAAACTACCGAAGACGTAGGGTACGTTTTATTTAGCTTTCGTTTGTTGTAATTGCTGCACGATATTTAATATCGTCAATTTATAAAATACCGAAAACATCTTTATTCAACTCCTGTTTCATTTAATACTAGTTACGGAAAATTTTAATTTTCCTAACGTTAACAGAGTGAGAATCAGAGGGAAGTACAAAATACTAAAAAACGTCAAAAGATTTTCAAACATATTGAATTCGTATTATTGTCAATTTTAGAAACATTTTCCATTAAACTACCGAAGACGTAGAGTACATTTTATTTAGCTTTCGTTTGTTGTAATTGCTGCACGATATTTAATATCGTCAATTTATAAAATACCGAAAACATCTTTATTCGGCTCCTGTTTCGTGCAATTGCCGCAGAAAAATTGTATTTTAACGGAACATCAACGGTTTAACTGTGACAAGAGTTTGGTTATGCGAAATTATAAAAATAATAGAGAAACAGTAATAACAGAGAAACAGAATCGACGGCTTATCGAAAAATGAATCGTTCCTGAGATTCCACAGCCATCGAAAATACCGCGAAAACTGCGGGATCGACAGCAATTTAAAACGACCCAACCAGAAGCGAAAACAAACCCATGGAAATCCTTGTTTGCACTCCATTAACCATTTTTTAATTTTAGCACTTGAACATAAAACACAAACATCGAAGAGCGCGGCTCGGTGGCGGTGCCCACCCTTCGGCCACCTGTATTATTCCTCGCTTTCAGCCAGCCTGTTCGAAATCTATAAAACTTTATTCGTTCACATCATACTTTACCCCCCTCGGTCCCGCTCCTCGGCGCAGCTTTTTTCCCAGTTCTTGCGTGTCCCCCGTGCGTATCGGGTTCTATAAAACTTCCCTTTCAACGTGCACCCTTTCTCAACATCATTTCCCCACCCCCGACCAATATGCAAATTACGCGAAACTCGCTGCAGTTTTTCTTTTCGCCGATACGACGATGGCCCTTTCGCACATTCGTTTTTCAACCCGAAGGCATCGTACTTACCTTTCACGATTTTCTCGCCGGGAACCGAGAGATTTTATTGAAAAATTGTTGTAATATTTAAAACGGCACGTTGCGGAGAGCGTCTCGTAAGTTTTTCGTCGGAAAATATTTCTTAGCTACGATGTTGTAGACTCGACTTTTCGGAGGTCTTTCCAAAAATGGCAAATATTATCATTGTTTATCGGTTTCTATTGTTTATATAAAATTTAAAACTTCGTATAATTCGTGCGATATTCTATTTTATCTTATTTGTTTACTATCTCATGATCTTGTGAAACACAAAGTCGTTCTGTTGTATGTAAATCAAGGTAAAAATGCTTTTTTTGACGCTGAACTTCTTTTTCTATTATAAATATTCCAATAACTAAAAAATAATAATTCCAATAATTAAAGTCCAATGATTCTTACGAAGCAGCAGATTCTTTCAGTTTGTTCGTGAATCGGTTGTCGGTAAATCAAGCGTTAAAAGTGTCGAAAAATTGGCTTCGCAGCCGCAGCGACAAAAATTAAGGAGTCCCTTTATTTTTCCTCGGCCTTTTACCGACATCTATTTTTTCTGGCAAGTGTCATCTCTCACAGACTGAACCGACACATCGCCACAAAAGGAGCTCGCCTACGTGACGCTTTTCTTCCGGCACTTCTCCGGCATGGTCCTGATCACCACAACAATCTTCGAGTTCCATAAAACATTCTACTCTTTGTCTCCGGTGTATTTTTATTCCGGGCGACGTTCCTTATTCATTTTTCATTCCCTCTCTCTCTCTCTCCCTCCCTCCGACCACAACCCTTGGAACTCCTGTTTGTCCCGCGTAATCTTAATGGCGGAAATCCATTAACCCCGTCCCGCCCTGGCCTTCCACCCTCGCTATCTTCACCTAAATATTTTTTACTTACCTTCCGCACCTTGTAGCCGTCTTCGGGCTTGCGATCGATTCGGAATTCTTGGTGCATTGATTTTCTTCTTCCTTCTGTTTACCAGCAGTTACCAATTTTTATTTGCTCTTTATTTCCTCGTTTACCAAGAAAATGCACAAGAGAAACAGTTTCCAGGATTGAATGCGATCGAAGTTTGTTGTTCAATGGATTCGTCGACGAAATAACATTGCACTGATACGCAAAGTGTTGTAATAATCGTATCGAATAATTGATAGACGAAGCTTTTTTTCTGTAAAAGTTTGAAGACATTAAAAGGAAAGTGAGAAAGAAACAAATTTGTAGAATGGTTCTCAATAGTGTATAATCATGTGTCAAATAATTATTCAATAATATCGTGCATAACCAATAAAATTGATCTACCTCGTTCCGTTTAAATAATACAAAAAGTACAAATAATTAGTTACACTCTAGTACACCACATATCATTCAAGTCATAAATAGCATATTTTCACGTAGTATGTCGAACAGAATTAGTCTACCATATTCGTCTTAATCGATTTAAAAAATAAAAATAGTTACAGCAATGCACATCATATCATTGGTTTCGGACGAATAATTTATTCGAATAACAATTATTCATTATTCGTCATAAAGTATGTTACCTATTTATTCGAATGATTTTTTATTCATTATATTTAGGGGAAAGAATAGTTTACGACGAGTAACGAATAATTGTTATTCGAGTAAAATATTTGGACTAAAAAGTGTTCGTTCGACTGATTATCTTAGACAAATATTTATCCGAAACATTCCGAATAATGTCCAACTTTGCTGGCAACACGCGGTCCTTTGTCCCGCGCTACCGTGAAACGACCGTAGCAGACAAAAGGGCAAGTCGCTGGAAGCTCCGCTTGAATTTCGGCTCTTGTCATTTCCAAACCAGAGGCAAGAGTCGACGAGATTCCCTTCGTTCGGCCACGAATTGCAGCAAAGATGCCAAAGTCAGCGAACACCGATTACTGACTACAGTAAATTCTCTTCAATTGACGCTCAGACTGCGCACCAAAATGGACAATTTCGGAAGAGGAGATACGATTATTCGAGCCCTGCGACTCGTTTTTATAGTTAGACAATAGGTAATAGACAATATAGTTGACTTAATAATATATATATATATATATATATATATATATATATATATATATAATATAATATAATATAATATAATATAATATAATATAATATAATATAATATAATATAATATAATATAATATAATATAATATAATATAATATAATATAATATAATATAATATAATATAATATAATATATATATTTTCTATTTTTTTTATATTAATTTTGCTATTGTTTGAATACCTCGCGGCTCGTTTTATTTAGTCACCGATATTAATATTATTATTATATAATATTATTTTATATTATTATTATATAATATATTATATATAATATTAATATCGGTGACTAAATAAAACGAGCCGCGAGGTATTCAAACAATATCAAAATTAATAAAAGAAATAAAAAATTCGTTATTTAGTTCTGTTTTAAAAATGGTGTCCGCCTCAAAGGGTGTCCATATAATAGGAAACGAGGTTGTCCGAATGTTTGTGCATCGAACGCGCGCAGATGACAATGCCTTCGCGCAGCGAACGACAATTTTCGACGAGCAGATACAGAGAACGGGGCTCGCAGTTTAACCGGCGTGTGCACTTTCTGATGCTGGTATCCTCGTCCGGCTAATATGTTTCCGACTTTACGCAAACGTTTCTCTCGCTGACTTTAATTAGTGTACAGACGCAGGCGCCGCGCCATCCGTGAAATCGGCAGGTAAAACTGCCGCGTAGTTCGACGCACATATTGCCATTCGATGCGTCCAATTAATTCGACGGGGATACGGTTCTGGATTCGGACAAAATGTTTTTGTGTTACGATCGTTGCGCGTAAGATCTTTGCGCATGATGAACATTTTACGGAGACGACGTAGAAATTCATTAATTCTCGCGACAATGGCGTTCGATTTAATTGGAGAACTGAATTTTATCTGTAGAAGCAGATGGACGCGTTTCGAAATCGATTTTCTGCTCTGAGTATGACAGAATTCCTGCAGAATAATTAAACGTATTTAAGGCGATACATGCGTCAGCTGATGAAGTATTCAAGCGAGAGAATTATTTGTGCCGATTGTTTTCCTGAATGAATGATAATATTTATGATTAAATTGCGGGTTTCATGCATTTTAAACGTTTACCCTTTTTTCATTATTTTTTGTCAGTCCAACGAATTGCAGTCTAGAAAAGTTTGTTATATACTCATTCCTTAGAAAACTGGTCGATCTAACATCTCAAACAAATTGAAATTATTTGAATCGATATTAAGATTATGGAATAGTATTTCCATAAAAACTATAAAGAAACGATAAATTTATATCAGATCAGTTGCTTTATTTTAATGTCATGCTCGTCTTTGAAACAACTTTACCTTCGATTATTGACGAAATAACGTGTTCTTATCAATATAATCGATCAATTCCAAGCCATTGAATTTGTTTCGTTTTGTCAGCTTGTCCAATCCGGCTTGTAAACGATTACAATTCTATCAGGCAACAAGAAAGATAAATTACTAAAAAAAAAAAAAAAAATAATGATCCACTAAACACCCTATCTACCGGGAATTTTCTAATAATCGTTCTAAAATCGAAGATCAACGATTGACAATTTCTTTGAAACATTGTTGAAAACCGATAACAATATCATTCTCGATCAAACCAAATTCTTTCGATTAATATAACGATTACCACGTGCTTTCGAAATCATTGTTCGAAACAAAATCGCCGAGCTTCGTACACGTGCGGCTCAATCATTAAAAATCCTACGAATAGACTTCCGACAAAAAGAGTCTCGAAACAGTTTAAAAAATTGTCGCACTGTTGGGAAAGCATAATGCATTTCCGCCGATGCTGGATAATCGAAGATCGACAAAAGCATTCGAAGAATTCGGAAATGGACTTTCGTTCAGCCCCTGTCCGGTAATAATAAGCGGACAACGCTTGAGCCGAGGAAATCGAAACCGACTTTCATCCGAAGAGGAAGCGCGGCCGCATAAAAATCGTCGATCCCGCATCGTTTCGATAGTTCCGCAGCCGGAACGGTCGCACAAGGGCCTGGCGAAATTGGAAAAAATGGGGCTCCGGAATCCCATTCTCCATCCGGATACATCGGGCAGCCCGCGCAGTATGCGTAAGTATTGGGTCACCGTGTCGAAGAATCGATATCGCGGTTAGAGTGGCAGCGAGGCGAATTGCTTGTTCAAGGTCGGCCGTCCCTACTCTGCATGTCCGCGTATGCGCAAAGAGCGCCGCCAAGGGAGTTAGGGTGCCCTTAAAGTGGCGGCGGCCTTGAAAACCGAAGCCGAGGTGTAACAATTCCTTGGAGCGGAATCGCCGCGGTTCTGGCCACGGCCGTCGGAAACGATTAAAAATGAGACGGGACCGATCAATATCTCATGATTAACGCGTCGAACCGCGTGGAGGAGCATCGTCCCGCTGATAAATTCAAAGGTCGAGTGGGCAATTATCGCGAACTGGCAACGCGGGAAAATAAATAGTTAACGACGCCGGCCGTTAAAGCCCGCGCCCCGCCACGGCCGAGAGTTTAATTACAAAAATCTATTCGATATTACATAACTCCCTCCTCCTCCCCCCTCCCCCTCCCGTACAACGATATAACGGCAATGGTACACCGTGCGGAGAATATTACGTCTATATCACCGGGCATAGCGCGGTTATTGCCGGCGCAGGACTAGCAATAACTTACTGCAGCTCGATGTAGCGCAATAATTTATCGCTAATATTTTCCTCCGTGGACTAGCGCCCCCGTTCTCCGCCCTCTTGCCCCCTCCTGTACCGGGCCCCCAGCCCTCTTTAGCGGCCGCCACCCTCAGCACCGTCCCCGGCGGTCTTCCATCGTGCCTTTTCCTCGGGGACATGATTCACGATTCCGGCGACTCACGGCCAGCCAGTTTTATGAGACTGGAAGACGGCGGAGATCAGCAAGCGTGGACAAGCGAGAGGAACGAACCAGCCCCGGATAAAGGGGCGGGGAAATGGGTTAGACGATAAATGGGAAAGGAAACGGCGTGCCGGGAATTAGGCGCGAGAAATACCGTTCGCGATACCGTGCCTCTTGTTGTGCGATTTCCACGGGCACGGTGCACCCCGGCGTTCGAATTCCGCGGGACGATTTCGGGCGATTTCGATTCGTTCGACGCTTTTTTAGGAGGCTGGATTGGGCTTAATGTGTTCGTAATTTTAATAGCGACCTGGGATGCTCCGTGAATCCTGCGGAATTTGTATAGTAAAAGTATCGATCCTTCGAGTGTTTCGAGCAAGGATTAAATAGCTTAAGTGGATCAATTACTGTGCCCATTGAAGCGACGTGAAATATTTAATGTGAAAATATGTAAAAATATTGAAAAGTGATTCCTAAAATATTTGAAGTTCTTCACAACTGAAATTTGTAAAATATTTTCGCATTTCGCGTAGCTCTTAAGAAGTTAAAGTTTTGATTCGGCTATGAAAAGTACGGATGCAATTTTATTTAAGCAATACAATATCTTGAATCGAATAATCTCGTTTCTAAACATAAGTGAAATTATTGCAAGGACACAGTAACCAAGGGGGAGCACAGTAATTGGCACATTTACCGTGGGTCGTTTAGCTTTTTTTCAAGCAAGAATTAAATACCTTAAGTGGATCAATATTACTGTGCCCATTGAAGCGACGTGAAATATTTAGTGTGAAAATATGTAAAAATATTGAAAAGTGACTCCTAAAATATTTGAAGTTCTTCACAACTAAAATTTGTAAAATATTTTCGCATTTCGCATAGCTCTTAAGAAGTTAAAGTTTTGATTCGGCTATGCAAATTACAGATGAAATGTTATTTAAGCAATACAATATCTTGAATCGAATAATCTCGTTTCTAAACATAAGTGAAATTATTGCAAGGACACAGTAACCAAGGGGGAGCTCAGTAATTGGCACATTTACCGTGGGTCGTTCAGCTTTTTTGTTATCTTGTCCCGAAATAAAATTGTCCCATTCGTGGCAGCGCTCCCATATCGTAGCTTCTTTTTCTCTTGGCCGCGCGTTTTGAAATGGGGAAAAAAGAACGACGGAAGCGTTGATAGTTGTAGCTCGGAGAAAAACAGAAGATTTAACGAAATTACGTTTCCATTAAAGTTATCCGTAATTCTATGAGCCCCGTTCCGCGAAGAACTTGTCAATTCGATGACAACCCTGGCCCCCCCTGCCCACCCATTGGGTCTCTTACCGAAATACCCGTTAGAAATTTAACTTTGTAGAACAAATGACATCGTGCAGCGAGTAATTCTGCAGTAAGTGCCTCGCCCCAAGCTCTGACCCTGGGAACTATATGAATAGAATCTTTTTGCCCCGGGGCTTGCGCCGTACTCTATTTAACTGCTAGCACTCGACACGGCTTCAGTACTCCATTTCCTTAAAGAATCGCGCCATTTCAACGGAATCGACCCGAATGTTCTACAAGCACACAGTAATTAATCGAAGAAAGAACCCGGCTACAGATGTCGCTTTGTCTATCGGCGATACTCCACAGTCTTTCCCACTTGGCTCGTTAATCTCGTCGAGTTTGTCTGCACAATGTGCACGTTTCATTTTACGTTGACGTTAAAGCCCGATCCTCACGTGTATTCAGAGGTACCATTACGTTCGCAAGTGGACCGGAGGAGGATCTTTCGGCAAAATTACGAAACTGGAGCGAAATAAAAACTGATTCCATTGTTAACTCAATTGTAACAGGTTGACGATAACGTTTTCTTTCGTTTTTTCGACGGTTTCTTTTTTATCGAATCGTGCTTCAAATACATGTAGAGAATTTGCTTTTAATTATTTCTTCTACACTCGATTCGTTCGTATTTAGTATGTCGAGGATGCAAATTATGAACGAGTATGAAACACTTGTGTCTATCTTCGTGCGGTTAATTTTATTAGAAGGAAATCTAACTGAATAATTAATAATGCGAGAGTAGTGATAGTCGATTTATTGGATGATCGAATAATGTATAAGATTTGAGAGGCGATTCGAAATTTATATTATTATTATTACATTATTATTTATTATACATTATATATATATTATTTATATTATTATATATATTATATATATATTATTTATATTATTATTATTATATATATATATATATATATATCATATATTATTTATATTATTATTTATATTATTATATCATATATTATTGTGTCATATTTAACCTATTATTGAATAGAATATTTAATGAATTAGTAGAATTAACCCCAGAATGCTAATGAAACTGCTAAAAAATTAAGATCCCTTTTTGCAAGATATAATTTCTCATAATAGTTGAGAAGACTGTTTCATACATTTTATAAAAATGATTCTACAATGTAAAATATTTCCAATGCAAAAATACCCGTGTTAATATTTATAACTATTGACAGAATAGTGACACCGATTCTTCCTCGGCAATAACCATCTATAAAAGGACGTCTCGGATACAAGATCGATGGAAATCAAATAATACTACAGTGCCACTAACCTACATCTGAAGTGGTATAATACGTGCTCTACGCGCTCGTTGGATCGACGATCAAAGAATTTCGCAGCGAAACGTAATGTCACGCGGGAATACTAAAGAGATTCGATAAAGTAAACATTTGTACGTGTAATTGCAGGAAAATGCTAAAATCACCGTCGCGATACAATGGACGGTTTCGCAGTCTTTTATTTTCTGCCGCTCTGTAAACGACGAAACTGTTTTAATAAATTATCAAATCGAATTCTTCCCGAGAACAAAGCTCGGCAAATTTTATCCCACATTTTCACGATTTTCTGCAGGAAATTAGGAACAAAGATTTTACGCGCCCATGAATCATTCTTCGTCAAAGGAACTAACAAATTTTTCCGTTGTGAAATTGTTTCAATCGTAGAAATCGGAAATTCGCATTTTCTTCTACTCGAATATTTTGAACGACATACTACTTCGAAATAAATTCATGTTGGCTGAAAAATGTTAACAAATGAAATAAATAGCTTCGGTACTTAATTATGTTTCATGATTAGAGACGTTGAAATATCAGTTTTCAGTTATTTTATTTTTCTTTCATTTGCAATGTCATTTTCTGAGTTTTCGGATTCAAGGTACGCTGAAAAATGTTGAGCAAACATAAAATTGAATCCAAGCTGAGAAAAGTATGGAAAGAATGAGCTGTACAGATAAAAAATATCGTTCATTTTATCATTAATTTTGGACCAGGTCTTACCACGAAATACCGCGAAGATGTGAAAAGAGTTTCAGTTTGAAAACCTTAAGCACAGTAATTAAGTTAAACGCAAACACCGTAAGAGGATTCACGTATCTTTATCGTTACAAGCTTAAAGGTCTCTCTGCTGCCAAGATTATCCAATAACGATCCAATTGGTTTTACCGGAAACTTGTGGAAATAAAAATTACCGTAGAAACGATCAGATTTTTCTTCCAGAATTATCTACCGAAGTGTAAACCCTTTCCTCGTTAAATCGAGATTTATTATAATTTCCGTTCTCTGGTGTAAGTAGAACTCCTGATAGGTTTCGTTCGAAATCGGAGGAATTAAAGTGGTCAGAGTCGGAACGAACGGAATAGAATTAACATTACTTCCGGTCGGTTAAAAATCGCGCGAATCCGCTTATTATGCTAGCGTTCGTAATTTTCGACAAAATTGAGATATTTTCGATTCGTAGATTCGATGAAAAATGCCCAAGGATCTTGCAAAAGAAAACAAAATCATCATCTGATTATTATTAGTCTTTAGTGTACTGTTATTTAGTGTAGAATGTATAATAATTAGCGCTGCAAAAAAGCGAACTACTACATGTTTTATTCACCTTTCAGAAATTCTCCCTTTTGCAAATGAAATTCACTTATTAGTTGTAATTATTTGCAACGAAATTCATTTCACAAGATTCGTGAAGATTGTTTATTGTTTTAATGTAATCTGAATCATTTTATAAGTATAAAAATTCAATATTAAGGGTCAGCAGGGTTAACTCGACTTGTAAACAGATGAATATGATCTGCAAAAGGGTCCATTTCGGGTGCAGAAACGTAATTTACGAAAGGATTAATTTGAAGTTCCAAAACCTGAATACCATTTTGCGGGAAGGTAAACGTAATTTACGAAAGGATTAATTTGAAGCTCGTAAAGCTGAATACGATCCACAAAATCAAGAAGTATTAATTTCGAGTAAGATGAATAGCATCGGAAAGAGAATGAATTTTTAATGCGAAACCAGCATCCACCGGAACATTTTCCGCGCCATGATGCGCCGGGAAACGGCAGCTCTGATCAGCAGCGGAATGCTCGCATCACGTGTCCCCATCAGAAAGTTCCATACGGTTCCTTCCAGTAGAATGTTCTTGCTGCCGCCGCATATGTGCACGCGTCCGCATGTAGTGAACAGTGTACGGAAGCATGCCGGCCGGAATGCCGGTACATTTTTAATGTTTTTTGGGCTGTTCGTACTCGAGGAGCGATCACGTAAAAGCAGAATGGCGGCGTGGAAGCCGGGCGCAGGGGCCGGAGAGAGAGAGCATCCGGCCGGGCTGCGGCATAAAGAGCATGTCTTATTTTCAGTAAGAAACCACTTTCGACGAGATCGAATTACTTTAGTGTCGGGGACGATCCCGGGCCGTCCTCGGGGACGTCTTTGAGGATTTACATTTTAACGCGGTCTGATATCGCAGACACGCGTGTGGCAAAATGATCTCCGAAGGACCCTAACCGACTGGAAGCTATATTAATTTCGTTCTACACGTTTCCGGCTGCGTGACGGGAATTTTTGGCACGAGGTGATTAGGGTGCCACAGCGACGAGAATTCTACGTGCACGCGTTGCATTTCTTATGAAAATGAAAATCGTACGAGTTCGTAACCGATCGGTCGAATTTCGATGATTGTAACTGCAAGGTGACTGTAATTAACGATATGAGCCGTTTATTTTGAAAGTGGCATAAGT
Organism: Megalopta genalis; assembly: GCF_051020955.1. NCBI lineage: Eukaryota > Metazoa > Arthropoda > Insecta > Hymenoptera > Halictidae > Megalopta > Megalopta genalis. The sequence goes on from NC_135025.1 coordinate 7,545,274, forward strand.
CACTTTACCGTAATGAAAAGTCGTGATTTTTTCATGTTTATACGACATTATTTATACTGAGAAAAATATCAGTATCTTGAGATAACAAATACAAGTAAATCTTCTCGGAAGTTAGCATCCATATTTTGAAACGTGTTAAAACGCAAACCCTTAAATATATCGACTTAAAAACAAAGTGACTTACGCCACTTTCAAAATAAACGGCTCATATGTAGTTACCTAAGTCTGGAAGAAGGTATTCGAACGTGGTTTAAGACGCGATAACTTTTTTATGACTGGACTAAATGGCAGGAATTTATTTCAAATATTGAAGGGCTAAGTTTCATAAACTTGGTAACAGCATCAAGAATTTAGCTTCTTTAATTACTATGATAAAAAAGGCTGCCTAAGACTATATATCAATATTCTTGAAGAAATAAGAACTCGATTGAAAGCAACAGTGCTCGATACATCGTTATGAGAAAAGAGAAAAAGATATTACCTTGAATCGTACAAAAATTGCTTGTACGATAGATTATATATGCATAATTTAGTTATAAAACAAGTATAATTTTATTATAGAAAGATTCAGAAGAGTTTTGAGATAATGGTAATGTTCCATCCAATGTGTTCCATTCAGGATAGTTAAGTAACTGTTGAATATTAAATAAACTGTTAAGTAACGTGATGTGTTAATATACAATAATACTCATTTGGATCGGGCTAATTAATTCCGAAGTGTGTTACTGCATTCATATTTCAGATCGTTAACTCTTGCATGCGCAAGTAGCACATTAAAATTGCAATGGTCTGCTCTATAGTGGTTTATAGTTTTAATTATCTCGCGTGAAAGCTCTATCGCAGCATGCCTCGTGAAACTAGCGCAGGACTGGAACTGTGATTCAGCGTGGAATAAGAGTACAGAAATTTCAAAATCGTTTTCGAAGTATGTATTTTGTTGTAGTAGAAAGATATAAATTGAATTCTATCGATATCGCGAATTTATTTCTCTCCATATTGTTACGAGATGGTGTACGCATTGATAAAACGAAAACTCGTAATTACATTGGGCGCGATTACACGTTCGTATTATTGTTATTATTAATATTATGTCGTCTTTATGGTGCAGCGACTGTGCAGAAACATTACAAATATATACAATATTGCGCAGGAGCCAGGTGCAGTCGAAAGCTGTTTGTAGCATCGTTCAGAAATCAGAACTTATGTCAGCCGAATATTGAACTGAATTGAAATTGATTGATTAAACGCAATCGAAATCATTTTATAAGAAACGCGACTTGCAAACAGCTTGTTAAAGTCAAAAATATGTAACAAATAAGTTCAAGTTCATTGGAATTGTATAATTGCAGTAAGCTGAACTAGAATAATTTTAGAAGAAAAATGAAACTTGTAAATTGCTTTATAAAATGGGAAATGTGACAATAAATTAAAAAATAGGACGACACCTGTAAACTTAAGTTAAAGTTGAGTTAAGTTCAATTTAGTTGGAATTGCACAACTGCAGTAAGCTGAAGTAGAATAATTTTAGAGGAAAAATGAAACTTGTAAATTGCTTTATAAAATGGGAAATGTGACAATAGATTAAAAAATAGGACGACACCTGTAAACTGAAGTTAAAGTTAAGTTAAGTTCAATTTAGTTGGAATTGCACAATTGCAGTATGCTGAACTAGAATAATTTTAGAAGAAAAATGAAACTTGTAAATTGCTTTATAAAATGGGAAATGTGACAATAAATTAAAACATAGGACGACACCTGTAAACTGAAGTTAAAGTTAAGTTAAGTTCAAGTTAATTGGAATTGCACAATTGCAGTAAGCTGAGCTAGAATAATTTTAGAGGAAGAATAAAACTTGTAAATTGCTTTATAAAATGGGAAATGTGACAATAGATTAAAAAATAGGACGACACCTGTAAACTTAATTACAGTTTGCAGAAGTTTCGCCACGAATATCAAAAAGTAAAACAAATATGCATATAAGTAGCACAATTTTATTTTTTATTTCGATGCATTGAAAATTTCACGGAGCAAATAAATTCCGCCTCGAATCGTAAGTTACAACGATGAGATTTTATTTTGCACAATCAGCTGGAGTTTCACTGAAAATGTTCGTGGATTGTTGTACAAATTTTATTTCATTGATACAGAATATCAGTTCTCATTTTTCGATGCCTTTCAGATTGCACAATCAATACGATTTTACATTTTATCGGACATAGCTGATGTAATTACAGGAACTGCCGCGGATATTACACGAATATAAGTCTTTATGCTCTGGTTCGCGAAAGAAGGAAATTAGATTTCAGGAAACCTCATGTGAATTTCCTGAAAACCTCATTAAAGTTTTTGTTTCGTTGTTTTAGCCACGCTCGCAAATGGTGCAAACGCACGAACTCTTCAGCCCCGGCGGCCGTAAATAGTTCGTATAATTAATGATTCCGCGTAAATTCAAAAAAATCGCCCGAAAATGCTGCGCCGCTGTTTCATTTATCATCGAACTTTACGTTTCCATGCGAACTTCGATTTTCCGAGAGCCGCCGCGCTACAGCGGATGGAAATGCATTCAAAGTTTATATTTTCTATTGAGCATTCAATCTGGTTACATGTTACGAAAAATTTATCAAACGCCCGCTAATATTTGCATTTTATTGTATTCGACGGGGCGCGTTGTAAATGCTGAAAATCCGTCTATTTATCGTCGTCCCAGATCTAACACTTTTTGCCAGCTGCGTCAGTCACTGGATCGCGACGACAAACAAACGTGTTGCAAAATCGCTGAAATTATGGCACGAAGAAATTCGAGCAAATGTTGCCAAGTGGAATCTCCAATTTCCGATGATTCTACTGAAATACCATAAAGACTAATTAAAAATTCTTTAATTTCTTTACTTTCAGGGGGAATTCTAGTGTAAATTGCGTTTTTGTTTCATTTCTTTCGGGAGTTTTTGCGAAGAAACTATAACACGTTTCGCTGTCACATTTACAAGGTTTTTCTATGCATGTTTTAATAAAACATAAAAACTTTTTGTGTTATTAAAAAAGTTAAAATCGATGGCTCTTGAAACATAGTCGAATTTCAAAAAGAACGTCCTACAGTGGACCATGATTGCTGCCATTTTGTTGAAATTTGATTAGCAATTTTTTCCTATTCATTTTTCAATATTCAAAGCCTAATGAAATATAACAAATAATAAATAAGTTGCTTTTACAGATTAATTTCACAATAATTGTATCAGGTTCCAAAAGTTGAAATTCATACATGAAAATGTATTGGAAATAATTAATGAGATAATCTCGTTTGTACGAAATAATATTTCAAGATTTTTGGGATTTTATTTAATAACACGTAATAATAAATATAATATAAATGTAAATATAAATGTAGACCACGAGTATCGATATCGCGTAACATAAGACACAAAATCAATAATAACAAAAACGAGATTATCATGTTCTCTTTCCATATTCATGAAGAACACACTTCGATACATGGATTCAACCATTTCCAACAAAGATATATCTGACGTCATAGAGGTAAAGCCGCATAAATAAAATTTAAAAAATGTACATGTATCGAAAATAATAATTTATATCTTTAGATATAGAAAATTATTAATTGAAGTAGTATTTTCTTCAGATGTGTTGGAAATAATTATTCGAGTATATTAATTAAAAATTATAGTGTTTCATATGTCGAAATTTATAATAATTATTTGAAATTCTATTTCTTACGATTATTGTTTAGGAGAAAATAAATCTACAGAAAAAATACGACCAAATATCGTCTTGAAAAATATGCTTTTTCTTACATTCCTCTTAATTGATGAATGTAGTTGGAACATTTAACATCTATTTGTTTTTAACAATGTACATATATCAAATAACACGTATCCAAATGCAAACACGAATGTCAACACATATTCGTAATTGCTTGGTCGGCGAAATTTCATGGAAATAATATTCGCTTGTTTCATTTCATGCACAACGTAAGCGTTCAAAATTTATATATAAGCGCTGGTTTATAAAAATACGATAAAAATGGAACATCAATTTTAGAAATGTACTCAAAATGCATTTATTATTATTTCCAATACAGATGGAATATTTCACGATCACTAATTCGACAAATGAAAGCCTGCATTCGTGCATTACAGCAGTTATAACTGCAACAACGAATTATAAATATATTTAAAAGCTTATATCTTTTCAACAAAGCATTTTCGGATATAAGTTTATATGACATTTTTTCAGCTGTTTGACGTCAGTAACATATTATATAAATTTGGTCCCAACATCTCTGGATACACTGTACATTCGAAATATTTATTACAAATTTGTAAATTCAATTAAGTATTTCATTTAATATAGTATTTTATTTAATGTAGAAATAAATTATGTTAACTATTCCAAATGAAGCATATATAACACAGCTGAAAGAAATAATATTCGTGGTCATATCTGCTCGTGGTCGTTGAATTTAATCGCTTAAATAAACCTTAAATAATAATATTTATAATAATAATATAATAATATAATATAATATAATATAATATAATATAATATAATATAATATAATATAATATAATATAATATAATATAATATAATATAATATAATATAATATAATATAATATAATATAATATAACATAATATAATATAATATAATATAATAATAATAATAATATTTATAATAAATAATAATATAATAACCTTAAATATTTAAATAAACCTTAAACCTTAAATAAATCTTATATGACTTTAATCGCGAGGATAATACTAATAATAACAATAATAATGCAATTAATATCGCGAGAAATACGAGGACATATATACGTTACTCGGATAACGACCGAGATAAATCAAACTGTATAAAAATCGCGGGATCCAGGGCGAGTCCGATGCTGAGGGAGGTGGGCGAAGGATTTACCGAGTTTTATAATATCGTAAAAATAAGTGATATCCGCACTCAAAGTAGACTAGCATTGGCGCACGCGACCGTAGAAAAATATAAGTATTCGTTTCAATGGTATCAATATCTACGAGAATGGATTCCCGGGACCTGGCTCTGCTTCGCAGGAAATGTGTGCAATCACTTCGATACTATCGATATCTTCGCGGATGTATTCGTACCTTTGTAAATTGTGAAAAGATTTGATTTGTAGCCGTCTTCCGTATGCCACCGCGGGGGCCTGTCCATTGTTATGCCTAATACGCTAGAGCGAACGATAATACTTGTCGAGTTTCTTCCATACTCATCGTCCAAGCAAATTAGTCGCTCGTTGTTGTGCTTCGAAGTGATGTAAGTTCATGCTCTTAGACATTTTGTAAGCGATGAAAAAATAATCGACACCATTAATATGCTGTATATAGTATAAGTAATACATTATTTATATTTTTTATTATACTCTCTCTCGTTGTACATATATAATAATATAATAATATAATAATATAATAACATAATAATATAATAATATAATAATATACTAATATAATATTATAATAATAAAATAATATAATAATATAATAATATAATAATATAGTAATATAATAATATAATAATATAATAATATAATAATATAATAATATAATAATATAATAATATAATAATATAATAATATAATAATATAATAATATAATAATATAATAATATAATAATATAATAATATAATAATATAATAATATAATAATATAATAATATAATAATATAATAATATAATAATATAATAATATAATAACATAATAATATAATAATATAATAATATAATAATATAATAATATAATAATATAATAATGATAATTATAATAATAAAAATATAATAATATAATAATAAAATAATGATAATTATAATAATAAAAATATAATAAAGTTACAGTAATTTTTCTCATTATAGACAGTACTAAAAGAGTTAATCCCAAAACCTTATCACAATTAAATGAAGAATTGAATTCTCAGTGTAGAATGGATCGAGCATCTTTCAAAATGCACGACGCAAAATCTCAGAAACTTTTCTGGCTGACCCAACAGAAACGATGGTACAGAAATGGAAATAAAAGAAGGGAAGGAAGTAGCATGATCCGAGTTGCAACGGTGGCTCGACAACATCATGCTTCAACAACGTTAAACCAACGAGTCTGGATAGCCGTTTGCATCCACACAAGCTTCGATCTTACGTCAATTCTATCATCCAGCGCGAGATCTTCGACGGTACTCGGGAGATTATGAGATTTCATCGGTGCAAATCGAATGCAGCCCCGTACGCTCGCCCATTTTCAGCCTCGATGATGCTGCTCCTGCTGCTGCTGCTGCTGGATCCTCTCTCCTCGATTTTTACCATCCTTCCGTTCACAATTTTCCGCTGGTCCGGTTACATGAAACTTGTGTACGGTCTCGTGTAAACTGTCCACGTTAAAGGATATGCTTGCACGACGGTATTTTTCGGAGTTTCTTTCCTCGAAACCCAGCTTCGGGATCAATTTTCTATTTTCTCTTAAGCGCGTCTTTTCACGATTTGTGGTGCCCTCGGTCGATCTCTTGAGTAAGTCACTCGAGATTCTAAAATGATTTGCGGTGTCTTCGCAAAGCGGAGACCTTTTGTTCATTTTGGTACACAAGGTTAGAGAATTGCTTAAACTTTCATTGCATTAGCTTCGATTACTATATACAGTGTTGGGCAAATTTGAAACATAAATTGAATTTCTTTGGTCTTATTCGTGAGTAACGTTAATTAAGTTATTCGTTATTCACGAATAAGACCACGAGAAATTCAATTTATGTTTAAAATTTAAAATTTATTTATTATTTAAAGTTATCTAAAATTTTCGAATAAAATAATAATGTGCATATTTTTAATGTTGTCAGTCATTCAAGCTGTTAGCTACTTCTTCTTATTAGTTATTATTAGCCAATTTAAACATTTTTACAGTACAATTTATAATATCGTTATCACATGTGCCTACGATCGAAGAGAGATGAGATCCGAAATGAGGAACTGGATGTAATTTTTTTTCTTTATCCAATATAGAAAAATTTCGAAATGTTTTTTTTTTCAAATCGACTTACCCCGCGGAGGCTCCCGGGATGACTCAGTGTCGCTGGTTTTCGTTAGTCGCCGTCCACGTTGGATCCCAAGCGAAGTTCCCAGCGTCCCCGATACGCGCGCCCCATTTTCGGCCGGTTTAATCGAGTCGAAAGTTAACGTCGTTTCTGGGGGATTTCTAAAAATAACGAGATTTCCTTTTTCACTAGCCTGGGTGCGGGGGCAAACTCGGTGGCCGGAGATATCCCGTTGATCGCCCCGTCGCGTCGCGTTAGTCTACCATACTCTGTGTTCCTCGTCAGGCAACTCGCTCTTGAGGATGTGGCCCCTCGTCTTAACCCTTATGTCAATAACCAAAACTGACGACGTTGTTCTATAACCCGCGTGTACTCTGCTACCTCTATGACGCGAGCTCCTATATTACGTTACTGCTTCATAGAACTTTATATACCGTGACTTTATACACAGTTCATATTCGAACGCCTTTTTAATACCGAACAACTTTCTCAAAATCTATACCAAATGACTTGGTGTTTTTTTTCGGTGATAGAAGAATTAGTCTACTCGATAATGACTTGAAAATGCTTTTCTACTCGAAAATGCCTTTTGAAATTTTGCGATTACAGTATATTCTCCCTGATTTCCCTTCAGCTTGTAAAGAAAAATGGAGCATTTGGGAAGCGATGATACGATTGTAAAGTTTTCGAAATCTATAAAACGCATTTCTTTTCATTTTCGTTTTAAGTTAAGACAAGAAAGATAAAGATAAATTTATATATAATAATAATATAAAGATAACATATAAAGATAAATAATAATATATAAATAGTAATACATAGATAAGAAAATATATAATAATAACATGTAGATAATATATAAAAATAATAATGTATAAAGCTAAATTGACATCAATTTATATTTTGTCATTGTTCCAAGTAACAGTAAAATTAAAAATGAAGTATGTTAATTATTGTAGAGTAAACTAGTCCGTGTAACATTTAAAGAAAAGTTCATTTCATTCGGTCCAGTTTCAAAATTATTTACAAAGGTGTCCACATATATTTGTATACAATTTGTTCACCGCTGCATTCTGCCGGGAAGAGAAAATATTTTGAAGGGAATGTGCAGAAGGGGCTGCCCGGTAATTGACATAAGGGTTAAATAGTCTGCGGGCGACGGGTGCCGGCCGCTGCCGCATATTTTAATTTTATTGCGGAATCTTAATCCATCTTTCTTTTATTCGAGCCCGGCCTCCGAGTGCCTCGAACGGGTCGTTCATCAATGTCCCACGGGGGCCGCTTTGTTCGGGGGGAACGACGTTCGACTTTGTCTTCTCCCCTTTCGTTCTTTCGCCTCTCGCAGCCGCACTGTCGACGAGTTATTGTTTAAACATTGGACGCGTTTACAGTCCGCCCCGAATAAAAAGCCTCGAGAACTGTGGAGCGCCGCGCGGACTTTCGCGCTTTCCTTCGTCCCGGTAATTCATTGTCACGCCGCGTCGGAAACCATTAAAACCGTCAAGACGACTGGTTTATAATCCCTCGCAGGAAATTATTGAAATTTACGACAGTCCTCTTCTCCGCCGAGATTACGCGATACCATCCGCGCGAATGGACGAATTAATTTATTCGCGAACGACCGGCCGCCCCGCGTCTCGGCGGCAGCTTCGACGACTTCCGTTTCATTTCAATTTGAAACGAGACGCGATTCTCCGCGATGAAACGCGAGCCCGTCGGATTGAAAGAACCGGATGATGTATATTAGGCTGTAAACGGAGTTCCCCCCGCCGCGTTTTCCGCGCTGTTTCTTAGCCGTGGAAAAGAAGTTCCGAAACATTTTTTTATTACGGGCTTGTAATTCCTCCGGGAAAATGTTTCACTGCTCGGTCGTAATTTTTTAGAATCGATAAATTAGAGCTGCGAACGCCGGGATTTTGGTTTACTAAGGTTGATGGTTTAATTAACCCGGAACGCTAAGCACCAGATCCTCGTGATCGGGATGATCCAGCAACGAGGATTTTTCTTTTAGAAATCCTTCGCCGGCGAACGTTGCTTAAGGATCGATGGCATCAGATCATTTCGAAATGACAGGAATTAATGTGCCTCGCATCGTAGAACTATACAGGGTTGGCAAATAACTTTGATCACACTGAACAGCATTGTTATTCGTAATAATGCGGAAAAATGTTATAAACAATACGTGAACGTTACAGAGGAGGACATATTGCGATACGAACACTTTTCTAGTGGGTGGATGCACAGAGGAGATTTCAAGATCGTCTTTATTTTTTTAATGGAATGCTATGTTTCTTATAGAATTAATCAATTATTAATTTAATATTAATTAGATTTATTTTTTGTATCTTCAATTTGATATTTTTAATTGATATATTATAAAATTCATACTAAATCATAAGCTGTAGGTTTAATTAACTTATTGGCGAACAAATTTATTATTAAGACGATATTTTTGAAATGACTTTTTTCCGCGTTTTCGTGGTAAATGCCCCGCTGTGGGGGTGCGTCGTGCCATACAAGCGCCAAGGGCGTTGCTCTCTTGCGAGAAAAGTTTCCTGGCGGTGTCATTTCGCGAAATTGGCCGCCGAGATCATGCGATTTAACACCTTTGAACTTTTTTCTTTGGGGCTGTGCGAAAGAGAAAGTTTCTGCCGATGTTCATCCAGTCAACTTAATCCAAGCGCTTAAAGACAATATATTAGACTAGTTATCGATAAATATTTACGGCTCTATAACACACAAAAAATAAACTCACGTTTTATAGTATAGTAGTATAGTCATCGCATAGTAAACTAGACCCTCTAAATTTGAGAAGAAAAGAACTTAAAAAAATCCCCAACTTCAAAGGGTGTCCCCATGTATTTGTCCGCCACTGTACATCAAAGTACAAACTTATAAATATTATGTATAATCGCGAAGGAATAAACATTCTGCACTATCTAAAATGTAAAATGAGCTCTGACAATGTATAAAAATTCGACGCGCGAGACAAAAGCAAAATAAATCCTACAAGGCAAACAGATAAGATCGACAAAGAAAATTTTCGGATGCATTCAACTGTGGATGGAGCAGTATAGCGTGATAATCGGTCTTGTGCGACCCCTGACCGGTTAATCCGGATCGACTGCGAGGTGTCTGCGCCCGAAGAAAAGGTCTAGGACCGAAAAAAGGCTGAACGGAGCGGCGACGATGCAGGGGTGGCGAGGATATTACGTAGCCGCTCTATCTTTCAGCTCGATTTCTTCCGATATTCCTCTGTCTCGTGAAAGCCAGGCTCTGAATGGGTATGAAAATTATTACGCCCGCAGGCTACCGGCATCCCCCGGCCCCCGATTATTTATTGACACCCGATAGATAAAGTGTCGACCTTCGAGTTTCTATGAAATTTCGAATCTTCGCGACCTGTGCGCGCGGCGCGGCGCGGCGCGGCGCGGCGCGGCGCGGCGAGGACGAAACTGTATTCTTCCGTGTGCATTTATCGGGACACGCGGATTTTCCTGTGCATTACGCTGCACCGGTTGGAAACGCGTTGATTGATTGGCCCCCCGACACCCGAGCATCGAATGTCAAACAAATTTGTACAATCGAACTTGCAAGCTGTATTCTCGTGTGTCGGAATTCGAAGCGGACTCAACCTGCGCTTCGGATCTGCTCCATTCGTTGGCTTTTTTTTTCACGTCTCCGTGTAATTGAGACGATTTTATTACCGAATAATTAATAATATTCCACTCGACTGCTATGTCCGATATGCTGAATTTCAAACATATTTTACAATTGCAATTAAGGCGGACTTTGCTCGACGCGATGGTTAACAATGTTTTACAGCGAACGAATTAATAATAATAATAATTTTACATGCTTTCGAAAGTCGAACTATACAACAAATGCGAACGAAAAAAGCTTTCGTGTTTTTACAGATACGTAACCTCTGCTATTACAATTCATGTTCGCCATCTTAAATTATGTATATTTGAAAAGAAATCTGCATGAAACTTTGACTGTATCCATATACTGCATAAAAAATTGCACAAAACATATCGCACAAATAAATTACGTAAAAAGGAGCGCACAAGAACAGATTTGACTGTAGTCGTATTTACATACATATATATACACTCATACACAAAAGTATTCGAGCACTTACGTTTCTAACATTCGATTAATAAAATATATGTGTTAAACCGAAGCATTTGATATAATATGACACATATAACAAGGGATGGGTCTTAAGAAACTGTATAAAACTTTGACTGTATTCATATACCGCATAAAAAATTGCACAAAACATATCACACAAATAAATCGCGTAAAAAGGGGCGCACAAGAACAGATTTGACTGTAGTCGTATTTAAATGTAAGATAGCATATACATACATATATATACACTCATACACAAAAGTATTCGAACGCTTACGTTTCTACCATTCGATTAATAAAATATATGTGTTAAACCGAAGCATTTGATATAATATGACACATATAACAAGGGATGGGTCTTAAGACTGCGTAAGCAAAATTAGAAAATAATTCAACAATATATAGCGTTTTCACAGCACATTTGTTGTAAACACCTACCAGAAATGGCTCATAAAAGTATTCGAACGAAACAATTAACAATTCTTTAAATTGAACGATTAAAGGTTTTAACAGGAAGTTGATCCACCTTTTGCTTCTATAACAGCCCTAAGTCTGTTCTCCATTGAGTGGACCAACTCGGAAGTAACATTTGCATCTATTGATTGCCATATTTCAATAACATTACGTATGCACATACATATACGTACACATATATACACGTGTATATATTTTCTTCGCATGCGAAACAAACGTTTCCAATTAAACGTGTAACCCATGTTTTCATATCATTAAGCGGTTAGTAAGTTACGCTGTAATTTGCAGGAACATTCGTCGGCGTGCGCAGTTTTCGCAAAAGTTCGCAGTTTTTTTGAAGTTTCGCAGTAAAAGAGTGCGGCGCGCACTCGCAAATAAGATAATCGTTTTAAAGAACGGTCGATGCATATTTCGGCACGGAATTCCGTGAAAGCCGCGCGTGTTTTTCAGATCGTTAACCGGTTCGGACCTCCGGAACACACACTTTTTTGGAACACAACAACAAGCGTCATTCGCAGCTCGACGGCATCGCAAACCGGATTTCGCGAGCGAGCATGCAGCGGGCGAGCTGATATTTTTGCGTGGCGCCGCACCAAAGGCTAAATTCAAGCCGCATCTACATGACTGTAGTAATTACGGCCGGCCCTGTATTTCTCTGCTCACAATTAGTGTAACCCTCCCCCCGTATTGCTTTAATCAACTGGCGTGGATCGTGAGAAACACGTACCTGTGTACCGAAATCAAAACACGGTTCCGACTAATTGAAAGGGGGTTTCGAGGCAGATTTCGTGGCATTCTGAAAAGAAGAATCACGATTAGCCGGTTTGCCACGATATTCCCTCGATACACGGCGGTTAATCAATTTCGTTGCCGTTTCGGGTTTCAATTGATCGCGGGCCAACAATGATCGCTGGATCCGAAAGAAATCGTATCGCCGCGTCGGTTGTCAATGCGCGCGGGTAGAAAAAAAAGGAGCCGTTCGATCTCGCGCCGCTCATTAAAACTGATTCGTTAGTCATCCTCGTATGACATTAATACCGTAATTCATCCCCGCCGTTGTTTATATTCGTTCTTCATTAAACTTTCAAAGAATACGGGCCGCGAGCATTAATATCGAAAACTCGTTTAATTACTTTCCGATATCCCTGCCTGCACAAAGGAAATCAATATTGTAAGTACACACGGAAATGAATGATCCCGAAGGGCGAGAGTACGGGGATCAAATGTCGTGCTGATATTATTTTTATCAGGCATCGTAAATGCACGCGCCGTCCGTGAGTCCCTCCAATTACGCTGCGGTTTGCGAAGTTGATTCAAGACTTTAATGTTTATTCACGATGTAATATTAGAACGTGTTCGAGTGGCACGTACAGTGGCCCACGAAAGTGTTTGGAACGCAATAACTATTTTAAAAGTGAACTAAATTACTTGAATTTTACTAGTGCATTAGACGAGAGAGATGACTAAAATGCTCTTTTTTTTAAATTTTGCTATTACTTGAAATGACAAGAAAATAGAAATCTCTCGTTTTGTAACTTTTCTGGTCCGAGCCTATAACGAAGATTCAAAAAATGTCTTTTATAGAACTTATATGCATGTTGAAAATTTTATCAAAAAATTCAAGATCGGAAAAATTGCAGTTTTATCACGATTTTGACCGAAAACTGTAAGAAATCTGCAGTTTGTAAAATTCTTCAACGCTTGTAGCTCAACTATGGGTTAACCGATTTTGATCAAATTTTCAGCGCGCATATAAATTACCACGATCTACGAAAGCCATTTTGTAGATCTTGTCCCGATCTGTTCTCTTCGGAATAATTTGGAAATGTAGGTCAAAGATCAAGACTCGTACAGTCTGCATTAAGGAATTATCACTCTTGGGGGTCGAAAAGCAAAGCTTTTCGCGAGAATTTTTTTCGAAAACACATGTGGAGCAATAAAAATACAGTTTGGAGGGTTTATTTTCTGGATACTCGAATCAATGTTTTATTTTCCGAAAAAGTATAAAATAACGGCGCAGCGACCGGTAAAAGGAGAGCACACGATTATTGCAAAATATTGATTTTTCGCAAAATGGCATCAATGTAATAAACGAATTCGTTTTTTGGTAAAAATAAAACTCAATCTATATTTCTTTATAACCGCGAAACAAATGCGTACTTCTCTCGCATAGCCAATGTAGAAAATGACAAAATTGTATTGTTTTATGTGTTAATGATTTTATTGTTCGATGTGCATTTCCAACCTTTTCGCCTGTGGAGAATCTAAAGGACACAGTCGTCCTCTTTCTACCTGCCACTGTGCAGCCATTTTGTATTTTTTTTGGAAAATAACCAATCGGTTCGAGTACCCAAAAATATGTATAATAAAGCCGCCGAACTTTATTTTGATTGCTTTATATGTGTTTTTAAAAAAGTTTCCCCAACAAAGTCTTGTTTTTCAACCATTCAAATGGGATATCACTTCTTCAAAATCAATAAAAATTGTTACAGATTGCGTTTGAACAATTCGCGGGCCCGTTATATCAGAGGCATTATATCGCTTTGATTTAATTATATTTATATCCTATTCACTTATATTAATAAAGTGTCGTTCAGTTATAATCGCATATCCAGATCATTTTCCAAATAACTTCAACAAAAATACATCAACGAAATTTAATTCTTGCTGATGTCGATACGAGATTTCTTTGGCGACCGTATAAACCCAAACAAAGCCTTGTTTTTCAACCATTCAATTGGAATACCACTCCTTCAAAATCAATAAAAATTGTTACAGATTGCGTTTGAACAATTCGCGGGCCCGTTATATCAGAGGCATTAACTTTGTTCAAAGGTTTTTTATCTTTTATGTAAGTGTTACTTCATACATTCAGCCCGATCACGTGGATATACATATACGCTTTGATTTAATTACATTTATATCCTATTCACTTATATTAATAAAGTGTCGTTCAGTTATAATCGCATGTCCAAATCATTTTCGAAATAACTTCAACAAAAATAGATCCACGAAATTTAATTCTTGCTGATGTCGATACGAGATTTCTTTGGCGACCGTATAAACCCAAACAAAGCCTTGTTTTTCAACCATTCAAATGGGATACCACTCCTTCAAAATCAATAAAAATTGTTACAGATTGCGTTTGAACAATTCGCGGGCCCATTATATCAGAGGCATTAACTTTGTTCAAAGGTTTTTTATCTTTTATGTGTGCGTTACTTCGTACATTCAGCCCGATCACGTGGATATACATATATGCTTTGATTTAATTACATTTATATCCTATTCACTTATATTAAGTTATAATCGCATATCCAGATCATTTTCCAAATAACTCCAACAAGAACAGATCAACCAAATTTAATTCTTGCTGAAGTCGATACGAGATTTCTTTGGCGACCGTGTAAACCCATTGGTCGGTTACAGAATAGAATCTTGAGTGTCCATTTCTTCGATGAAAAGCAATGAAAATGAAAATTGGCGTAGCAATAAAACTGAATATTGGCGTAGCAATGAAGATCAAAATTGGCGCAGATCGCGCTAAAAATCGACGAACAATCGATTAGCCCGGGCAAGTCGCCGACTGCTAATGCTATTTCTACGGGGCCAAACTGAAATTTAGGTGGCCTATTAAGTGGATCGACGCGTTTATTTGGAACGGGAACGGGGGTGTATCCATTACGGAAGTTCGCGGGTGCACGTGTAATGTCTCATATAATTTCGTAGCGCCGTTAAGAAGTTCGGAAGAGTGCAGGAACCGTTAAGAAAATGGGAAGATAACTATATCCAATGAGGGCTTGGTCGGGGGCTGGGAAGGGTTCGGGCTTAAAGTCTGCCCCTCGCGTGAGCATGATCGCGAGCACGAGCGCGCGCGCGCACGCTAAATCCACCGAGGCAACCGACCGTATCGTTAACATAATTTAAATGTAACTTCATAGAACGGTAATACGATGATAATAAAAGCGATAGTATTATCGCGCTAATATCGATGATAATAACGTTAAAAACTGTGGCTGATAATGTCGGATTCGAATGGAAAGGATGTGCTCCGACGATTCGCCGCCATCTTCTCTTCCCGGCTATTTTCAGCGAGTCTCGAAAATCATGTACCTGTCTCTATAAACGGTGCGCGATCTTTCTGTTATCGAATTAACGATGCTAATTACGTGTAAGCGAATGATACGATCGATTATTGTCTTCGCGGGGACTTAATTAATTGATCGTTTCTATAGATAGGGGAGATTGGGGTAAGTTTATACGTTTTTCATTTTTTAATTTATACGATCTTTATTCGAGCTGATTGCTTGATACAAGAAATACTGACGTATACTTTGATCCTTCCTTTTTACATATTGTGAAGCGCGATTTGAGAAAATACAGAGAACATAAATTATAAAATGTTTCCTAAGCGAATGTAAAATGTGTCAATGTAACCCATGGCATTGTATACTGCGGTACATTGAGCTGATATTTTCTTGGTGGCAGGTTGATACTTATTTAAAACAGTTCGATCTGACTTTTAATAATTGTTTTTATTGCTCAAGATATGTTATTCATTATATTATTCATTATATTATTACCCAATATGCATTATATTATTACAATATTAATACAACACTATTACATTATTAAAACGTGATTTTAGTGAAAACAAAAACACGTTCTCAAATTTCAAGATTTTTAGAATATCTCGCGGTCAATTCTACACGATGGTATGTTTACATTGCTATAAAAATAAAATTAGCAAAGAATCAGTTGATTGTGTATTGTTCCTTGCTTTGCTGAATACCACTCTACAGCAGCAATTTGAATTTTTAACTCTTACAAGTATTCGACTTTTCGTGCGTTTTTCGTTTCGTTAATGTCAACTGAATCAGTAAATATTAACAACGAAATTGTTAATTGTATAAAATAAAACCGTCTTCTCGATCCAATATTTTAACAGCGACGCTTCCTCTGTGTTTTACGAGTATACTCGGCGCCTGAAAAGGAGGCGCCACAGCTAACTGGTGAAACAAGCAAACTCGAAAAGTAGTGAAAGATTCGACGCACAGTTGCAAACAAAAATGAACAATTTCCGAAGAGGAGCTACGATTATTCGAGGCTCGTTTTCACAGTCGTTGACAATCGGCAATTATAAAAACGAGCCTCGAGACAGGTATAATCGTATCCCGTCTTCCCAAATTGCCCTAATTTTCGCTCGCAATCTGAACAACAATTCGTGAGAATTTATCGTAATCGAAGCATTCCTCGATTTCCGGCGATCAGCATAAATTCGAGAACCGTCTTCCACGGTAAGAGAACGTTCTTCGGCGACGGAATGCCCGAAAAACCGGGTGAAACCCGAAGAAACCGTCGCTATCGGTCCCGGTCCGCGCCATTATTATCCGTGGGTGACGCCCCCGCGTCCGACAGGTACGATTTCAAAAATAATGGATCACCGAGGAATCGCGACGAAAATCGCGCGTCGGTTCGGTCCCGCTGCTCCTGTTTCCGATCGACGTGCGAACGGGTTACTTGGAAATTGATAGATCACCCGTTAGGGCGGCTGCAAATAGTTGTCGGAGGGAGTTAGGTGACGCCGAGGCAGAGGCAGAGGCCGGGGACGCTGCGGAATGGGGATTCTGGCGTAGGTAGGCAGGCGTTAGGCACCTAGGCAGTAGGAAGAGGTATATAAGGTGGTTCCTTCAGCCACGAAGAAGCCCAGTGGAGCGTGCACGCGATAAGGGCCATCCCGGGAGCGTCCCTTTCTGCGACCAACGCGAGAGAGAGAGAGAAAGAGAGAAAGAGAGAGAGTGACAGAGAGTGACAGAGAGGGAGAGAGAGAGAGAGAGAGAGTGAGAGAGAGAGGGAGAGAGAGGAAGAGAGAGAGAGAGAGAGAAAGAGAGAAAGAGAGAGAGTGACAGAGAGGGAGAGAGAGAGAAAGAGAGAAAGAGAGAGAGTGACAGAGAGGGAGAGAGAGAGAGAGTGAGAGAGAGAGGGAGAGAGAGGAAGAGAGAGAGAGAGAGAGAAAGAGAGAAAGAGAGAGAGTGACAGAGAGGGAGAGAGAGAGAGAGAGAGTGAGAGAGAGAGGAAGAGAGAGAGAGAGAGAGAGGAAGAGAGAGAGAGAGAAAAGCATTCGAGGGTCGAAGATTTCGGGGACAGAGCCTGGAGCGAGGCCGGAGGGCAGGCCCACGCTGGGATCCTCAATTTCTACCGATATTTAGGGTGAGGGCCACCGAGGGGAATTAGTTGATCCCCACCCCCGAGTGCGGGCTACGTCACACAGAGGCCACTCGACGGCTCTCCTGATTTTCGACATTTTCAACGGGGCCACCCCATCGGACTTTCAACGAGCCATTTATACCATTGCTTACCCCTTTCAGCCGGCTCTCCGCCGATCCATCGATCCTGGGAGACCACCCGGAATCGCTCGAGGATTCTACACGGGAATAGGATAAAACTGACGATCTCGCTCCGACGAACTCGAGGTCCAATCGTATTTCTCGATCAAGGATGCTCCTTGCGCTGCGACAGTCGCGAAAGTAAGTGATTTTTAACAATTTTTTTCCATTAAAGCGTTCACGGTTTAATCTTTCTTGAACTGCGCGGAGACGCGTACAGTTGCGCGCAAAAGTTCTCGGACACCTTTTTAATACTTTCTGCAATACTTTGTGCAACTTTCTTTTAAATTGGACCGAGCGATTCGAATTTTGTGTCAATGAGACTGGTCTACGAGACGATTACGGGAAACGCTGTTTTCTAATCGTGCAGTTGCTTGAAACGACGAGGAAAAGACTCTCGTTTTGTTTACCATTTTATCCGAGCCTGTAACGAAGATTCAATGAATTCTGTTACGATTCTTTCAATCGTTGAAATTGAATTTTTATGATAGAGTTCACGGGTTAATGTAAAAGTTGAAAACCTAAAACGGAGGAGGAAATAAAATTCAGAAGTTAAAAATTTACCATGCAACTTGTATTTATTAAAGTTTACAGTTGAATTGCAGTTGCATTCTGGGAGAAACTCGATGAATCGAAGCTCCTCTCGAACAGTCAAAACAAAATCCCCGGGAGCCGGCTGTTTGCGCCATAAATTATTTGAATAAAATCCTCCTTATCTGCGAAACAAATGGCCATACTCTCCGGCGCGGGGCCCCTATCTCGGCGCGAGTGCCACCAAAATAGCCGTTTTCTAGCATTCTACATTCGGCCTCCATTAATTATCATCCCGCGCACCGCGGATCCGGCTGGAACGACGACGAACATCGCGCGAACGACCAACCTCGGCGGCCAGAAGGAGCAACCGCGACGCGACGGCCAGGAAACAGTTCTCAGCTCGGAAGATTGGAAATTCTTGAGAACTTCCGGGAGTCGCGGCGGCGACTTTTAATCGATAGCGACTTCCGCTATCGCGAACTTGCCGATACACTGTCTTTCTCCAGCCGGCTTCCTGTGGGACGGGACGGGAGCCGGGTGACCGGAAGTTGAGTCCATTCAGCGGATTCCACGACTTTCTGGCCACTCCGTCTCGAGGGTGGACTGTTTTATCATTTTCTGCTGGACCTTACCCTGTGCAGAATAACGTCCGTAGAGAAATTTCTAGAAACCGATCTCTCGACTCTGATACTTTCTCAAGATCGGTCACATCGGATTTTTCTAAGGAAACTCCGTTATGTAAAAGTTTCTAAATAAAAATGGAATTTCTAAATAAAACAAGTAGGAGAACGTTGTTCGATTTGCTTGTCTCTAAGAAGTAACTTTTTTCTCGTTTTATTTATTTCTCGCAATTCTTCGAGGTCAAGTTTTTAATCATCGGTGACACATTTTCACTTTTCCATTATATTAGCTGATATGAAATGGATTTTAAATGTATATCTATTTCTTAGATCGACTTTGTGTGCGTGATAACTTCAAGGAAATTAAGAAACTGGACATTTTCTTATTTTTGCTAACAGTTTTTATGATATCATAATAAATGTTTGCTCGTCTTTCCAACACATTTTTGTGCACGACAAATGAGTGGTAATTTTGTTCGTCATAATTCAAAGAATGGTACTGCATGCGTGTTGGATTGTTTTCATTTCACACTTGAACCCAATAGTTACCGAGTAAATAGCTGAAATTAATATATAAACGTTTGTTGTGCAAATATTTCGTATTATATCAAATTGCCAGCTATTTATCCATAAGCATAAATAAATGAACACGTAATACAATATGCGATGAACGAATAGCGTGCTTCAATGAGTACTTGATTTTCCTACCATTTGCTTGAATTACTGCTAAACATTGTGATTTTTAATTACTTAACGCTGTGCATTAATTTGTCACATTATAATCTTAATACTCCCCTGAGATTTATTGAACGAATGAAAGAAAACAGAACTTGATATTTATAAACGCTGCATCAATTTTAGACAGAGTAAACTTTTTACTACTTATTTTTAAATCAAGAATCGGCGATTCTCTCTTTTTTTAGAATAAATGATCAGGTCACTTCATTCTATTCGAACGAAAATTATCAGACAAATCCGTGCAACGTGCAGAATGGAAGTTCTAATTAATCGATGAGAATTTCTAAATAAATAAAGTAGTATATCCGGCAGGTTTAATTGCGAAATGTGAAATGCCGTTTTTCAATACACGGCCGGCGCGTCATTGAATTTTTAATTCCCTCGAAAACAATGGAAACTGTGACGTTTTGTGTTCGCAGCCGAGCGCCGCCGTAACAGCGTAACATACGGAAAACAAATATTTTCGGGAATAAACTATTTTTTTAAACAAATAGACCATGCTTCGGGTATCATGTTCGGTCGGCAATGGTTTCCGCAAACGATTCTATTCTCACGATTCTACAAATGTGCCTGCTACGTACGCATCGATATTCGAAAAACAAGCATCACGCGCCCGTTCGTTTTGTCCCGCGGAAATTTCCCCATGAAACGTCGATCCTTGTAATATTAATTGAATATAATAATCGAATTCGTTTCAAACTCTGTCTCATTGGCGTTTGCAGCGTTTTTGCTTGACCCGGACAAATTCTATTACGCGTGCTCCCAGTGATTTAATCGAATTCGCGAATGATTCTCGTTTTATATTTACGGAACGATGGGTCTATTTCGCTTGAATAGTTGAAATTATTCCGTTCGATGGTTAAAGGCCGTTATATTCGTCTTGACATTTCCAGAAATACTGTGCAGACAAAAATGTGCGACTTCAAATGGAAAGTGTGAAACTAATCTTTACTTCTTCCTCAGGACAATAAATTTTGAAAATTAGTTTGGTAATACATTTTTCTGAAAGGTTGCTTTTGAACCTTTTAATCACTGCACTCGTGAAAGGACATTTGTTTAAGTCTTTCGCTGCTGACTAAAATGAGAAACTGTTGTAGAAAAAATATTATATTATATTATATTATATTATATTATATTATATTATATTATATTATATTATATTATATTATATTATATTATATTATATTATATTATATTATATTATATTATATTATATTATATTATATTGTATTATATTGTATTATATTGTATCGTATTATATCGTATTATATCATATTATAACATAGTATATCATATTATGTCATATTATATCATATCATATCATATTAAATCATATTAAATCATATTAAATCATATTATATCATATTATATCATATTATATCATATTATATCATATTATATTATATTATATTATATTATATTATATTATATTATATTATATTATATTATATTATATTATATTATATTATATTATATTATATTATATTATATTATATTATATTATATTATATTATATTATATTATATTATAATACATTACATTATACTTTAGACAAATAATGAAAGCTTTTTAGAGCAAATAATCGCTCGTTGGATATTTATAACTCGAAAGTGAGCATGAATGGAGGGAGTTCGATGCATAGATTACAACAAGCTGAAAAATTATCAGCTAAACAGTGCGGCATCGATAATTTATCCGGGCCCGATCCGAAATTTCGCGCGGCAACGTGAAATATCGTTGCCACGACGCTAATTACTCATTGGACATCGAAAACCAACTGGAATGCCTCTGAACTCGAGCAGAACGTTCCCTTCGGGTTGAAATAATAGGCTGTTGACTTTTACAAGACAGCTGCCGGAAGTTATCGCATCCGTTTTCTCGTTAAGATTAAGGTATTTATGAAAATTGAATTCTGTAAATGCGGACGGCCTTTCCGAGGGGAAACAGTTGGGTCGAATCTGTATATACATATATATATGTATATACAGATATCGTGAACGTATATTCACGGGTTAGGAGATGGCTATCATTGATTTCGTAATGTTTGAGTTCAGATTCAGTGAGTGTTATGAATGGCGCTCGGTCTGTTATCGGAGTATCGGAGATGACCGTGGATTTGCGGAAGTTCGCGCAAACTTACGTGCCGCTGAGCAAAGATATACGCCGTCCGCCGAAACTTTGAAATTATATCGAGTGCCCGCCCTATATTTTATTGAAATTATGGTTTCTGCTGATCTGCAGTGGCTGAGGAAATGTAGAACGCACAGAGTTCAGAAAATATGCAAAACATACAAAACGTACACGATAAAGAAGATGTACAAGATTCGTAAGATATACGAGATACAGAACGATATACAGGATATAGAAGATATGCAAGACATAGAATATATACAAGATATAGAAAATATAAAAGATATGGAAGATATAGAAGATATACAAGACATAGAAGATATACAAGATGTATGAAATATAAAAGATATACAAGATATAGAAGGTATACAAGACATAGAAGATATACAAGATGTATAAAATATAAAAGATATATAAGAAGATATAGAAGATATACAAGACATAGAAGATATGCAAGATATAGAAGATTTGCAAGATATAGAAGATATACAAGATGTAGAAGATATGCAAGATATAGAAGATATACAAGATATACAAGATATACAAGATATAGAAAATATACAAGATATAGAATATATACAAGAGATATAGAAGATATAAAAATATACAAGATATAGAAGATAAACAAGATATACAAGATACAGAAAATATACAATATATAGAAGATATACAAAATATACAAGATGTAGAAGATATACAATATATACAAAATGTGCAAAATATAGGAAATATAACAAAAATGTACTGAATGTAGAAAATATGAAAAATATAGCACAAATATATGACATAGAAAAAATGAGAAATATAACAAAAGTATAGTACATGTAGAAATTGTGGAAAACGGGAAAGTAGAAATGTAATAAGTATAGAAAATATGCAAAGTATTGAAAGTGTGGAAGACATAAAAATATAATAAACGTACCTAGTATAGAAAATATATAAAATGTATAGACTGTAGAAGATATGCAAAGAACATAAAAATATAGTAAATATATTTGTATGAAAAACGTTATGAGCACACACAGAAAGTAAAGAAACATATACATATATACAATGTGGAGAAAATGCAGAAATATAATGCAGTGGCTTCAAATTGGACTAAATGACTTGAACGTTTTTCTTAGTTGATAGAGGTAGTAGAGCAGACATTGATCAAAATGCTTCTTTTTTCAAATTTTGCTATTACATGAAATAACAAGAAAACTAAAAAGCTCTTCCTTTTTAACTTTTTTATCTGAGTCTATAACAAAGCGAGAGTTTGCTTATTTCTTTTTTGTCATTCGAAGCAACAGAAAAGCTACTCTATCATCTGAAAAGTATTCAAGTGATTTGGTCCAGTTTTAAAAGAAATTATGGCATTGTAAAAGGTGTACGAATACTTTTGTGAGCCCCTGTGAGCCGATGAAAGTGTGTCAAAATCAGTTTGCCGACATTAAAGTTCCCATATGTCGTCAAACATTGAAGTTAATGAACGGAACGACGTGGATACTTCGAAATATAAAACGTAATTACCGATATAATACGTCAGGGGGATGTTGTATCGCGTTTATTGGCCTGTTTATCACCGGCCCCTGAAAAAAGAAAGTCATTAAATTGTTAGCACCGAGTAGTTCGGTAGATTTATCCTCTGAAATGTTCTTCTGATATTGGACCTTGGGATATTCCCCCGGAAACTTTCCACATCCATGGAATTATTGTAACTTTTCCCGCGGCTCGCATACAACGCGAGGAGAGCGGGCGAGCGAGAGAAAGGGAGCTAGAACGGGCGGAAGGGAGCAGAAAGAAACTTTTCACGGCGGAGGAACTTTTTTACGGTGGAAAACTCTTTCAAAGGAGCTACCATGTAGACGAAATCATCCTTCTTTTGATCTATGGCAAACGTTTCTTTATTGAACAATTATCCACGGGCTGAAAATGCTGTCAGACTTTTAACGATCATTACAGCCCCCTGCACAATTACGTAAACATTTAATAATCGTCGTATCATTATATTTATATCGTCGTCATTTTATACGAAGCGAACATAAAACATACGCTCCACGGTGATAAATTTCACAGCTGGTAGAAAAAGCCGATAATGGTCAGTCGTTACTTCAGCTACACTAGAAAGCACTTGTGTTCGATGACTTACTGACTTTAAAGAGAGCTATCATACACTCTGGAATCTCGACAAGCTCCTTATGCATTAAATTTTCTTGTAAATCATACTTCCACCCGGTTTTATTAAACGTATTCTGCTCCAAGGCACAGCTAGTCGATCGTTGGTGTTGCTAATAAATGCTACAGGATTTACATATTTTCATTATAACCGTTGCAATTAAAAAAGTTACCTCGATTCTTGTTACTTTTATTCTAATTATTTTTATTCTTTTCTCATTTCAACGAATTGCAATTTTTTCAAAACAGTTTCTCAGCCATTGTTAAGTAAACCAATTTCTCTAACGTCTCGAGAAAATTTAGATCAATTGATTAACAATTATGCAGCAGTTATTCCGTTAAAAAAAAGTCGTTCGAATACTTTCGCGTCGCACTGGCGTATTTCGCTCGATCGTTTAGAACGCTCGACAAGGATTAAAATCGTTGTTTCTTTCTCCGTAGCGGAGATCGCATTATTCCGCTAGGTTTTAGCAGTCAATAGAGAAATTAGGAATTTCCTTTCATCCGAGCCGAAGCGCTTGTTAAAGTCGAATCGGCGCGTCGGTTTCATTCCAGTTGGCGGCCGATTTGAGAAGCCCTCCCGCGCTCTTTCATCGCAACAATCCCTCCACTCAACTTTTACGCCCCTCGTAAAACAATCCATCATTTCACCTTCCGTCATTTCTCGAATTGATTCAACGATACAAATTAATGGTAATCTCGTCGTTCCGGAGGCTCCATCAATTAACGGGGGTGGTATCCGCCGTTCGCCCGAGAACGGCGGCCGCGTGGAAGGGGTAGACGGGGGTTAGACTTTTATCGGGACAAAGCGCACTTTTACGATCATTCATTCCTCAACTGTCGACCTATTTAAACTTACTGCCGCGGAAGACTAATTGCAGGATTCCAGCCGGCCGTTCGGAAAACGCAATTATTCCCGGGGAACCCAACCGGTCGTAATTAGTTACTACGAAATTTAAAGGTGCACGGGATAATAGGCGGCCGACACCGGCCCGAGCGCCTTTTTTGCCCACAACCTGTTCGCAACATTTAATTATTGCAAAAACAACGCCGCCCACGGAAAACCCTACAATCCGCGGCTGATAAAAACGACCGGAGCTCGCCCGGCTTCAGCTTCGTTCAGCGTCGCTAATTAAACAATCACGCGTCTTCGTTGTCTTCTTCTTTTTTTTTTTTTGGTCGATCGACTGCTCCGTGTTTCTCGGGATTCGTTACTAGACCGCGGGTTTTATGCAATTATAATGACAAATATAAGTAAGGTTCTTCAAATTGCATCAAGCATCTTCATCAAGCTTCTTTGAGATGTCAGAGGGAGAAATCAATTTTATAGACGTAGTTTTGCGATACGATCTTTACTTGCAAGAAACGTTTCATTAAGTTACATAAATTTTTCTAGACGAGGTCTACAGAAATCTTGTTTAAATTGCAATTGGTTGAAATGAAAAATAAAACATAGTTGTCTTTCAATTTTTTTTTTGTCGAAGCCTGGAATGAAAATTTAGACAAACCAGAATCTAGAAATACCACAAATATATATATATATATATATATATATATATATATATATATATATATATATATATTATGTTTCTATATTATATTTCTGAATATGTTTTTCAACTCAATTTGCTATCAAAATGAATATATATATATACCGTTAAATATCTTGGACTTCATTTTGATAGCAAATTGAGTTGAAAAACATATTTAGAGAAATATTCAGGAAAATGAAACAGATAAAAATTTGGCGAGATATGTGCTGACTTAAAGGTAACCATACAAAACTAAGTATCGAAAACAAATTACAACTTCATAGAACGATCAGTAAAATCTTTTTACAGCTGATTGTTACATAATAACATTTGTACGAGTAAATTTATATAGAACAATGTTCAAAAATATAGGCAGAATTTTCACATCCACTATCATATGCTCTATCTGCTTTTTATTGTATTATTTATGCCACTGTTCCAAGAAGAGGTCACAATTGAGGCGTCGTTTCATGATACGTACTTTTACGTTAACACTTTAATGGCCGTTCACACGTGTGTGTGATGCTTTAATAATTACGCAGGTGATTGCTTCAATAATTATCACACGAAGGAAAAATATTAAATTTGTTGTATTAAATGTGCTGTCATCGTTGTCGTTTTTTTATGCGTATGTTTGCACATGTTGAATTATTTCATGTATGTCCATGAAGCTTTCTTAAATTAATTCTTCCAATTAAAGTGTTAATATAGATCTCGAAGAACAAACGCGCCCTAAACTGTGCCCCAAACCGTATTATACACCTTTGCCCTAAACGAACCGTGCAGAAGCGTACGATTTCGCGGCGAGTGTATTAACAATCCGCGCACGCATGAAATCATGGCAGCTAACTGTCGGCCAGTCGACGTCGAAGTGTGGATACGGGCGCAGAAATTGACTTTGGCGGCGGAGCAACTTCGTCATCAGGCCGGCATTTATCGGTGGCACTCCGGCAACATCGCCATAACCATCGGTACCCAGAACTACTAGGATGACCCTCGAGCGCGTTTGCTTAAGCGTGATGCGACCCTAATCAATTTCCTTCCCGCTTGAAACCCGTCCCTCAGCCTGGCCCGCGTCCTCGTCGTCTTGTCTGGCCAAGCTGAAGCTCCCGAGGTGTCTGCTCTATTCGACGAGAAACTTCCTCTAATCATGGCAATCGTCCCGCCTGATCCCGTCTGTTAACTTAATCGCCGATTCGCCGCGTGTTCGGAATGTCAAAAGATTGATCCCCCCTCGTGGAACTCGGAAGCACCGACTTCGGGTCAAGTTTTTGGCGGACTATCGCCATTGTCGCGGCTCCGTAATTATTATTCCGTGTACAATCACCGTGGGATTTCGATTAATCTCTTTTCAGCCGGAGATGTAACAAGTTCGTGAACGTTTGTGATCATTGGCGAGACAGTGGTCTTAAAGATTTCATTGGGTTAGTTGGTTTCATTCTGTTAGTTATTGTGTATTAATTGTGACAGTGATCCGATGGATTTTACTGCGAGAATAAATCTTTATGGAAGTTTCAATGTTTGCGCGAATTATTTGTTATTAAATGAGACAGCGATCTTGGGGATTTTATTGAGACAATATGCATTTATGCTAATTTTGATTTCCTGTAAGTCATTTGTCATTAAGTGAGATAGTGGTCTTAAGGATTTTATTCAGGCCAGTGAATCTTTATTCTCGATTTTCTGTTAGTTATTGTTTATTAGTTGTGACAGTGATCCGATGGATTTTACTGAGAGAATAAATCTTTATGGAAGTTTCAATGTTTGCGCGAATTATTTGTTATTAAATGAGACAGCGATCTTGGGGATTTTATTGAGACAATATGCATTTATGCTAATTTTGATTTCCTGTAAGTCATTTGCCATTAAGTGAGACAGTGATCTTAATGATTTTATTGAAACAGTGAAACTTTATTCTCGATTTTCTGTTAGTTATTGTTTATTAGTTGTGACAGTGACCCGACGGATTTTACTGCGAGAATAAATCTTTATGGAAGTTTCAATGTTTGCGCGAATTATTTGTTATTAAATGAGACAGCGATCTTGGGGATTTTATTGAGACAATATGCATTTATGCTAATTTTGATTTCCTGTAAGTCATTTGCCATTAAGTGAGATAGTGGTCTTAAGGATTTTATTCAGGCCAGTGAATCTTTATTCTCGATTTTCTGTTAGTTATTGTGTATTAATTGTGACAGTGATCCGATGGATTTTACTGAGAGAATAAATCTTGATGGAAGTTTCAATGTTTGCGCGAATTATTTGTTATTAAATGAGACAGCGATCTTGGGGATTTTATTGAGACAATATGCATTTATGCTAATTTTGATTTGCTGTAAGTCATTTGCCATTAAGTGAGACAGTGATCTTAATGATTTTATTGAAACAGTGTATTTGTATGCAAATTACAATTTTCTATAAGTTATTTTTTATTAACTAAGGCACTGATGTGATGGATGATTTGAGATAATGATTTATTTGTTGAGACAATGATTTGAATGGTTTCGTGAGATGTAAATTTATTTTATATGACAGTAATTTCAAAGATTTTATTAAAACAGCATCTTTTTGTTCATATTTCTGTAAGTTACATTTTAGAAATTGGAATGGACAAAAGAATATCTTTCACCAAAAAGGAGATACTTGAAATAATTGTGTTACTAATTTTTGGTAATATAAATGGTTCGTTGATGAATTGGTTGTAATACACAAGGTGCGTATTTCGTCTTAGCTAGAAGGACCAGTGAAGTGTTAATCAGGACACTTGAGTTCAAAATCAGAATTCAGCACGCAGTTCAGACAGAAGCTTCTTGTGTCATTCAGTCTTTAGACGAGCACCATTGGCAATTAAGCCCCTCTCTGTCTCTCTCTGTCAGATTAATTATTCGTGTAAATGAAGCAAGCTGGTTCAACCACCGTCTAATCCATCACAAATCGTCATAATACAAGCTAGTGCGTACATAAACATGAGGTGTTAGAAAATTAAGAATTTAAGAACTTCAGAATTTTCGGATACTTTATGATTCACACAAAAACCATAAAACGTGTCATGCCCGTATTAAACATGATTTTCATAACAATTGGCAAATGATCTCTTTATACAAAATAAATTCAGAAATCACTTTTTGCGAATCTCCAGACAAGTCTTGCTGTCGTTTATATAATTCTATTCATTTTTTAAATATAATTTATGGAATTTGCAGATCAATGTGCACGCTTTAAAATAACTATAACAAATTGCCTATGAAAAATAATTACCGCCGAGATAAAATCGCCATAGTTAGTTACAGTTAGTTATAATCAGTTATAGTCAGTTATAGTTAGACACAGTCAGTTATAGTTAGATATAGTTAGTTATAGTTAGTTATAGTTAGTTATAGTTAGTTATAGTTAGTTATACTTAGTTATAGCTAGTTATAGCTAGTTATTGTTATTATAGTCAGTTATTATAGCTAGTTATAGCTAGATATTTTTTGTCATAGTTAGTTATAGATAGTTATAGTTAGCTATAGTTAGCTATACTTAGTTATACTTAGTTATACTTAGTTACAGTTAGTTATTGTTAATTATAGCTAGTTATTAATAGTTATTGTTAGCTATAGTTAGCTATACTTGGTTACATTTAGTTATAGTTAGTTATAGTCAGTTATTGTTATTATAGTTAGTTATTATAGCTAGTTATTGCTATTATAGTTAGTTATTATAGCTAGTTATAGCTAGATATTATTAGTTATAGTTCGTTATTGTTAATTACAGTTAGTTATTGATAGTTATCAATAGTTATTGATAGTTATCAATGGTTATTGATAGTTATCAATAGTTATTGATAGTTATACTTAGTTATACTTAGTTGTGGTTTCTTATAGTTAATTATAGTTAGTTACACTTAGTTACATTTAGTTATTTAGCGTCCTCAATTATTCAGAAATAATTTTCACCGGAGGAACGAATTTCGCTCTCCTTCTTCGTATCGTATGCGAGATTCCTTAATTGGTCTTTCGAAAAATAGACGGCACGTCGCGCAATATCTCGAGTCCAGAACCGAACGTAATCGTTGATATACCGATTCCTGGTGGAAGGAGCTGTCGCGGTCTCCGAATCCTTCGTGCAACGATGTCAGTTTGTCATCGCGATACCAGGGCTGTCGGTGGAAAAAGATACCGCGCGATACGATAGAAGTCTTTCGGGAATACGGGAGGGAGAGGCACGTCCTCCTTTTCAGAATGATTCCCCCTCGTACTCGGGGATCTGCGCGGAATGACGCGATCGAACGGTCCGCATGTAAATCGATGCGATTCCGACGGCAGAACGGCGAATAATTGCGGAAACGTCGACCCTTGTTTAACCTTCTTCTTTATCTTGATAAAATGATCGAGCCGTCGAGGATTTTCCGTTCGAGTGGATATCGTACGATGAAATCTGCGGCGGCAGTTCACTTAAAGGGATAAAGGAACGTTCTTTCTTGGCCTTAGATTACAGAGTCCTCGTGGGATCTTGTAACGAGGCTACGTTGCGTCTTTCAATGCAGTTTCGACATAGTCGGAGTTCAATGCAGCCCCGATGACATACTTATTTTACTATAAGGACTGCTTTCGAAACGCTATGGAAATTACAAATCATGTTAGATACTGTTTTCTTTTTCGACGCTGTACACTATCTTCGACGGCACGAGAAGCTTTCGCGAGATCGTGAACTCTTTAATAAATCGCTCTCCGCAGATACTTTTCTCGTTAGGCCTGTCATCGAAGGTCATGCCATTTTTGGCAAACGTGGAACAGCTTCACGTGACAGTTTTAATTCGAATTTTCCACTTCGTCGAGAAAAATGTGAACTCGCCGCAGCTCGGCAGTCCAATCACGAAATCGAGCACCGAAAAAGGAAACAGAGAAATTTTGGACCCGCCCGGACGTCGAATTATACAAAATCCCTCTCTACTCATCGATTGCCATCGAAGGTCTCATACTTAATTGAACGAGCCTCGCCCCGGAAGGGTACACAGAAAATTATGTATTAATTATTATCGACGAATCGACGGGACGGCTCGATTCTCGTGCGACCATGTGCGCGACACCGATATTAAAATCGAGTCGCATGCGCTCGCACACAGGGCCCCGTGCATACGTGTCGACCGTGCAAGTTCCAGTATGATTTTGCGATATAATGAATAGGTGGAAACTAAATTGGACTCCAGAAGTCGGGGAAAATTACGCTGATTGAATCCGATCGGCACGGGTCGCCTCGAAATGGACCCCTGAAACTCCTCCGCCGCACGAAGGAATTGGATTAAGTATTATGGTGTAAATGGCTAGTTTGTTTTCGATTGACAACTTCGCGCGCAGTTCCCAGACCTCCTGTAATCCGATCGAATATTCCGGCCCGAAGTTGACCGGATTTAATCGGTTCGACTTACCTGATACTACAGAAGTCACGGGAACACTCGGAAATTGTACTCTGAATTACATCATGCGAATCATGCGACATTGTTCCTCTTGCGAAGTCTGTCCCGCACGTTTCGGACCGGAAGAGTAAAAATACTTTTACAGGATTCGAGTTTAACTGTAGTTGAACTGTAAACTTTTTTAAATATAAATCATTTAGTACACTTTGTACTTCTGTGCTATTTCTTTTTTCTGTTTTAAGTTAACTTTTACATTGATATTTTAATTCTCCTATCAAAGTTCAATTTTAACTTGTATTTGATTATTTTAGTTTGTATCTTTAAGAACACTTATTTCTTAGCTGATATCTTAGAGAAGTTTGTGCTATTTTTCAATTGACATAGCATCATTTTTTAAAGAACTGGAAATAGGATAGATAGAGATGGGTAAGCAAGTTCTGATTTTTATGTACATATTTTATTCTAAATATAATTTACATTGAAGGGAAAATGGGGCAAAACGAGCTGATCGTGAGCAAGCAATACTAACGCGTTCCGGTCACAGAGACAGCAATTATAGGCAGACTTTTTCAACGGCTAGACCAGCAGTTTTTTGTAAATGTCTCGAAAACTATGATCGACCGCTTAGTACAGGAAAAAGTTGTTCAAAATGTCCTTAATCGCTTCTCTCCCTTTTCCCTCGCCCCTCCTTCTCTCTCCTACACTCTCTCTTCCTTTTTCACTCTCTCACTCTCTTTCTCTCCTCCCTCTCTCCCTTCGTCCCTTCCGCCGCTTTTAAACCTGTGCGCTGTATACTTTTTCGACCCGTCAATATCTTGCAAAGCGAGCATATTCTTCAAGCTTGCGAATATGATGCGCATTGTTTATGAATATACTGCATATTTAGTATGCCTATCAATATGCTGTCTATATTTTAAACCCATGCGCGCGAGGTACATTTTTTCGGCCAGTCCACGTGTTGTGTAATTTTTAAGTCTATCGGCCAACTGCATATTCACGAGCCTATCAATATGCTGCGCATAGTCTTATTGTTACTTTGATAAAAACTGTTGCTCCATAAATCTAGCGATAATATATTATACATTTTCTAAACCTAGTAATACGATCTACGTTCATTAGGCCCATCACATTGTGCCGCGTTTTCTATACTGTCAAGTTCAACGATATACTATACAACATTTTTAAGCCAATCAACGTGTTACGTATTTTTTTAATCGTATCAATACACTTCGTATTTTTTTAAGCGATCCAATATGCTGCAAATTCTTTAAGCCTATTAGCCACGTGCATCTTTTAAGCCCCTAAATGGCCTGTGTTTCGTAAGGCTATTAATAGTTTATTTTTTAATCCCCCAATCCTGAAAATAGGCTTCTCGATAACGAAACGCCATTGTTTACATACAGCCGCATTATAGAAAGATCGAACGATTCGATAAAGCTAAAAATCCCAGGAAAGTAAAATTCGATCGTCAGATTCAGAATATATTTTCCATCCTCTTGCACTACGATTTCTTTATTGTTTGCTGAACGGAGCGAAACAATTTTTATTTCGTGTTATTTTTTGCATTTATTTTCATTTCTAGATATTGATAGAAGAGGAATCAAATTTTGTTTCCGTTTCATATAAATGAATTTGCTCGCGTTACAGTGAATTTCGATGCTTCCACTACCTTGTATAGATTATCAAGTAATTATGTGTAACGACCATTACAGCGTGATTCTACATCTTAGGATCGGCGAAGATCTGATAAAAAAATGTGCCGCCTGAACTTGCTCCCGGAACTTGAAAATCGAGGTAAAGCGTAAAATTTTATTTCTGCTGCAACATACATAGAACAAAAGTTCGAAAGGTGCCATGAGTCTCAAGTGAACATTTCACACAATAAACCATGTTAAAAACGACGTATAAAGATTATATGTTACGACCACCATGCCAAAAATAATATTTTTTCTAATTTATATTATCTATAATATTTTCTCCGTTTAAGGTTCCGTTCTCAACGAAAATTACATTGGAAAAATAATACTATTGAGTTGGAATCAAGCAGCGCGTCTGGCCATGACATACCAATTCTACTTCTCCTTATATCTCAAGCCACGCGAACTTGATGCAATTTCCAAATAAAAAACAAGAGCTCACGTGGAAAAATCTTCTTATTCGATTTGTGTTGCATGTTGAATCACCACCGGTTGTCCCACAATTCTGATTGTGGTGTTGCTTTGACATGTAATTATTTAAAATAAATATTTAAAATTTATATGTGATTTTCATCTTTTCTTAACCCTTTATATATAGGGTTTACTTGACACCCTACACCCTTCACAGACTTTTGTAGCCCTCGATGAGTACTATACGCTGCAATACAAAATTTGCCCCCTTCACTTCGATTTTCAAAGTCAAGATTATGTCCTAATATCAAACTTTTTTTGGTAAGTACTAAGTTTTTCACTTATTCTAATAAGATATATATAGAATCACGCTGTAGAGCAGAAGTTATGCATAATTTCTTGACGCCCTGTACATGAAATCTTCGACTGCCCAAGAAATTTCGCCATTGGTCAAGAACTACGTTAAACAAATTCTAAATAAAAAGAGTGACTCTACAGCCTGGTATTGGCGTGAGGGATATTCTGTAACACGTTGATGTAATCCTTACAGAGCCCTCCCTAATCAATCAAACCACCACGTCGAAAACCACTTCATCGAACCCGACCAAAAGGAATTCTCAAAGAGATCAGTTCAAAGAAAAACCAAGAATCCCGTGAACCCAGTTACCCCATAGCCCCGACGCACAGTGGACGCACGTCAATGGACCAAATTTAAAAAAGTCACTGCTTCATATCTATTCAAGACTATGTGTATGATGTGATAAAATATGACTCTAAGTAACCGTATTTAGGAGCAGAATGATCGAACAATTGAGCAGGAGATTAATTTCAAGCGAGTTCTCCGAGTGGATATTAGGAAATCATAGAATTTTTTAAATGCAAATCGATGCACTTTTGTATTATCTTTGACAAATTATTAAGACATTTTGGCCGGAAACTGCAGTTATTATTCTAACAACTTAGAAGTTATGATTTTTGTCCTGAACGCTCTTAAGAACCCCCCCCCCCCCCCCTCCGTGCGGCGTTCCCAAAACCATCACATCCCTACCTCATCGCCGAAATAAGGATCACAGAGAGTCCAATAATTCTGGACCAAGTTTTCTCTTTCGAATATGCTGTTAATCCCAACTGTCGTTAGAAGTAAATAGAAGCTGGCGGTTGACATAACCAGGGCCGCAGTCGTTTCTCGTTTTTTTTCTTTTTTTAATTAGCAGTCCATAGAAGAGTAAGCTGCAAGATGACGGAAAGGAAGATTAAGCCGGAAAAGAGAAAGAGAGAAAGGGGGAGACAGATATTATATTTAACTCCATTACCTCACACTCATCGCGTAGTTTAGTTCTAATTAAATTTTTTACTGTTACTATTTCTATTGCTATAATTATAATCATTTCTATATTTATTGTTATTATCATAAATAGTATTGACGTCATTTGTCACTACTGTAATTGATAGATAATGAGAATACAATATTCTCATTAGGATACTGAAGTCGGTTATTGTGGGGTGACCAATTGCTCTGTCTTTGGTTTGTTTTTGGGCATAATTAAATTTGTGGGAACAGGAATTGGGACTAGGACAGGGACAGTGACGGTGACTGGAACAGAAACAGGGTCTGGAACAGAAATTGGGTCTATAATTGAGGACAGGGACTGGGAGTGGGACAGAGACTGGGACTGAGACTGGGAGTGGGACTGAGACAGGAACAGGGACTGGAAGTGGGACTGAAACAGAAACAGGGTCTGGAACAGAAATTGGGTCTATAATTGAGGACAGGGACTGTGAGTGGGACAGAGACTGGGACTGAGACTGGGAGTGGGACTGAGACAGGAACAGGGACTGGAAGTGGGACTGAAACAGGAACAGGGTCTAGGACTGGGACTGGAGCAGTGTCTGGGGCTGAAACAGGGACTGGGGCAGTATCTAGGACTGATACAGGGACTGGAGCAGTGTCTGGGACTAATACAGAGACTGGGACAGTGTCTGGAACTGATACATGGACTGGGATAATGTCTGGGACTGATACAGGAACTGAGACAGCGTCTGGGACTCACACAGGGACTGGGAGTGAGACTAAGATAGGAACAATGTCTGGGACTGAACCAGGGACTGGGAACTAAGACAGTAACGTGGCCTGGGCCTGGACCAGGGACTGAAACCGGAACAGTGACAAGAGCTGGGACTTGCACAGGGTCTGGGACTGGCACAAGGACGGAGTCAGGGACAAGAACTGGGACAGGGACTGGGCAGGGAGAGTGACTGAGACAGAAAGAGTGAGTTAAAGGAGAACTCGGTTCATTGTACTCGAGGAAGGTTGATTCTTGTTAATGTAGTATACCGGGAAGAGGGAAGGGGAGAAAGAGAGATGGAGAGAGGGAAAGCGTGGGTGGCGATGGCGATGGCGTTGGTGCGATGCTGCTCGGCTCGTGACGAGCGGTAAAAGGGAGGATTGGTGAGACCGTCGGTGTTCTGGAAACTCGATTCCAGCCGGCTTGAGACGCTGCTTCAAGCCTCTATTCCTATCTTTTTCTATCTTTTTACCGCGCCTCGGCTTCTTGCTCGCGTTCATCCGGCGAAGGGATATGAATGCAGCCACGAGAAAGGGGCGGAAAGAGGAGATCGCAGACTTATTTATTTATATCGGTCCACGAAATCTCGCAGCCATTTAACCGAGATTTTCTCTCTCTCTCCCTCTTTCTCTCTCTCTCTTTGCTTCTCTTTCTCTTTTCCTCGCTCCCACTCATTTTCTGTCTCTGCACACATACCAATGAGCGAAGGTACACATGAACGTCTAGACACTTGAGCCACCTATTCTCCTTCACGAGTTCTTTCAGCTACCTCTTGCTGGTCGGTCCAGGTTTCTTCTCCCTTGCTCTCTCTCTCTCTCTCCTCTCTTTCTATGAATCTTAGAATGTTTAGAAGAGGTGATTTGCCAGTGTGCAGCGTGTTAAACGGAAGGTAGTACTTGGTGAATTGAGGAGAAATGTTTTGCAACACATCATGTTCATTGCTGAACACGAGGCAACGGATTTATACATACAGTGGCCCACAAAAGTGTTCGTATGTCTTTCAAAATGCAATAACTTTCTCTAAACTGAATTAGATGACCTGAATTTTATTTTTAGATCGTAGAGGGACTCGTTTAGTAGTTCACCAGTTCTTTACATTTCAGCGAAAAGTAAAGAAGAAAATACTGATAAGAGATCTTGAAATTTTTGTGTTAAATATCTATAAATATCGATTATTGCGAGAACGTAACTTCGAACAGAAAAGATCTTGTATTTTTGCAAAATGTAATAGAAATAACAGAATTTTATCAAGGGTTAGGGATGTTTGAACTGTTCCTTAAAAATCACTATTTAATTTCCCCGTCCAGCACTTTTCGAAAAGAGACAAATATATGTATTTTTATGTTAATATTTGCTTTACACACAACTAACGTTTTCATTCTATTTGCCTTTATTATTCACGCTCTCACTGCGTATTCAGCAAATTAAAAAACCGCAAAGAATTAAAGTATCTAATAAAAGCTAAGTAAAATGTACAATGTCAAATCTTTGACGAAATATTCTTTGCCATTGTTATCCATACACTTATAAGTGAACCGACAAACGTGTATAATTTACCAGAAATGTTGTCAAAGTCCAACAAAATTAATATAATTTTCAACTACTTTTTATCTTTACGTTAATTGTTTCTGGAACTAAGTGTTTGATGCCATATTTCAAAAATCTTCAAAAAATTCTGGGAAGCAAAATTGAACGGATAATAATACAATTTCCAAAATTATTATATTTACTATGCAGAGATAGAGAAAGAAAAAGAGAGAGAGAGAGAGAGAGAGAGAGAGAGAGAGTATGCTATCACTGAAAACGAGACTCGGTTCTCCATAGTATTAACATGTGCCCAGAAAAATCGCATAAACAAGAAGCCAGCTCGGAAAACACAGGTCATTTGGGTGCCAAAGAAGTATAGATTACTGATTTAAAAACTGCAGGAAGAAGGTAGCAGCAGCGGCGGCGCACACGTACGTCCAGACACTTGAGCCACCTATTCTCCTTCACGACTTCTTCCAGCTACTTCGTCCAACGTGGATGTCGGCCTCCGCTTCTCTCTGTCTCTCTCTCTCTTCCCTGTCTCTCTCCGGCTTCTCGGAGAGTTTCGGAGTCTCTCCGTCTGACTGGGGTGACCATGAGACGGCAATTCCTCGGGTAAGCCCGAGGACCAGGCTCTTCCATGCCCGGCCGCCACCATTTCTGCCGCAAAGTCGTTAAGCTGTACCGCCTAACGGCTTCCCCTCGCTTCCCTGTCCCTTCCCATCCATCGTCGAGGAAAAGCCGCCGCCTCCTCCTCCACCTCCACCGGGAGTTTTTTCACACTCGATTGAGATCTAATTTCGAGCATTAAGATCGCGAACCGGTCAATAGTTATTTCCGCCCCCGGGAATCGCGATACCCCCCCGCTCGTGAGCCACGGACCAGGGAATTGGAATGGAGATCTCCGGCTAACGACAAATCGAGCGTGACTAAACGGATTTCCAGGGGCCGTTGTTGAATTTAAATAAACCCTGTTCGAAATTAATTTTCTCGCTGAGCAGAATCGGGATTGCGACGAGATTTCTTCGGACGAACCGAGCTTTAAGGGAATCGCCCTTTGCCAAGGACCTGCTCAGCCATTGACAGTGGGGGGCTGTCTATCAGTGACAGCGACCGGTTTCGGCGTGGCGAAAGTACCTGTTATGGAACACCGCTAAATTGTGACTCTTTTACACGTGACAGTAGCGCACACAATACAATGAAAAATGATTGGACTGTATGAAAGCGTAAGTAAAAATTCGACCTATATTTTATATTGTATTATGTTAAATTTATATTATTATATTATATGCATTACATTAATTATATTATGTTGTATCATATTACTGTATTATATATTATATTAATTGTATTATATTATTTTATGTTATATATATTAATTTCATTATATTATGTATATATCTATATTTTATATTATATTATATTAAATTTATATTATTATATTATATACATTACATTAATTATATTATGTTGTTTCATATTACTGTATTATATATTATATTAATTATATTATATTATTTTATATTATATATATTAATTTCACTATATTATATTATTTTATATTATATATATTAATTATATTATATTATATTATTTTATATTATTTATATTAAATTATTGCACACACTGTTGTGCAAAAACCAGCTGTAAAAAACGTGTTTACTCGAATATAGGAGTTCCTCAACAAAAACATACGTTTCCATATTCTGCAATTGAATTTTTTCATTGTGCCAATTTATAGGAAGATTGAAATCTATGTTTCTCATATTGAATGTCCCTATTTTGGAACGGGCATTTCAAGTGGGCGCGGGCGTCCCAAAATGTAGGGTCGATGAATATGAAACACAGCTTTTTATTCGTTTCTGGTGGAAATGTTACGTTTCATGCTTTCTTTCAATTCGTCGATGCATTCGCATTCGTATAAACTACTATTGATAAATCTATTCACACATGATCGATCAGGTTTGAATCAGGAGAACGGGCGTACCAATCTGAAACTTTGCTTTTTTGTTACAGAAAAAAGATTGTTGCACAGATTTTGCAGGACGAATTGCTGAATTGTTACGCTGGAAAATAAAATCTCCAGGACTAACATGGCGTTAGGTATAGATTTACATCGCCAAAGTTTACTTCTCGAATGCAATATTTTAATGTCGCTGGCTTATAAACGCTGTATTCGAATTCGAATTGTTTAGCAGGTAAATTAAACTATTAGGTGTTTAGAAACAGGTTCTACGGTTACCATAAAATCTAACGTATACTAGTTCAACCTGTATTACAAAAGCTGTTCGCATAACTTTTTTTCCCACGGCTGCACGCGATTGTTTATAACAAGCTCAATTTTTGTGTCCCCTTTGTAGGAAAGTTTGTCAATATCGTCGAAACGTAAATAAAATCGTCCGATAGTACATGGATTCCCGGTGAAAAAGTTTCAGAGATAACTATATTTTGTTTTGATAACACACAGGTTGATCCTTTTATTTGCTTTTCCAGGCATCGTAAAATAATCTTATTTAAACTGAAATAATCTAATTCATTCTAAAAAAAATGTTTAAAATATTGGTAATTATACACGAAAGATTACGCCTCATCAATTATAAAAAAATAAAATTTCAATATATCGTAGAATGAAACATTGTGAACAAATCCATTTCAGCAATTTTTCTCTTGAACCTTATCGCCATTCGAGCTTACTTTTCGAGACATTCGCAAAAAGCTATAGCTGTCACAGATTTTTGTGATCTTGAGCACGTTACCGTTTATCTTGCATGGCAAACGCTTTCAGTATCGGTATTCTCACTTTCAGTATTTTCACTGTCACTCGTGAAAAATATTCTCCTAAATTTTCTTCTCCCCATGATTTGATAATGGGTCTAAAAAAAATTGAATACTTTAAAACTCAACGTATTATCACGAAGGCAGAAATTGAGTATTTACCCGTGAATTATTAAAAAATGAAGCCAACAAAATTATTTTAGGATTATAAATTCGTGTAAACCTTTTAATCACTATGTGGCGGACCAGACATAAAAAGACACGTCCTTCAAAAACGGGGTGTGCATATGCCTTTTTCGGGTTTTCCCGACGCAAGGCGTACACACCGCAATAAAACAATAAAAACGTTGGGACACAGCTTCGGACCATAGGTCCCGGATCACCCCGGTCGGAAAATCTTCGGGAAAGGCCTTCGCCCTTCCCAAGGACTTTCCCTTACCAATTTCAATACGTTCTCCCCAATAAATACGAGGACCTCTCGACCGGGAGACGTCAGTTAGCAAGTTTTCCTCCGACTCTCAACGTGTTCATATTTCTGTCTCATCCGTCACTCGTTTACCTTTACCTTCTACACACTGTACCTCATCGCCTTTTGTTACAAGTTATATTAAAGTTCTCGTTATATAAAAACCAAAAAAACTCTCTCGGATTATTTTATATAAACCGTCGCAGTAACCCCTGCGACAAAACTACTATTAGAAATTGCTGGTATATATCCGTCGCTGGCAATGTTCTAAAGAAGACTGAAACAGTGTATCGTTGGAATAAAACACAATATCGTCTTGTCAATAGTGTTATATTTCATGATAGTCAATTGTTTAAGGCACGCAGCGTTGCCAGATACTCGATTAACAAAAGTATCTCATGTAAAGTATGAAATCAAAGTAATATATATGGTGTGAACGTATATACACGCTCTTCGTACCCGCGCGCCCACTTCTCCAGAGCGTGCATATACGCTCTTCGTACATGAATGGTCATTCTTCGAGGGCGTATCTATACGCCCGTCGGAGCAAAAGGGTTAACTGGAAAGCGTGTCGAACGCGATCGGAAGTCACCGTCGAGAAGTCTCGGCACGGTTTCCGTCGGCCGCCGCGGCGGCGACGCGCCTGTTTGCACGCCGGTACCCGAGACTGCGAAGATTCGCCCGGAGCCTAGTTCGTAGTATGTTAATTACGCGGTCTCGCTTACCGGGGCTGTGTCCCTTTTAACACCGCGATGATTCTCCGCTGTTTCCGGCCGCGTGAAATTACGGGACTGCCGGAATTTTGAAAACTCCCAGCCCCACCGCCGCATCCCCGCACAATGCAGCGGCGGTGAGCTTTTGAGCCTTGGACATCAAAGCGGCGGCAATGCGCGGCCGTTTCCCACATTTGGACGAACCAACTGTTGGAAAATTGAAGTGTAGCGTTCTGGCTCTATAGTAGACCGCTGCTCGAGACTGACAACGCAATTATAGAGAACAGTGCTCGCTATTCTGTGATCGTTTCATCGGTTGATGACCCGCTTTTGTTTTGTTTCCGCACGGCGGGATCACACCGTTATCGCATTCTTCCCGGTCCGGTGCCAAGCCAATGCGATTATAAAGATGTTGATCACCTAACGGAAACATCATTTAATCCGTTTCGCCTCGTTACCGCGGTTTTACACCTTGGCAATCACTCGACATCAAGGCCGGTTGATTATGCGGCTTTTGTTCCGTTAAACGAACGTCGACGGCCACGGCTGATGTGTGTATCGACGCTTCAATGCCGGTCCTTTATGATAAACACGTGGCTCGCCGTGCTGGAGAATTCGGTCGCGGATTTATCCGGCGATCCTTTCGAACCATGAATCCTACGGAACCCTAACAGAAACTATCGCGTGCTGCTTTCGTAACGATCGAAAGCCTGTACAGCAGCGGTGTCAAACTCGCGGCCCGAAATGAACATTTTTGCGGCCCAGTCAATATATATATATATCCGACGCAAAGTAAAATTAAAATAGAAACAGTCTCGGCCAATAAAATTTCTCCCGAAATAGGAAAGATAGTATCAGAGAAGAGATGTCAAGTATCAGGACGTAAACAATAATTTAACTTTATATATGTTTATTACAATGTACTAGTCAAAATAAAAATATTTGTTTCTATGAACATTGATCTTTTTTTGCGGCCCACCTAAAGTTAAGCATTGTTTAATTGGCCCAAGTTAGCTTTTGAGTTTGACACCCCTGCTGTACAGTAATGTCTCCCGAATTGTCGCCCAAATTCTGCACTAAAATAGACAATTTGTGAAGAAGTGACGCGATTATTCGAGCCTTGTGGCTCGTTTTTTATAATTACCGATTGTCAATAACTATAAAAACGAGCCGCAAGGCTCGAATAATCGTATCTCCTCTTCCCAAATTCTCCGTCTTTGTGGACAATCTGAGCGTCAATTAGGGAGACATTACTGTATATGCTATCTTACATTTAAATATGACTATAGTCAAATCTGTTCTTGTGCGCTCCTTTTTACGCGATTTATTTGTGCGATATGTTTTGTGCAATTTTTTATGCGGTATATGAATGCAGTCGAAGTTTCATGCAGTCGCAAGGCTCGAATAATCGTATCTCCTCTTCCCAAATTGTCCATCTTTGTGGACAATCTGAGCGTCAATTAGGGAGACATTACCGTATTCAGTTACCGAAGTCAATGTTTGGCAGCAGATTTGTAACTTTATTTATCAATCTCTTAGAAAATCTTTTTCGAGGTTCTCGTTCTAGATATTTTTGGGACACTCTGTATATTATAACAGTCCGTGCGAAAGTAGATAGCGAAATATTGTAACAATGTTTCTGTTCCGGGTGAAAATCGACCCGAACCCCGTCGTCCGAGAGTTAAAACGAGAAATGTGAAACCGGTTATAGATATTTTGAGTGGCATTTTTTTTGGATTTTTAGAGATTTTCTGATGGACGTAATAGATCGGCAATCGACTCGAAGTTGAAGCTAGAAAGTTCGTGGCACTCTGATTTTCGTGATAATGACTGGCGCAAATTTCCTGTCACGAAAGTTTTTTCCACGTGAAGGTTTCTTTTGCAAACTATTCGACAAACATTGCACAAATCGTCAATGTGTAAGACGATGTAAATCTTGTCCCTTCTGCATGTAAATTCGTCTCGATGCGCACTGTAATGTTGCATCGCAAGAAATAGATGTTAATATGTAAAGATGACCTTCGAAACTTTGAAAAAGATGACACATAACCCCTTTGTTCATAAATCCACAAATTCTGTAACTTATTCATTACAAGCTTCACTTATCATTCCGAGATTAACTAGGATAGCGGAGTCAGTTATTGTGTGGCAGCCAATTACTGTGCCTTTAGGGTAATTTCGAGCACAATTAACTTTACATTTTGTTCCTTTTTTGATTTAAAATCAATTATTTACTGGTCAAAGTTAAACTTCTGTAAAGAGGTAACTGGAGCACAGTAATTGATCTTTGTAGACCACAGGCACACAGTAACTGGCTCCAGAGCTCTTTTCCTTTCTCATATTCAGAGAAGATTTGATATTTTATGGAAAAATTGAAATCGATAAAAGAAGCATCAAAATTAACCTTCAAGTTCTTCAAAAATGAAACTGCTAAGGTTGCTTTTGGTACCGAAAACTCTTTATAGTCCGTCGGCATAATAACTGGCTTCTCTACCCTAGATCCAACGCTCGAGATACTGCTGCAGCTAGTCTAACCGAGCCAAAGAGACCTCGATCGCCCGATCGGCCAGCGCAACCTCAATCAACCAATTATGTAAAACAGGTCCAAGTGTCCACTCTGAGCTGGCCACGGTGCATCGTCTTCATCTTCGGCCGCCCAGGGCCGTTCCCTGCTTTCACGTGCCAGACGTTCGAGTGTCCCCTAAAATTACATAAGATAGCGTAGGGGTACCGGATAATTCTCTGCAGAGCGAAGAAGAGAAAGAGAGAGAAAGAGAGAGAGAGAGAGAGAGAGAGAGCGGGGTGGGTAGAGTGGAGGACGAAAGGAGGCCACGGAGTTCATTTCTACGTGTCATCTCCATAGCGTTCGAAAAGTTTAGTAGGTGCGAGAGCCAAATCCTTTAAGAAACCGTATAAAACGAACCTCGCCGCTGCCGGGTTTGGGGCCGGCGGGGGTAAAGGGGGGTCGGCAAAGGGGGCGCAGGCGGGTAGAGGAACAAATTACGTTGGCTCTGCTACTGAAAGCGAAAGAGAGGTCCCCCTCCCGTTCCGAGGCGGTTCCTCGTTCCGTTCGGGAGCGGCGCATTCAAGTTTACTCGTAACTGCGAACAGAATGTAACAGACTCCGATTCCGTTCGAGTTAACGACCGGAATGCAGTCGTCGAACTGCGGCCCATTTACCCGCGTCCCGTGACGAATCCTTCCTGAAAAATGCCTGGGAAATTTACTTCGGGACCTGCTCTGCAGCCTCTGCGCACGTAT
Source organism: Megalopta genalis (assembly GCF_051020955.1). Taxonomy (NCBI): domain Eukaryota; kingdom Metazoa; phylum Arthropoda; class Insecta; order Hymenoptera; family Halictidae; genus Megalopta; species Megalopta genalis. The sequence goes on from NC_135025.1 coordinate 7,589,350, forward strand.
CGCGGCACCCTTTCGTTCTTGTCTCTCTTTTGCTTTCCGTGCCGTTTGACTGTCTTCTTTCTCTTTCTCTCTCTCTCTATCTCTCTCATTTCTCTCTCTCTCTCTCTCTCTCTCTCTCTCTTTCATCTCTCACTCTCATTTCGCTCTCATTTTGCTTTCATTTCGTTCTCATTTTGCTCCCATTTCGCTCTCATTTTGCTCCCATTTCGCTCTCATTTCTCTCTCTCTTCTCTCTCTCTCTCTCATTTCGCTCTCATTTTGCTCTCATTTCGCTCTCATTTCTCTCTCTCTCTTCTCTCTCTCTCATTTCGCTCTCATTTCTCTCTCTCTTCTCTCTCTCTCTCTCATTTCGCTCTCATTTTGCTCTCATTTCTCTCTCATTTCCTCTCTCTAGTCTCTCTCTCATTTCTCTGTCTCTCGTCTCTTTCTCATTTTCCTCTCTCTAGTCTCTCTCTCATTTCTCTCTTCCATCTCTCTCTCATTTTCCTTTCTCTAGTCTCTCTCATTTCTCTCTCTCTCTCTCTCTCTCTCTCTCTCTCGTCTTCCTCTCTCTTTCATCTCTCTCGCTCATTTCGCTCTCATTTATCTCTCATTTCTCTCTCTCGTCTCTCCTCTCTCTTTCTCTATCTCTCGTCTCCCTCCTCTCCTTCTCTCACATTTCTCTTTCCCCTTTCTCTCCGCTCTATCTCTCTTTTTCCCTCTCCATGTGTACATATGTCTCTGTCCCTGTTCCTCTAGAGCGTACGGTCTCCATAAACGCGAGCGCAGCGCACGAAACGGCCGACATACTGCTTGCAAATTAAACAAAAACGAGGAAAGGGGCCGGCAAGTTGTTTCACTGGCGAGACCCAGACCGCGGTCGTCCAGCGGTTTTACGGACGCCGGAAAAATTGGTATAAACTACGGAATAAATTGCGAGCGCGGTCCCGCGACGCGTTTTACGCGACGATTACAAGGACGAACCACCCCCGCAGCTTGGAATCTGTGGGGACTAGAAATGTCGAATGGCTTTCGATTGATTTTTAACCCTCGGACGGCGAAGCTTTATGCGGCTGTACAATTGTCGATGCTCAGGACTATTCGCAATTTTATTTTAGAAATTTTTGTAAACATATTGTTGTGAAGATGTTTCTTCCAGAGCTATCGGCTTTTTTTTTATTGTTCTCAGTGCAACAGCTGCTTGTTCATTTCAATCGATTGAATGACATTAAATTGAATGTAATTGGAATTGTAATTAAATGACGATTTGGACACGAAGGGTCAAAATAGACCCGGCTTTCGCCGGGGGATGGTTCAAGTTGTCGTCGAACGTTTTATACGTATTGAAATTTGTTAATAATTCCTGGTGCTTTGAAATTGACTTTTCAAGTTGAACATTTTTTTTTATCGTAGACTATACCTTCTAGGTTGTAATAAAAAAAGATTTACATCGATTTGTTGGGTCGTTCGAGGAATAGAAATTTATTCATAGTAAATGGTTCCAAAGAAAATGTTTACTTTAACGTGGTGTCAAGGAAACTGAAATTTGTTAATTATTTCTGGTGCTGTGAAATTGATTTTTCCAGCTGAAAAATCTGTTACTGTAGGCTGAGCTTTCTAGATTAAGATTAAAAAAACTTACTTCGATCTGATAAATCGTTTCAGAAATAGAAATTCATCGATAGCGCATGATTTCGAAAACAACTTTTGCTTTAATGAAGCTTTATTTCACGTCAACTGAATTGTAATCTGTTCATAATTTTCGATATTATAAAATTGACTTTTCTACCTGATAAATTAGAATAAAAAAAAGTTTACTTCGATCCGACGATTGATTTCCGAAATAAAAATTCTTGAATAAAGCTTCGTTTAATGAAAATGTAATAAGTCTGCAATAAGTCATTGTTTCTTGGCAAAAATAATAGAATTTCGTAAACAATTTTTGAAGCTATAGTACATTGACGAAATTAGATAGCGCAAACTAAATCTTCTAGGTTAGCGTAAACAAGTTTCTGTTCGATTGGATAAACGGTTTACAAGATAAAAATTTGCATTATTTGAAAAGTGAAAATAAAAGTTCACTTATTAATTTTGAAATTCGCGAAAAGTCCTCGTAATAGAACACGCCTTGTAGGTCAAACTAAAATACTGTTCGATTACAATCGGCGTATTTCGTGTTTGCTGGCACGGCCTCATTATTAAAAGATACTCGGTTTTGTCATTCGCAACGTTCCTGCAGCTGCAGTTTTCGAGATATTCGTCGAAATTCGTTTCTCACTTCGAACTTTACGGGCATACGGGTTTCCGCCCCTTCAATATAGATGACAGCCGATAAAAACAGTACGTGTCAAATATTTTTCTAAGTACTACTTTCGACGAGAGCTGTAAAGGACGTGTCTCGCCGTAGCTCGCAGTTCTTTTTTAATGTTGGCATGCCTTTCCGATGGTAAGGGCTGGTTTATTAAACATTTTTCACCGCATCGGGAGACCTAAAAACACAACTGCATAATTTCGAAAAATTTCTACAAGTAGGTAGTAAGACGACTTTTCAATCGTCGAACCTAGTTTCATAATTTCAATCGAGCAATGGACCCAGCATCGAGTACTCAGATTGCTCTATACGATCACTGCTCTCAGCATTGCATTGTCCGACGTGCTTGCGAGACTGGCTCCGTAATCCGAAGAAATGTAAATACCGTTCCACTTTTTCCAGAAACTTTCTGGATCCAGATTTAGACTCCCCAGAGAGTTCTCTGTTCCAGTTTAGCAATTTTTGCGAAATTTGCAGACTCGGGGAGAACGGTCCCGCAGAAAGGGGACCCTAAAATTCTCCCTGCATCAAATTAGAGCTATTATTAATTTGAGACCGACATGGAAATCGCTAATCGATCGAAGAAAGATCGAAGAAATTTTCGCAAGTCCGCGAGGAAAGCGAAATTTTCGAAAATTAAGCCATTCGAGAAATGGCTTTTCGAAGCCCTCGGAGAATTAAGCCGTTCATGGTCACGCGGGAAGGTCGATAGATATAGCCGGTTGAAAAAGTGTTTCTTCACCGCAAATAAAACCGTCGGTCTCGTTATTTTAGCTCGGCTAGACATTCTCCGAGGGAAGAATAGCCGCAAGAGGTCACGGCCTGTGACCATATGGAACGAGACGTTTCGTGATACGCCTGGCCTAGCGATGGGTCCGCGTTCTGTTTGAACGCATTTGCCTGCTTGAACTGGTTTAACATTTTCTTTAGAGATTTAAACTTCGCATTACCTACGAATAATAAATCGTCCCTTGAGGTATCACTGTTGTTTGAACCTGTATGAAACTCTTAAAATATTGTTTTATCCACAGAAGTTCGAAACATGTCAGACAAAATTGTTAATTAATTCAGAGTACGAATATTTAGTACGAATAATAAATTATCCCTTGAGATATGAATGTTGTTTGAACCTGTATGAAACTGTTAAAATATTGTTTTATCCACAGAAGTTCGAACCATGTCAGACAAAATTGTTAATTAATTCAGAGTGCGAATATTTAGTACGAATAATAAATTATCCCTTGACATATGAATGTTGTTTGAACCTGTATGAAACTGTTAAAATATTGTTTTATCCACAGAAGTTCGAACCATGTCAGACAAAATTGTTAATTAATTCAGAGACGCTCAAACAGCGTCAATCCTGCTCAAGCAAACCTAAGAGTATTCATGTTTGTCCAAGCTTATTAAATTCACTGTTTTCGCACGTTGTCTAAACTTGTGCAATTATTAAAGTGTCCGATGAGATATGAAAATTGTTTGAGCCTGTTTGGCGCGGTTGAATTCAAGCAAACCTAACAGTATTCATATTTGTCCAAGCTTATTAAATTCACTGTTTTCGCACGTTGACTAAACTTGTGCAATTATTAAAGTGTCCGATGAGATGTGAAAATTGTTTGAGCCTGTTTGCCGCGGTTAAATTCAAACAAACCTAACAGTATTCATATTTGTCCAAGCTTATTAAATTCACTGTTTTCGAAAGTTGTCTAAACTTGTGCAATTATTAAAGTGTCCGATGAGATGTGAAAATTGTTTGAACCTGTTTGCCGCGGTCTCACTGACAGACAAACAAAGATTGCGTAGAACTGTTTAACGATTATTTTATCACACTTTAACATTTAAATATATTTCTAATACAATAATAATAATATATTTAATATATTTTTATGCCAGATATAACGAAAACGCCCATCTAATCTAAAAGCCCATCTAATCTCAAACGACATTCAAACCTGCTCAAACTCAACAGTATCCTTATTTATTTTTCAAATTCACTGTTTTTCGTCGGACATTCGAATCTCGTACTAAACTTGTTCGATCATTGAACTGTCCGCTGCAGTGTTTGAACACTGTTTGAACCTGTTTGACGTGGCCCATTTAACAGGCACCTAAAAATTCTGTAAAACCGTTGAAACATTGCTTCGTCCAGAAAAGTTTAAACTTCCTCGGACGGAATAAAAGCGTTTTCCGACGAGAGTAAGCATTCGAACGTGTTGAAACGCGATCGAAAAGTTTGGCACACGATTCGAGCATAACCCGGGGCCATCGCTATCGGTCGCCTAGCCACGGTCCACCGCGTAGTATCTGTCTCGTCGGTCAGGCCATCCCTGCTAGGGCGAAAAGGGGGTGAATGTACGAGGACTCGTGGGTCCCCAGCGAGGCCGAAAACGCCCAGCCAATAAGCTTAAACCCACCCCTCCCTCGTAAAACGTAATTTTATTCTTATTTTATCATTGTCTACGCTTCCAGCGCGGATCCTCCGGTGGATCGTTCTTGCGCGGCTCGTGGAAATTCAGCTGGGAAATTTTAAGAGTTCTTCGGCTCGGCCGTTTGGGATCGAGAGCCGTTACTCCACCGGAGAAGATCCCTCTTTCTTTCTCTCCTTCAGTGAAAAAAAAGACTGATTTCTCGTGACCCCACGTGGCGAAACCAAACGGCAGAAGACGGAGGGCTTTTCGGACGACATTTATTAGCGATCTCCGCGGCTGATAGCGCGATCACCTTTCTCGGCGAAACGCTCAGATTTCCAGCGATTTCGTGATCGAAGCTTTCTCTTCGATCGTTCTCTTTCTCATGTTTATCTTGCATCCGTTAATTAGCGGCCACCTACCACGTCGTCGAAGCCGGGCTGAAAGAAATTCCATTGTAATCATTGATAATATCGCCCGTGGGTCGGTTTGCCCAAGGACCGGACATTTTCTTGTGACGTCGGCCATAATAGCGACCGGCACAATGATCTCAAGCCACATATTTGATCGGCAATGCAGCCCCATTCATCTGAATTGTACATATTGTTCCACCGCCCCGACTCCTTTCGCATCGAGCACGCCGGATATTGAATTGTTTGAGTGTTTAGGAGCGCCAAATTGATATTGTTCTCAATAAGCAATCGTAATGTGGTTCCGGAGCAATTGACAGCAAATTAGTTTCTTCAATGCGGCGGCTCTTTGTCGTTGCACGCCGCGCACTCCTGGCGTATTGATTTCTCTGTTCTATGGAAAAAGAGCCGAAGCGATAATATAGGGGCGCAGGATAATTATTATATTTTGTGAGATGTTATGACGGTCGACCGATCATTCGTCATTTCGATTTTGAGAGAACATATAAATCGACTAAGAAATGATGCAGTTACTTTTTTCATTTCCGATTAATTCGTTGTCAAATTTATTTTATTTTAAGATTGTCAACTTAAACTTAATATATTGTAATAAGTTTTTCATGGAAACTGGTTTTTTTGCACAACTCAAGCGGAACTTTTTATCTTATCGTGGGACAAGTTGTTAACACTCTGGGGTAAATTATTATTAAGAAATAAATGTTACACTTTTGTAATGAGATATTTCATTATCTGGTGAAATAAAATACGATTTTATTAATAAAGTTCTGAGTAACAGAGATACATATATATATTCGAAAGAAACAATATACTATCTTTGGCACAAACATTGATGTAGTAAAATGAAAATAGTAATCTAATATTATGATAATTTAGGAGCAATTTCATTTAATTAGAAATAATTAGAAATAATCTTTTAAACGAAAGAAATTAGATATCGTCAAACGACTCGTCAGAATCACAGTAAATGTAATAAAATATAAATACTGTAATTTAAATTATAATAAATGAAACGTAATAGCATGATGAAAATTCTGCAGATATGCATATTTTTAAATAACAATTCGAAACGCGTTCCAGGTCGCTTAATTTTAAGTTTAAGCAGTGCAAATTCGTTGCATAAATGTTGCATATATTTTGTACACATATAACAATATATTATACGCTTTCGACTTATAACTTATTTATTTGCTTAAATGATAAATAGACTGTGGATTTTGCTAATTTGCAATGAGGTCAAATATAAAACTGTAATTACCGTTATAAACGAAGGAATGCATTTTCATTTGACCACTGTTTCGTCCAATCGCCCTAGACAATTTTTACATTACAATTATCTAGTTTATTATAGCAAATGTAATTTTAACATTCATTTTCCGTTGTATAAATTCATTCCTACGAGCTTTATTCAACTTTCGCAGAATTCTTTCGCCGTGAACCATAAAATATGAACCGGCAATATCGCGAACGAAACTTTATTTTAAACACTTCCACGCTTGCACCAACGCACGGCTGACTAATCAAAAGTAGCGTCGATCGGAAAAATTATTTCCAATACGGGAAGTCTTTGCAAAACACTCTACATTTAATGAAAACCGTCATCACGCGGGGATAAATAATTTCATACAACGAAATCGCCGGCCTCCGCACAAAACTACAGAACGCAAGCACGTGTACCGACGAAACCGAACGCTCGGTTCTTTAATTTATTTTTACGAGCTGGATTCCCGCGGTTGGACGAAATAAATTTTTCTCCGGCTTTTGCGGGACGGTCCCCGAAAGTGGGAATTTGCATAAAGGCTCGGCGTCCATTCATAAAATTCGATAAACAGATACGAATCGGCGCGGCGCGGCGGATTAAACAAGGTTAAATGCGCGTGTCGGGGGCTCGATACGTGTCGAAACGCCGGGGCCGCAGATAAATCGTCGTGGGGGTCGTCGAGAAGTCCGCCCCGCATGGGAGTATTGTACGCATTGTCGAAGATTGCCGGTCGGCGAGTTCATTTTCAGAGAATAACTTTTTACGAGCGATCTGATAAGTTTCCTTCCTACGCGGATGGCCGCGGAAGAGATTCCGCGGATGCGATAAGTTTCTGCTGGCGACTCTCGACGAACGCGACGGAGGATCCGAGGAAGAGAGAACTGTCTCCGTCGTACCAGCGGAATGGTCCTTCAGCTGATCCTTGAGAAAATACAGACTATGAGAGATTAATACCTCCCGGAGAGCCGAAACAAGTTTCGATAGACAGAGAGCTCGGTTATTCTAAGCCGATTTTATCACTTTGATTATCACACCAATAACGCCAAAAAGTTTATAGAATTCAAGTACTTTATTGAAGGGGAGGTTTCGGTCCAGGAGGCTGAGAAGGTCATTTTTTGGATTTTTTGGTAACAAAAGTGAATACGACGATAATCTGGGGTTTTTCGAGCATACTAAAAATAGTGTAATTTTTTTATTCTAATTCAATTGTCGAAAAATTCTCTTTGGACAGTGGGAGGTCTGTAGACCCCAAAGAAAAAATATATTTTCAAATTATGTGATATTTTCGATTTGAACTATATTTTTTCAGAATTCTCGAAGGGGGCGGGCATGGTAAAAAATATTAGAAACCGTCGATCGAAAGGTACAATTACGAAATTAATAAATTTAATTATCCAGTAGTCACATTTCTGATTAATGGAATACTGAACTCGTCTTTGATATCAGAGAAATGGTATTGCTGATATTATGACAGCAATTTCGATATTGAATTAAACAAGTAAAAATGTTTCGTCATTTGAAGCTGCAAAAATATTTGGGTTCATTTAATTATCTTTTATAACGTATAGTTCTGGCACGTTATCTTCGATACGCTTTCTGCACATTTTTCATTCTATGTACGTGTGTGTAATATTTATTTTTGTAGAGACTAAAAAATGAACATATTGAAAAGGTGGAAATATTTAATTTCATGGAGAAAGCTAAGTCCTGAATAAAACTATACAAAAAGATCTCATAACAAATGGCATTATCCCCTTAATCTAGGTTCCTTAAGTTATTATATAATTTCGTCAAGCAATTTGTTTCTTTTTCTATATTCTAACTTTCCTGATATTGTTGTATGACGGACAATATATTAAATGTTTAACTGTAAGCTCAGTGTTACAGTTGTTACAAAGAAATTCATCAATAATTGAGACAAATATACCGACGGGTTATTTTAGCATGCCCTATCCTAATTTGCCTTAGTACGATTTGTTTCATTTTTGTTAAAAACACGACAGATTTGGTAAAGAATAGACTTCCCCTGAGTTCATATTGTTACAAGAAATTTGAAAGAAACTATTCTTGGTTTCGCTTATGCTTGTTTATCCAAAACAGATTCTATAATTTATCTCCACTATCTTTAGGGTGTTATCAGAGTTCGTTGAAATTAAAACGCGGCAACATGGTTCGGATCGACAGCGAAAGTAAATCGGTGCGAGGGAGGGTACGGGGGGGGGGATGTAAGCGTGTACATAGCGCAGCGAAATCCCGTCGGACAGTTCGGTCACGCAAAAACGCGTCTGGGATCGCGTTTTTTCGTCCGGTACGTGGATTCAGCGTATCTCTGGGAATAATTCCGGGGGAATAATGGAGTGGACCCCGTTCAAAAGTGCCATAAATTCAACGCGAACGCGCTCTCCTGGCTGGTGCTTGGCGCCGGCCTCGAGATGGTTCCCGTATAGGTGGCATAGGTTGACGTTACCGTTGCATATATATCAGCTAGGTCCGCGGGTGTGGTGGTGGCCAGCCTGGCAGTGTAATGGCGACAGTAATGGTGGTTGTATCCACAGAATTCTATAGCGAGCGAGCGAGTTAAACAGCCGCAGGCTACCAATCCCCTGGCTGGTAACTGCCTTGAACGTGCACGGCCAAACCCTCGGAGCTCTTTTCGGTGGGAACCGTTCAGGGCTAATTCATTGCATGTGTACACGACGCTAGACTAATGATTTCGTCTATGTGTTCCTTAATTAGCATCCGACGTGAGCCGCCCACCGACAATCGACCCGCCATACTAATTTCTTTACGATTCCTGCCGGGACCCGTGTTCCGCGGCCCAAATAGACGTCTCTATGATCCCCTAACTCGGTGGCAGTCGAGACACTGTCGTTCCTACGTCACCAACTACACCGACTTTGGTAAACGTAATTGATAAACTGTGCAGTAATTGTTCTTTGCGTGTTCGTAGAAGGCGGTAGAGAAAGTTTTGCGAAACTTGCGTTGATTTTAGTATCAACGTATCAAATGGAAACGCATAATACAGTAATGTCTCCCTAATTGACGCCCAAAAATGGACGATTTGGGAAGAGGAGATACGATTATTCGAGCCTTGCGGATCGTTTTTATAATTGTTGACAATCGGTAACTATAAAAGCTAACTGCAAGGCTCGAATAATCGTATCCCCTCGTCCCAAATTGTCCATTTTTCTGTACAATCTGAGCGTCAATTCGGGAGGCTTTACTGTACGACTGGTTTCTGGGCTGGAGATCAGAATATAGTGTTAAAAGCTAGCTCATTCTATACAAAGCTATCATCTAGCCTAACATCATGTAGCTATCATGTGGCAAACATCACTTTTCCATCATTTGGATGTCAACGCTTATTCGTCAACGCCTTGAGTATTGAGATCCTTCAACGCTGTCAATTTAAAACTTTGAAGTTCGCATGCGATTCTTCCTGAAATATAATCAATAAAATGATACATCGAGACTTAAAATCGACTTAAATATCGAAACTGTCATCAAAGAAATTATGAAGTTCAGCAAAGACGCCTCAACGAAAGTCTGACTAACAATCAGCATACTAATACACTGGTTACTCAAACTTTGAATAGGTAATAAGAGACGCTATACAATAGACTTAAACAATAGATTTAAATAACAGAATTATCTCATATCTCTACTCCAGCGCATCTTCACCATAAAATACACCTCGGGTCATAGTCTCGCGCTACCCCAATTACTGGAACTTCTACTTGAGAATTAATTGTAATATTCTACAAGTACAATAAATTCTCCCCGATTGTCCCTCAGCTTCTAAACGAAAATGGGCAATTTGGGAAGAAGAAATACGATTATTCGAATCTCGCGGTTCGTTTTTATAATCGCCGATTGTCGACAACTATAAAAAAGAGACGCAAGGCTCGAATAATCGTATCCCCTCTCCCCATGTTGTCCATTTTTGTGCACAATCTGAGCGTCAATTAGGGAGAATTTACTGTATAGTGAAGACTGAAATTCTAGTATAGGATAAAATTGCCTAATATGAGGGAAATATTTTTTAGAAGTGGTTTCATTCTCCTTCAAAAGACGAAAAGATGGAAGTTAATCATTTCATTCAGAACTCACGTCAATTAAATGATTGTCCCGATGATAATTAGTGCAATGTTCATAGTTCCATTTCTGAAATGTTATAATTTCTCAGACATTCTAGTTCAAGTTATGAAAAAATCTTTTCGACATAAATTGATCAACGATCTTCAAGAAAAGAACTGAGACGGTAAAACTTAGTAATATATATATAATATATATATATATATATATATATATATATATATATATATATATATAATATACAGTAATAATATATATATATATAATATATAGTAATAATATATATTATATTATATTATTAAATCACATTAGTATAATATAATATTAGTAATCAGTATAAATAAATTATACCTTTATCTTTTTATGCAAATGCATTTTTCCATCAACCAATGTATTCTTATATCCATCTCAAAAAGTATTAAAGATCTTAAAGTCGAAAACTGTGTAGCATAGAAGCTATGATTGTTTTCACTATGCGGCGCGTTGAAATGTAATTCCAGTTCTTATCAACTTAACTTCAAAAGCACATATTCACCCGAAGATCTGCAATGTTAGAATGTCGTCGACGATCATCCAGGATGTTTTATGTCCACAATTTTGTGTAAAATCACAATCAAGAATTACGTCATACCATTTACGAAAACGTTGTTGCTGCTCGTAAAATCTCGGAAACGCCGACGTTGAGGCGGCCAGATTTGCATCGTTTTTCGCGAAACGGAATAACCTTCTGCTTAAAAAAAAAAGAAGATTATGCACGCCTCGAAAGAACATCGTAGACACGAAATTGGTGTTGGCCAGTGTTTCGCGGAACTGGACGTTGTTAAACGCGTCACGGTTAACCGAGGCGGACCGCGGCACAACGGGGGTTTTCATTATTTATCCGCTAAATTTATTTGCGAGCGTCGTGCGCGCATTAATGTATATGCATTTCCGGCCGACATAGGAATTTCAGATGCGGGAAACATCTCGCTGAAAATAATTGGAGTAAGGGTAAACATCTCGCGTCTTCGGTTAGATATACCGTGTTTGCACGGCACATGTGTCTACGTGTTCGTATATGAGAATGTGCCGCGCGCACCGCGGGCTTTCCCGTCCCTTTCCGCTGCCCAAACTGTTTATCTAACATAGGAGTTGAAGGGAGTCGCGAGCGGAAAGGCAATTTACAGTCAGCCGTGACAGAATGTGGAAACGAATCGAAAACAGAACGAGCCGAACGCGCGCGCGGAGAATTCGGCCGGGCCGTCGGCGGGAAAGAATCATCGTGGAAAATGTACGCGGACGCGGGCAAGAAGCCGTTCGAGAACAGATTCAGGAAACCCACTGTCCGCCATTATAGTCGGTGGTAATTGGAGTAGAAGCACATTAGTAGACCTCCTGCCCCCGGTACAATGCGGATTTTATGCATGCGCAGCTCTTCCCCTCGGAAAACCGGTCCGCAATGGAATGTTTAAAAAAGTTTAATGCGATTCTTATCTACCCTGAAATATGATAGAAACCCTAATGGAGTGAAAAGTTTTATTCCGGTTTAAATTCGATTAGTTAATCCCGGCGGAAATGTAATTGCCCGAATGCCTTGCGTTTTGAGCGCGGCACGCTAAAGCGTGAAAAATAATCGTATCGAAACGAAGGAGAAGGAAAATTAAAGCAAATCCCCTTGTAAAATACCAGAACAGATTCAACTTCAAAGTCGGATACGATGGAACGTCTGAAAGAAATTTAATGCAGTGAAACGGTTCATATTGTTTCGAACTTAAATTAATCTTTTCATGGTGCAAGTGTTTTAAATGGGTGTATAATATTTATACGTCTCGAGGCTAGCTATCAATCTTCAAATTAATAACGAATTCTGAATTTAGAAAAAAAATGAATTTACTCTGGTTATATTAAAAAAAGTATTAAATTATTATATATTATATTATAATGTATAATATAATAATATAATAATATAATAATATAATAATATAATAATATAATAATATAATAATGTAATAATATAATAATATAATAATATAATAATGTAATAATATAATAATATAATAATATAATAATATAATAACATAATAATATAATAATATAATAATATAATATATTATATATTAAAAAAAAGCCAAGATAAATTGGTATTAAATAAAATATACGAGTTCTAAATTTACATGAGAAATGAAAGATGCATGATTCGCGACGCGAAAGTAATTTTAGTTGCGGAATGCCGAGTCTTGTGTAAGAAAATTCGTTAATGCGACCCGGTCTGAAGATCCAACGTCGTCCTTATTAGTTAAAGGTTTTGTTAAAAATTGATGCCGGCTGCCGGGGCAACGGGTCAACCGGACTCAAGATGGAATCCAAATATAACCCGAAGCAGGCGACGTCATCTTTACGCGTTATCTCCAGCTCGCAGAGCAAAAGTTGCTCGGACGTCCCGATGTTAAACATAATTAACTTCGCTCCGTCGTGTATGGTTACTCCTCGGTCGGTGGGTAGTTCTTTCCGGACCGAGACATCCCTCCCCAGAACCCGATACTGTCTCTTGGCAAATATCCCTAACCTGTTAAGTATACTCGCGCAGCGGTGTCACATCTTGGACTACGCCCAAGTCGAGGAGACGACCCGGTCTTCCAGCGGAGTTGTAGCTCGCGTAATTCTTTTTAAATTTCGCTCGCCGTGAATCTTGCTGCTACGGATCCTGACCGAAAATGGAGCCCGGTGTCGTCGCTACCGTTCACCCTAACTCAGTCTACTTAATCGTCGTTCGTTGATTATGACACTAGTTTTGCTAGAGGGGGTTCCCGCTAAATTGTTTCCAGTGGCGTGGAAACATATATCGGCCTAAAATAAATGGCAACGTTGCAATTACCAGGCCGCAGATTTTATGGACTTCGGACGCAAGGTCCTGCCAGTGAAAATATAGAGCCTCAATAGGAGGAGATGGACTTTTAATGACGTTCAAGTCTCTGTCATATACGGGGTATATAATAATATAATAATAATTAATAATATAATAATATATAATATAATATAATAATAATTAATAATATAATAATATATACTATAATATAATAATATATAATATAATATAATAATATATAATATAATATAATAATATATAATATAATATAATAATATATAATCTATAAATGAAATAACTCGTTAATTGCATATTGCATAGAAAATGCAATTCTATTGCATAGAAAATGTTTTCCACAGGAATGAAACAATTTCGACGGGAGTTACGAGATGATATAATTCGCTTTTCTGTAAGTGGACGCGTACAGGGCAAATGGAGGTCAACTTTGATTTTTTTCTTTAAACGGAATATAATAGTTTTGAGTGCAAATATTGCAAAAGTGTGTACATCGACTGCTTTAAGGCGACTTTGACTTCGACGAATACTTTCTTGTACGACCTTGCGATATTTTTACAAGCTTAGTTTGAAATATTTGCAATATTTGTACAACGTTAGATTGCAATATTCGCAATATTTGTACAAGGTCGTAGCAATATGTTGTTGCTACAGCGACGATCAAAAATGTACAGTCAAACCTGTTTCCGTGTGGTCTTTTTTATGCGAGTTTTTTGTCCGATTTTTTTTTATGCGCTATATGAATACAGTGAAACCTGTTTTTATGCGGTAGATAGTGGTCAGAGAAAAAAAATCACACAAAAAGAATCGCATAAAAATGACGGCGCAAAAACGATTTCACTGTGTAGGCGCTTCATATTTTTCACGAACTAATCGGGTGATGGTAATTTGAGTGATGGTAATTAACGTTATGTTATAGTTTATTTTCGTTCACGTTTCCAATACACGGAATATTTTACAAATAATAAGAATATAAAGCAACGCTTTTAGTTACAGAACAGAACATTATTATCGAACTATCGTCTTAAATTAATATTATCGCTTACACTTTTTAACGCTGCAGTCTGCGTGGCATACTGACAATAAAACTTTTTATTACTTTCGGTTCGATGTTACAACATTCCTACTCTGTTCTTTTCCATAGCGCGTGAATGCCCTGTAGCTGTGTTGTCATATTTTGCCAGCCTTTTCACCATAGACCACAAGTTCTCTATTTGATTCATATACAGGCTTTGTGGCTGTCACTTCGACGCAGAAAATTTTTGATTCGCAAGCCATGTTTTTGCCATTTTTACCGTATGTACGGGCTGACCTGTCTTATTGAAAAGTGATTTCTTTTTCATCAAATCGAATAGAGCTAACAACTGATGGTAAACTGGTTTGCAAAATCTTCATAATTGCATTAACTTGATACAAACGACGCTGCTCAACAGCGGCTGCTGGATGTTGGTCGTCGACCAATGCAGGACGCAAACAGAAGCTAACGATTAACCTTTATCGAACTCGGAATAATATCGTATAATGCCTCTTTGGATTTCTCTCAGTGCCTGTTGTTATTTTCTGAAGAAAACAGTATAGCCTTTCATTTAAGAAAATTAGATCGACCCGCTTTACCGAATAACATTTGTAGGAACATTTTATTAATAACTATAACTTCTTTTGAGATATCCTGCTGTACTCACTTAATCGAGACACCCTGTAGATCCTGTCATCTGAAAACAATAAAAGTAACTGCAGTAGGCCTTGGAAGTTATGACAACAATCACTGGTTTTTATTTCAAAAAATAAGGGTGTCGAAGTTTTTTGGCTTCAGCTTGATTTCCTGTCGGATATTATTAATCTCTGCTTTGCAAAATATTCTTTCTTCTTCTGTACATATATAATATTCTCGCTTTTTTCCTGCACATCTTTAATATTCTTTCTTTTTCCATTTGTCAAAATTTTCACCACGATTTCTTCGTAATCTCCTTCTACCAACTTATAGTTACAACGTAACTATAATAACTGAGATATTACAAACGAACGAGATAAAGAAATATTATAATACGCTAAAACTGTTCCAAGTAAGAAGTTGTGAAAAAGGAAATTATATATTAACGGATATTAATAAAATATTATATATTAATATTATACAATATAATATAATAATTATACAATAATTATACAATAATTAGTAACATTATAGTAATAATATTATAGTAATAATAATTTAGTAATTTAATATTAATTTAGTAATAATAATAATTTATAGCAATACTATTATAGTAACATAATTAGTAATATTAATAATATAATAATTATACAATAATTAGTGATATCATACATTACCAATTTCAATCAAAGCAAATAGAATTTGAAAACTGCAATTTGACCAGCTTTTTAGGAAAAGGTACCACCGTGCGACGGGTTTTAATCATTTTGCGCGGGAGTGTACCCAGAGTCTTCTCGAGCTTCTTCAGGTCCCCCCCGTAGCACAGCCCCGGAAGAAAGGGAGTCAATGTCATCTGAAAGGATGATCGGCCGTTGAACCTGCGCCGTGTCGTCCCTCGTGTCCTCTTTCGTTTGCAATGCAATAAGCGACCCCCGCCGAAGACTTTCGACCCCGGCGTGCAATTAACGTCCCCGGGAAAGTTCGATTGTTTACGGAGCTGCGTGCTTCAATGCGTTACGCCGTCGTCGTCTTTTTTTCCGCTCGGCCGGTAACCGGAGTATTGTAGACACCGGGGCCAGGAGCCCGGCTGTCTTTCAGCCCTCGGCTTTCGAACACCCGATCTCTTACACGGCTCGACAAGTCGCTCCAATTCAATTTTGCCGCGCTAAAGTCCCCCGGTTGCGTCCATGAAAACCCGCCACCTCAAAAAGAAGAGGAAGACGCGCCGCCGCTAGGCATCCGGCGACTTTTTCAACGCGTCGTCCTTGTGAAAAAAAATCTGTTTGACACGCGTCCCTTCTCGCGCGGACTCGCCACAGTGTTCCACAATTCCTGGGGATCCGCGGGGAAAAGAACCGTACGAGAACACGTCAGCCTCGTCGGGGACGAGGTTCTTAAATATGAATCGCGTGAATGGAATTCTTTTGCAATTACGCGCACGTGTTTTGTGGCTCGATATGTAAAACCGCGGATTTTATTCAGTCGCGACGAAAGTTGTGCAGGTGAAAACGAAACTTCGAAGACACTGGAGACGCTTCGGGACGTTGCACAGTGTTTCGCGTGTATTGGAATTCCGGTACTTTTTTGTTAAAAGAGAATACATAAATGGATCATTCTTTTGCTAATCTTCGCTTTTGCGATTCTTTGTTTAGTTACTAGTGAGTAATCTTTGTTCGAGACATTTTTGTATTGGTTTAGCAGAAATGCTTGGGTAATAACTTTGCGTTTATTCAGAATTGTTGCTTTATTTATTTAAACTTCGTGTGTTGTGTATAGTTTGTGTATAAAATATAAAACACATTTATGGAAAATATGGAAATATATAAAAATATGTAAGAAACACGAGATATACGAATACGAAAAATGTAACGAGTGTAGAATATGTGAAAAATATAACAAATATGAAGATATAAAAAGGTAAAGTGTATAGAAATATTTAAAAAATCTATAGTCAACTGGATGCAAAACTCATGCTCAAAACATGTGTCCAATAAGATTTCGCTCGATTCGTCCAAAATTAAATATTTTTATGTTCTCTTGGTCCGGTGCATTGTATAAAAAAAATGAGAGAAGACAAATGTTTATTGCGAAACTCGAGTAGGAGATCTGAAGAGCTCTCATTCTAATTTTTGTCTCCGTATCGGGCGAACTTGATCAGCTAGAATTAAAACTAATTTAAAGTTTAATGTTCCGTCGAGCAATAAAGAAAAATTCACGGAGTTACTCCTTCTTGCCTTTTTTTAAAGCTCAAGTCAAAGTTGATGAACGTGTAATATCAAAAATAGGGAAACATTGTTAACATTGCGAAAAAGTTAATCAGCATTTTCAAAATTTGTAACATTCTGAACAACGACTTACAAAAATCAAATCGGTCGAACGAACATTCGACGTATGGCACGTGTTTTAAAAAATGCACCGAAATGTTCCATCAATTTCTGGCATCGTTTCCATTCATTTCTAGCATAAACGGGTTAAATCAGTAAAAACTGAATAGTATTGAAATCTACGTACCTTCCACGAGTATTTTAATTCTTTGCACTCGAGTGGTGACTCTGAGGCACCAGTGAAGTTCTAAGATAATTTTTACATTAACAAAGTTCAGATTTTCAAAAATTGTTAAAAGTGTAATTTGTTGTACGAGTCGCAAGACTCTCAATTTTGCATGCATAAAATGCACGTTGTCGTATAAAATGAGAATACTATAAGTCAGAAAAGTTACTTAGAGTAACTAAGTTAGATTTACAGTTAAAATATATTCGAGTGCAAAGAATTAAGCTATAACAAGCTTTCAATTTCACTTTTTTACTTTTGTCCATTGCACGAAGCACTATGCGCTGTTAGCCTATTATAGACTCGTTAACATCATTAATCAATGGAACCCTCGAATCGTATAAAATCAGAATACTACAAGTCAGAAAAGTTACTTAGAGTATAACTAAGTTAGATTTACAGTTAAAATATATTCGAGTGCAAAGGGTTAAGCTATAATAAGCTTTCAATTTCAGTTTTTTTTACTCTTGTCCATTGCGCGAAGCACTATGCGCTGTTAGCCTATTATAGACTCGTTAACATCATTAATCAATGAAACCCTCGAATCGTATAAAATCAGAATACTACAAGTCAGAAAAGTTACTTAGAGTAACTAAGTTAGATTTACAGTTAAAATATCTTCGAGTGCAAAGAATTAAGCTATAACAAGCTTTCAATTTCAGCTTTCTTACTTTTGTCCATTGCACGAAGCACTATGCGCTGTTAGCCTATTATAGACTCGTTAACATCATTAATCAATGGAACCCTCGAATCGTATAAAATCAGAATACTACAAGTCAGAAAAGTTACTTAGAGTAACTAAGTTAGATTTACAGTTAAAATATCTTCGAGTGCAAAGAATTAAGCTATAACAAGCTTTCAATTTCAGTTTTCTTACTTTTGTCCATTGCACGAAGCACTATGCGCTGTTAGCCTATTATAGACTCGTTAACATCATTAATCAATGAAACCCTCGAATCGACGCTTCCTCCTACAAATAACTCGTCCGCCAACAATCCTGCGACTGGCCGCACGTTTGTCGACGACTATACCTCCCCGATTCCTCCGATTCATCGGAACACAGCGTGTCCGTCGGTCAAAGTGTCGAAAACCCAAAATAGCTTACCCCGAAACCTTCGGTCGGCGGGCCGGAAAGAGTATTTCGGCGGACCGATTCCACTCGAGATGCGACCGGCGCGCCCCTTTGTAATCGTCGAGCGGGCACCGTGCAGGGGGTGTAGCAGACGCGACCGCGAAGTGGTCCGACGGAGCGGGCCGAGGCGGGCTGGCGCGGGCCGGCGTGGCCAAAATGAAAAAAGTTTCGGCGGCGCGCGTCGTTGGGAAACAAAGACCGTGCCGGGCTAATCGAAAGCTTGTCGGCGTCGCCGGGCAGCCGAGTTTCCCTGTGATCGGTGGTCAACTCTGATCGCGCGCGCGCGACGGTGAACGAGCGCGACGTGATCGAAAATATAATGCCGAAGGGCGCCGCTGATTTCGCGTGACAAGGTATGCCAGCCGAGAAGGATGCGTCGCGGTTCGGCTCGTGGAAAAATGGCCGGCACGCGGGTGGCTTGGGTGGAGGCGACGGAACGAAATGTAGGGCGGCGACGAAGGGTTCGAGTGGTCCGTAGGTGGAAAATGGATCACGGTTGCCTGCCTCGGCATTAATGTCGGGATTAGAACCCGTCGGTCCTGGGTAGAAACTCCGGTAGGCTGCGCTCCGACGACTCGAATATCCTGGAAGCATCAGGCGCCCTGCGAGAGCCAACCAACCCCTTTCGCTCATTCCCTATTCTCGAAACCGTCCCAGCCAGTTCCACCACTTGCTCCCAGCCACTCTTTAAACAGTCTAGCAGGAAGCAGAGGCGGTTGATGAGGACAGGAAGAGCAAGGGAGTGAGATAGGGGGACAGACGGAGAGAAAGAGAGAGAGAGAGAGAGGTTGGGGATGGAAGCAGTCTAATGGGATATCGATATATTCATGGAGGTTCATCTCCAGCAGTCTCCTTTTCCCACCTCAAGAGTGCCAGGGCATCTTAGCCTCGGTGCATCCTCCTGATGCATGCCGGGATAAGATAGGGCGCCGAGCTAATTGTTTCCAGGCCTCTAACCCAAGCGAAATTCTCCTGTCCCTGACTCCCTCTTTCCCACATTTTTGCTCCTTCTTCTTCTTCTTCTTCTTCTGCTTCTTCTTCTTGGATACGCCCGTTGATACAGTCTCTGTCAAAAGGCACGCCAGGGCTGAAAAGAGAAGAGAGAGAGGTAAAGTATTCTCCCGATAATTTTCCTAATTTCGAGTCTGTTGAGTGACGGTTATGGTACTACGTCTTTTTTGGTGTTCCGAACGTAGAGAAGAATAGCGACTGTGAAGGGGAAAGAAAGAGAAGGTCGAAGCGGTTTGCAGATATTAACCTCTCTACGACAATGCCTGTGTGTATGCGTGGACATTTTAACCCTAGAAAGATAACCATATGACAACGTACGTAAAAGATAACCATACGCTTCAGAGGCGCATGCTTTTCTAAGGCGTCAATTTTATACTAACAATGGATATTTATGTAAGTTAATCTAGTCATTTTATAGGTTTGGCATTATTGTAAAAATAAAATGCATTTATATTATATTTTTTTATATTTTAAGTAATTTTAAACTTAAATCACTAGACCTCTATGAAAAATTAACAAAAATCAACAGTCTTCGCAGGCGCCTCTGCGACGTAGGTTATCTTTCTCGGGTTAAATTAACAACGAACAGTTCTAAATCGTACAAACTTTATTAAATTCGAAACTGTGGTTCATTTTTTATGGATGCACAAAAGCTTCCATCACGTGGGAATCGAATGATATCGATTCTCTTTGGACAGTCGAGTGATAACGTTTTAAAAATTAATTTACTGTTCTCGAATGGCACGTATAGATGAACATATTTGGGCGTTGAAAGGTCGAAGGATGCGTGTGTGCTCGGTCCTTTATATATATTTTACATATATTTTATATATTTTCTATGTATTTTTTATATGATTCAGCGCATTGTATGCGTATGAAATTGAGTCTCGCAACTCATAGAACAGTTACACTTTCAACAGTTTTTCAAGCACAAACGGATTTGATCGCGTAAACGTGATTTATCGCACTCGAGTGCAATGGGTTATATCCGAAAATTAATGTTCTTTATTTTTCGTTCATCGTGAATGTCATTTTTATCATTGTATTCGTCTCATTACACTGATTAACCACTCGCACTACGAATGCTTTCGCAGTTACTTTGATTATCACTTCTTTATCGTTAATAAATCCCATACGAGAAAGAAAAGTAATACTTATTATATATGCCAAGGTTTACTTTAGCGTTTAAATATTCATAATTGAAGAATAGAATTTGATTTTGATTCCAAAGAAACGAATAACATGCATATAACGTTGCTTACGTTCGAAATCTTATGCAACGAATCTATCATTACTTGTGTTATAAATGATCCATTAAAGTCGATCGTTTCGTTTATTATAATATTATATTAATAATATTTTTTTAATTTTATATAATATCATATGATTATAATATTATTCGTTCGACTTTTATTATAATATTAATAATTTTTATATAATTATAATGCTATTATTATATATATATATATATAACGAAGAAATTGTTACTTGGAAGTTGCATAATAAGTCAAAGATATTACTTCATGATATCCAAGCGTATAAATCGATCGACAAGCAACACATCAACACACGTAACTATCATAATCGGAAATTCACGGCCGACGAAAACCTCGTTCAAAATTTGCACGTCCTCGAGTAAACTCGCCCCGGGTCGAAACGGACCCGCACACCGGCCCCCGTACCGGCGGCTCCGTGGCGAAGCTCCGCGCGCAAAAAGTGAGCGCGATAACCGGCGCGCGGCTCGTGGCGCATTTGAATTATTACGAAACGATAGCGCTCGCGAGAAATTCCGCGAAATGAAGCAAAAGACGGTGAAACACGGAGGCCCCGCCTCAATATACATTTCGGTGTACCCGGGCGAGGAATCCTCGGAATTTCAGCAGCCGTGGCTGCTGCTCCTCTGTTCGTTGGCCTCCGTTGGCCAGGGTGTCGTGGATCAACCTGTACATATACAGGTGTGTATGTGCACCGTGTCTGCCGGCTGAGAGTCTGCTCGGTATTCCGTGAAAGTTCACCGTCTCCCCTTCCACCCTATTACACGTGGCCGGCCGGGTAAAGGGGCTCACTTTATTTTTGACCACGTACCGAGATAGCTGGAATTTCATTTCTCACCTCCCTCGGGGGATAGTTACGTTTAGATCAGGATATCAGTCCTCCTCCGCGGCTCTAAGAAATATTATACCGCGAGATTCATTCCGTGTCCCCGTTTCTCTTCGACCGTCTCCCATCCCCGGCGCCCGCTCCGCCTCCCGCGCGGCTCCCAGTCTGCTTTTTATAGCCCCTAGGACACACGGGTTTATTGTGCGACGCGACGAATACCTGCGGTGCTTTTTCGTCGGCGAGCTCTTATCTCGCGTCGGGATCCCTGAGCGTCCCCGGGAACTGATTGCGTACAGGTAACGTGTCGCGCCCCGACTTTCAGCGAGGCTGCGTACTCGAGGACCCGCCGTTTCCGAGGGAAATCCGCGGCCCTACGATTCAGATCGTCAGATGTCTGACCCAGCCCGGTCTCATTCTACTTCGCGTGGCCGACGATTTTGCCGCGGCGCGACGCGACGCCATGATTTTCCCTGGTAGATTGCGGGGCTGGGACCGGTTTTCTGAGAGCAGCTCCGGGAGCAAGAGGTTCGTCGAGATCGTCTGCCGTCCGACCCAGCACGGGTTATTCTACTTGCCGGTGGTATTTCACCGCCAGACAGAAGCATAATCTCAGTTTAGCTCGTAGATTGTGGTACTCCCGCGGAGTGGCACGATTCTCGCGGGAGAGTTGACGCGATTTTGGGCGAGGACATTTGACGTCTGATCGCGAACGGTTTAATTCTGTCTCGAAAGTTCTGCGAAACCGTGTTTCACTGTGACCGTAATAGAGCAACCTGATTTTTGGATCGGAATGTAGGTCGTCGCGCAGCTTGGGAACGTTTGCCCGAGGAATCTCTTCGGATCCGATGCAAATTGCACGGCGACTGGCCCATAAACGGTTTATTATTCTACTTGTCGTGTTATGTGATGGAATATTTCACCGCGACGCGGTATATTTTCGCGGCAGATTGAGCTTTGTAGATCTGAGAAGATCTCATCGTAAAGTCTGCTGGAATGCGGCTATAAATTTTCTTACGTCTAACCGTGTCCCGTCCCGCGATGGAATTTTTACTCTTCGATCATCCGATGTTCTTCGAAACGAATTGATTGCTTCTCGAGGTCGAAACAGAGTAATCTCCAAAGAATTCTCTTTGGCTTAGCGAGACGCACTTAACAAAACGTCCTGTCTGTTAGGTTTACAGGTTTTCAGAGTCTTAGGCTTCTTCTTTTTCGTCCAACTTTATATGAACATTTTTCATCTATTTGATCTCATCAGTTTGGTCCCAAACGAAATGTACACCCTATATAAAGAATTATGTCACTGTGGTGCACCATGGTGGACTCAATTTTTGTAGCAAATTGACTTCTGCGCTGCTAGGAACATTTTACAGTGCACTCTGCTAGAATTTAATTATGATTGTTTGCTGTCTGGCCAAAAACGCTTTATTCTACTGTTCCGGCTGCCTGGGGAATTTAACTGAGACGAGAGAATGATCCCGATTCTGGTGACAGATTGTAGACTATTGGAAAGTTGGAACTACTTTCTAGGAAGATCTAAGGAAATCCGGTTGAGATCGTCTGACGTCTGACGTCTGACGTCTGACTTAAAACGGTTCGTTCTACTGTCCTGGTTCGTGTGGGTGTATTTTACTGTGAGATAGGAGAATAATCTCACATATGATAGTAGAACGTAGATGACTGGAGGGCTACGCTGGTTTTTCACGTAAAAATGTGGTTATTTATAGACCGTCTGATCGTGGATAATCTATTCTATCTTTCAAGCAACCTTAAATCGCATTTCACGGCGAGGGAAGCAAATAATCTGATTTTTGAACCTGGCTGTAGGTGATCGAACAGTTTGAGAATATTTCCGAAGGAAATCTATTCGGATCTGATTGAAATCGTTTGATGTCTGACCAAAGATGGCTTACTCTACTTGCCGGATTCTCGAAAGGAATATTTTACTGAGAGCGAACAGCTTGATTTGAATTTTTTGGAAGCTGGAAATAGATTGTAGGTTTTTATGTAAATTCTAATTTTCACGTTTCTACAGAGATTTTATCTATTGTGTTAGCAAATTTGTTTGAAATATTAAACTTTAGTCATTGGAAATGAACACGACAGGCGATGTTTTCAATTTTGTAATTATAACTTTTTTTTTATTATTATTCGTCTTGCATTGTGAATTTTATGCCCGCGCATTGAAATTTTTATGAACAGATTCAATGAGACTGGTATAACATTGATTATCATTATTTCTTCAACGAGTTCAGAATAACAAATACAGCATAATATTAAGAGATGAATTTTTCATCGGCTCAATTATACGTTCGACAAATTGCACCCATCGAAACGATATGAACATAAATATACAATGACTCGCATTAATATTCGCTCACCTTTTAAAACGCAATAACTTTTTTAAAACTTGACTAAGCAATTTTGAATTTTTTTTTTAATGATAGAGACACTAGTATACTAGACAATGACCAGACTACTCTGTTATAATTTTCCTATTATTTCGAGTGACAAAACTAAATAGAAAATTCTCGTTTTTAAACTTTTTATATGAGCCTACAAGGAAAATTTAAAAAATATTAATTAAATGTTATTATAAGTTAGAAAATTTTTAGTTCGAAACGAAATGAGTGTCATAAAATCTTTAAACAGTCATCGCACGATATTGCTCTTAGAGTGGTTAAAAATATATATAAAAAATTCCGCATAATCCAAAATATTTATATAGGCAAAAATGTATGAAGTATATATATTTATTATTATATTATATCCTTCTAATATAATATAATATAATATAATATAATATAATATAATATAATATAATATAATATAATATAATATAATATAATATAATATAATATAATATAATATAATATAATATAATATAATATAATATAATATAATATAATATAATATAATATATAAATATAATACAATATAAGAGAGAGAATATATATATATTCTTCATACATTTGCCTATCTTGTGAAACAAAAATATTTTGGATTATGCGGAATTTTTGAAATTTGAATTTGGCCGCCATTACGTGTCGAATCGACCACCGCGCGCCGTTCATTCCACTTGTCGATCCCAGCACGATCTTAGTCTACTTGTCCGTCCATACACGGACCTAATTCTACGTGTCGAATCAAACAAGAACCACGTTCTACTTGTCTAACTCGGCACGATCTCCTTCTACTTGTTCAATAAGGTACGAATCCCGTACCGCTTGCCGGACCGTGGACACACGACATCCGGCTCATCTAACTTCAAATGGCATTCCGATTGCCAAATCGGACACGTGTCCCGTATTACTTATGCAGCAAAAGGAATCTCTCATTGTTGTGCTCGTACCACGGGACGATACAGCCATATCTTTGCTCTTTTGATTCTCAGGACAATGCTAAGTACGCCTTTCATATTCACGGTATGCCGTTAATTGAAAATTCTGTTCTGTGCGCAGAACCTCTTAGAACAACTGCTTATGAATTTTCAAACGTCCTCTTGGTTTTATCCGATTTTCAGTATTCTATAAATTTAATTAAGAAATTTGTATTCTGGTGCAAATCATTTGGATAAATTACTGTCGCGTATTGAATTCAATGCGTATAATTCGAACATACAATTATTAAAACAAAGATATTATACGTACTATGAATTTACTTTAATTAGTAAATATGGGATTTTGTTATTGTATACCGACTGCAGCATTTGCTATTTCTGTATTTCGATTTCTGCATGTATTATTTATTTAATATTTTTCCTGCGTTCATCATTATGTTTTGATCATTTTATAGCACTGGTTATATATATATATATATATATAATAATAATATATAAATATAATAATAATATATAAATATATACTATAATATACTATAATAAATATATATATATATATATATATATATATATATATATATATATATATATATATATATATATTTATTATAGTAATTATAGTATATATTTATATATTATTATTATATTTTATATATATATTTATAGTACTGGTTATAGCAGTTGGTTGTTTTTAATACTAAAATCTCATATCATATTGCATGTCATAAACCTCCAAAAAATATGTTCTCAAACTAAAAAAAAATCTAAACATCTTTTTTACTTACAAAATATTACACATACAAAACAGGGATCAATTATATGCGTTTGTAGTTGTTATACATACAACAATATAAATATAATGTTATGTATATATTCTTTTTTGCTCGGTTTGACGAAGTTTGATTGCAGTTTGCTCGTGGATGGATCGAATCGGAAGGGATGCTGAAGGCACGGGCCGATTGATTTATGTGAAATTGATTTCATAATGCGGACGAAGTTTCACTACTATCAGCATATATCAATCAGCATCAGCATACGTTAATTATCGTGGAGCGAGCAACGCAGTATATGGAAACAAAAATTCAAGAAGCAATAACAAATTCAACAACGATGTAAGAAAAGTGTGTACTGCTTTCTTTTTTCCTATTGTCTACCCTTTGATATACAAGTATGTACATACATGCGCATATACAGGGTGTTCGGAAAACCGTAATACAATCGGCAATACAGAAATATGATTTAAAAAATTTGTTATTTTAATTAAATAGCATAACACATATCTTCATTTAAGGTTTCGTTTTCGAGAAATATAAGGCTGAAGAAATGATACTATTGAATAAGAATCGATCATGGTAATAACATACCAATTTTATTTTCGTCATACCACAAGCCACGTGAACCTGAGGCATCTTTTAACTCAGTTTTCTAAAAAACGGAGCCTCGAATGAAAAAAATGTTATCTTTTTCTCCGACATACTTTTGCATGTAGAATCATCCTCTGGCCGGTTGTACCGCGACTTTTCACCCACCCTGTATATATAAAAGAATAGACAACAGGAAAAAAGGAAACAATATACACCTTTTATATCATTGTTGAGTGTATCATTGTTTCTTGAATTTTTGTTTTCGTATGCCACGCTGTTTGCTCCGCGATAATTATCGCACGCAGAATTTCGCACTACAAAAATAATTACACTCGAATCAAACGGTCCATATCTTCGACGTCATCGTAATCAGTCTTCCGACTGGATCCGTCCACGATCGAACAGCAATCAAACTTCGTCAAACCGAGCGTGAAAGAAAGAAACCTGGAAGATCCCGTCCCGCAAATACCTCGAACCGACAGAAATTTCGGAACAGCGGTTCGATGAAATCGATAACGCTTGTCCCCGGACACGAAGACAAAATGCAGTTCGATAAAGCTATGAAGTTTCGATGAAAAATCGCCGTTTCACGGGCGGGCCCGTTCGATAGTTATTAGAGAGGATCGCTCGTTCAAACACGTCCACTCTATTAAGTCGTGTCCCGGTCAATATGAACACGTGCTCGGATGTAATTTCTATCAAATCGAAACGGAAACGTTCGAGGAGGGCCCTGGCCAAATACTCGCGGCTGACTTTCATACTTAGCTCGGCCCGATTAATGTTCCTGGAGGCCCCGGTTCGCGGGATGGCCACCCTAAACCGTTCCCCATCGGTGTATCTACATCTGCAGGTGGTGCTTCCGCTCGAATTCGACCACGAGCGGCCTTAATGCTGCACCCCAGACGGCGACGATACCGCCCCTGTGTGTTGCAATCCAGCCGATGCACACACCACCGAGCCGCGCACACGCCGTGCTTGCACACTTATCCGGCGTCGATATTTCGCTCGGGATTCGTGGCCGGCAATGTTTATTTCATGGGCAGGATTTAAACCGTTTGACAACGAACCGACTCCGTAGATTGCGGATATACGACCCCGTACACCGGCTAGACTGCGGACGAATTATCTCACGCTGCGACCACGAATGTCTCTCCATTGTCCTCCGCCAATCGAAATCATTTTCAAAGGGATCGTTCCTGCGATTTCTGTAATGCCAGGGCGTGGAATTACGTTACAATGTTTCCCAAACGTCTCTCGAACGACGAGTTGCGACTGGGGATTTTTTTAAATGTATTTTTGTTTCGTGTCCGCGTTCTAAAAAAATCTCTCCCTCTGCAAAATTAGAGGACGAAACGCAGGCGATATGTGGACACTTTTTTTAAAGAGAAGCGCTGCAGAATTTCAAATTTTTGTGCAGTTATGGAGACGTATTTTGGAAAGGCGTGGTTGTTGTTTTTTTAAGTACAGATTCACTGGTTCGATAAAAAGTTACGATTAATTTCGTGATTGTTTTTTAAAAATATTTTGCTACGCACAATGAAGAAAGGATTCGATATAAGCGAGGAAAAATGTAAGTATCCATTTAGAAGATGGAAAAAACTACCACTTACGAAAAAACTACTTATTTCACATTATGACCCCTTTAAGACGATTCATCTTTCTCCTTCATTTTTTCCTAACTCGGACCAGAACTTAAATAAATTACTAACTTAAGTCGCTTAAATAAATATAAGAGAGTGATCACGATATATTGACTCCGCGTGTCTGACCAACACTGCAGTGCTCTACTTGGGCGCAAGACCTTCCATTTGCCAGGCCAAATAATTACGTTCTACTTGAGAATACTCATTCCAAAATACACGTTCCGATTCCCAAATCTCTTACTGGATAAATAAATCTAACAACCGTATTCGCGACGTCTGACCCATGGCCAGCTCCTTCTACTTATCCATCTCTTCCCTATTTCCTTCAAGACAAATCAAGTTCGATAAAATCCACGAACAACAGAGACCTTTCCGAACTTAACACGTTGAATGCCACGCCGGTTTTACAGAAATTGTCCGTGGCGCCACGATGAATATTCTTTTATGTGATACATATAATGTTGAAATATTATCTGCAATAGATAAGTTACAGTGTATAACCATGGTTGACATGATAATTGCGACAGGGGCCACTGTAATTATATATATATATATATATATAATTTAAAACAAATGTGAATATCTAAAATTTTGTATTATTACCATCGTCAATTCAAACAGTGACCCCTGCCGCAATTAACATGTCAAACATGGTTATATATATATATATATATATATAATTACTATTTTTATTATTAATATATATATATATATATAATATTGTAATATATTATTATATATAATGTATATAATATAATATAATATATATATTAATAATATATAGCCGGCGGCTATTAATATATTATATATTAATATTAAATATTATATATAAATTATATATTAATAATATATAATATATATATATATATATTATATATATTATTAATATATATATATATATATATATATATATAAATATTATATATAAATTATATATTAATAATATATAATATATATATATATATATATATATATATATATATATATATATATATATATATATATATATATTATATATTATTAATATATAATTTATATATAATATTTAATATTAATATATAATATAATAATATCCTATCAAAATCCTATAATATTCCTATCAAAAAATTTGGGCGCGCCGGTCACCGGTGGCCCCCATGGCGTCACCGCCAAGTTAAGCGCCGGTCACCGATGACCCCCATTGCATTCAACGTGTTAAAGGCAACAAATAGATCGTGTCTTATCGACACAGACATTTTCTACTTGCGTAAAGCGTATACAGCGGTAAACGTCGGAGCATCTCGTTGGCCAAATTTTATTCCGCGGTTCGGCGTTAAAATCGTCGCACCCGATGGAACGGACAAATATGGATCAGGTCCGCGCCCTGATCATTACGCCGATCGAGAGACGGTTAACAGCCCGCGGATGGTTAGATCGTTACGAAGTTGTACGCGGCCGCAGCGGCGTACATACGTTTCAATTTGGCCGTGTCGGTAGCCTTCGCTTTGAATTTCGGGCCGCGGCAACGGCGCCGGGATAATGAAAATTCGCAACGTTGTTTCGCGCGGCGCGGCGTGTCCCGTTAATAGAAAACCGGTGATAATAAAGTACAATAAATACGGGAATCGCGGGCGGTGCATTATGGACCGCGTAATGCGGCCGATTTCGGGCCGCGTTCTCTCGTCGAAACACGCGTGTCTCGCTCCCCCCCTCCCCCCGTGAAAATTATGAGATCGTTCCTCTTGTCACTGGCGCATCTGCGATGAGTAAGAGTGCCGATGCTCGGACGCGATAACGACGCGACCCGCTCCAACGAAATTCCCCGCCGGACGCGACAACGTTGCAATAAAATATCAGAATCGCCGGAGATTACGATAAGAGGGCTCGCGACCCGCGCACCGTGCCACGTATGCACGGAATAATACCCGTGTAGATCGCGATTAATCATGCGACGATAAGTTCCGCCAAAGAAACGAGCCGCCGGCTTTTGTTATAATAATTCACTGCTGTTCCCAGCTTGGCTAATTGATCGCTCAGTTCCGCGAACTTTATACGGGCCGTTTCGAGATATACAGACTTAACCGGGGCACTTTTAATGATAGCGTTATGGCGCACGTCATTTTAATGGGTGCGGGGCAGTTGTGAACGTTTTTTTTTTTTTTTTTTTTTTCGTTTTTTGACTCTTTAGATTGCTTCTTTACTGCAGTGGAGGTTTAAACATTTTGATAGAGTGGAGCTTGTACAGTAAATTAGAGGCTACCGTAAGTATAGCTCGGAATTGTTTTCGAGCTTTTTAAACACTGGAATCTTAAGAAATTTGGATAACAATTCCAAGCTGTGAAATATTGTGTTCAATGCAGAATTGTTTTTATTATTAGCTCGTTGAGTATGAAATAGTGGAATTTTATAGAGTAAAGTGTGCATTTCATACTTGAAAACGTAGTAGTTTGAACAAAAGTGGAAGAAAGAGCGGTGCAAAATGTTCATGTAAATAGAATAAAATCGATATAAATACAGTCACCTCGGAAAGTATATTAACGCCTTCTCAATCGGAGTAACTTTTTTTTAAAGCTTGGTTCAAAGGACGTGAATTTTTTTGAGATGTTAGACCGACTAGTTTTCTATGGGATGAGTATAGAAAACGTTTGTTAGATTTCAATTGATAGGAAGGATACAAAAATTAGAAAATAATGTTTTTTCATCATTTTTATCTTTCATAACGATAATTTGTACAATGCATTTTGCATATAAGTTACCGAGATCTTCAAGATGCACTTTTAAATTTTTGTTATGGGCTCACACATGAAAAAGTTGAAAAGATATATTATTAAATATATTATAATAATATAATATATAATAGTATATTAAATATATTATATTTTTAATTTTTTTATCATTCCAATGTATTGCAATCTAAAAAGACTTTTCATATACTCGTTTCATAGAAAACTCGTCAGTCTAACGTCTCAAAAATATTTAAGTCCTTTGAACTAATTCTAAAAAAGGTTATTCCAGTTGAAATGGCGTTAACATACTTTCGGAGGCGACTGTATAAGCAAAGTCTGTTTTTTAATGATCGTGTCCTAGAGTTATAGCGCATATATCGCTAATAATAATCACGATGATGCTGTTAAAATAATAAATATTGTCTACTAACGACACTTTATATTTAATATTTGCTGAATGAAATGTGAGGCGATAAAGCAAATTCTCCCCAGTTGTCCATCAGCTAGTAAACATAAATGGACAATCTGAGAACAGGAGATACGATTATTCGAGCCATGCGGCTTTTATAGCCGCCGATTGTCAACAACTATAAAAACGAGGAATAATCGTATCTCCTTCTCCCAAATTGCCCATTTTTGTTCTCAAGCTGAAGGACAATTGAGGAGAATTTACTGTATATAGAGTATTACGGTCATCTTATCTATTATTCAATAAGTCATGATTAGTGTACTACACGGGACCCTGAACGAAAGTTTACTGGCTATTAAACGAAAGCCCCAAATTAGCCATTCTCTCTTCGACTAGACTCGATAGCAGTAAATCATAGAGGATTATCCTGGCCACCCCATTTATAGTCTTCCCCCACCACGCGCGGTTCATTGTCGCTAACATTTCAACCCATTAACTGCCAATCTATGTCGACGATTATTACGATAACATCTATTGTAGAATGTTCAGCTTTACTTCGAAAGCTTTCCTTTCCTTCACCTTTTCAATGGGAAAGGATTAATGGATCCGCGCACCATGTTATCCGAGGCTGCTATTAACAAATGACTGCAAGGTGGAAATGAACTCACTACACTCGTCTCGTCCATTATTACCCCAATATGCTGTTGCATTGCACAAGAACCAACAACAACACTAAAGCCCCCAAATTAGCCATTCCGCTCGATTTACGTTGAATGGCATAACGTCATAAAGGGCAATCCTCGGGGCGCCATTTATAGTCATCCCTGCGTCTCAAGTATCCGCCCGAAACGATTCCAGGTGGGGCGAGCGACATTGAGCATGGCTCATTGTCGGCGACACAATAATTTCAGTTCAGCATATTCGGTGTTCTGTGAACAGAAAAATTTCAGACGATAAATCGATCTCGTTGATTCATCTCTACTATACTATAAAGTCAATGGTCAAATCCTAGGCTTTCGAAAGTATTATTTAGAGTATTATTATTAGAGAGTATTATTATTGTTTAGAGTATTAAAGTACATACATTTATTTATGTAATTATAGTAAAATTGCTTATAGTAAAGCTTACGATATTTCTTTTCTATTTGTACGCGTATGAAGTCATAAAACAGTAATTAAAAAAACAGTTGTAAAAATCGTTAAATAATATTCTTCTTCTTATTTATTTTTTATTTTATTTACGTGCTATTATTTCGGTGCAGACGGATATACATTTTTCAACTTGTTATACAAATTCTTGCAGCAGAGAGTTAAAACAGAAAAAAAATCAATGTTATCAACTGTTATATTTGGTGTGTTAATATTTGTTCAGTAATGTTAACAGTAATAAAACAGCATCATCCTTTGTGCGCAGCATCGATGCATTATCTGTCACAAAAGATTTATACATTAAAGGGGGACAGAGCCTATAAAATGAAAAAAATATTATTATTATTATTATTATAAAAATCAACGTTAATTCCCTAATAGCAAAATCAACTTTACACAGTCTGTCTCTAATTTGACGCGCGTCAGCGCGGTGACTTCTCGACTGAACTGTGCAAAGCGAACACATCATAAAGCAACATCCCCACTCCTCCGGCTTTCACTGTAGGGAAGTTAGGGTAGGGGGAACGGCCTTGAGCGGCGGTTACTTTTGTTCCAGCGGTAGTTAAAATTCGACGGCCGAAGTTCGGGTGAATTTAGCATGCAGCAAACGGAGCCGGACACGGTTCCGAGCAATTACAATCTGTTCGCGAGTTTCTCTCCCAAGGAGACCATGCCGTCAGAACAGAGCTGTAAAAATCGAGGAGCCGGTTGTAAAGCGAACCGCCTCTCAATTCTGTTTGCCACCCGAGTAATTAAACTCACGATCGACCGGTAGCGCGGTATATCGTCAAGTTTTCAATCTAATCTAGCAACTTGGCCGCGATCGATATCGGCGCCCGCGAGCCACTCTTTAATACTTCCGGCCACGAAGAAACGATACACCGCAATTACTCACATTCGGCAGCGCGAGAAACTCGCGACAACCTGCTTTCGATCCCGTTCTTAGCCTCCGGTTCTCCTCGTTTTTCCACCGTTCTCCCTTCCACGCACTTTCTTTCTCTCGATCTCTTTCGATGTTTCCCGCACCTCCCGTTCCTCCCACAGTTTCGCAAGTTGTTTTATTAATTTCACCGTGGGTTTATCGAATGTTCTCTATCCGAGCGGCTATTGAATATTATGCTCGACATTCGACTATGTTTTTTCAACGGAACATTTTCCAGCCTCTGCTGGAAATTCAGCGGGTAACGTTTAGTTCGCGGATTTTACGCATTTTTCAATGGTGATGATTAAACTGTAAGGGCATTCGATGAGTTTGGCAATACTTCGGTATTATATATATTATATTATATATTATTATATATATTATTATTAATATTATATATATATTATTATTAATACTATATATATATATTAATATAACGATGATGCTGTAAAAATAATGCTGAATATATATATATATATATATATATATATATATATATATGCTGTTCAAATGATGGTGTTATATATATTATTATATATATGTAATATTAATAATAATATGTATTAATAATATATATATATATATATATATATATATATATATATATATATATATATATATATATTACTTGCACTATTTAAGGAGTCGTGCACATCTCTCCCATCTCTCCCGTACTACTACAACCACAAGAAAACAATTAATATTGCATGATGTAGCCCGTCCTACCAAACAACTTTTGTAGGAACATTTTTTCAATAATTATAACTCCTTCCGAGATATCCTGCTATACTCGGTTAAATAAGGCACCCTGTATATATAAATAAATGTTTAACAATCACTTGCAAACAATTGAATATATTGAAATTATTCGATTCGATTATGCCGAACACTGACAATGTAATTAACCAGAATAATTCAAAAGAAATATCTGCTCGAAAGTATTTTCATCTTCGATCTTGGAGGAACTTCTAAACAGACTGCAGATATATCGCATATTTATAATAAAACTGAGAACTTTGAATGGATAGAAGCAATTTGAATGAACAAAGTTATAGTTTGAAAATTGATTCAAAGTTTCTCGAAGTGAAGGGTGATTCGACTCTTTCAAACGGAACTACGAAAACCGGGGAATTAATAATAACCAATCGTCCGAGTAGTATCTGCGGCAAAGCAGAAAATTGCGTAACGTAGTAACATTAATTGTTCATTTCATGCTCGCGCGACCCTTTCCGCGAGGTATTAATTATCTCGACCGTGATTTTCGTGCGTTCTATGACAGCGCGCCGGCGGCCCCGTTCGAACGTGGGCGCATGCAAAAATTGCGTATAAAAATTCGCTTTGGCGGTTGTTGGCCGGCGCGAAAATCGATTATAATTACAAACGGGATTTGAAATCCTTCGTGAAAAACGGAAATCGAGGAGACAGGTGATCCGGCTTCCGCGGAAACACCGTGCAGATGGAAACTCGTTCCGAGGAAAAAGCCGTTCAAAGGATTTCCTCAATTTTCGAGTTTACTTTGTACACCGTGCCAGTAAATAAAAATATTTTTTCCCGGTTTATACGGGTTCTCTCGGTCGAAAGTCCGTGTACAGCGCACGGACAAATATAAGATATCGCGTGAAAGCCATGTTTTTTCCGCTTCGGAGTGCTTCGAATGTTTTTCGGTCGATTTTTGCGGTCCGACCGATCGTTTTCTATCGTCTTTTTTCAACATTAAATCGGATTTATATACGCTCTTTCTTTTTGTGGAAACCGATAAGTATGCGCTTCGTATTTTCTAATCAAAATAAGTTATATCATATCTCCAAAATACAATGTAAATATTAAGACAAACAGTGGCGGCCATGTTCCTAAGCTACTGGAAAATTGTTTAAAATCAGAGGAGGTGTAACCTTTTTTTACAACCGAACTAAATGACTTGATTTTCTTTTAATTAATCTTCTTTTAATTTTGCTTTTGCTTGGAATAAAAATTGCATCTATTTTTTTTTAAATAGTGTACAGTATCTGCGGTTCACAGGTAGCATTTTTGTTCTTCACATATAGCATCACTTGATTTTGTCGAACACAAAATACAAAAATTTTTACAAAATCAATCATGGAAAAACTCGGTGCAAACAAAAATCTATCGAATATTTATAAATTTTCGATCGGCTGTAAATGTGGTCTCTGTACGCCATAAATGTTCTAAAATTCATGAACAAGGGCGTAGCCGCCGGCAACGGTTCGGAAAAACTGGAAGAATTGAAAAGGCATAAAGGGCAGCACAACTAATTTGGTTAATTTGATGGAAACGAAACGCGTGTTTTCCGATTGGTAAAGCGCGTTTGTGGACCATTATGGGAAGAATGCGGCAATAATGGAAGCAACGAGGCGAACGGCAGAAATTAATCACGTGAGAACCACCCCCGGAATATTTACTTTGTGAAACACACATTCATTTCATTGTAGCGGAGGGAAGTCGCAGGTTAATTAGCTCTTTACCCCTGTTTCGACTCGACCGCGGCACTCTTTCGCTCGCATTTTTACGAGCCCGGTATCTTTATATGTCTCGTCGTTAACTGCTCCCATAAAATCTACCCGCCGCCACCCGATTTATGGGGCAATGGATGTCCGTTGGCGTTTTTACTATCTGCGTCCCGAGCCCCTGCAGATCAACGGGGAAAAAAATTGATAAATAAGCGATAAGAACGGCTCCAGATTTCTCGCGCGACTTTACAGCGTCAGCGGCGGAATTCTATGAGATGCGATCAAATATTCACGAGCGACGCGTGAACAATAACAGGAAACCGTGACGATATTAATCAATTCAATGAGCGAAGAGAGTTGTCACCGCGTGTTTTGCAGGAAATTGTCACGATTCGTGTCAGTTATGGCAGCAATAGTTCAATATATCGTGGTAAGACTGCGATTCTTTTAAGCTTATAACATCTGGAAAAATGGAATATCGGCGAATGATAACAAACAAATGAAATTAAATCCGATAAAACAAGAAAAATCCGAAAAAAACAGCTAAACCCGCGAAATCAGCTATCTTTTTCTAGCTTTTTAATCCGTTTTCTTGGATTTAGCTGCTTTTACGGAATTTAATTGTTTTTTCGGATTCAGCTAATTTCCCGGATATTGCTGATTTTTTGGATTTAGCTGATTTCTTGCATTTAGCTGTTTTTCAGGATTTAGCTAAATCCGAGAATTCTGCTGAATTCGAAAAAACGGCTAGATCCGAAAAACAGCTAAATCCAAGAAGTCAGCTAAATCCTAGAAATCAGCTAAATCCAAGAAATCAGCTAAATTCGAAAAAACAGCTAATCCAAGGAAACAGCTAAATCCGAAAAAACAGCTAAATCCCGAGAATGTGCTATATCCCGAAGAAGTCACAATGGTTTCGTTGACTGAAAAATATTGTGAGCTTTATCGTGATTGTATATACACTTCTGTGAAAGTAATCACGTTAAATGAAATACCAGCCTCTCGAATATTGGTTCGGATAAATAAAACTATAGAACGTAGCCATTAAATTTTATCGATTTTCATATTTTGCGAGTGGTCTACAATTTTTCCGTCCAATAAACTGATGATGATGCGCGGTCCACGGATAGTCTGTTCTCTCTACAGTCTTGTAGTCATTGGAGAAACGCAGGACGCAACAGAAATGCGAATAATCGAATTTGCTGCTCTCTTTTACGCGCGTTGCCGTCGCGACTACAGAACGGAACTAGTGAAACGGGATATTTTCAAATTCAGTTGCTAACCTCCAATGAAATTTGAACACTGTCCGGTGAAAAAAAGGCTTGATAAAATTGCTGGCTAATTTTTTTGCGCTCGCACGACACGGGAAATAATTCTGGAAAATTTATTACCGCGCCATTATCCTGCGGCGCAGTGTCCATCCCTTTCGTAACTTCATTAAACTTTATATAAATATTTTCCGTCGATGGCCAACGTTCAGCGGCAAAACGGGCGAAAATATTTTCACTACGAGGAGCGCATTAATTCTTAAAATATCATACACTGTCGATCCAGGCTTCCTTCTATTCTATTTTGTTCGATGAATCCGCGAGAAGGGGGTAAAAACTTATTGGAACTCTCCGTAGAAATTCCGTCGTCCCTTATGGATTCATGCTTCTTTCTTGTCGGCATATGTTTATTTAAACAGAAAAACAACATTTACCTAACGCGAGTGCTGCAGCGAATTTCTGCGCTCTGTTTTATTAGCTTTCTTTGTCCTCGCGCAACAATAATTCTGTTTTAGTAAAAATGTACAAAAACACCACCGTGTAAAACTTTGAACAAAACAACCTCGGAATATGTAAAAATTTGATACTGCTTAAAAATTTTAGAACGATTCCTCTTTAAACTGAAGCTCTTCTGCAAATTACTGTATTCCTCGGTTTCGGTTTCATTCGGTTATGTCAAGGTGATCGATCACGTGGACGATTAAAACAGAATTAAAAATTCGATTTGCTTGTGTATTTAATCTCGCAACCGATTACGACACAATACCAAGAAAGAAACGCACTCGCGGATGCGTATGAAATTTAAACAACATTCGAAATAATGAATAATTATTTCCATTACACCGTGCAATTGCCTGGAAAATGACGAAACGGAAACGACAATCGTAACGTGTACGTTATACCGTAAAATAATACTTGTAATTATGCATTAATATTCTAGTTGCTCGTTGAAACGTTCGAAGAATAATGAAACAGAAATTACACCGAGACGTTCGTTTAACTTTACAATAACCTTCGAAACGATTAATTAATACTTTCGTGAAACAGAAATTGTACCAAAATGTGCGTTTAACTACGATACAGAACGAAATGGTAAATTGATATTTCAGTCGCAAACTGCAATTGCTCGGTAAATAATAAAACAAACGGACGTAATAAATAAAATAAAATATATATAATATAAATTTAAAAAAATATAAAATATAAAATGTATAAAAATAGAAAAAATAAATATAAAAATAAAAGAAATATAAAATATAAAATATATATAATATATATATATATATATAAAATAAAATATATAATAATCAGAAAATATTGCAAAAACACACTCACGCTCGTCTTTAATTTCGACCTAATTGATCGCGCATGCGAACTATCGCACAAAGACGTTCATTATCGGAATTTCTGCAGGCACGCCGGGTTCGGGAAGCGCCGGTTGGGTTAATTGTTAATTTCCTACAGTATTTTTAAAGCTTCGGTTTCCGTTCAGCTGGGTTTCTCGCCGGCATTTTTCAGCGATACCGTGCTCGTCTGAGACACCGGGGCAAAATCGAGAACGGGACCGCTCGTGCTTGTCGATATTCTGTCGGCGTCGAGCCGACAACTCGATTACCAGACGTTATGCCGGGCAAAATAAAATTAACATAGTCCCCGGGAACGTTCAGGCAGTTTCGTGACAAAAGTCGCGTGCATGTGCGCGAGCCCGTGTTCCAACGAGTGCGCCCGTGCCTCGTACACGTGTGCATTTCGCTGTTGCGAAATGAAAGATTTCCCTTACTGGATCTTGTTTCGTCGTCGTGTTTTATCGTGTTATCGGACGTTAGCGAACAATTTCGCAAAACGACGATTCGCCGCGATCGGCAGACGCGATAAAACTCGGGCGACGACAAACGAATCAAACGGAATTGCTACTTTGGCTGCAGTCGCGCCGCTACGTGCTTGCTAGGCTTCGATATTGCTACTGTTATAGTGACCAGGCTGAAGGTCACTCGTACCATCCGCTGCTGGCAACCTATGGGTTCCCTTTCAGCGATACTACTTTCCTTAACGAGGAAAAATCGATTATTTTTGTCACAGGCTGTATCCTAAAATGCATCTATTGTTAATAATTGAACTGTGGATTTTATGCATTTTTGACAGAATGAGTATCTGCAATTATTGCGAACAGTAAAACTGTTAAAAGCATTTTATAACATTGACATATTACATGCGAGATGTTAACCCTTGCATGGGACTGTGGTGATCTTTATGTATCACATGCAAGGAAACACCGATAAATTAATTAATTATATATATATTTAATATTATATTATATCATATTATTTATATTTATATTTATATTATATTATATTATATTATATTATATTATATTATATTATATTATATTATATTATATTATATTATATTATATTATATTATATTATATTATATTATATTATATTATATTATATTATATTATATTATATTATATTATATTATATTATATTATATTATATT
Organism: Megalopta genalis; assembly: GCF_051020955.1. NCBI lineage: Eukaryota > Metazoa > Arthropoda > Insecta > Hymenoptera > Halictidae > Megalopta > Megalopta genalis. Next base: position 7,628,900 of record NC_135025.1, read on the forward strand.
ATATTATATTATATTATATTATATTATACTATATTATAATTATATATAAATTAATTATTATAAATAGAACAAATAAATAGGTTTCTTTATTCCCTAACACCTTTCATTATGCCAGCCACCGACCACTATAGTACGTAATACGAGGGTTAAACAAAGAAAGAAGTCTTTAAATGACTCCTGTCTTTTGCAATAAATGGAGACAAATTTTATTTTGCACGAAGATCCACGGTCTTGTAATAATAAAAAGCAGTCTATGCTTCGAACAATTTTATGGTAACTCCCTTAATCTTTAGCTTGATTTCGCCTATTTTTAATACTTCTTGGTTTAATGAGTACAAGAGATGCGTTGCCAACGTTATTCATTCTTGGGTCTGGATCCAAAAATGTCTTTATTGTTAATAATGAAACGGCGGATTTTATGTATTTATGACAAAAATGATAAAATAAACTTAACGAGATTAAAAATACTGTGACACTATTTTCAATTGATTAAAATCATTAAGAAATGAAATAAATACGTAGACGGCTACTGTATCTGTTAATTAGTGAAAACAATTTTTATTTATTTAATTATTTATTTAATTAATTATGCATATACAGTATATTAATAACATTACAGAATGCACAAGTAAAATGGTGTTTCTTTAACCTTTCGAACTTTTATTTCATTCTTCACCAAATTTCTTTCTCATTTATTGATTTCAAATAATTAATCCTAATCTGTCTCTATAAATGGAAAAAATATGAAAAGTGTAACTAAAAATTATTAATCGAATTTTTGTATGTGTGATTAAACAGTTACTTGGTTATAAAGCTCCTGCGAATGCTGATATTCGATCGGAATTGGCAAGAAACTTCTGGTCAGACGATACTTCTATATTTATGATTATACGACTTAGTAAGTAGACTATACCAGTGCTTGGTCAGACACTGCAAACACGCACGCGGTGGGACAAGTGGTATAGGACGTATTTGTGGTCGCAGAAGTCGATAAATTTTCGTCAGACACGTGGAACACGGTTTATTGTTAGTCGGACAGTAGAATAGGCTCTATTGTTTCTCGGTCCAGTAGAGTAGGTGACTGTCTAGCCAGACAAATAAAGTTTAAGTGAGCAGAATAATCCGACCGTATGTCTGACACTGAAATATGATTATTACGATCTATAAACCTCGAAAAGAGAAATGTAATACAATTTTAGTCGATCAATTCTGTACAACAAAAATTCTTGTAAGTTAAACAATTCCAGATTCTTCCTAAAACGAGTAGAACGATTGCCGAAAAATGTCTCGCAATTCGGAAATTGGATTATATATTATAATATGGATATAATATATAATAATTATAATAATTATAATAATAATTATAATAATTATAATAATAATTATAATAATTATAATAATAAATTATAATAATTATAATAATAAATTATAATAATTATAATAATTATAATATGGATTATATATTATCCTATTTATAAACTATTATATTCTAAATTATAATCTATCTTTTCGACGAAATCGACAACTTTTATTAAAATCGTCACCACTTCTAAATGAATCGATAACTTTTATTGAAAAAAATACTGCATGCTCTCGAAATACATCTTAACAAATGTATAAAGCTTAGAACCCATACTTTTAATAATTTCCTTAAAAAAAAAAATACCCAACAGCACCCATATTTTTGCTCCAGTAGTGCAAAGCCTTCTTCGGTAAGTATTTTATAATATTAAAAACAATGGAGATTTGCAGTGTTCTGTTTAATCAGTATGATGCACATACGCGATAAGTGCGTTTTGATTGTGGAACGCTCGAATCAGGATCATTGACGGAGAATCTTTCACTCGGCTCGCTCTGTTCCAGGTCCCGTCGCCTTCGCCACGAGCAGCGAACAACACAGACTCTCTGTTGAGTATCCTTTTCCACTCGGCCGAGTGTTAGCTGTGTAAAGTACACTTTCGAAGATAAGGTACCATCAAGGAAATCTACCACTTCGACGGTTAAAGTAAATAAAACGCTGATGGGGAGCGTATCGGGCGCAGCCCGCGCCGGAAACTGGCATGTTGAAACTGTACATAGGTCAGGCGTATGCGCGTTGAAATGGGAATCCATGCCTGTGCTCGAAGCGCTGCTTTCTGCTCTGCGTTACATTTACTGTCCAGAATTACTGAAAGCCGGCCCCTTGTTATTTTACTATGTTATAGTGCAGCTACCGCCAAGTTGCCGGTACCTAAGTATTATTCAGCGTTTTGTTGCACGAGCCTCGCGGAACGTTTTTGTTCTTCGTTTCGTTAGACACTCTTACCTTTCGAATCCTCTGAAGAGGATACTGTCGAGGCGACGGAACATTTTATTAGCCTAAGTCCTCCGCGAGGAGCAAATGTTTTTGGGATAATCTTTCCACGGCCTTGGAAAAAAGGAAAACAATATACTGATTTTAAGGAAATTTTTGGTGACATTTTTAGTACAGAGCACCGTTGAAATGATTTCTCTTACAACTTCGTACAAGAATTTATGCATATAATGTTCATTATATAGTATGAAATCATAAATAAGTCCAAATGCCTCATGTGCTCATGTCAGTGGCAATTAAACAGATATAAAAATGCTGATGACAAGGTTATGTCAAGGTCATGTATACGTTATGTACGTATAATTATATAGTACGAAATCATAAATAAGACCAAATGCCTCATGTGCTAACGTTAGTGGCAATGGAACAGTTATAAAAATGCTGATAATAAGGTTATGTCAAGGTTATGGATACGTTATGTACGTATAATTATATAGTACGAAATCATAAATAAGTTCAAGTGCCTCATGTGCTCATGTCAGTGGCAATTAAACAGATATAAAAATGCTGATGACATGGTTATGTCAAGGTCATGTATACGTTATGTATGTATAATTATATAGTACGAAATCATAAATAAGACCAAATGCCTCATGTGCTAATGTTAGTGGCAATGGAACAGATATAAAAATGCTAATGACAAGGTAATTTTGCTCGAATACTGAAATCATTCTTCTTTCAATTTCCTATAATTATCGAATGAATAGAAAATATTGATCAGATATATTTCGTAATTTAATATCTCCATAAAGAAACCGCTTTACATATCCAACAAATAAAAATAGCAAATCTTACATTTTAATTGTAGATCAATGAGAAAAAATCTGCAGTAAATCGGAATCCTCGTTCTACAATAATAAATGAAAATCTAAATAAAATTAATATAAATAATAATAGACTGAAATAAATTAAGATACCGATTCCAACACGATGAATGAATATTCATTCAAAACTTTAACGCGAAAGTATGGTGAAAATCCATAACAATGAAATATAATAAACAGAAGTTTCTTCGTCGCATAATCTCGCCATGCTTGACAACTACAAAATGAGAAAATTTGAATGAACGAATCAGCATCATCGACGGGCTACTTCCATTTGTGCCACGGCATCGGTTACTCGAGGGGTTGAAGACGCAATTTTCGCCGAGACCCGCGAAACGGTGCGCCCCGCGCCGCGGCGACGGCAGCGGCGTCGCCTCCGACGATAATAGGCAAAAAGAAAGCTCGCGGAGCAGCGAGGGTAACGAGTGCAACAGGAGACGCAAATTAATTCGGGGAAATTAACGCTCCGCGGAGTTCGGGTATGTATGTAATAAGTTAATAACTCGAAGAGTGTCGCAATTACGTAAACCGTAACGAGTGTGTTCCGCCGCCCCTCGGAGCGCGGGATGCTCGCTAATGAATGTTTGCCAAGTAATTCGCGGTATCGAGCCGCGTCTGGAGAGAACGGACACGCAGAAATCAAAAGTTTCAAGGAGCTCCCGTGGCTGTGTACCAGCCGAGTTCGACTTGACACTTCATCGGAGAACGGCGGGAGCGCAGACAATTATTTTTTATTAACCACGCGCCCCTTGTTAATTCAATTTTCACTGGCGAGCTGTCGATTATTTTGTCAGCCCTGCAAGGAAATCCTAGAACTTTTCGTGGAATTAAAATATTCGGTTTTTAAGAAAGTGATTCCGTTTTTCAAAAAATATTTAACCCAATATTTTATCGACAGAGGCAAAATTATAATTCTTAGAAGTTTTTTTAGATTGCAATGCATTTGAATGATAAACTTTCCGTGGAATTAAAATATTCGGTTTTTAAGAAAGTGATTCTGTTTTTCAACAAATATTTAACCCAATATTTTATCGACAGAGGCAATATTAAAATAATAGTTATAAAATTAATTTTGTGGATCCCGGTAACGTATATGCATGCTGACAATTCCATCGAAATAAATCTAAACTTAATTATAATAATAATTTATAATAATTATAATATAATATTATTATAATTTACAATAATTATAATATAATATTATTATAATTTACAATAATTATAATATAATATTATAACATAATATTATTATAATTTATAATAATTATAATATAATATTATAATATAATATTATCATAATTTATAATAATAATTTTTTTTAAATTTCATTCAAATATCACTAAAAATGTTAGTTACTTTAAGTCTATAATTATTCACGCCACTGTACTGTAAAAGAAATCATGCAATAAATTGACGAAAAGCGAGAACATTGTATTCAAAAATTTTGCTCAAAGTTTAAAAAGCAGCGATAGGTTTTGTGTTAACGGGTCAAAGGTGACGGAAGATCCAATAGCAATCTCAAAATTTGATCCGCGCCCTAAAATCTCCCTCGTTGCGCGCACTCTGCGGCGTCGCAGGCCACTTTCGTGAGCCGCCAGCTCGGATCTCATTTACAAATGGACCGGTCATCTCGCGCCATTTCTGTAATATACTTAACCGCGTGGCCAGACGAGATTGCACGCTTGTTTCTAGCCCACGCGAACAATCCGCCGCCTACCGGCCACCAATCTGATGGCGCTTGTCCATTTCGATTCGCTAAACTGTCCGCAGATCGGTTTTTTCACGAGCCGGCGAGCACGCGACCGCCGCCGGGATCGTTGAACCTGATCACCTCGGAATTTCGTCGAGCTGTAAGAGCGAGTCGAAGTCGTTCCCTTTGCACTGAATTTTGGTCTGTCGAAACGTTTGCGAAACTTTTACAGCATCGTTTCGTCGAAATATTAGAGCCATCAGAGATTAAAGAGATTATTCGCTTAAATCTCCTTCTCAGGGGAGCCGTTTGCATTTTTTTGCAGCACAAAGGCGACGAAGAAAATTGTCATACTTTTTCCACATGAAATTGGTAGCATGATGCAATTCCCTCGCAAATTTCAGTTCGAAAGGATTTTTTTTGCAGGTGTTATAAATTTATTTATGAAGATCGTAATTATTATACGATATTATTATAGAGTTTTTTAGGTTTTTGTTCAAATGTCACTAAAAATGTTTAAGTTACTTTGAGTCGATAATTATTCACATCATTCTATTGTAGAAGTTGAGGCAGTGAAGTTGAGGAAATATTAGGAAATATTAGGAAACATTAGGAAATATTATGAAGTATTAATAAATTTAGGAGTAATAACAATAGGATTATTATTAGGAGTAATTACAAATAATATATCATTATAATTAGTGTATATTATTATATATTATTATTATATATATAACTAATATGTAATTATAATAATATAATTATAATTAGGAGTAAAAACAATGTTATTATAAAAACAATAATAAGAAGTAATAAACAATATTAGTTAATTATTTGATGCCGACGGCTCCGAAAAACTTTATTACGTAACAGGTGAAATTGAAGAAATTAAATCTTACTTTATCGAGCACGCCCAGCGGTTAATTGTTTGCCAATTAAGGAATTTTGGAAGCTGAAAACAAATAGCAGCGTATCGAAGCGGCGCTGCATCTTTCAAGGGGAAATCCACTTTCTTTCATTGCATGTGAAAAATAGGGAATTGGATTAGCAAGGCGCTTCGTTAAGAGATGCGGAATCTTGTTAGGAATCCGCATGCGAAATTCGAAGTTAATTAGTCAAAGGTAGCGTCGCCGTGCAGGTACGCCGTAAAAAGAAAAGTCGTTTTCAGACAAACGCGTTTAAAGTTTCGACTTTAACAACCGGGCTACGTGGGATAGCGCCGTCCAAACTGTTGCAACTTCGTTAATTTTTCGAATCTTTGCGCCTGGACTTGGTTTACAACGTCCTTAAAATGTCGAGCAATAAAAACATCCAAAACATTTTTTCGACAACATTTCTCGAAAGAATATCCACGAATTACCTTATCTTTCCGATTCGAAGAACTATCAATTCACCTGATTATATTATTATTATATTATTATTATTATTATTATTATTATATTATTATTATATTATTATATTATTATTATATTATTATATTATTATTATATTATTATTATATTATTATTATTATATTGGCAGATTATAAACGTTTACATAAATTATTTCTTCAAAATCTGAACGACGATGAGAAAATGATTTTGCAGATCAGAAATTTCTCACGAAAAATACAAACTAAAAATATCGCCGTCTTTATTAACGCGAATAACTTCTGCAATTTTGGATTCAGTTGTAAACAGCAAATTTTCGCGACGCTAATTAGAACGAAAGCGCATGCAAATTCGAGTGTTCGGCTGCGGGGAAAAAAGGTGTGCTCCGTTTGTGAAGAGCTGACAGAAATGAAATGGAACCGACACTAATTCTTTCCGCGACTTCGTATCCGTGTAAATATTAAACGGCCGTGTTTATTATAAGCGTTGTAGAATCAGCAATCTAGTAATTGCAGTGTATTATGACGGAGAACGGCGGGCCGGGCACGATGGGAAACAGATAACGCGTCGCGCACGCCACAATCAGTATTTGTCCCAAGTAGAATTAGTCGGCGATGGTCGGGCACATTAGCCGGCCGTTTGAAAAGCACGCGTGTGCCTCGACGAACTTCCAAATTGCATTCCCGGCAAACGAGGCAACGAACAAGCGGAAAAATTTTATTCTACACTGCCGCGCTGTTTTTCCATGCAGAACCTTGTTTCCGTTTGTCACGCGAATTGCCCCGCCGCCGCTCTCCGTTCTACTTCATCTTTGCCGCCGACCAACGGGATTAAAACTTTCACTCCTGGATTAACTCCGATAACTTTCATCTTTTTAACACGTTTGATAAGCACGCCGCAAAATTCCCGCTAAATCGGGGCAACGTATCGTCGGACCGCGAATCCTTATGGAAAGTAACAGTTGTTTATCTCGGTTGCACAAAGCCGGAGTTACATAGAAATTGATGTCCTTTCGTGATGAGTTCAATGAATTTAACTTCAATAAGAGTCCTTTATGGATGCAACATCATATTTTCGTATGCTTCCGATTGTTTTGTCGTTTCTTGCTTCTCTTAAATAATTCTTGCAATATAAATGGACAAAATTCATATAAAATCTAATACATTACATTTATTTGTTACGTAAATGTTTGAACTGTTTTGAGTTGTTTTTAAGCATTGGGTCGTTTCGTAAAGGTGTTAAAAAAGCACTTGATTCAGTATTTTGTCAATAAAGGGCTTCTACCACCATAAGATTTCAAAGCTACTAAAAGAACATCAAAAAAGTATTTTCCTCATTATTCTAAATATTAAAAAATCAGCTATCATTTTCTCGTAAAAGAACGAAACAACTTTCCGAACGACCGAATAATTATTATTTAATGCGTTAATGAGCGTGAATGTTTGAATATGGCAGGCTATTATTTTACAGTGCTTCAAATATTACAAGAAACATTCGAACTCCTTTATTAACGTTCTTAATTGACTATTGTAATTAATAATGATAACATTTGCAATATTCGTCGTTACAATAGCTCTTTCTCGATTGAAATTATTTTGTGGGGTTTTCTTCATCATTTCTAACAAACCATGACATTTTTAACATGCATTGTAATATTTTTCATTAAAGATTTACAGTCTTCTTAATATTTAATTTCACTCCAGATTTAAAGATCGTATATCCAAATGGGTTTAATGATCGTTTTATATAGTTGTAGTTTGTTGTTAATACTAACTTGGTGTTAAGTGATTTTTCTTTATTTCTTTTGGTGTTATTTATTTTCTTTATTTCTTTATTTTTCCTGAATATGTTCTTTCCAATTTAGTTTGCTATGAAAACAAAGTCCAAGATATTTAATGATGTCTATTTGTCGTATTTCTAGATTTTGCATTATAATTTCGAGACATGTTATTCTATTAACTATGTATTTGTTCGCATTAATTTCGATTTTATTTGATTCTGTTTTATTTGACTCTTGTAACATAGTTGTCGCGGTTTCCAAGACAACGAAATAATAATAATAATAACGTAAAACTGCATTAACGCTAAAATTGACGGACTGGATTTATTTAACGATTTCTATCAACTTGACTTGAAATGAACTTTATCGAAATATTTTTCATAAAAACATCATCGTAATACCACGAATTATAAAATTCGTTCAGACCGGCTCGGTAGTTGCAGCGTTAACTTAGTGAACGCTAATAGATCGAGCGTGGGAAAATCAGTTTGCTGCGGTGGCTAATTAACAGATTTCCAGGGCGTGGCTGCGGGCTCGCAAATTTTGTTTGGCCGGGCGCTTTTATAGTCATGGATCGGTCGCGTAAACACGCGGAACGATTACAATAATCCTAACCAATTACGGGACACGACCGGTTCGATTATCCGAATCGCATGAAAGCCGCAGGAAAGGTTGCACACGGGCTCGCCGCGTCACGTATCCACCTGCTTCCGATTCCAATCTTATCAAACCGGACGAGCCGCATGAACGAGAGATTTCGATTCGCGCCGCGAAATTGACCGGCTGGCCGTGTAACCGTGGCCAGTTACGCGACCGTGTACTATAGCGAGTTGTCGGGTAATAGAGCGACCCGTGGCCCGCTTGTTCGTGGTAGAGCGTGAACCCTCATTATCCCGAGGAAACGTCCGAACCATTCGGAACGAACGAAAAACTCGCGAATATAATTCGAGTGGCCGATCGCGTATTGTTTATCCTGCGCGAAATTACTAACACACAGTGATAATTGTATTGCGCAGGATAATTGTATAATGACGAGCGAAATAAAAGTTGACCAACATTGTACAGTAATGTCTCCCTAACTGACGCTCGGATTGTCCACAAAAATGGACAATTTGGGAAGAGGAGATACGATTATACGCGCCTTATAGCTTGTTTTTATAATAGTTGCTGAGAATTCGTGACCATAAAAATGAACCACGAGGATCGAATAATCGTTTCTCTTCTCCCTAAATTGTCCATTCTTGTGGAGAATATAAGCGTCAATTAGAGAGACATTGCTGTGCTTCATGATTGAAACAATAGCGGGAATAAAATGCGAACGCCGATCGGACGGAAACGTCTCGAAAATGAAGAATCATCGTCGCGTCTTCGTCTTGGTGGTTCTTCCCGGTTAACCCTTTCGCTATGGAGCGCTTGCGTGAAGATGTGATCGCTGTGAACGGAGCGTATTATTGAGTAGTCGGCACTGAAGTACGGAATGTATTTCCGGTTCCAAGTTTTCCGTAGTGCAAATATATTCAGATTTTTGTGATCTTCAGCACGTTACCGTTTGTCTTGCATGGCAAACGCTTTCAGTATCGGTATTCTCACTTTCAGTATTTTCACTGTCACTCGTGAACAATATTCTCCTAAATTTTCTTTTCCCCATGATTTGATAATGGGTCTAAAAAAATTGAATACTTTAAAACTCAACGTATTATCACGAAGGCAGAAATTGAGTATTTACCCGTGAATTGTTAAAATGAAGCCAACAAAATTATTTTAGAATTATAAATTCGTGTGAACCTTTTAATCACTACTATTATAAATTGCTGGTATATATCCGTCGCTGGCAATGTTCTAAAGAAGACTGAAACTTTGTATCGTTGGAATAAAACACAATATCGTCTTGTCAATAGTGTTATATTTCATGATAGTCAATTGTTTAAGGCACGCAGCGTTGCCAGATACTCGATTAACGAAAGTATCTCATGTAAAGTATGAAATAAAAGTATATATATAAGGTGTGAACGCATATATACGCTCTTCGTACCCGCGCGCCCACTTTTCCAGACCGTATATATACGCTCTTCGTACATGAATGGTCATTCTTCGCATTATCGATATATATACGCCCATCGGAGCAAGAGGGTTAAGTAGCCTTAAAGTAGCACCGGAGCTTCGTGATCTTGGAATTATGTGAAAGCTAATCGCATAACAATGAATCAGGACTCGTTTCGAAGCTTGGCACTCCTTCTTGCGACAAAGCTATAAGACACTCGCGAACATTGCCAAAAACTCTATGCGAGAAATGCATTCGAATTGTACAAATTTCTTCGGATCCATCAATAAATTAACCATGACATCACCATAAAGTGAATCCGGTCGTACAAGCTGTGACAAGAAAAGTAAACAAATCATAAAATCGTGTAAAATAGAGATATAGAACGACATCGATCACAAATAAATGATAATTTAAAAAATGTCGAACTTCTTGAAACATATTGTTAAACAAGAAACGTATTAAAAAACTAATAAAAAGTAGAAAGAAGAATTTATTTTCATAACGTTCCAAACTGAATTTCATAAGGCGTTCGTAATACTTATGTGGCGAGAAAATTCGACGTTTCCGCCGACAGAAGTGTTCATTGCAACGGGCCGTTCTGCGCAGAGCGCGCTTAAATAATGATCATTAATTGGCCGCAGACGTTTCTCAGATTTGCCGGGCGGCCGATCGAAACCAGTCGGAGCATTAGGGTCGGCGATAATCGTTCCGCGAAACAATTATCATAAACCGCGACAAGAGCCCGGTGCGAATGAAATAATAATTCCCGCGTCTTCCGCTTTCTTACTCGGCCGTGCCCCGAGCGCGGGCCAATAGTAATTGCCGAATTACAACGAGGGGGCCGCGAAAAGTTTACGGCGGCCGTCGATATAGTTCGCGGCCCGGAGGAGGCCCGTTCTATCCGACAAAGTGATTGACGCTGATACGTGGGCCAATTTCCATCGGACGTCGAAATTCCGATCGCATTAAGCCACTCTCTCCCCCCCTCTCTCTCTCTCTCGTCGATATTAATTCGTCGGAATCGGACGACGATCGGCTGGCGTTAATGGCGATAACTGGTAACACGATATTGTCCTCGACGCAACGCGCGCTCGTTCTTCGATTGATATTCGAGGAAAGGTGTCCCGACGAATTTATCGGAAAAATATCGCCGGTCGCGGCCATTGTTATCCGGCCGGTTATTGACAAATTCGAACTTCGACGAACTGACAGAATGTTCGGCGAACCTGTTCGTTGGGACAGCAGCCGATCCGGCGCGTCGATGGATTATTCAACGAACATTCTCGAATAGGTCGTGCTTTAATGCTCGTGTAATCATTATGAGTAATAAATGATTCTTGTGTCTGTCTATTTGTCGGCGTTGACAGCTATACGTTCGGCGCTGTTTTCTTTCAATTTTTTTTGTTGGACTTCTTAAATACAATCTGTAACCCATGCTCATGGTAACTTAGTGTTTTATCGATTCTTTAAACATGAGACCATGCTTGCAGACAAAGGACGAAGTTTGAAGACAAAAGGACCACGCTCGTGGACAAAGAGCTGTATATCCAACACAGTATACTCTGGGTCTACAACATTCTGCTCATACACTATAATAACATGTCCATCAAATGACCCGGGTCTTTGAAACATGTAAATCCGCAAGGCACTTGTTTTGTATAAGATTGCAGGTTTCAGAAACCCTTGTGGTAGCGTTACAGTTAATAAAAGGTAATTAGGTGCTCTGCTTTGAATTAAACACTTTGCAGTAAGTAAAGGGAACGGCTATTTTAACATTACAAGATTGTAACATTGTTTTTCAATTTTATTAAATTCGCACTGAGCTGTCCAATGTCTATTCGAGATCGATTCTGATTTTTCTTAAGGTATTATAATATAAAGGACGTCCTAAAATTATGGCATTTCTAGGAAATGATAGATTCCTGAGGTTATTTGAAGTAACTTTTTCCTAAGCGAAAATGCGATCTGCCGTTTGGTTTACGAGTTATTAAAGAAAAACAGCGACCAATGAGAGGCGAGATCAGCTGGCGCGAGGTGGGGAGCCAATCAGCGGAACTGGACTTCGCGCGCTCGTTTGCTGGACCGCCTCGCGGCAGCTGATCTCGCGTCTCATTGGTCACGGTCTTTCGTTAATAACTCGTAAACGATGCCTCGGAGAAAATTTTTGTAAAGGAAAAAGTTACTTCAAATAACCTCAGGAATCCCTCTTTTCCCGGAAATGCCATAATTTTGGGACACCAGAATTTTGTCACTATTAGAAGCTATCAGTTCTTTTGGAAATTCATCCCCAGACATTTCCCAATCTCTTTCACAGAATTTTTCGTTTCCCTAGACTTTCCTTGATTTTTCTCCCTAAAATCTTTCTTTGCCTAGATCTTTCCCTAGACGTTTTTCTAGAACTTACTTTTTACTAGACATTTCCCTAAAACTTTACCTTCGCTAAACGTTATCATGAAACTTTCTTTTCCCAACAAGATTCCCAAGAATTTTCTTTTCCCCAGACGTCTCCTGCGTCGTTTCCCTAGAACTTTCTTCTAACTAGACGATCATAATCGAGTCTTCTCCTACAATTCTGACAGCAACTATCGCTGCAGTTTGCAGACATTAGCAACAATGCGAATACTCGAACAATACGTTCGTTAATAATAACATTTAATTCCCGATGTCGCGTAGAGCTTTTCAGAAAATTCACCATAGTGGAATCAGCCAGATGCAATAATTTTGGGCTTCTGACGTCGATCGGCCGAAAATGCATTCAATGAATACGCTGCCAAAGATACGCGTCGATTGCTGGGTTGTGCAACGAAAAATGCATGAAACAGACACATGGGACGGAAACGTAAGTTAATACATTATTGCCGGCGGGCAGAGAAACGCGGATACATTATGCATAACAAACGGGGCGAAGTTCGAGCCTGTAAAGGGACGGCAAGAGGCCGGTTGCAGCGAGACGGGACGCTGCACTTTACAGCGGCATCGGGACCGGAGGATCGGAGGAACAGCCGGGGCCGTGGGTGGTAAACGGCTGCAGTTGTTTCCGCTATTTCTATTGTCCCGATGTTATTTCGGATATGTTTTCGGTCCCGTGAATATCAATATTTTATGCGATGTCGAATATTTGATCAGCGCCGAAATAACATCGGTTTGCGTGCCGCTGTTTACAAGTGTTTAGACACAGTGTACACTCCGGGGAATTCATTACGCGTCCACCGGAAACCGAACTGAAATGGAGCGTGCCCGCTGAAATTTTTAATTAACGCAGAATAAATAAATGTCGTTAACCGTGCCGGATCCTCTTTTTGCTTTAGCGACGTGTTATCCGCTGAACCGGAAGCAACAACAAAAATATTAGTCAATGGCAATTGAAATGTTGTATTTTTTACCAGCCGCAATTTAATCGTTCGAACGATTAGCAGTTATAGTTTATTTTAAATATTATCTAAATATTATTTAAATATTAAACGTATAAATATTACGCATTTGATATTGTACATGCTTCGATTATTATATTCCATTATATTATATTCGATTATTATATTCCATTTATTTAGAATAGTGTACTAAATAGTTGGTAATTTTGAACAATTTTGGTAAAAGTGGATATATATTATGTAATATTAATTATTATATTAATTATTAATTAATTATTATATAATATTGCATACAATTTAATATATATATTATATATATATTGGACACAATAACTATAAATTGGACACATATTGTATAAATGCGAGGCACGTAATCCATATTTCAATTTATTTACTTGAACAATACGGTGAACAAAGGAAACGGTGCTTCGAAAAAAGTATTTGGTCAAGCCAACGATAATTTTCATTATATCATCTGATTACGTGGATGCTTTCATTACGTGTGTAATGAATGCTGATGCTGATTTCATAAATTTCTCCATTTTCATTGATGAAAGTTTTCCCGATAATAATTTATTGCTTACCTTCCGCCTTTGTTTCAGTGTTCTAATTACTTTACATTTTTCAGTAGAAATTGGCCAATTTTGGCCTCGTCCGGTAATGAAAGTTTCGTACAGGATATACTTCTACATTCTAGAGTGTGCTTTTTGACACGGAGTGTACATTTCAGAGCATCAAATGTCGTTTGAAATTTCCAAATACAGTAATTTCTCCGTAATTCGCGCTCAGATTGCGCACGGAAATGGGCAATTTTGGAAGAGATACGATTATTGGAGACTTGCACCACGTTTTTATAATTGTTGACAATCGACAATTATAAAAACAAGTTGTAAAACACGAATAATCGTATCTCCTCTTCCGAAATTGTCCATTTTCGTCCGCGATTCGAGCGCGAATTAGGGAGAAATTATTGTAAATACTTTCGAGTTTTCGGCAAATGGTCCGAGAAAATTCTCACGAATGCAAAGGACCAAACGAATCGAAGGATATTCGCAAACAGAGAGACTCGCGACTCGTCCAAAGAATCTTGTTCCATTTCGCGAGCGTGTAATTCGCGATAGGACAGCGTCCGATAGATCCTCTTCGCGTTGCGGATTTCATGGCTGGCGCAGTAATGGAAATAACAGCCGTACTTATTTCTATTCACTGAACAGCATAAAACGTCATCGCCACCATTCGCGCTGAAATTAACGAATCCGGTGATTTAACGACCTAGAATACAGTTTGCTGAATTTTAATTAGTTCGTGCGCGGGCCAATATCAAATCGCACGGCGACCGCTCGATGGATTCGATAAATTCGGACGGGCCATTCATTACACCGGCTGATCGAAAAAATGCTAATACGCCGACGTTAATCGAAATATCGACGGCTTTGGCTCGTGATATTTTCGCGGCAAGTTTTTAACAAGCTTGCTGCGCTCGGTTTTATGGAACAGCGGAAAGTTCGGGACGAGGTGTGATCAGAAAGCTGGTGTAATTGCTGTTTGCTTCAAAAAGCGGGCACTTGCTCTTTCCGAATCGTCGATCAAAAATTAGATGGTTTCTATTAATAACACAGATGACGTCAGGAAACGTCGAAAAATTCTTTCGATCGTAGAAGTAACCGGAAGTTGCGACAAATCATACCTGAGCAAAGTGGTTTGAAAAACATACTTCGTGGCGCGAAAACTCCATGTTTCAACTTTCGTATTTGAACGAAAATTTTCCTATGTCAACTCTTTGGAATTTTGACGTATTAACAACCTCATATAACTCTGTGATTAGACACAGCATTGTAAAAGCAGAAACACGAAATTGTGATTAAAGCTAATTGTTTCAATTACTTGTTATAAAATAACAAAATGCATTGCTATAGAGGCAGCCCTCCTATCACTTAGGATGGGCTTAAAACATTTTGGGTCACCCTGTAAATGCAACTCGAGGCAATCACCTGAAGCGGGTTCTAACAAAAGGGTTATAACAAAAGGGTTAATATTGTACTCCTTTACGTTTTTTGCCGGATAGGAACGTTCCCTGAATGCGCATTCTTTTGCAAAATGAAAAACGTGTACGTAGCTTATGATCAAAACAGTTCATACAACTTGTTGTTCCTTTAGAAAACCATGTCTTTATTCTTATAAATCTCAATTTCCTTTGTAAACGCGGTCCATAACTTCGCTAACGGTTCTTTATTCTCGAATGCGTTTTATCTACAATATATGGTTCTCATAACGATTTTCATTTCATACTTTCATTGTAGTTTCAAAAGCTCGTCTTTTGATGCGTTTTACATCCTGGGAAATAGAAAATCGTTACAGAGGGTTACGTCATGTGAACACGGCGACTGTAGTGTCAATACCGTGTTATTTTTAGAGGCGCCCACCTCGTGGTGGGAATTTATAAAACACAATACCACGACAATCGGAAAAACCAGTGAAAAGGACCTTAACGTTTGACCTAACTTGGTCGTGCTCTTTTTCGTCGTTTGCACCACTTGTGCACCGGTCGTTTATTCATAGTGGACTCGCCGAAAGCGTTCTGCAACGTTTCCATAACGCCGGAACACTTTGTATTATTTTTAACGCGCGCGTGAATGCAGATTCTTTGATACTGTATTATGAAACAGTCGATCACAATGAATTACAAAATTACATGGAATATTCGAAGCTCAATGAAACAACTGACAAAAATCGCGCAACAATGTTCAGAGTGTGATACGTCAAAGAAGACATTTTCATCTTCAAATTTACGGAAGTTCGACCACCGAAACAATTTTTTTACCTTTTCGCAGTCATTTTCACTTTTACCAGTTTAACGAAACAATTTCATCTGCATGCCTGTGAAAATGGAAGCTTCGAGCTTTAAAATAAATCCAGGTTTATACAAGGGATCCCAAAATTATTGTACAAGCGGGAAATGAGGGTTTCCTGAGGTGATTTGAAGTAACTTTTTCCTTAGCGAAAATGCAATCCGCGGCTTCGTTTACGTGTTATTAACGAAAAACAGTATCCAATGAGACGCGAGATCAGCTGCCGCGAGGCGGCCCAACGAACGAGCGCGCGAAGCCCAGTTCCGCTGATTGGCTCGGCCGTCTCGCGCCGCCTCGTGTCACCTGATCTCGTCTCTCATTGGTCACTGTTTTTCGTTAATAACTGGTAAACGAAGCAACGGATTGCATTTTCGCTAAGGAAAAAGTTACTTCGAATGACCTCAGGAAACCCCTATTTTCGAATTGCGAGACATTTTTTGGACATCCTGTGTACCCCACTTTTTCGATCAATTCTTTCTTGACTCCTCTCTTTTCCATACTTATTCAGAGCTTCTCTTTATTTGCATTATCAAATACCACTTTTAAATCCATAAAGAATGCGAACACTTCACCTTTTTTTCTCGATCACCCTCTCGTTCGTAGCACCTACACATCATCAATTGTACTTCTGCATATACCTACGGAAATCTACGTATCTTCAACTTAATATTTCTTTCTTTCTTAGCTTTTCTGTTATTTTCTGGTTCGCCACCGCCACGTAGATCTTATACGCTGTCTCCAGCAGAGTTACACATCTATAGTCTCGTACATCTTCCACCTCCCTCTTCTTCTGAATCGGCACTATTACCCCCTTTCTCCAATCCTTCGGGAAACCCTTTTCCGTCCATACTTCTTTTATTATTCTTACTAGTTCCATTCCCACGGTTCCTACGCCAAATCTCCAAGCTTCTCCCGAAATCCCATTCTCCCCTGCTGCCTTGTTCTTTCTCAATCTTTGAATTTACCGTACAGCCCCCTCTTCCGTTAGTTCTGTCGCCTCGTCCCCTTCTTCTTTCTGCCGCCTTTATTCTTGTCTCCGAACCTCCTAACAGTTTAGTCGAATGTTACCTTCGTTCTTCAACGTTAACTTCTGTTCCTGTCTTTCCTGTCTTTCTTCGAAAAAAAGAGAAGAGAGAGAGAGAATTGTAGAAGAAGTAAATCTGTGTTTGCATTTTTGCCTCTTTTGCTTTTTCTACAATTCTCTTTCTCTCTCTCTCTCTCTCTTCTCCTCAATTTTCACTCCGTCTTACGATTCAAGTATTCCTCTCTCTCTCTCTCTCTCTCTCTCTTCTCCATTTTCACTCCGTCTTACGATTCAAGTATTCCTCTCTCTCCCTCTCTCTCTCTCTTCTCCTCCATTTTCACACCTTCTTACGATTCAAGTATTTCTCTCTCTCTCTCTCTCTCTCTTCTCCTCCATTTTCACTCTGTCTTACGATTCAAGTATTCCTCTCTCTCCCTCTCTCTCTCTCTCTTCTCCTCCATTTTCACTCCGTCTTACGATTCAAGTATTCCTCTCTTTCTCTCTCTCTCTCTCTCTCTCTCTCTCTCTCTCTCTACGTTTCCCCCTTTCCACTTCCTGCACGTCTCTTCGCTTCGATAAATACATTTCAAGAAACGAGATTCTCGAAAAAAATGAAGATTCTCGAAAGTATCGGAGTTTACGAAAATTCCTAGAATTGAATAACTATTTCAATACTTGCTTCGACGAATGCATTACGTACAGACGCAAACGCGACAGGCTGGAGGCGCCACGAGCATTAAATTCAACGCATCTTGGCCATCTTTTCTTGATTTTTGAATGGACTCTCTCAGATCTTATCATACTTTGTGTATCTCCTCCCTATTCCCTTCAAACTCTTCGCACACTTTTTAATATTCCTCTATACTCTCCCCATTCCATATTCTCCTCATCTATTCCCCAGTTCACATCCAATGGTAGGTGATCCGATTCTGTTTGCCTCTCCATCTTGAACCTTCTTATTTGATCTCGTCCTCTGTTATTCATCAGTGCATAATTTATCACCGCTGCCCTCTGTTTTCCCACAAATATAAATTCTCCTCGCTAACCTGCCTCCCCATTCAGTATGAGCTATCCTCTCTCCTGCGTGATCTTGGTCAACAGTTTTCCATCTCCATTCGTCTTTTTATCTTTCCTATTTCGTTTACTGTACTCTACAATATCCTCCTTCACCCATTCGGTACTCCATACTTCTCCTGTTCCCGCATTCCAATCCCCTTCAATTATGAATAACCTCCTCATATTGTATCAGATTTTGCATCCTTTGTCCATTTCCGCCGTACCTCCTCCTCCGCACTAAAGTTGGAGAGCGAAACTATCATCGATAATTTTCCCTAGCGAGAACTATCGATCGTCTCTCTTACTATCGTTCGTTCCGGCCAGAGTAGCCAATACATTGGAAGGTGATTTAAATGAAATTTTAGATATTTCTATCTCACTTGGATAATATATTTCATTAAATACTTCTACTATTTATGAGCGAATGCCTTGAACTCTTTGCCGAAGTTACGCAAAAAATATCTTTCAATACCAAATTTCTGTACAATCAAAGTTTACGTAATTTATGGAAATAAAATAAGAAAGTAAATTCTCCCTAATTCGCGCTCAGATTGTGCACAATTTGGGGAGAGTAGATACGATTATTCGAGCCTCGCGTCTCCCTTTTACAGTCGTCGACGATCGGCAACTATAAAAGCAATTTTATAGAAACAAAACGTTTAATTTTAAAGCGTGCTATCTTTTTGTCCCGGAGTGTACGTCCGGATCTTATATTTTCATGCGAAATAAAAAATTATCTGCACCAACAGTGCAGAACAATAGTGCAGAAACGAAGTTGTGCTTGTTGCTTCAATAATCTCGGTAAATTAAAAAAAAGCGTGTCAAGATAAGAATCTTGAATTTATGAAAATTAGAACTTAAGAAAATTATTCTAATGTGTTCATAGCTCTGTATCCCACTTATATCCCATGTAAATGCATAAAATCCGTGGTCTATGCACAGTTTCAATGGCGAGAATTTTTCACGAGCTGGAAGTTTAGTGTTCGTATAATTGCACAGAGCTTTCGATTAAGCCTCGCATACTAATTTCGCGGAGCCTGGAAAAAAATGGGGGAACGGATTGGCATGCGGTGTTCGTGCCAAGCTCACCGTTACGTTATCATCATCGATCTCCTTAGGCGAACGGGAGATTTTTCCTGCTACAAATTACTCGGCGCCGGGGCAAATCCCTGATACATTTCTTGCCGGCCTGCAACGCTGATTGATAGCAGATCGTGATGGACGGAACGGCGAAGATAACCCTGTTTACAACACGGCCGCTTTAAATTGCAGATAAACCCAATAAATGAGCCTGGCTCAGCTACCGTGGCCGCTCCCCCCCTCTGCTAACGACTTCCGTTGTGCACTTCCTTATGCAAAGACATTCTTTCTTTCTTTCTTTCTTTCTTTTTTTCTTCGCTAACCTTTCGTACGTCCCGCGGCGTTATGAATCGCTAATATGGTCGGATAAAATATGAGACGATCGATTTTACTACGGCGCTCGACAAAAGAGTAAGACACTCGGCATGTTTCGTAATTGTTTATGCGAAGCCTTTGTGTTATACAATAAGAGAGCTTGTGACAGAGAAGCATAAATGAACTGGCATTGCCTGGTCGAAACTGTGAGACTCTAAACAGATCTTATTTATTTCTTTTGAAGGAACGGGATGTTCCTAAAAAAATCATGTTAATATTTCATATATTATTATTATTATTATATTATTATTATATTATATTACATATATTATATTATAATATAATATTATTATTATATTATATTACATATATTATATTATAATATAATATTATTATTATATTATATATTATATATTATTTTATTATTATTTATAGTAGACTCAGATTACTAGATTTCGTATTATTTGATGCGGTTCTTATATTCGATTTTGGTACAAATCGTCACAATTACGTTTCATACTTTACCTCGATTCACTGAAATACCGTGTACACTTACCGACAAAAGTTAAGAGATTTTAGACATCATTAACATTTGTGTAAAATTTGAGAATTTAATGAATATACGTCTGAGTGAATTAAAAGTATCGCGACGTTGCCCTTTCTTTCCCGGTTCAATTTATTGTTCCACAATTGCAAAAAGTATTTAATTATCGACAGCTAAAAATTGCGAATTTTTAATTATTTTTCATGAAAATTTCATTGCAATATCTGTAATAGTTAAAATGTTATGAACAACTTGAACAAATTCTCGGAACAGGACCGCTGTGGGTCGCAACGATATTACACGATCGAAATACAAAGTCTCGAAAGTAGAACTAGTTACACCGCCTCGTTTCGTAGCTCCGTCCCCGAGGAAAACGACCGAATTCAAAAACTGCACGAAAGTCGCCAAAACCGAACCGCGCTCTCGTAGCGTAAAATAGTGTGAAGCGGGAAGCGCCTCGACGCCCGCGAACGGTCGAAATAGCGTGAAACGAGAAGCGTCTCGACGGCCGCAAACGGTAAAACGAAATGGGAAGCGTTTGCGCATATGAATGGACAAGATCGGATAAAGAAATCGTATTTAGAAATTTTTATTTTCTTGTACTCGTAGAGGAAGCGTGAAATTGTGAAATGTTAAAGAGCGATTAAATATTGCTAACGATGTTGAATAATATCGTTACGATTAATTGCAACTTTTACATATTTCGTTTGCAGCGGAATTGTGTTCTATAATTATTGTGCATCTTGTATGCACCATTTTTTACATGCTTGTTGCACCTTCGATTGGACGAATCTAATTAGGTCTTCCGTTAAAGAGTACGCAAATATAATTATTGACGTTCTCGTATTGATATTTTACCGTTTATTTAATTTGTATCACATGGAAACATGAGTGCATTGATCACTCTAATAGCAGTAATTACTGAGTTTGATCAGGGTGAATGAGTTATAATATATTATATATATAATATAATATAATAATAATATATAATAGCTAATATATATATATTATTATATATAATTAATATAATATAATGATTATATTATATTATGTTAATAATATATTATTATATATAAATAATATTAAATATAATGATATTTCTTTTCATTCGTGTTTCAATTTTGTAATTTCTCTGCGTGCGAATAATATTGATATTGATAAAAAAATCTGTACCCAATCCACCGACTAGTAATTTATAGTGATAATAATTTATTCCGATTGACATAAAAATTGGAAAAATCAGTTGAAATAGTTATTTCCAAGTTGCTTCAGCACTTTTTCCCAGAAAGTTTTTCTAAAAGATTTCATTTTGTTCGCTCCCTAATGCATATTATGTATTTATTTCCGATACGGAGCCACGGAATGTCGAGAGACTTATTCGTAATGGATTTGTTCGCGGCGCTAATGTACGATGAGAAATAAAGAAAAAAAGAATGGAGTAACGTTTCGATACCGTGGTGACAATGGATTGGCGTTAGTATCGGACTTGTGAGAGTTTCGAGGAAAATAACGGCGTTCGACGGTTCACGAACGCCAGCAATGGAATGATCGTAAATCATTGAAAAACGTTTGCTTCGGATCAGATCGATCACACGCTATTCTAATTTTTCTTCCATTCGATGAAATCGTTTCTTGCCGTTCCAAATAGAAATTCTATTCTTTCCTTTCGATTCAATTTTTCTTAACAATTCATTCGAATATCACTGTCACACAATTTAATTCGAACTTCTGCTGCTTCGAATAACTACCTTTCTTAGAAACTATTGCAAATATTTCTTTAAAAAATTAAAATTGAAAGAATCACCTGACGCAGATATGTTTTGCATGGAAATTCATTTAAATACTTGTCATGAGGATGTAATTAAAGTTGCACTATCTACTGAGTCTGAGTAGATGTCATCTTCATAATTAATTTTAATATTCGTCGTAAGAATTTATTTTATTAATATATTATTTTATTAATTCGTGATGAAAATTCGGTTTGAATGAAACCTCTCTTCTAAATCAATTTTAATATTCGTCATAAGAATTTGATTCGAACAAAAATATAACCAGAAATTTCTTCCGTATGGAATCATTCTTAAAACTCGTTTTGTACGTTGTTTAAATTAAAAATTCGTATTGCGAATATTAAACTTAATTTATGAAAAAGGTATTATTCAAAACGAATTTTTAAGAAGGATTCTATTCAAGAGAATTTTTATCATAATTTCTGTTCGAATCAAATTCTTACGACGAATATAAAAATTAATTTTTAATAAGATTTCTACTCAAAATCAATTTGTTTCGATTAACACGAATTAAAAATTCGTTTCGATTAGCATCCTCTTTAAAAACGAATATTTTAATATCGGTCATAAAAATCTGATCCGAATTATTATTATTATAATATTATTATAATTATTATTATTATTATAATTATTATTATTATAATTATTATTATTATTATAATATTCCAAGAAACTTCTTTCGAACACAACCTTTCAAATTAATTCGAACATCGTTCGCAAAAGTCCAAATCAAATATAAATGCTCAAAGAAGTTCCCTTCGCCTAGAGAACCGTGCCTAAAAATTGATCCTAACGTCGCGCTGAAAATGAAAAATTATACAAGTAGCATGTTCCGGATAGAAGTTGTCCAGGTGTTTTGCAGAATGCCAAATCATATATTTTGCCGCTAACTCCAACCATACAGGAATACCTGGTCACAATGTTAACCCCTTTTCGCCCCGTGTACACCCTCGCCGATCCTCCACGGCCCTGTAAAAAGGTTCTGCTTGTCGGGATATTAAAATAGGGGATCTGTGAACCGTGCCGGAACACGCAACACGGTTTATGAAATTTTCAACTCTCCACGCCATCGAAATCCCGCTCCTTTCCCTGGAGGTTTTTATCGAACGTGTTATTGGAACGATTTCTTCTGTGCCTGGTTCCGCGAGCTTGCCCTTAGGGCCTGCACAAGTCCCGCGAGAGTTAACGGCTTCTGTGACAGATGATTAACAGAGTCCCGGAAGTTTCTGTGACGTCCTTTCAACGAGTTCTGTCGCGAAGCTCTTTCTAATATGAGCCGTTTATTTTGAAAGTGGCATAAGTCACTTTTTGTTTTTAAGTCGATATATATAAGGGTTTGCGTTTTAACACGTTTAAAAATATGGTTGCTGACTTTCGAGAAGATTTACTTGTATTTGTTATCTCAGGATACTGATATCTTTCTCAGTATAAATAATTTCGTATAAACATTAAAAAATCACCACTTTTCATTACGGTGAAGTGACTTATGACACTTTCGAAATAAACGGCTCATATATCAACACTAGATACGATTTTGTCTGGATGAACGTAAACATTCACATAATCTTAAGAACTAAAATAATAAAAAAAAAATTAAAAATAGTTAAAACAAATTACCACGACACAACCTCAAAAATTTCACAAAATTCAAGCATTTTGTTCAATCAAATTAGAATTGCAAATTGAAGTCGTATGACACAAATTACCCTGACCAGGAAGAAATAATACACGCATGGATGATGTGGCAGTCAAAGTGTTAATAGTTAATAATTAATAATAGTTAATAATAGTAGTTAATAATTTTGCTCTTTAATCATTTAGCTTGTAATAATACTATTGCTAATAATATTGTTGTAATAATAGAGCGCAACTATTGTAACAAGCGCAGATGTTAACATAACCTCTTCTGCGAAGGTACTATTGTAACAGCATTTTATTGTAAAGGTATTATTATAATAGAATTCATAACAATCCATAAAAATCGATGTTATAACAAAGCTTCATAATGTAGCAATTATCTTGACAACATATTGTTACTCTTACCCTGCTCTTCGTGGATTAAGTAGACTGATGTATGCCGCTACTTGATACACAACGGAATTAAAGTATTAATTGCCGAAATTGAAAAGGAAGTCTTAAACACGGTCGGAACCGGCCGACCAATTAAGGAACAAGCTTCCAGCGACGTCGGCTGAGGTCGAGATCATATTTTACTGGAGCATCTACAATAAAGGCCGTGGTAGGGTTAATTTCAGAGGACAAAAAGCCCCTAATGATGCGACTCACGTACTTGGCTTTATTGTGAAAGAAGTCATAAGAAGTCGAAAAACTTGAGATCAGAGCTGTCAGAAAAGTTGCTCGACATCTTCTCCCTGCCCCTTAGCCCTGCAACTTTCAGCATTCCGACTTCTTCGAACAATCCCTCGAATGGCACGCCGATACAGTTTTCTTTTATTCCTCTGGAAGCTTTATTCCAGCACACAGGTTAATTTTATTCGCATTATGCTGCAAATTATTTTTCATATTTTTTCAGCTTTCGTCCTTTGAAAAGGACATTCAAGAATTTCTTTATCATTAATCATATATATAATAATATAAATTATAATAATAAATTATATAATTATATAAATATATATTATTAATATATATATATTACTATATATTATATATATATATATATATATAATATAAAAAATTATACAAAAATATATAAAATAAATAAATAAAATTATGAGATAAATTCATATAGAATTCATATTTATTGTAATGATAATTACTCGTTGTAAAGGAAAAAAATAATACAATAAGTTCTCCGTAATTGTCCCTCAGCATAGAAACAAAAATGAATAATCGTACCTCGTCTTCTCAAATAGTCCATTTTTGTGCACATTCTGAGCGCAAATTAGGGAGAATTTACTATACTCATCAAATTTTTCTTCATCATTTATATGCATTGATTTCACAAGTTATGTGAAATTCTCCCTTCATTGTAGATCCCTGTCTATAATCAATACTTTCTTTCTCCTCCTCTGTTATTCTCATCTTCGTCAATTAACAATACCATTAAACCCTGTTCTTCAACAGTAAACTCTGTCACATTTATTATTGTTTAGGGAATGATACGATACAGATTTTACGGTATACTGATGTATCACTGATGCGATATTGATGAGAGTGGATGACGGGTCGATGCCCTTGCGCTAAGTGTGCGACATACTATACACCGTGGACAACTGAACATTGTTGATACTATGCTGCGTTGTTAAATGTGTGCGACAAACAATATTAACGCATGGAAAACTCGTCCTCGTTGGTCGGATTGATTTAAAACGCTCAGCCTTTTCTCTTAATTAGCGCAAACTCGCCATCATCATCCCTTGAAATATTTGAAAATTCGATCTAATTTTCATTGTTGATATACCCTTTTTTTCGAATGATCTTTCCTGAATATTGTCTTTTACTAAGTTTTTCATAAATTTGCTGATATTCGCTGCAACATTTCATTAATTATTGTCGAAATACAGGTCAAGTATCAAAAATTTCGCATAAATAGTGTTAGAATTTACCGCGGAAAAAGAGAAAAAAGATAACAACAACGATTCCATTTTAATACTCAAATTGATAAACATATATTTTACACAAAGAGACGAATATCATCGTCAAGAATATTTCGTTTCTTGGACGTCCAGATAATCTATATTTTTTACCAGCTCATTGCTAAGATACTGCAGATGATAAAAAGACAATTGCAGCGAAAATAAAATTTAAACAAATATGTATAATTTTAAAATACCGTTCAATAAGTAGAGATACGATTCGAAAAAATGCGAACAAATTTATGGTGTACTCTCAGGTATCATATTGCTTGCTGACATAATAAGTTTCTATAATTTTGTTGCGTTATCAAAATTACGGAGTGACTTTTCCATTAAATCTTCAGCGAACCACCCAGTATATAGCTTGAATTATAAACGTGCGAGGTACCCGTATGTTCCAACGTCGTCAAGGCATATATATAAATGAACGGTTAATGAGGGTCCGCATAAAAGATCGCGGTGTGGTGGATCTTGGGTAATGAACGTGACAGACACAATTGGTATTTAAGACGGGGATGATGAATATTACTAGAATTAATACATTGATTTAGCTGCTGGCTTTTCTTCATTGCACTAATTTACGTGTCCGGTTGATATTAAAATGTTCAATTGCCGAATAACCCTATAAATAGTTCGAGTAGCCCTATGGGTCTGAAAAGTCTCCTTAATAAAGAGACTCTAAAGTCTCTTCTAATGAAATTAGTTTAATATAACACTGTACTACAATTAATTTGAATTACAAACCGTTTCATATTCGCAAATATAAAAGGAGCATTGTCCAATGAATAAGTTATAATTGCATCGACCCTTAAATTAACTGTTCGAGCAACAACAATCTCATAGAATAACAAACCAATTACCGATCTAACTAAATAATATTGCAACGTATAATTGTTCGGAGATTTCCATGATTCTCTGTTGCCACATGAACGATTTATTTCTAGTACAGCAAATCGAAATCGATAGATTCATTAATTTACTAAAAAAATCAACGTTAAACGAACTGACCGTAAAATAGGAATTCTACATAAAGATTTCCACTGACCCATCGTTTCATCGAAACATTAAATGAACGACCAATAAAATGGGAGATTCGCTCGAATTTTACGAATACCCGATTGAAATACCAATGATGAAACTAAATATATTTTCGATCGGCATAGTGGAAAGAATCCAATTAAATTACGCTCAATTAGCGTGCGGCATGGGTTCGCGAATAAATAGCAAATCGGCGCAAACACGGATATATATCTCCGTGCAGCGTACGTTGGTTAATACTTAACGCTGTTAAATCATGCTGTCGGGACGGGTAGCAATTAATACGATGATATTTCGAGGGAAAACAAAGCGTCTCTGGAATAGACAATATCCTCGGCGCAGTCTCCGTAACTCACTCATTTCGAGAATTGGCCTTACCGCTGATTAAATGCAGACGACGCCGGTACAAGACGGCAATTACATCCGATTGTCGATTTACGTCGAGCGTTCCGCAGGATTGCGGCGTAAATCGAGTCACCGGGAAAAGTAATTCAGTCCGGGGAACAAAACTTGTGGCCCGTGTCGCGACCCACAAAACCCGAGTACTCCGGAGAAATGTCAACGATTCCTATAATTCAATCGATCCCCTTGGACAAAATTGCTACGGCCGAATTTGGGGCGCGATTCTTGTCGGATTTATGATAAGTAACTCTGACAACATCTCCTTCAACGATAGCAAATATTCAACACGTTCAGTGCCACGCTAAGTTTGCGTAGTTCGCCTGTCTGAATTATCTTGAATTATTTATACATATATAGAAATATAGATATACTAGAAATATTAGACATAGTAGACATATTAGGATTCATAGGGTATAAATATATTAGAAGAATCTTATCAACTCTCTACCAATCAGATCATGTGCCCCCGGAAACTATCTTTCATTTGAAACATGTTCCAATATAACCAAC
This sequence comes from Megalopta genalis, assembly GCF_051020955.1. Taxonomy (NCBI): domain Eukaryota; kingdom Metazoa; phylum Arthropoda; class Insecta; order Hymenoptera; family Halictidae; genus Megalopta; species Megalopta genalis. The sequence continues at coordinate 7,656,536 of NC_135025.1, forward strand.
GGTGTGTGCAAGATATTTGACTGAATCGATTTAAATGGGTCATCCCGTATATGTGTGAAATATTTTGTATGAAATTGTATTATACCAAAATCTCGTTCAAATCATATCTCGTACATATAAATCACAACGTTCTATATATGTATATACTGTTTCTTCTAATATACTATAATATACACTATAATATTATCATACTATAATATATCATACTACAATATACTATAATATATCATACTACAATATACTGTAATATTATCATACTATAATATATCATACTACAATATACTATAATATTACCATACTATAATATATATCATACTATAATATATCATACTACAATATACTGTAATATTATCATACTATAATATATCATACTACAATATACTGTAATATTATCATACTATAATATATCATACTACAATATACTATAATATTATCTTACTATAATATATCATACTACAATATACTATAATATTATCTTACTATAATATATCATACTACAATATACTGTAATATTATCATACTATAATATATCATACTACAATATACTATAATATTATCTTACTATAATATATCATACTACAATATACTATAATATTATCTTACTATAATATATCATACTACAATATACTGTAATATTATCATACTATAATATACTATAATATTATCATACTATAATATATCATACTACAATATACTATAATATTACCATACTATAATATATATCATACTACAGTATTCTATAATATTACCATACTATAATATATCATACTACAATATACTATAATATTCTAATATAAAATATATTAAAATACAACATATTGAATACACTTCGTTAAATATAATAAGCTAAATACAGTATATTAAAAACAATATTCTAAATACAATATATATGCTAAATACATATTAAATACAATATCAATTCATTAAATACAACGCATTGAATACAATCTATTAATTACAGTACATTAAATACAATATTTTAAGCAGAATATATAAAATGTACAATGTATATGTGCAACATATAATTTAACGTATACGACAATATATCTTCAAAACTATATCTCTTAGACTAATATGATCCTTACTACATTCAGTGAACATATCCGCTTTCGTATGCCAAGTACGAAACATTGTAGTACAAGCTTGCAGAACATTTGAAATTAAAAAGCTCGTATTTTATAGTTGACGCACGTTTTTGTTCTGCAGCACAAAATAAAGGAAGTAGCTGTAAGTATTCGAAGACTGAATTACAAAATGGAAGCCACTGAAAATACGTTCTGCTCGGTGACTTGATAACAGATCACTATTCCGTTAGACAGTCCGAATGTTACCAAGCCCACCCGGCCCGAGTGTTGAGCTCTGTTATAAGTCAAGCGAAACGATCTCGCGCAATTCCTTGGCAATTCCTCCGAAATGAGACGTGTCTGCGCCCGGCTTATACAATATAAAACAGAATTAAATCCGGGGCAGCTATATTTTTTCACGGAGAACGTTATCTCTGCTTTCCATTTCCAAACACTTTTCAGTTTCTCTCCTCTCCCGGTTTCTTTCATCACGGTTTCCCCGGCTGCCTCGCAGTGTTTCGAACAGCGCATGCCATCTACGACAAATCCCGGCATTTAAATTGCAAAATAAGATGCTAACGATATTTCCCCATAACTGAATAATCAGAAATAATTTCCAGTGCATTCAATTCCCCGTTTTGGATGCTCGATCGTTCTCCTCGTTCTCCTCTCTTCAAATTCTTATTGTCACTCGTAATACTGAGAATTCCTTCGCTGGTTGTTCGACGTATTTTTTACAAAATCTTGTATATTGAAAAATCGTTGTAACTGTCGGATGATGCTAGAATTGTCTTCAACGTTGTGTAAACCTAATATTAAACGAATCGATATCCAGTGTATACGTATTTCTTCGAATAAACATTATACCTTTCTCCCAGTTGATTACAAGTAATAGACAATTTGACATGTATTTTAATAATATAATAATATATATGATAATACGATAATAATATAAATAATATTTATTTTCTGCATTTGAAGCATGTACATTATTTAGAAAAATGACTGCAGAAATTTAGAAAATTATATTTTACTTGAACAATATAGATAGTATTATTAAATATGTTAAATAAATATATATATTATTATTAATAATATATAATTAATAATATATATTATAATATATATATAATTAATAATATATATTATTATTAAATAAATAAATATATATATATATATATATATATATATATATCATTAAATATGTTAAATAAATTTCATAAATTATTATGAAATAAAAATGAAATTTATCATATTCTCATTGAAGTTCGCTAACAGGGCACAGTAATTCGCTTCTTTACCCTGTACATTTTACGTGTTCAGTTCGGCAAGCGGCATTTTTTTCGATGGTAAATTACCGCGACAAGTAATCCAGCACTTACTTTGGCTCCGTTCGAGCACGGTAACCGAGGTTCTTAGGGAACGAACCACGGTGTCACCCGTTATCTCGCACACGGCCCGAGATGTTCCTGATACACGAGCCGCCGAGTCTTTTGCCCGGATCCTCCCCCGACGAAGCCAGAGACTCCGAGCAAATAAATCAACCGATCCTTCGGGCAAAACGTTCCCGTCGGAACTTAAAATTAGTCGTCGGGCAAATTGCGCCCCGCTCGAAAAGTAATTATATTCGCCGGGCTCGGCTCGAATGGGCTTCAGCCACTGTTCGCGCGCGGCCCGGCTCCGTGGCTGACGTGTGCCATCTCAAGCTGAGCCCTCCAGTGACGAACGTTTGCGATAGCTTTGTTTGGCTGCTGATACTCAGACAGAACTGCTGAAACTTAGAGCACCGGGGCTTCCACGAGCTCCGAAAATCGCCTAGCTACTCGCTCCACGGACGTGACAGGATTTCCGGCTGCTGGCGTTAATGCACTTTTTAACTGGTTAAATTCCCTGCGAAAACGACACTTCTGGGTTCGCAGTAAAGATTTCGGTTGGGTGAAAATTGATTGTGATAGTAGATTATGATTCGACAAATTTCTTTGATACATTTCTCGATCACTTTACTTTCTTTTTTCTGTTTTTGTTTCGACGACTCTTTCGCTGTCTTCTTGCGTGTATTTTTGAAAGATATGTATACCGGTAATAGCTGAACAAAAAGGCATGATCAGGTGATGCCAAAAAATATGTTTTTATCTTTTGTTTCGCATATTACGTATGTTTTGCCCGTTTGTGTTTAAAAATATAATATAATATAATATAATATAATATAATATAATATAATATAATATAATATAATATAATATAATATAATATAATATAATATAATATAATATAATATAATATAATATAATATAATATAATATAATATAATATAATATAATATAATATAATATAATATAAAATATAATATAATATAAAATATAATATAATATATTGCACGCGTTATTCGTCGTTTATATACAGGGTGTCCCAAAAATGTCTCGCAATTCAAAAGTGGCGGGTTCCTCAGGTCATTTGAAGCAACTTCTTCCTTTACAAAAATTTTCTCCGAGGCACCGTTAACGAGTTATTAACGAAAAACAGTGACCAATGAGAGGCGAGCTCAGCTGGCGCGAGGCGACCGAGCCAATGAGCGGAACTGGGCTTCGTGCGCTGGTTGGCTGGGCCGCCTCGCGTCAGCCGTACTCGATTCTTATTGGTCACTGTTTTTCGTTAATAACTCGTTAACGGTACTTCGGAGAAAATTTTTGTAAAGGAAAAAATTGCTTCAAATGATCCGAGGAACCCGCCATTTCCGGATTGCGAGACATTTTTGGGACACCCTGTATATATGAATCTGACAGCTTGAGACGTCCTTCCTTTCCTTCAACCATAATTAAAAAGCCTCGGAAAGCATTGGAAAAGTCTCCGCTTTGTCAATGGCCTCTTAACAATTTCAAGATTACGAGATTGAATTAAGAATCAAATAAATTGCATTTTTATTTTTCATTTGAATCGCTTAAAACCGTATTAATGAAACTATTGGAAAAGTAAATTACGAATTTCGAAAAGCGATGAAATCAGAAATTATGCGGTTCGGTTAAAATCTAGGAATAAAATGGCTTCGTAAAAGCTTCGATTGCCTACTTAAGGGTCAAATGAAAAGAAAAAGAAAAAAAAGACAACAAAACCGTTCCAAAAATCAACGAGCAATCACGAGCAACGACTGATACCCGTCCCACCCATTCAACCGTCTAAACGTCACGTCCAAACGATTTTTGTCGTGCGCAGCGTCGGTTACCGTTACGATCGGCGAACAATTTTTCGCAACACGACGGCTTTGGTTGCACCGGTGTTTCGTCATGGCTCGATATTCGTTTCACGTTCGCTGGAAGGTGCTTGTTCTCGCGCGGTTATTGCAAGAAATACATTGGGAGCGGCGCGGCGTGGCTCGGCGCGGAGTGGCGCGGTGTACTGTTCCCAGCGAAATTACAAGCGGAAGGTAAATATAAGGTGATACCGGCGTTAATTCCGAACGATTGCTCCTTGTGTTTCGTGACCAATGGAAATCTGGTCTCGCTCGATTTCCAAGTAAGTGCGTATTACGTGTGCATCATGCACGAGCGCGTTGCTCGCTCGACCCTGTGCGGAATCTTTTTTCTTTTCTACGCCAGCACAAAAGAACTCCCGACGAGCCTGTCTGCGGGAGAGAGCACCTGGGAAAATCACGCTAGGTTTAATCAACGTTCTACCCGGTAATTGTCCGTTCGCTCGCCGCTTCCGGGATACACTCTTAGACCGCTTCTTCGGAACAGTTAATGCCGCGCGGGACTGTATCACTCGGCAAAAAAAAAAGGAGAGAACAGAACGCACCGCCAGGGATAATTAAAAACGGCTGGACCTAAACCAGACACTTTTCGAGAATATTCCCCGAGTAAGCGGCGCCTCTAATCGGAGGAATTGCCGACGCCATCTTGCCTTGCCAGGAGAGCCCGAGGAAATTAGCAAATGCGGGATATAACGTTCGCACGAACTGCCACTGTCGTTTACACGGGATCTGCGCGCATTTGTATTCGCATTGCGATTTTTTGTTCGATTGTTTCCGGTATCAAATGTTTATAAATATGTTACTTCGTGCTAGATGTTATGCAATATACAGCGGGCCACGAAAAAGTGTTTCTAAAACGTAATAACTTTTCTGAAACTGGACTAAGTGACTTGAATGTTTTTTAGGTGATAGAGGGACTAGTTTATTAAACGATGACCAAAATGCTTTTTTTTAATTTTGCTTCATTACTTGGAATAACAAAAAAAAAGATTAAAAAAAGTCTTTTTTAACTCTTTTATCTGAGAGTATAACAAAATTCCAAAAATGTCTCTCGAAGATCTCGGTAACTTATAATACGACGTGGCGATAAATTACATAGGCGTAGGACTGGCACAGGGAAATTCCCGGCAACCCGAAATTTGGCATTTCCGGGAGAAATTACTGTGCATGTTTACATCAGAAAAATCTTTCGATTATCAGGGAACAATATATGTTTTTTATAAGTTGCAGACTTACCTATATCTGTCTATCAGACGCATCTTTAAACGAACCATCCTTATTAGGATCAATAAGGCTCGTGTTCCCAACATACCGCTTTCCAGTGAACATAATTATGTATATTTGAGCATACCTCTTCTTCCAAAATGGTACCAATATCTTAAAAATATTGCTAGTTACTAGCTCGCACGCCGAGCAGAAGTTAAACATCGTGGCCATTTCGAAATCGACGTTCATCGTGATGTATTTGTTGCGCGAAGCTACGCAAACACGTGGAAAAACGGGGCCGCGGCGGTGTAACGTGTGGAGGACGATTTTTGCGACCGCGTGTGAAGACACACGCCATTAATTTTTCCGGGGGAAGCCTCGGGGAGGGTGGGGGAGGGGAATTTATTTGCCGCCGCGGATTCATCTGTCCTCCGTTAAGCAAACGATTTGCATTTCAAATGTCTGTCTTGATTCGCTTCCCGCGGCTGTTCGTTTTCTTCTTCTTTACGTTCGCGAATTTATCGGCGGCAGGTCACGTACGGCCGGATCCGCTTCTTTTTCACCTGGCGGCGTTGATCCTTCGACCGAGGAGGGCTGAAACTGCGATAATGCAACGTAAGTTGAAGCGGGACGTGAGCTATTATAATCCCCGCGGCTGAAATCAGCGCAATATGAGACGGAAGGGAAGAACGAAGCGGGAAAAGTCTCCGGCTCGCGGAAAACTCGGCTAAGCCCTGACGCGTTTTAATTGAACTAATTTCTATCTGTGTCGCGATGGCTCGATAAACGCTGCCGCCCTGTCCTCGATGAACCTCGGGGGTCATTTCGACCCGTTCGCCGCGGCATCTTAATCCTCGCTTCGCGATTTTTATGGGGAAACTGGGGAACTTAATTTTGGATAGTTCTCGGCTTAAGGGGGATACCATCCTGAGACGTTAAGAAATGAGTAAAGTTTGGGAATCTTTTTCTGGCTAATTACTAAATACAAAAATTGTCATCTTTCTATGAGAATATAAATGCAAGTTTCGGGACTGTTTTTGGTGGTTGTTCGTTGTTTACGAAACCGCTTCTCGTAGAACATCGAATGATGTCCGTCACAGTCGGCAAATGGTGGGACGTTTTTATTAAAAACATCTTGTTGGTTCATAAACTAGAAGCTACCATCTAAAATGTAGCGAACGGGTTTTTTCAAATTTTAATAATTGTAGAAATGGCCACGGTCTGATGAAAAACAGCTGATTTGATCCTAAAATTTTAAATGTCGATACAAATTTAAATCAATGACATAGCAGAAAAATCGGTACATTGTAAAATAATTTATGCAACATTCTCTTTATGCAGAAATAAATATTTGTAACCCTGATCAAATAGTTCACACATTTTACATGCAATTTAACTGGAGATTTAATTTGACTTTTAATAGAATCGCATACTTTATCAGCAATTTTCGTAGGCAATTTTTAATTTAGTTTCATTTTATTGCTCTTGGTTCAGTTATCATATTAAATATTCGCTGCACACAACGAATTTTGTACGCATTATACCTCATTTATTGCACTAACCTTAAAACATTTCAGCACCCTCTTCTACATTAGTAATAATAAAATAAATAAATAAATCGCCGCATAGCAAACTTTTATGTTATAAGTTTGTTATAAATGAAACATTATAGGCCTAAGATTCAACTCAATATTTTCTATTATTATGTCAAGGTTACGCAAAACTTAATATTGCAAATTTATATTATTATATTTATATATATATATATTTATATGCAATTGATATTGCAAATTTATATTATTATATTTATATACATTTATATTTGAATGCAATCAATATTGCAAGATTGTGCAAAATTAATATTGCGAATTTATATTATTATATTTATATACATTTGTATTCATATGCAATCAATATTGCAAGGTTGTGCAAAATTAATATTGCAAATTTATATTATTATATTTATATACATTTATATTTGAATGCAATTAATATTGCAAGGTTATGCAAAATTAATATATGCAAAAACAGTTGAATCACTGTTGCAACACGACCAAAAATAGTTCGAAGCTTGACTTGGACACTCAAAAACCGTTTCCTCGGAAGTACACAATCTCTCCTCCCGCAGTTAAATTAATTTCGGATTTTACGATGATTCCCGGAAGAATACATTTAACTTCACGGCACTGTAAAACCGAGATAAGTTCAGGCCGAACTTCCTTAATCTCCTTGGACCGAAATTTATGATACAGGATTCGTTTCCCTAATATTTCGGTCTCTTGAAGTTTGCTTTGTGTAGTGTGGATGTGACGAACGCAGCTTCCGGAAGAACGATTGTTCAAGGTACTAAAGGGAATGGGCATGTCATTGGTCAGCCGTACAATAGTTTCCGTTGAAAATGGCGAACGTTTATTCGGTTCTTTCAAGAGACATTTTTTATTCGGGTGCTTTCAAGAACGACGATTTTTTATGCACAGATTCGGCAGTTTGTATTAAGACAGTTAAAAGAAACAGAGAGTAAATCAGCATACACTTCTCTTAATAATTTTAAGAAACTATAAACAATGTAACAGTGTGTTAAATCTTTTCCGTTTGTTTTTAATAATTATTTCTTCCTGTTAACAATTTTTATATTTTTTAATTTAACCTAGGCCCGGACCAGTTGCATTATAGCAAATAAGTTAAACTTTTATAAAGAAAGAGAAAAATCATTTCTCTAAAGGAAATGAGTCAGTCATTGATCAGACATGCAAAGGTTCTCAGACAATCCGCAATTGGAGTGCATTCTGAAATATTGGAATTGTCCAGGATGTTGCTATAACCTCTGTTAAATTTCTGCAAAATATGTTGATGCGTTCAAATTATACAAATTAAATTATACGATTGTCAAAATACTGAAGAAAAGCTTTAATAAAAATGAAAATAAAATAAAGTGTAGATTAAGTAAGTAATATATATATATAAGTAAATATATATTATATAATATATATAATATATATAAGTAAATTATATATATAAGTGTAAAGCGACAGTAATTTTTATCGAATTGTTGCGTGTTCTCGGTGTCGCTTGTTCAATATTTATCGCGACGCGTCGCTGGATACCGTCGCAGAATCTACGAATAAACAAAAAGGAACACCGGACGGTCGCAAGATACACGATCGAACACTCTTAAGCGGTTAAGATTCCACCAGTGCTCTACTTTCTTTCTATCTTCGTATACTTGACTGCACAATGGTTGTTGGTACATTAGACGACCATTAAAGCTTCGCTTCTTTGCGAAGCTGTCGCCGAAAAGCCAGTCAGTCCGATTATCGTAACAGGAGAATACCGAGTTGAATTTTTCATGTTTGATCGCTTAATGGATCTTCCTCGTTCTGCGGGCTCAACAAATCGATTTCCTTTAGAACAGCCGGCTATCTTTACAGATTATAAACCGTTCGTAATGTTATCCTTCGCGTTCGCGAAATATTGACGCTATCCTAACGACGAATTTCACGTTCCACTGCTTTCTATTGGGTTGGCAACTAAGTAATTGTCGATTTGTTCAATGAAATAAAAAATTTTTTTTACTTGGCATGAAGTTTAATCTGTAATGTATTTTCCATTTTGTTCGATGACCTTTTGCCATCTCTCTGACAACTTGAAAATTCCACGCTCGTAGAAAGCCTGATCATTTTCGGCCAAAAACTGAGTTAAGTGAGATTTTACAGCGTCGTCATCGTTAAAAGTTTTACCACGAAGGGAGTTGTCCAGGGATCGAAATAAGTGGTAATCCGATGGCGCGAGATCAGGGCTATATGGTGGGTGTAACATCGATTCCCAACCAATGTCCATCAATTTTTGCCGAGTGGACAAAGACGTGTGCGGCCTAGCATTGTCCTGCTGGAAAATGACACCTTTACGATCGACCAATTCTGGTCGCTTTTCCTTGACCGCTGCATTCAATTTGTCCAGTTGCTAACATTCACGGATAATAAAAAATAACATAATAATAATAATAATAATAATTTTATAATATAACATTTACGGATATCATAAAAATGGGAGTGAGAGACATCTATAACTGAAATCGGCAATTACTTAGTTGCCAAACCAATAATACTAACTCGAAGCAAATTATATGTTTATCCTGAATTTCGGAATTTTCCGAACTGTATAGTCACTCGTTTATCCAATTTATTTAACATGCTATGTATGTACGTGTGTATGTGTGTCTCCATGCACTGTATCATTGTCCCAGAAAATCTCACTTTCAACAGGACTTGGGACGAGATTTCATCTCATTCTTCAGCTAAGAAAAACGTTTATTGACGTAACAAGCTTCTACTTCGTTTCTGCTTTCATTAAATTGGTTCTTGGAGACGGAAATCTGCATGCAGATTCACAATATATAGGGTGTTCCCTTTATCCCGCGCATTCGGAGATCTTCGTTAATTTTGTTTATATGAAAAAATGTAACAAATTCGTTTGGTTCGAAGGTAGGAATATTATGCTCGATGGGTTTTGCTTTCAAACCACAATTTCATGTGCAACAATCTAATAATTACAGGTAACATGATTGTAGCTGTACCGAATATATTTTACATTTTCTGAACTCTGTGGAATTTCTCGAAATATATTCAACTTTTAAAAGAAATTGCTTTCTATTTTACGAAATATCAAGGTTAATTTTCTTTATTCACGAACAACCATATTTATTTTAATGACGTACTTAGTCCAACTTATTATTTCGAATAACAAGGCACTAAATTACTCGAACGACAAATTTATTAGTTTCAAATAGTCAACATTTTAATAAATTTTAATATTTTAATATTAAATTAATATTAAATATAATTTATATAATATTAATATTAAATTAAATTATTATTTTAATATTTTTTATATTATACCGTTATGTCTAATTATATATTACACATTCTCAGCAGTAAATAACCAATAAGATGATTTCTATGCAATAATTTACAAATATCCGGAAGTTACAAATGTAAAGTAAAATTCAAATGAAAATTTTAACTTGCAGAAAAAAAGAAACCCGAGAACACTTCCGCACGATCATTTTCAAAGGTGAATAAACGCTTTATTGCTGCACCCATCGCCACCGTATTAAGTTCCCCATTTTGTTTATTATACCGTTATATCTAATTATATATTACACATTCTCAGCAGTAAATAACCAATAAGATGATTTCTATGCAATAATTTACAAATATCCGGAAGTTACAAATGTAAAGTAAAATTGAAATGAAAATTTTAACTTGCAGAAAAACAGAAACCCGAGAACACTTCCGCACGATCATTTTCAAAGGTGAATAAACTTTTTTGCTGCACCCATCGCCACCGTATTAAGTTCGCCATTTTGTTTATTATACCGTTATATCTAATTATATATTATACATTCTCAGCAGTAAATAACCAATAAGATGATTTCTATGCAATAATTTACAAATATCCGGAAGTTACAAATGTAAAGTAAAATTGAAATGAAAATTTTAACTTGCAGAAAAATAGAAACCCGAGAACACTTCCGCACGACCATTTCCAAAGATGAATAAACGCTTTATTGCTGCACCCATCGCCACCGTATTAAGTTCGCCATTTTGTTTATTATCGGCCGCGGAAAGCCTGAAATAGCGATTCCGGATTCAGTTTAAGGAACGTTTTACGGTTTCCGCCAGGATTTCGACAATCCGGAACACAGGGCGACGCGTAATGCGGTCATACGGCAGAAAAGGATTCCAGCCATAGTCTCAGTGTTCTAAAGGAGCTCGAGCGACCGGAAGTGGTGCCATCAAGAGGAATAAGCCTGAGCTCCACGTTTATGGTCGCGGCGACGGTCGTCTATCCGAAGCTGGGACCGTGGAGGTGTGTTGCGAAGGCGAGGCGTGTAGCCTCGAACCTATCGATTTCGTATCAGTTTCCGGTTCTTCCTCGTAAGGGTACGCGCACGTACGCGCGGCAAAAAGCGGCGCGGGGGCGCGCGTGCACGTAGAGCGGAGCCCGGCGGAGCGTAGCGGGCAAACACGGGAAAACAAACACGTGTTTGCGCAATCGGCACAGGGAAACGCGAGCGCACTCAGAACCAAGTACGCGCCCGTACACAATGTTGTTTCCCGTGCCGTGCGGAATAGCTGCGCGAGCTTCCGCAGGCGCATAACGACGATAAAACAATGCCGGGATAATAGGAGGGTTTGCCTCTCTGCCTCGGAGCGTCTTCGCAGCCGGCGAGGCCGTCTCTCCGAGCCTGTCTCTCCGTCTCTCTGTCTCTCCGTCTCTCTGTCTCTCCGGACTCGCTCTCGTCTCTCACCTTTCCGTCTCCGCGAGCTCGCTCTCCATCGTTTTTCCATTCCCGGAAACTGTTCGCGAAGAGAGGAATAGGGACGCGCGGGCCATTTCACGTGGAATGATCGAATTCATCGAATTCATTCGAATCGTCCTGGCCCGCGCGCGAAACCCGATTATTCGGGACCGTTCGAAATCCTGGCTTTAAATTAGTCTAAGCCTGCCGCGGACGCCTCTTTTCGTTCTTTGGTTCCGTTCGATGCGTTCAGTGGAGATGAGACAATCGAATCGGTTTTAGACGGTCGCCGGAATTAGGTGGATACGAGTCTACGTGTCGGTATGAATATTAGAATTGGGGTGCAATGGGAAACTGATTATTTAGAACGTGTTCGAAATTTTAGCTTCGAGTATCCGGAGTAGATTAGGCTAACTCTGCTGCGAATTGCTCTGTGCGTTTTTGGTGTCTTGATATTGACGCGTTAAGTGACAACAAAACAAGAATTTTCATAAAATTGTATGTCGTTTATTTGACAAACAGGTCCTAAACGATTATTATTGTTATTATTAACAATTATAACATTGACAGCTATAGAAATTCTCATTTTGGTATAGGATAGTGGTGCCGGTTACTGTGGGCTGACCAGTTGCTGTGTCTTTGGTTTGTTTTCGGATATAATATTTTGTTTTCTTTTTTAGTTATTTTTGTATAAAAAAATATAATACGTCTTGTTCAACAAGTATGAAGTTAATTCTGTTTGAAGGTAAACTAAAGGCACAGTAATTGGCTAGTTAACAATAACAGGCTCCATTATCCTAGTATTTTGTGAAAATCAGAATTGTGGAGAAATCGAAACTTAATTGTACAGTTGTGTTTGAAATCTAAATTCCATATATTTGCATTAAATCATATTAATTCTCTGATTAGTTCCTTTTTTGACTTCTTGAGATTGACTTATTGAGGGACACTGATCGACAATTTTTAGAAAATATAACGTCGTTTATTGAATAAAAGTACGACTAAATGATTCACTCCTATTTCGTGCTATTTTTTTTGTCAATTATAGAAATTCTCATGTTTCGTATATTATTCCATAAAAATCAGAATTCAAAAGAAATCGAAACCTAATTAATTCTCTCCAATTGTCCCTCAGCTCGTAAACAAAAATGAACAATTTGTGCATATATTTCAGATACGATTGTTGACAATCGACGACCGTGATGTATTGATTACACTCCTCTGTGTTGGTATGAAAATTAGAATTAGGCAGAACTGGGAACCCGATTACTCGAAAGCCTTCGAGATCCTGGCTTTGAGACTGTGAATTATACTAATCCGCCGCGGGCTCCTCTCTTGATCGTTTGGCTGCTGAAGATTGACTCGTTGAGAGACGTTGAAACAATAGAACAATTTGTAGAAAGTCACCGTAATTTATTGGGAACAATTGTTACCCGAATCGTTCACTCGTATCGCGCACAATTTTGCACAAAAATATGGATCAAAATTATAACAATTGCAGCTATAAAGGTTCTCATTTCCGTCTATAATTGTATAAAAATCCGAATTAGTGAGACGTCGGAACCTGATCATTGATTCGCGATCATTGATTCACCTGATTCGTGTTCGAAATCCTGGCTTTGTGTCGCTGGATTAAATTATATTAATTATGCCGCAGGATCATCTTTTGTTTCTTAGGTTGCGAAACATCGACGCATCGAAGGACAATGAAACAATGGAAAACCTTTTAGAAAATCACCACAATTAATTGGATATAATTATACGACCGAATCATAATTTGCCCGAAATCGTATCTTTGATAGCTTTAAAGGTTCCCATTTATATCATTTTATAAAAATCAGACTTTCAGCAAGTTGGGATCAATGTTTCCAGATCCTTGATCGTAAAACTTCAAAGAAACAGAAAATTCGTGTACGAACGCCGCGACTCGACCGGACGTATAACAAAATCATTGACAAAGTCTAAAAATTATAAGCAGGCTTACTGAATCGTCGATCATTCTTAAATATTAATAACTACAAAAATATTTATGATGCATAATTGAGACCAATTTAAAGTTGTACCATATGCTTAGCTAAAAAACTTCTGTCTAGCCAAAGTTTATGTAATTTATGGGAATACAATAAATTCTCAAATGCACAATTTGGGTAAAAGAGATACGATTGTTCGAGGCTCGCGGCTCGTTTTTATAGTTAACAACAATCGGTACCTATAAAAACGAGTCGCGAGGCTCGAACAATCGTATCAGCTCTCCCCAAATTGTCCATTTTTGTGTACAATCTGTGCGTCAATCAGCGAAAATTCACTGCACTTGCTCTCCGCTTGAAAATTCCCGAAGATCCCCGACACTCTAACCGAGCGCACCGCTCATCCCGAATTGCCTTTCAAGTTACGACGTTTCCTCTTATTTATCCCTCGGCGGCCAATCGTTCGAGGCTGATCGGTCCGCTCTGATTCGAGTACACAACGAGTCGCCGATAATTCAATTTTCCGAAATCGTGACCGACGCGCGTTGCTCGCGACTAGCGTACGAGCCTCTGCGTGGGCGTAAACGGACGGGAGCGAAGAGGGCTCGACCGCCATTAACGAGGCCCTTAAGTGGCAGGAACACGAATTCGTATCACGAGGACACGGTGGTCGTTTCTCATTAACGGGGGTAACTGAGTTCCGTCGCCGTTGCGGGATCGACTTACCGGAACCGACGAAAAATGTCATTATCGAGGTCGGTGTCTCGTGAAACGGATTCGAATCGGCGCCTCGTTACACTCTTCCTCTTGCCCTCTCCCCATGGAACGGAACGGAACGGAACGGAACGGTACGGAACTGAACGGAACGGACACTCGACCCCGTTGAAAGGATTTCGAGAGGGTCCTTTCAGACCAGCGATCCTTAATTAATCTGGAAATCGAATCGAGAAGGAAGAAAAGCCGAGTTCCGCCGATAGCTCGGCCCCGAACGAAGCCTGGCCCGCCGGCTTCGAGGCGGCTTAATACCAGCCTCCGTTTCCTACGGAATCCTTCCGGTCCGGATTTAGATTCCTCCGCTTTACTGTTTACCTCCCGCTAAATCGCTTTCGCCTAGCTGTTCCTGATTGCCTTTATCTTGCCGACGCGAGATACGCCGCCGCGCGTTCACGCGGTCGTGTTTTCTGGGAAATCAAGAAAAATTATCGCCGTCGAGATCCACCGACCGAATGGCTTTATACGGGATCATTAGGGAACGCGGCTAGATCGCCTGTAGGATGCAGTTTGTTTACGTTCGTACTAGGTCGAAGTTCAAGTTCTGCTGATATGTATTCGGGTTCGTGCCGGTGAAACTTTCGTGTCGTTCATTGTATGAGAGAATTCAGTTTTGTTCGATGTCATGATGTGTGAGGTAACGTCTGGTCATTGATGTTTGCTGAAAGATACACAATTTTCTATCAGTATAATACACTCATTGGGAAATCGTTAGGGAACACGGATTTGGTATAGATTGGCTATAGGATTCAATATGTTTAGGTTTGTAATTAGTTGAGGTTGTGTTTTGGCTTTTATTTAGATTTTCTATTAGTAAAGTTTTACCACATTTATGGTTTTAGTTGAATTCATTTTCGTTTCATGAGCACATGTTTGGAGTAATGTTTGAACATTCCAATAAGCACTGGACGTCTTAAAGACATCCATTTTACGTCTATTTTAAGTCTGAATGTCGTACGCCTTAAAATTGATGTCTTTAAGGCGTCTGATGTCCATAAGACGTCTCGATTTGTAACACAAGACGTTCGTAGGCCGTTCGTAGGCTGTTCATAGGACATGCAAGACGTCTTTGTGCTATTTGGGACAACTCAATCAGCATTTTTATTATATTTTATTATATTAGATGTCGTTTCTAAAATGTACTTTGTTTACATTTTGATGGGGTAACGTTTCGGTCTATTAATTGTCCCTCAGTTAAACGCTTATCAATTGGGGAAGTTAATTTTTTAATGATCTTTGTCTTTTTGAAATACTTAATCATTAATGTTTACAAAAAAGTTCATTTAAAAAGGTATCATAGATTGTTTCATAAATATTAACATGTCTCATAGCAATGTCAAATCTAGAAATAATTAATTTTCAATAATGTACACATATTTCTGAGTTTTGGAATTTTACAAGCGACTGTATGCAATTAAACGCAATGCAGATAGATTCGCAGTGCGAGTGTCGATAAATAAAATTTTTCGTATCCTTTTTAATTGGAACGTTCGGCCGATTCTCTTTTAAGTAAATTAGGATGAAAACGTGCCGGAAACGTTTATTGATTTTATAATTACACGGTATTATCGTATAGCCGCACTGTTATTCAGATTTTAAACAAATTTTATTATTATTCATATCTCACGTATGATCGATATTTTTAAATGAATCAACGCACATATTCATTATAAATGCGTGTAGCCTCCTGCCTCGTATAAAATAAATTAAATACGAATCGTTCCGTCAATGATTATATTTCCATCCGTTCAATATATATTAGATCTTGAACAATAAATGTAACATGTTTTTTCGTATTTTTCGGTACGGTAGAGGAGTAACTGATAGAGGAATGGATTAATGGACGGAATTACTGCAAATCAGTGTTCTTAATTGCAGAAACATGATTCGTCAAAAACGTGGTTGCATTTCGAATTAATCAATGTTTAAATTATGTTCTTGTTCGGCTGACGTGAATCTTTTCGAGCTGAAACACTGTGGTTTAAGGAGAGCTTTAAGATGACCGTAGCAAATTTTTTGTCAGCCCATTTTTACGGAGGTATCAAAGTTTTTCATAGGTAGACAAGTAGTTTTTTTATACTCTTTTGCTTGCCGAATTCGTCTTAGAATCCTCAAAATGTATATACTATAACCTATAAAAAATATAACCTTGATAATTTCAGATATATATTATAATATCAGATAATTTCAGATTATATTATATATATAATATAATCTGAAACAACCCTTTCTTTCTGAAATTATCAAGGTTATATTTTTTATAGGTTATATTATATATAAAAAATATAACCTTGATAATTTCAGATATATATTATAATATCAGATAATTTCAGATTATATTATATATATATAATATAACCTATAAAAAATATAACCTTGATAATTTCAGAAAGAAAGGGTTGACCAAAAAGGCACAATCATCTTAAAGCACTCCTTGAACCATGTTATTTTAGCTGAAAAAATATCTAATTGAACCACTAGCAGCAGAATATATTAGCTGGTCACGTTCCATGGCCCACCCTGTATATCCTAATATCAAGTAAATTCTTCGTTTCACAGCGTAACTACTTAATTGACCTGAAGCTAGAAGCACTGTGAAACTAAGTAAGCTTGCAGCTGACTTGCAACATAAATTAGAAATACAGATTCTCGACGGAGAATGGTTGGAAGTAGAATCTATCGGAATCAGCAATGTTTTGCTTTAATATTGATTGTAATTAGCAATGGAGTGCGGCATAGAATACAGAGAACTAGTAAAAACCTTAATTACTAATCATGCGGATACAAGCATGCGGGTTAAATTTCTTCAATCTACAGTAAATTCTCCCTACTTGACGCTCAGATTGCACATAAAAATGGACAATTTGGGAAGATCATTATTAATTGCGATTATTCAACCCTGCGGCCCATTTTCATAGTTGTTGACAATCGGTAACTATAAAAACAATAATAATCGCATCTTCTTTTCCCAAATTGTCCATTTTTGTGCACAATCTGAGCGTCAATTAGGGAGAATTTACTTCGCTCAGAAATCCGTATTTAAATTACAGCAATAAATAGCTACATCTAATTAAAAAACTTGATTGACCTGTCGCCGAACGGTGTCCCTTTAATTCTAATTAATACCTATTTATTTTAATACAGAATTTATTTTACATCGAACGCGGCACCGTTGTTGCTCGCGGATCGAAATGAAATGAATATTTCATGGGGAGATTATTAAACGCCGAAATACCGAGCCGGAGTTAAATTGACCGGAGCAGTTCCGCGAGAGGGTTAATCAATGCTCTGTTAACGCGCTTATATCCACCATCGTCCTGCCTCTCTTCCGAGTTATTTCTGGTTATCCCTCGAAAACGATCCAGCGTAAAACTGATTGGAAGGCTATCGGAAAACCGCGGGCGTATTGTGCTGAAATGTTTTCGCACAGCTTCGGGCACGATCGGCGAAGTCGGTTGCAGCGTCATGCTTGCGAAATACCGAATGCTTCTCGCAACATCGAAACCATAAGTGATCCTCGCTTTCTACAACGGTCCACGAGATACCGAAAATCTGCGAAATACACGACAGAGATCCCTGCTTTATCTTTTTCCAGTATGTTTTGTCCCTTGATATTGAACTGCCAGGACGATGCAAAGTTTATTTGCAACTTTCTTATTTGAGCTGGCATGGGACAGTTTAAGAATTCGTTTTATGGGTTCGACGGTTTCGCAACAGCTGCAAATGAACTGGACAGATGCGAGATACTTTGAGGTATCGGACTGTGGATTTCTGTGTGAAATATAAACTTCGTGCGCTAATTGCAATTAGTACAAGAGCTAGATCAGAGTTCGGTAATATTCGAATTGTTTCGACTAAATATTTATCTGGGATTGTTATGCGAACGAATAATTATCCGAATAACGATTATTCATTATTCGTCATAAATTATTCTATGATCACTTTGTACAAATTTCTAATTCTTCGTTCGAATAAATTATTCGTGTAATTCTATATTCGTAGAAACACGTGCATATAATTATTGCCTGTGCTTATTTTCACGTAATTTTGTAAGAATACGTTGATGTTATTTTTATAAAACACCGCTCTTCGATGCAACGTATGAAGAAAAAGTGAATTGTAATAATTAACAGGGTAGAAACGAATCAATAACTTATGAAAAAAGAAGCATTCTATATTGTATTATTTTTATTCAAATCGATTATTTTCCGTACGAATTCCTGCAGCAATAAATTGTTATTCGAATGGATTTCGATTCGTATATAAAATCTTATTCGATCGAATTCTGATTCGAATGAAATCTTATTCGGATGAATTTTTACACAGATAGATTTCTATTCGTTTGCATATTTATTCGATAGCATTCGAATAAAACTCTATTCGTTGCTCTTTATTTCTTATTATCCGGCATCCAAATAAAATTTTGCCCAATATTATAAAATATTAATTAATTATAAATATATAAAATATTTCCCTAAGAGGAAACGATCGAAGAAAAGTTGACAGAAGAATAACAACGACATTAATCGGAAGATCAGACATTATCTTAAACGCGGTTTAAAAAATCCAACTTACCTGGCGGTGCTGATGGAAGAGAAGCTCGGGTTAGTCGATGCAGGTGAATGATAATCGCGCAGGTGCTTCAATATTCCTCTTTATTGTTTGAAACGTATCGTAACGATCAGATATGGATCATGTAAAATTACAGTAAAACGTAAATATGACGAATTTATCATCGTGTATACATATATATGTATATATATGTATATATATATATATATATATATATATATATATATATATATATTTATATTTATATTTATATGTATGTATGTATATATATAAATTCTTGTACGCCACCAAAAAAGATTGCCGAGAGAAAAATACAATTATCTTAACGCCATAAATACGTATCAATGGAACCGCGGCTCTCCTCCACATTCATGTTCCTCGTATTGTTACGAACCTAACTGCCTCCTCCGACCGAGTGACCAACGATATACAACCGATACCTCTCCTCTCTCCGGTTCTAATGATTCCTCAGTACTTTCACCGTGTTTATCGATTTTCCCCCTTAATTACACAACTCTGTTAAATCTAATTCACAATCATACACTATGTACACAACACGTCCTCGTCGCGCCTCGATTAAATTATATTGCTATAGTGTTTCTCTCCGTTTTGTTCGACCGCCGCGGCGCGATCGATGATTTTTCTCATCGGGGCGTGTCTCTCTGTTCGCTATCTATTCATCGTCGTTTCTCTCTCTCTCTCTCTTTCTCTCTCTCTCTCTCGCTCTCGCTTTTCCTGTGTGCGTGTATATGTGCGTATGAACGTGTTTGTGTGTGTTATAAGTGTGTGTGTGCACCTTGTGTTCATGTACGCGCGTGTACTTGGGTGTGCGGCGCCCAACGCTGCCGACGCTAAATACCTCGAAGAACGATCCACAGGCCGCATGATCTCGCAATTATAATTCGCGGCGACAGAACGGACAATTCGGCGCACGGTTTACCACGCGACAACATGGCAGTGACTCCAGACAGTTCAACAATTCCATCAGCGATACCCCCGGATTGTTTATCCCGTTGCTAACAAGCGCTGGCTTCTTCGCACGGAAGCGTCGTTCGAGCGACACTGCTCTGGTCTTTCTACACTTCTCCTTCGAAATCATTGGTTAAAGGGTTGGCTGAAAAGTAGTACGCAGAGCTTGGGTCGGGCTGGGTCTTATTGAGAATTCGTTTAGGGTCCCGAAAGTATCTTGTGACTGAGTGCACAGAGTTTGTGGCACACGAAATACGGAAAATTTTTGCACGTGACTGTTCCAACAACTTCATTTGAAACTTTAGGTTTTTCTGATTAGGTTTTTCTTTTTTCTGTTGCAAATGAAAATCTTCTGTGATGGGATCATCGCGATTGGTTATAGATTTTTGTACGTCCGATTGTGATCATCGATCACGGAAATGCAATTTTTATTTGACACTTTTATTTGACACTTAATGCGGCAATCAATAGAGACAGAGGTGCAATATAACAATAAAAATGCAATGTGATAATAAAAATGCAATATAAATGCAAACTTTGTTCGATGTAATTCGTCGAAATTATGTATAGAGTTTTGTCTTCGAATTAGAATGATCGATCTTGCAAATACAAATTTTTGTACGATCGAGCCACTGCAATTAACTATACATTTTTGTGTGTGTTTTTATTGATATGGTTCATCGAAAGTATTCAGTGATTTTCATGCTCTTGTGATCGTGATCATTTATCTTAGAAATGCAAACTTTGTTTGATCTAGTCGTGGCAATTGTTCATTTTCACGTTCGAATCGCGATTATCGATCTTGCAAATGCAAATTTTGTTCGATGCAGTCATGGCAACTGTTCACAAATTTTTAGAAGTCTGATCGCGATATACAGTGGACGAAATTTGTGTAGGAACACTACGATTTATAGAAAAAAGTTAATCCATTGTATAGATTTTCTTTCAGTGGTTACAAGTCGTAAATTTTAGTAATATCGCAGTACGTTTACTGCGAAGCGATGTTGTCAACAAACTCCGTATTTCCGAGTATGCAAACACAGATTCTAGGATATCTGCCGAGGTAGATACGAAATTTGTATAAGGACAGTAACATTTACTCGGTACAATAGCATCATCGACGCGAGAAACATCGTCCGTAATTCGGAGAATGTAAGTATTAGGAGTGTTTAATATTTCATTTTACAAATAATTGAAAACAATTCATCTTCTATCGGAATGCCACGAGGAAAATTTTTAAGTTCGGAAGAACGCAAAATAATACAAATATATCACGATATAGGACTCCCTCTTCGACAAATGGCTAAAGAAATTAATAGATCTGTTAACCCCTTGACGTATTTTGACGTGTCCGACGCGTCATGAAAATTTCTGACAATAACTAATTGAGTATAGATGTTATTCTGTCCTTTGAAATTGGAATAAAATTCTAATCTCTTGTCATCAATATTCAAACATTCGAGTAAATTTAGGCACACAATAAGCATCAATTTTCTTTCCCTTCTAAAAAAATTATTGCAATCGAAAAATGTCTAATTACAGTAACTGCGACGAAGACGATATGTCAAAGGGTTAACGTTATTCACAATTTTTTTAAACTTGATGGAGACTATGCAGACTATTGTTGTTTTTTCGTAACACTTCAGACGTCTGCACTTATACGAATTTCGTTATTTTCTTTATATGTTTATTAATTATTATTATCTTGTATACCAAAAATATAGGTGTCCGTCTAAATTTTCAATTTACCTTTAATGTTAGCAACCGAGCACTAAGTCCCTATTATTTATAAAATAATAATGTCTCTATGCAAACTTCGTTCACTGTATATGTATAACCTTGAGAACATAAAAATAAACTTCGATTTTCTAACAACTGTAACCAAATTTCGAGCAACAAATGGAGCACCTATTTCATGCTCGACGCATCAATTACTGCGCCGCTTATCACAAGGTAGACCTACATAACCTCAAATCATCTGTATCATATTTTTAAAGAAAGAAAACGTAAATATGAAATTTTTCGTGAATTTTTAAGTGACTTGAGTCATTTAAAGCAATCAGGGAGAAATCTTCGTAGATCATAAGCACACTGTAACTGATTGCAGAACTGTCTCGTTTCTTTCTCCAATTCAAACGAGACTTCATATTTGCGCGATGGGAAAATTTATATCGATAAAAGGAACTTCGAAATGTCTCTTAAAGTTCTTAAAAAATATCAATTAAACTGCTAAAGCTGTTTCTAGTAGCAAAAACTCCGGAAGTCCGCCGACAGGGCACAGTAATTGGCTGCACTATCCTAAGAAACAAAAAGATCGTTATACTTAGATATTTACAAACGAATCGTTGTCTGGCAAATATAACAAAAGAATCAAGAGTATCGTCTTTGATCATCGAATGGAGCTACCATGAAAATAAATCAAAACAATTTTCTCAATTCCGATAAACGATCGCGTGAAAATGTACACGTCCACGGTCCAGTAATCAATACAAAAAATATGTCTAACATTTTCCCCAGAACTGTCGTCTAGGTGCCGGGCATCGCGAAAACCGGCAGGTGTGCCTCGTGAACGACGCCTCCGCGCCGGAGTACAACGAATCGCGATGATCGCGATTGTTCGCCGATTATATATGCAGAAATGAAATATTACCGGCGGAAACGGATTTGATAACGAACACACAGCAAACCATGGTCGATAGGATGGGAATGTTGAAACCGGAGCCGGATCTGGGCGGTTCCTGAGCAAGCCGTTGATTGCTGGCAGCCAGCGTCGCAGTTTCTGTCCTCTCCAATGCTTTGATACCTTTGATTCCCGGTAAGGCGGAGTGACAGGTCAGACTTAAGATGCCGCCAGGGAAATGGTGTCGTTCCAGACGCAACGACAGAGAACGGCTCGTCGACAGGGTGCTGTCGTCTCTGGACCCACCAACGGTAGCTAGCTCCTTCGTTAACGCTTTGCTCACCTGCCGATTTCAGAAATCACACATTCGGAATCATCGAACTCGATGGAAAACAACAAGTGTCACTCTCGGACAAAAGGATAGCACATTTTAGATTTTTACATATTTTACAGTGGAGAGTTGAGTAGAATAGCGTAGGGTAGCGGAGCCGGTTACTGTGGGTGAACAATTGCTGTGCCTCTGGTTTGTTATCCGGAATGACTAACTTTATATTCGTTCAACAAGGCATATTGAACTTTTCGTTAAGAAATAAACAAAATGAAAGAATAACGAAATTTCATACGTTTTATTCGATAAATACGAAATTAATTGTGTGATAAATGGTCACCCCGCGGTAACCGGCTCCATTTCTCTATTTTCTTTTACTGATAATTCAGGATATGTCTCTGTGTGTACAAGGTGTCCCAAAATTATTGTTTAAGCGGGAAATGCGGGGTTCTTGAGGTCATTTGAAGTAACTTTTCAACTAACGAAAAAACAGCACGTCAGGAACCCCTCATTTCTCGCTTGTGTAATAATTTTGGGACACATTGTACAATGTACGAGATATCGTTCACAACAGAGACTCCGACAGGATTTTAACACGAAATATGTAAATATTATTCTTCGCAAATGGAACGAAATGATAGCACACGTGAAAGATCTGCGTTTTCCATTTACGATGTAAATCAATACGACTACATTTTACTGTTTATGGATGTTTTTAAATATAGATATTTATAAATGTAGATATTTATAAATATAGATATTTATAGATATAGATATGCATAGATATAGATATTTATAAATATAGATATTTATAAATATAGATATTTATAGATATAGATATTTATAGATATAGATATTTATAGATATAGATATTTATAGATATAGATATATATGCATAGATATAGATATTTATAAATATAGATATTTATAGATATATAGATATTTATAAATATAGATATTTATAGATATAGATATGCATAGATATAGATATTTATAAATATAGATATTTATAGATATAGATATTTATAAATATAGATATTTATAAATATAGATATTTATAGATATAGATATTTATAAATATAGATATTTATAGATGTAGATATGCATAGATATAGATATTTATAAATATAGATATTTATAGATATATAGATATTTATAAATATAGATATTTATAGATATAGATATTTATAAATATATAGATATTTATAAATATAGATATTTATAGATATAGATATGCATAGATATAGATATTTATAAATATAGATATTTATAGATATAGATATTTATAAATATAGATATTTATAAATATAGATATTTATAGATATAGATATTTATAAATATAGATATTTATAGATGTAGATATGCATAGATATAGATATTTATAAATATAGATATTTATAGATATAGATATTTATAAATATAGATATTTATAGATATTGTTCGTATGATCTGCATTATTATTATTGTGTGAACAATGTTAAGAAATTATCCTTAACCTCTCGCAGTCCAAAACATGTCCTTTACATCAAAAGCTGTTATAACAGTGTATTGGTCAAATACATTCCCATATGTAACTTTGGAGGCTGTTTAAATTAGTCGAGAAATGATTCAATTGATCTTACACATACCATGTAATTACAGCATTATTCAAATAATATAATGTAAATCAGCAAACTAAGAAACCATTAAAGCAAAAGTCTAGCACGGTATAGGACAACAAGAGTTCATTATTTCAACACGTACGTTTTCTAACACACTTATGTTCTCCGTTACTTTCAAACTCCTTTGTTTTAAAATGGTATTGTCGTACCCCTTTATTGTATTAACTGGAACGACGCGAAGGTTCATAACAGAAAAATCAAGCTCTTGTTCACGAAAATTAATAGCTTTGAAAAAAGCTATTGAAAAATAGCTTTGAAAAAAGCTATTGAAAAATAGCTTTGAAAAAAAGCTATTCAATGAAATTGAACGACTTCACGCTTTCAGTCGTTCGAAACACGATTTCTTAAAATTGATGTAACTTCGGAGTTAATGAATATTCTTACATGAAAAATTCCAGCATATTTCTGAAACATGCGCCGATAAACTCGCACGCTTTGAAATCAGTAAGTCCGACAGTCTTCTTGAAACAAAATTAAAGAACATCGTTTGCATTTCGTTACATTATAAAATTAAATGTAATCGAATCTCTTGAAAAAAGTAACAAAGAGACTTCCACAATGTTTCAACGTTTTACTGAGAAATATTATTCTTGGAAGCTGCAAATAGGCAGTCGTTTATTGATTACAGCCTTAAACAAATGGTATAGTTAAAATGAATTAATAAAGTTCGACAAGTTTTACTTTAAATAATAAATAAGAAATCACAAGTAAATTAATGTTTCATTTGCAAATACAATTTCATTTCTTGCTTGAACTTAAGTAAAAAGCAAATAAAAAGCAATTTGATCTGAATGATGTCGCATAATACGATTGGAGACCACTATTTGCTGACTATGACGCGTGCTCGACGCGACGTGTCGAATAAACAATAAATAATAAGCAAAATTATAGACTGAACCTGTTAAATAAATTCCATCGATTCAGCATGTTAAACAAATTCCGTCGATTTAACGTAAAACGTTTTTAAAAAAGAACTCCATCGATCGAACATATCAAAGATCTGTAGTCGACTAAATTCAAACATGAAAAGAAACAACAGACATTAACATTAAACGACTAAATGTGTTAAAGAAATTCTATCGATTCAAAATATTAAATAAATTCCGTCAATTCGACATGTTAAACAAACTCCATCGACTTAACTCACGTGTTAAAAAAAGAAAAAACTCCATCGATCGAACCGATGTTAAAGAGCTGCAATCGATCGATCGCGTTAAACAGGTTCGATCGTTCGAGCCGGCATCGATTTACCAAGATTTTCAAGTCGAAGCGTCAAGGGAGGGGTGTCGAATAAAATCGGCTGTTTTCGATGGGGTCTAAGGCGCTTAACGAACTTTGACAGAGGCTCATCAGTCGCCGGGTCGGCGTATTACTCACAGGCTAATATATTACCATAAAACCGGCGGGGGCTTCTCTCACCTCTTTTCCATTTAGGATGAAAGCAAGCACCGCGGCAGGATAGCTGGGCGCCGAGGTGCACTCCGCGTGAAGGATCTCGCCGGCCTCGTAGGAAGGTCGAAGCCCTTGGAGACTGGGTCGTTCCTTCGGCTGTATGGCGACGCTCATGTTCGCTTGCTCGTAGCTTGTCAGGAAGTTCGGCCTCTCGGAGGACACCTCACAGCCATACGATCCCACGAGGTTCACCTTACCTGTCGCAGCCAGCACACGTAATATCTTTCTCCATTCTGCCTCATCCACCCGACTGTCCGCCACGATTGATATTTAAAGTAACGCGGGGTGAGCCTGAACCCGGGCCGGTGGCTGCGGCGTGATAAATTTGATCAGGAACTTGCGGGTAACGACAGAGACGCGTTAGAACCTTCGCCTTCTACCTTCCACCTTGCCACCTTCGCCGGCCCGCCGGCTGTCCGCCGCGGTGTCCTCGTGGCTGAACGTCTACCGACCGACGCGGCCGCCCCGGGTCTAATGTAAGTGATGGATGACCCGCGAATACGGAAGTTTTTCCAAGATTTTTTTTAACGAATCATCAGCCTAATGGAATCGTGCGCCACGGCGACCACGGCGGACAAAGACCGCGGCGAACTGGGTCGTGCGGCGGCCCGCGGCGGGGCGCTTTTTAAATTTCAAATCCAATGCCCGCCGCCCGGAGAATTAATGAATCGATTAGGTGGGGACGTCTGATCAATGGCACCATATTCTAGTCTCGGTAATGCTCTGCGCCCGAGGTGTGTCCCGGCCTGGACTGTCGGATGGCGGTCGCAGGATCTTCATGCTGATCTGGGGATCGTTTGGACCGCGGCCAGTTTTCTTTTGATGGATTTCAGAATCGCGCGGACGCGCGCATTGACGATAGGAAGCGGCAGTTCGGGAAAGTGTTTCGGATGGTTTTCTTTTTCTGGAATAGTGTGCTTTGAACGCCGAGCTTGCTGGGTAAAACGCAACGATTATCGTGGGTGATGATACTACTTGGTGTTCGAAGAAGTGCTGGCACGCGATATTAGCAAATTATGTGTCGTTGTTCATTTTACGATGAGAAACGGTACTAGGATTCTTTAACCCCTTAACGCACAGTTTTTTGGAAGAAAACCGGCCAAAAGAAATCAATTTTTTGGTGGAGAATTTTGATACACTGCGCTTTTGTTCCGTGGAGAAAGGCTGTATTTTATTCTTGAATAAATAAGTGTTATTTATTCAAGTGCTTACAATCCCATGTAAATGATAAATATCAATAAAACGATTCTTTTTCTTTGCTTTCACATTGTTATTTTCAATTCTCGATGATATTCGAGTGTGAAAGATTGTAGCAGCATAAAATACAATCCAAATACATAAATACAGCATAAAATACAAATACTCGAACAGTTTGGCCTGTTTAGCGCGCTCGAATTAACTCGAGCGTACAAGTTAAGGGGTCGAAGAAGGATCGTAGTCGTGAAACGAAGAGACGTAGTCTCGATTGCACGAATTTTCAATGAATTTATCGACCATTTAGACACTATTGTATGAATTCCAGCTTGCCAATTCTCGTTTGATCAACTATAGTGCAGCTGCTTCATCTAATTTTCACGACGAGTCAACGTGTCAGAGCGCCTCAAATCGCGCACGGTTCGGAACACGAGTTCTCGCGAACGTTCTCAAACGTCTTCCAGCATTCCATCGCAACGGCAACCTGTATTTATCCGTTTGCAAGCGATTCCCGAGGATTCCGGGCTCGGTTCGCGATTTCTTTGACGCGTCTTAAGTGGCCGAGCAACCAGGGTTTACATTTCTTTTTAAGAGCTTCCGCCGCCCCCCCTCCTCCCCCCGCACTCCAGACGACCATTACCGGCGACGAAAGTTTCGAATGAAAGAATAAGAGGGCACACCCGCGCGCCGCGCCGTGCAACTTATCGCGGGGCTACCTTTCCGACCGTAATGAATTAATGAAGTTACGAGAACCGCATCGGATCCCGGCCGCGCCCGACGCATTTACGGCCACTGGATTAGAAACCTAACGCCGAAACCTGGCCCCGATGAGCGTCGGGAACGGAAAGATGATCGCGAATAGTAATTGAATAGACACGGATCTCGTACGCGACCCGAGAGCGAGAGCATTCTGAGTTATTTAAGCGAAGTTTAATGAACGCGTTAAGTTTGATTTGAAATCCATCGAGAGATTATTTATTCTCTGTTCGTTTTTTTGTTAGTTAATCATTTTGTTAATTTTTCGGATTCTCCTGTCTCGATAACTGTATTAATTGCCCGACTGATTTGTGTATTTGTGTATTTGCTGTATTGTTATTATTCATTCTTGCTTTAATCATTTTATCGATTTTCTACAAGGATTTACTTCTTTATATCATTCTGTTAATTTTTCTGACCGGAATTCTTCGTCTTAATCATCGTATTAATTTTTCTGTTATCGTTGCAAATATTCTATCTGGATTTTCTGATCATTTCATTAATTTTCCGTCACGATTTTCTTCTCTATATCATTTTGTTAATTTTTCCGGCCGAAATCATCGTATTCATTTTTCTATCAAATTTTTTTTACGTAAATGTCTGATTTATTAATCGTTCTATCTGAATTGTTCTATCTTAATCATTGTATCAATTTTTCTATTAGAATTCCCTTATCTCGAACGTTATATTAATTTTTCTATCCAAATATTTTTGCTTCTGTAATTTTACTCATTTTTCTATGTGAATTTCCTTGTCGTAATCATTATGTGAATTGTTCTATGTGGACTTTTTTTGTCTTTATCATTCTATGAATTTTTTCACACGAATTTCCTTGTCTTAATTATTGTATGAATTTTTCTATGTGAACTTCCTTTGCCATAATCGATGTCCTATCAAACCTTATTTGACCCGATAGATATTTCTGTCTGAACTATTCGTCGCATGACCAATTAACTTAAAACACGATTCAACTAATACGTACACGGTATCGAATATTTCTAAATTGCATTTTTGTATCGATTTTCCACGAATTGGGCAGGTTTAGTTAAAAAAAAATTGATTGACAGTGGATTGTAAAGAATTGATCAATTCGGTGCTTGCTTCGGTGAAAAATAAATTACCGATTCATTATAGAAGTAGAACCGGTAGAAATACGAATTACTTGTTGATTACTAAAAATTAACCGCTACTTCGTTTCACGAAAAACAACATTTTATACTTCCAAATACACTGAAATCCTATACCGTAATTCAGTCGCGTGTCGATGTGTGGAAAACTAAATAATATGAGCCGTTTATTTTGAAAGTGGCACAAGTCACTTTACCGTAATGCAAAGTTGTGATTTTTTAATGTTTATACGAAATTATTTATACCGAGAAAAATATCAGTATCCTGAGATAACAAATACAGGTAAATCTTCTCGAAAGTTAGCATCCATATTTTTAAACGTGTTGAAACGCAAACCCTGAAATATTATATATCGACTTAAAAACAAAGTGACTTATGCCACTTTCAAAATAAACGGCTCATATTCTCCAGCCTCGAATTTGATCTTTTTTTAAAAAAAAAAAAAAAGGCAGAAAGAGAGATAATCGTAGCCGCTAATACAGTTATTGATGTCAGGCAAGTCAGAGCGACAATAATTCATAAACATGTGACTCGTCGGTGCGCTGTTTTGTCCCCTAGTACTACGGACGTCGGTGTAATGGAGCAAATTAGAGGGGACATTACTTAGGGAGCGGCAGCCTGATATGAATAATAATTAAGACAGGGGTGATTAGAGGTGAACAACCAACCTTTGCGCGTGTTCGCCTGTCCCAGCAGCATCACTTGCTTGCTGTCGCTCGTATTTACATCGACGTAGATACCGTCGACTGGGAAGTCACGGCCTGGCGGCGTCGATTTCGGCATGAACCTGAAGAACTCGTTCCCGTCTTTGTACCACTTCACCGAATACAATTCCTTGCCGCCCAGATCGTACTCGCACCTTAACGTCACCTTGTCCCACCTCGGATCCGCTATGCTCGGCACCTCCAGCCTTAAAATTTTGATCGCCGACCCTGCAGAAAAAGATGGCTCCATGTACAAGCTGAACTTGAAGTGTCAGAATTATTTGACTTATTTGAACCTCGTAGATTCGCTAGATTTATTATCTTCATTAGAGAATTATTTAACTGCATCCTTTTTTTGTTCCATATAAGATGGTGTAGCCAACCTGGGGCGACCAGTTGCTACGCCTTTGTCTTGTTTTTAATAATATAATATAATATAATATAATATAATATAATATAATATAATATAATATAATATAATATAATATAATATAATATAATATAATATAATATAATATAATATAATATAATATAATATAATATAATATAATATAATATAATATAATATAATATAATATAATATAATATAATATAATATAATATAATATAATATAATATAATATAACATAATATAATATAATATAATTGACTTTATTTTTACTGAATAAGACGCGTTCAGTTTTCGTATTCTTTCTCGTTTTATTTATTTTTCAATAACAAAATACAATATGCCTTATTTAATGAACACGAAGTTAATAATGCCTGACACTTGTTGCTTGCCATAAGCAATTTAGAAAATTACGATGATCCCAGAATCAGCTCCATCGTGACAAAAATGTGACTTACTGTATCTAGAATATTTATCGTTTTCCTTCAGCAATTTTAAAGCTATATATGCATAAAAATCGCAGTCTAATCGCGACTGTGATACTGATCGCCACGATGCGAATCTTCATTAACTAATCCGCGCCACTACGAAGATTCCAGCACTCGTGTTCTGCATTCGAACAATTAAATCGCACCGAAGCGGACACCGGATTGCGGAAAAATAGCTGCTTCCAGCCCGATAGTAATATACAGAAACTGTTTGCGCTTGGGTTAGATTAACCCGGAACGATGCAGGATGGTTAACCACGCGCCTGCTAATCGATACGCCATAATTGGCACTGCGTATTTCTATACAAATACAGATTGTGCCAGATTAATTGACTACGATGCTCTTATTCGCGAGCGTTTCTTTATTCAACCGCGTCAAATTTTCCATTATATCTCGTCGAACGGAGGCGTAACGTAACATTCGCAATCTAATCGCGACGTATCGATTCACAAAATTGCCGGCTCGCGAATGTCAAAATTCAGATAACCGCTCGTACAGGCGAATTTTCGTGTCGCAAATTTGTTCTCTAATTGCGACGATATTTTGCCCGTAAATCGAACCTCTGACCAGCTTTTCGGGCGTTCGGTTTGCACGCGAGACCCCGCGGTTAACCGAGAATTTTCTATAGCATAAAAAACTAAATAACTGTGGAGCTACGCGAATTAACGCGCGTCCTGCGCGCGAATTTTCCCGTCAGCAATAAGTGGAAAATAACACGTTGACGCAAATATATTTTTTTCGCGATCGTTCCACCGCTTGTAATCTCATCGTTTTTCGTTTCCACCGTAAAGTTCATAAATTACTCCACGCGTATTTCAACGTTTCATAATCCACTCCCGTTAATTATTCTCTAATAGAATATTGATTTGAAACTAAACTCTATAGGAATTTCACTTCTACGTCTAATAATTATATTGCAGTACATTTGAATTCATAAAATCATGTCATGTCCGAAATGTCACAATTCAATTTTCCCCATATAAGCGCACAAATTATTGCTGTTCGTATTTCAATGTTTCATAATCTGCACTTATTAATTATACCTCGATAAAACGTTCATTTGACCTCAAGCACTCCAAAAATACTCTTCT
Organism: Megalopta genalis; assembly: GCF_051020955.1. Classification (NCBI taxonomy): domain Eukaryota; kingdom Metazoa; phylum Arthropoda; class Insecta; order Hymenoptera; family Halictidae; genus Megalopta; species Megalopta genalis. The sequence goes on from NC_135025.1 coordinate 7,688,444, forward strand.
GTGTTTAATAATCATATCGCAACACAATTAAATTCACGCAAACATGTTTCAATATCAAGTATCATTTCATTTTTCCAACATCTGCACAAATTCTGAATTCTGTATTTCAATGTTCCACTCGTTAATTATTCTTTAATAAAACATTTTCATCAGCCAAAATTCTTCAAGAATTCGCTTCCGGAATAAACAATAAAGAACACCGTTTAAAACCGATCTCAACCGATACGATGAAATTCCATAATTCGTTTTATCTCTGGTTTTTAACGAAACAATCGTTCGAAAATTGCATCAACGTTGAATGTGCCTCTAACCTACCTATTTTCTGGTCGAATTGTGCGTGGTTGAAGTTCCGCTGGCCGGATGAAAGACAAACGGCGATTCCGTAAGCGCGCGGTTGAAATTTGAAAAACGCTCCGCGCCGTCATTAACGGCGCTCGCAATTATCAATTCATGGACAAAGGGAGCAGGACAGAGTTTATCCAGACGGACAACAGCGTAAACAAGCCACGAGAAAAGTTTACCGTGAAAGCAGGTCCAACGGCGTAACCGGGCGAACTTTATTTGCCTTGTAGAGGGACTGCCGGTAGAGGGATGAGGAAGGGGGAAAAATAGTAATTACGCCCGTGGACGGGGGTGGAAAAAAAGGTGCCCGCTCGTGGCAACAAGCATTCGGTCGGGGCGACCCCTCCGATCGAATATTTAACCCGGTCGCATTAATTTATTTATTCCGAGCCTGGGCGAACAGTCGCAAATACCGGTGTAATTAAAAGTATCCGATCAACCATCGGCCCTTGTAATTATCGCCGTGGAAAAAGCGGTCGGACGATTCGGAGAAAGAGAGAGAAAGAAAGAGAGAGAGAGAGAGAGAAAGAGAGAAGTAGCAGTCAAAATGACAGCGCGATAATTTTCTGCTCGCGGTAAATCGTTTCTTTCTCCTCTTTTTTCCGCTTTCTATCTTTGCCCGCTCGAATCGCGTTTGCGTCAACATTCCCGTAATGAAAAATCCCCGTGATGCCCTGCTGCTGTATTGACTCGATCGAACACCTTGAATATTTCGCGAAATAAGATTATCGTCGATTTTATTGCAACTGAAAAGTGTTATTGTTGAGTATTTATACTGCCATTCGATGGATCGACGTTTCCAGGTAACCTAATGAACTTCCAAATATATATTTAACACCAGATTTACGGAGCACAAGAAAACAGCTGATTTTATATTAGTTCATGGAAGTAACAATAAGACATTATTATTAATGTTATTGTAACATTTGACGTGAGCAACGTATAAATTGAATAAATAGGGGCCGAAAGAAGAAGGAAATGTTATATGAAGTTTGCGAATCAACGTTCTGTTGCAGAGATATAAACGAAAATGGATATTTTATTATTTTATTATTATTTTATCATAGTTTCAGTATTTCAATCGTACGATTTCTTTGCAAAATCCGTGGTTTAATTACGTAACTCGATGCATTGCCAAGGCAGAAACCATATATGAACAAAGCGAACATCAACAACGCATTCAGGGCTTCGAAAATCTTGACACGTTGATGCTATTCATTCGATAATTGTCTAATTATTATCGCGTAACAACGCATCGATTGGATGAGAGTTCGACGATATTTATCTTACAATTATGAAACGGTCTCCTGCAAAGAAAAGGCGAGACTGAAATACTAAAACTTGGGAAAATAATAAAACGCGCGCGTCTTAGTAAAATAATAAAACACATCTTAGTAAAATAATAAAACGTCTTAGTAGAATAATAAAACATCTTAGTAAAATAATAAAACATCTATTTCTGTTAATATCATCGTATCGAAGCGTTAATTCGCAAACTTCATATAACATTTTTTCCGTTCTTTCTGCCACCTGGATTAAGCTCTCGCAGTTTGGTGGGAAAATCCCGGGTCTGAATGTCCAGCGCTTTTCCTCGCACGCTGGATTTCTAACGGAGAATTTCACGATACCAGAAACACGAAAATCACGTATTATGTGCGAAGCGAATCGACTACAATGGTTTTCGAGGCGAAATCATCCGGAGAACCAGCATTAATCAGCGCGCCGGTACGCTAAAGACTGGCATTAGCGGCAGGAATTCCACTAATATGACGTTCCTGGGTTTATTAGATTTCCGTTGAAGCAACGCGTACCATGCAGCCTGATTTTACGAGGATAGTTTCTCAGAAGGTCATCGCGGAGAATGCATAACACGTTATGGAATTCTGCTTTTTACCCGTCGCGCACGGAAATGGAAATTTCATCCCCCGGACCTGGTTGCCGGGTACCCGTAAATAGTTGCCCCCTTGAAATAGTAGGCTTTCATTAGCCCAGTTTCTTAAAATTAACATTTATTACGATTACATTGTGCGCTGCAAGTCTGCCAGTGCATCTATTAAACTGAATTTTAGACTTAGAAATTAAAACTTCGAAATTGGAACATATTTACGGATTTTTATTAATTCGTCTGATTGATTGAGATTGAAGAGATTGGTATAATCAATTAGCGTTAGAAAATAATTTTACCATTCAATTTTTATTTGGATAATATGTTAACAAATGATCGCTTTATCTAATGGTCACTTTAAATTTGGAAATCACGAGAGCTCGTTTAGAAAACTTTATTTTTTTCCGCGTAGAATAAAAAGCTGAAAATAAAAATATAGTTTTGCATTCGAAGAGAATACCCGGCTCGATTTTAATCCGAAATCTCGGGTAACCGTCTAATGTAGCAACAAGTACAATATATTCTTAACTATAATTTTACTGATAAGTTATCTTTTTCTATTTTACTAAAAAACCCCATGTACCGAATTTTGTACACCATTTTGCGAAAAGAAACGCCGCGATATTGACGTTGGGAAATTGATAGAATCCACGTGTGCTGCGCGCGAGTTATTAGAGTAAACAACCACGCCCCAGCCATAATAATATACAATACCTATGATCATCGGGTGTCATAACAATGTACATGTTTATTCGAATTTGCGCTAGTGCAGAGGTCCGTGCAGCGATTTATGAGAGGAAGAATGAGAAATTTGCTTTCGCCCTAACGGCATCAGTGTACAGAATATTAACTGAAACAACACGTCATAAATTCGGGATTTCGAGTTGCAGCATTTTGCGCGAAAATTCGCGTGCCCTTAGCATCGAAATCGTGGATGCATGTTGCAAAATTCACGGACAGTCGCGACGCGTAAACAATTTCATGTGCATTCGAGTTTTCTTTGAAACAGCATTTTTGATACTGTCGAGATTGTAAAATCAAAAGAATGGTCATATAATTAAAATCTCGAAATAAAACAGACTGTTTGCCTGGGTACCTAGGCTGCCAAAAAATTGTAAAGACTTTGGTTGCCTGGATCGGGGTTAAAGCTTCAAATGCATTACAAAAGAATGCTTCCATTGTGTTTGAAGAACGTAACATTTTGCATCTTTCGCGCGGCTTCAATTGCTGGCCGACCACAGAGAAAATTCTAAAACAAAGAGTAGCGGACTCTTAAACTGTTAATGCGTTAACGCTTGTTAACGCTAACGATTCTTGCGCGTGACCCACGTATGCACAGCCCTATGCACTGTGCACTGAGAAAATGCCCCGTACAATTGCGGAAACACTGCACAGTTTGTTCGCGGCAAAATTCGTGCACGCAAACGCATGCGACGTCGATAGAAAATATCGCCGAAACACGGCTGCATTCGCTTGTTGGTCGAAACTCGCAAATTTCCAAAATGTGCATAGAACAAGTCAGAAATTCCTGCACCCGGAGATACGTGCAATGCACGGTCAATTCTCCGTAGTATGCATTTATTTCGGTTCGAATGTTCATTTTAAATGGAATTGTGATGTACCGACGAGCGCGGATCGTTTACAGCGAACTAACATGGCGGCGATAGATATAACGTGAAATTACGTCGATAATAGTCGATCATAATTTCGGGGAAACGCTGAAATTATAACAGAGGTGTACGTATTTTTAAGCTGATTTAATATTTAGTCGACGGTAATTGATATTAATTTACAAAAATTACGTTGCAGCTACGCGTCCTTAATTGACGGAAAATTACGACGATAATAACTGCTCGTTAATTGGATATAGTATGTAACGTTGCAATACATGTATTTTAATCGATGTGATGTTAAGTCGATAGTAATTGATCGTAATTTCGAGAACGTAATATCACAGTGTATTCGCTCGATTTTAAGTGATGCACAATTGCGCCGACAATAATTGTTCATTAAAGATTTCGAAACGAAGAGGAGTCGTTACGTAGTTTCGAAATTGAAGGTGACACAATAATGATTCGGTAATTGCGATCATACGCCGACGTACATATTTGGAGGACCACTCGACAAATCGATGACGTTCAAACAGTCGTAACTACAAAAAAATAGTATCGCGATACATTCTACCTAGGCACATTGTAAAGCGTGGAATCTTCTCTTTCAGAATCTTGGATTATTATTTTTTAAATAATTTTATTTCGCGTAATATATGTTAATAAGGAGATGCCTTTCCGTTCAAATTTGACAACTCCAAGTGTCTTCATAAACAATGACAAATTCGAACGTCTCACAGTGCCGTCTAAAGTCGATTTTTAAAATTACTACTACTAAAAATTCTACGTAAATCAATGTATATTTTATCAGGAAACCCTATATTTCTATTTGTTTCTATTCGTTTTCATTGAATTATGCGTCCGAAAGTTCTTCGCTTTATAATGTCTGCTCTTCAATTAATGTAATTCCTTCTTCTCCTTCTTCCTCTTCATCCTCCTCTCTTGCTCCTCCTCTTCGCCATCATCATCTTCTTCTGATTCCTGTTCTTTTATAATTGATATGCAAGTATAAAAGCAAGTATAATGTTTCCCTTAGATATAAGTTTTTATTTGCAATAACTTTTTATTTGCAATCGGTCTCGTACGAGATATCGGAGGATCCGAAGTAATCAAAAGTCTATTCAACACATCGATATCACGTGATTTCCTCAGAAAATTTTCCCGTGAGACCTTCTTTGTAACGACGAAGGTGCTATCGGCTGCTTCTTCTGATAGTCTTCCAATAATCAATTTTCAATAATTAATGGTCCGTGAATGAGTATCTTGTGCATAGTTGGAGACATAGGGTATCGCGAGTGTAATTTAACATACTGCTTTGCAGTATCCATAGCGAATGTTTCGGATATATTTAAAACTATTTTCCAACCATTTGAGACAGTTTTTAATATGATTTTAAGTCAGCCCGGTTATGTTAGACGATTGAAAATATCAACAAACTTTATGACGTGATGCACTCCTCTTTAAGAGACAGATTCTGCCCTCGAAACACCGATTTTAGTAAAAGTAGCTCACATCGTCGGAAAGTAGAAATCTCAAACTTTAAAACGGTATATTTTTCATTAAATGTGGATGAATATTAACGAAGTTATGGGAGTTTAAAATCAAGTTACTTTTAAAATAGTCGTGACCGCACTTTTGGGACAAATACACCATTTTACGTCTCTAGAAACATTGACAAATTTTTTTAAAAAACATAGATTTGAAGTTTCGAATCTCCTCTTCCCAACTGCATCTTCAAATTTCCTGTACAATTTTGCCAGAAGCTTTCATCGAGCTTCCAATGAACCGTGCAATGCCTTAATCTTACATTATCCTAATGCCGACAGACTTCTAATTCGAGGCTCCATAAAACATTGCAAAAAATCCTGCATCAATCTTTAAAAGGCTCGTTGTACGAATGCGACTCCGGTCTTCGAAATCGCGTTGGCTCCAGGTCGCGAAAGCAATTTAATTCGCACCTGGCGTTCAAATCAATTTTTCGAAAAATAAAAACTACGAGACGCGGTCACGGCGAAACCATGAAATTCCGCAGGAACGGGAACGCGAAAAAAAAAGAGAAAACAGAAACGGTAAAATTCGCATACGAGCGCAACGTGCACGTATCGCGAAGCGCAAAGACACCGAGCACAGTGGAAAATGTTTGCCGCCCGGGGCGTTAATATTTCTCAAGAGCGTTGTGACCCAATGCCGCCCACGCGAAGCTCTCTGGCAGCGAGCTAGGAGAAAATTCAAGAAACCGATCCAGATACGTCCGATCGGTTCGCCAATTTTCGTATTCCCTGGGAATTGTTCTGGTAGCAGGCGTGCCAAAGCCTCCGCTACGTGCCGCTCGAAACAATAACCCGGGCCGGTTAAAAAGGGGAGGGTGCGGCAGGGGACGGGGCGATGGGGTGCGCAAAAGTACCAGTGCACTCTGTATTCCGTTGTCGTCCGTGCCGGCCGTAAACGATTTCCAGATCGCGCGAATTTGTCATACAGTTGGCACGGCGGCGCGCGTTATCGCCGGGTCACGGTTTTCCGCCGGAACACGCGAACAGTCGCGATAAAAGTTCCGTCAAAGGCGGCTGAAACAAGGACAGTTAACGCCGGCACCGCTGGTTATCGCGGCGAGGTGTACGCGTGAAAGCCGTCAAAGGACCCCGCCGGACACCTTCGCTCTCTTCTTTCGTGCCGGAGACGATGGAACTCGCATTTCCCCTTGCCGTTCCCGCACGAATAACGTCCTATGCTCGACCGACCGCTGATACCGAGTTGCTCGATGCTGTTCCCGATACTTTTGTCGCGCACGGAGATTTTCCACCGTGATAGTTGTGTTAGCGGGGCCGGTTATTGCGCAATGACCGATTGCTGTGCCTTTCGTTTCATTTTATATTTGTCGAATTAGACGTGTTCGATTTTTTCATTCAAAATTAAACGAAAGGAAAGAATATAAAGAATTATGAAATGTAATATAGCTCGTTTTTTTCGAAAAATATAAAGTTAAAATTATGTCAGAGAATAAATCGAAGGCACGGCAATCGGTCGCCGCACAGTAATCGGCACTACTGCCCTACGGAGAGTTTCCTATGGTCGCCAGTTTAAGTCTCTTATTAATCTTTAGACTGTTGACATTTTACTACTAAAAATATAATATTCTTTCTCGGAATATTTATACATAAATCGGTTTATTATGTCGTCTGGAGTATTCCAGGTGCTGTTTTTATGCAGATATACTTTGTTACTTAAAAAGAATTGATTAACTTTTGTTCGGAACATTTTATTGTCAGGTCGGAATTGATTGAAAAATCGTGGCGACAGTTATATAGGACACCCAGTGTGTAGATCGCCTTGGAATGAATTGTTTAACTGTGAAACGCATTCAAGGGATTCAAATATTGTAGGTTAGGATCATCGAGCTTTTATTGTAGGTGCAGCAAATTCTCCACAATTGTCCCAGAGCTTGTAAACAAAAATGGATAACTTTGGAAGAGGGGATACGATAATATATTAATATTAATAAATTAATATTAATATATTAAAATAATAATAATATATTATAATAATATAATATAATATAATATAATATAATATAATATAATATAATATAATATAATATAATATAATATAATATAATATAATATAATATAATATAATATAATATAATATAATATAATATAATATAATATAATATATTATAATAATATAATATAATATAATATATATGATAATAATAATAAATTATAATAATTTAATATAATATAATATATACTCGCATTATAAATGTTATATATTTTCATAGTTAGCGATTTATAGTTACCGATTTCACTGTTCCTCTCCCGGACCTGTCCTACAGTTTTCAATTTCGGCGGAAGCTTTCATTGCTTCAGGTTTAGAACCATGTCGAATTGAAAGAAAACGAACGCGGGCCGTATTCTTTTGTGTCGGTTTAATCAAGTTGCTAAAGCAGTAGAGTGAGAAAACCGTCAAAGACGTCCGCGTTGTAGGTCAAAATGGTCCTTCTTAACCATTCTTTGTGAATTCCACTATGCTTTGACTCGCTCCCAGATTCCATTGAAATAAGACAATGTGTCGGAAATATTCGGTTTTTCACAATTTGACACTGCACGGTGCTCGGCTTGGTGAAGCAGAAACTCCGTACTAAATGAAAATGTTTAACACGCGTCGGAAAATGGAAAAATTGGACTGCGTAGAATGACGTGAAATGTATAAATATTAATGTCTGCGTCCAGAACTTATGCAGCGACTTAATGAGTTCATTTTTGGAATGGTAATGCTTCGCCTTCGTTTATTCTGCTTTAATTACAAGTTGAAACAGTGGCAAAGAAACAAAGTGACCAACATTATCATAATATTAACATGAAATTAACATGGAACTTGGCATGTCATTTTGAGGGGACATCGACGGTACGATAGTCTTCTAGACAAAGCGAAAACAAGTAGTTTCGAAGTAACATAACGATCGCACTAATAGTGCGATTGCTAAATGCAATTGAATGCTAAATGAAATGCTGCTAAAAATTAGCAATGTATTAATGCTGTTATGGGCTCACGTAAAAAACTTGAGAAAACGTAATTTTTAAATCTTCTTATCATTCCAATGTATTGCAATCTAGAAAACTTGTTACATACTAAATTCATAGAAAACTGGTCAATCTAACATTTAAAAAAGAATGCAAATCCTTTGAACGAATTTTAAAAACGTTATTCCGATTGAAAACGACAAAATTGGATTTATTTAATCTTCGTACGATTTCTATGATAATCTAAATGCAGAATCTTATCTCTCCGCAGAGAAACATTTTTCTAACATCAGAAATTGTCAGAGTAAATATCAGGAATCATCTCACAATGTAAAACCAAAATCATGCTCTCGCACTCGGATGAATCCGCAGAATTATTCCAAATAAAAATCATTAGTCCATAAATACAATCATTGTGCATGCAGCAAAAAAAACCGCGAATTAGAAACTTTGGCGCAGGAAGTTCTCCAAGGACCGCCTAGCATAAGTATATATAAGTAACATTTTTCTAACATTAGAAATTGTCAGAGTAAATATCAGGAATCATTTTACAATGTAAAACCAAAATCATGCTCTCGCACTCGGATGAATCCGCAGAATTATTCCAAATAAAAATCATTAGTCCATAAATACAATGATTGTCCATGCAGCAAAAAAAACCGTGAATTAGAAACTTTGGCGCAGGAAGTTCTCCAAGGACCGCCTAGCGTAAGTATATATAAGTAACATTTTTCTAACATTAGAAATTGTCAGAGTAAATATCAGGAATCATCTCACAACGTAAAACCAAAATCATGCTCTCGCACTCGGATGAATCCGCAGAATTATCTAAATAAAAATCATTAGTCCATAAATACAATCATTGTCCATGCAGCAAAAAAACCGCGAATTAGAAACTTTGGCGCAGGAAGTTCTCCAAGGACCGCTTAGCACAAGTATGCGAAAGGACAAAAAGGAAGCTTCGAATTCATTGACCGGTGTCACTCCGGCCACTAATGGGTTCCAACAAAGACAATATTATTATAGTCAATAACACAACGCGCTCGCATTTGTTCCAAACGAATTACCGGCGCAAACAGAGAGGGAATTGAATGCAATTGTCGCGTGTGACTGCATTTGTGTGTCAGCCAACGGTCCCGCTATTCCTTTATCCGTCGCGAGCAAACAAATGGCGGCGGCGTCGGCGGCGTCGGCGGCGGCGTCGGCATTAAATAATCGGGCGTCGCAAGAATATCTATCGTAATACGGTTGAACTTCCCAATGAAACTCCGCTCTCCATTTAATTAGTCGTTCCACACGTTCTTTTTTTTCCTCGTCGGCCCGGCAGTTTTTCGCGTCGCGCGCAACAGTTCCGCGCCGCGTGTAACGAGTCCGAAGGGTTTTCAGCCGGCGCGGCGCAGCCGGCCTGACACAACAAACTATCGCGCGCCTAGTGGTCCTCGTTAATCGTGTTATTTGTCCGCTAATTAAGCGTGCAATAAATTCGTACGAGAACAGGGAGCAAGGCTTTATTGGGAGCGGCAGCCGGCGGCAGCGGCGGCGGTCGTATCCCGTTCATTTTACACGCTCTCTCGCCGGTGCCTTTCGCCGATTTACTCTTCGAGCCGCCGTTCTGGCCGCCCTTTTTTTCCACGTGGACGTCTCTATTTTGCCAGGAATGGCCCCTAATTTCATCTCGGAACGCTCCAATAAACCTCTGTCACTTTTATTCGGGGCGCAGAAATTCATTTGGTACCCGTCGTCCCAAATCAATTTACCAGTTGTCCGTTCCTCCTAATTATTAGACTGTGAACATTTCCTTCCGGTCTGGAAATCACGGTAAACAGAAGTTCGATAGAAAGTCGGTACAGTCGTTTAAACCGATTAAAGGGTTTATTAAAGTCTTTGGATTCGAAGCCGTTTTAATAGCAAATCCAAAATTGATTTTCTGACTTTGAAATTCGTGCTTTTCTCGGCAATTCTTCAAGTTAACCGTTGCAAAATAGCTTCTACAATTTGTCTAATCGCTCCCATTCATCTTGAATACATTTTCTTTTTTAATTAATACTTTAGTTTATTTTCTTGAAAAATACAGCGAGCAGAGAAAACGATGCTGGGAAGAAAGTATTTGGCCATTCAAGTTTGCACAAAGGCGATTTATATACATATATATATTATTATATATTATATTATTTTATTATTTTTATTTATTTTTTATTTATATTATATTATTTTGTATTATATATATATATATATTATATGTATTTTATATTCGTAGTGTCCATTATTTTAATACGTTTTTAGGTGCGTATATGGCTGTATAACAAGTGCTCATGCTATTTTTATACAATTTCCCATTTTATTGATGAAAATTTTCCTCGTGATAATTTGTTGCTTCTTCATTGTATTAATATCTCTACATTGTTCACAAAAGACTAATTGATAACAATCATCGTTATATAACACGAGACCTTGCACAAGAACTTTAAATAACGAAGAACAATAGCATATAAAATCGTGTGCATATACGTGCGCAAGAAACGCGAGGAAAGAGATCAATTTTAGAAATCTTTTATAAATCAACGCATATTTGCATAATTTTTTTATATAATCTTATATCTCTTAAATAAATTTTTAAACATAAATTTATACGAACTTTTTTCATCTATTTAACCCGAGTAACGCATAATATAAATTTTGTCTCAAACTTTTTGGACACCCTGTATTCAAATACCTGTGAAGTAAGTGTAGGAATGAATTTCACGAGAATGTTCAAGTACACGAATTTTATTAAATTATACTTGCGCAGACATTATATTAGACATGTGTTGAAGTATTTAAACAGTGTCAAGTTTATTTCTGAACCTTTGCCGCTGGATGTTCCAATTACTCCAGAATTCTGTTCATTAAATTCTGAAAACGAACCTCGCCTTAACTGAATTTTTGCACGCGCTAATTAGCAACATTTTAAAATGTTAAAAATGTTAAATGCTCTGTTAAAGAATTCTCAACGGAAGCTCGGGATCTCGACAAATGTGTTCGCGGAGCAAGAATAAGATTAAATCAGTGATTTAATTAACATCCAGTCGATCCGTTCTAAAAATCGCGGAAATAATTGACAGTGCTGGATGCTTCAAACGCAACAATCGTATCAGCCGCGGGTTCCTTCCAGCGATCGCCAGGCATTACCCACCTGCAATACTAATTGACGTAATTACAGCGAGCTGCGACTAGCAATTACAGAAAGTACCCAGCAATCGAGTTAACAGTTACATTCGAGTCATCATTAATGCAAAGTCAGATTACATTGCGTCCTACATTGACGTCGATCAATATTGTTGGTGCCGATTATTACTGCCGATCAAACTTGCTTTCGTCTAATTCCACATCGAAACGTGCAAACCGGATTTCAATGTGATCAATGCGTTTAAGAGATTAATAGATATCATTGCAGAAAATCTGGGCACCCCAATGACATTTCGTACGCATTGTCTGAAAAGTATTTACCTAAAATAGATGTAATAATTTCAAGAAAATTGTACGTATAATATTTATCAATACTTCGACGGCCAGAGTCACGCACGCGTGACTTCGCGAAAATTTGAATTATACAAATCGATGCAGCGTAACTTTTTCAAGAATGCGTCATAATTATATTATTAACCAAATTTGTCCTGTTTATATTATTAATGAGGTATATCATAACTGCACTATTTAGAAAATGTATTATAATTACATGCGACACCGGCATGTATAATGTGACAACAAAACGCATTTTTAAAATTTTCTTCGTAAGCTCAGATAAAAGAGTTGAGAAACATCATTTTTTAATGTTTTTATTATCCCGACCAATTGCAATTCGGGAAAAGAATTCTTTAGCAATAATCTAATAAACTAATCGCTTTAACATCCGAAAACAGTTTAGATCGCTTCGTCCAATTATGAAAAAAGTTATTACGTTTTAAAACATGTGCGATAACATTTATGACTCACTGTAAATAATACCTACTAATAATACTAACAATAATATTCCAAATCCTTGCAAAAAATTGTACAATATTTAGAGAGTAGTTCCGTTCAGCGTTGAATTTGTATTATTAAACTTTTCTAATATTCAGTTCGATTTTGAAGTTTTAGGCTGAAAGTTTCCTACTCGCGGCAGCTATAAATGGCAACTAAACCAACTCCGATAGTTGCCGATAGCGCCCCTAAACTGCCTGAAGACGGACTAATGGAACCATATCGATATCGGTTTGTCTGTACGAATTTCCTGCACGAAGAATGGCTGTTCGCCGAACCGTGCGTTCTTTTTTTTTGTTGTTGCCTATCACGGGCAAGACAACGACAAAAACGCGTTATCAATGTTTCAGTGTCCCGCGCTCTGAATCCGTCGGCCCCGGATGGCAGCCTGCATTCGCAGCGACGAATCCGCGATTCAGTCTGCATAATGCAATAACGTCTCGGCGAACGAACTCCGGCTCGCAGCCAGTGTACAAATGAAACGGAAACAAAGGAATCGGCCGCGAGTATTTTCCGTCTGCAGTCACCGACGGGGGTTGATAGACAGAGAGAGGTGCATAGTGAGATAGAGAGAGAGAAAGAGAGAGCGAGAGAGAGATGGGACGTGAGAGTGGACACGAATGAGAGAACAGGACAGGAAAAGAAGAACGGTGAGAGGAAGGGAGAGAGAGAGGAGAAGAAAGGGAGGGTTGGATGGAAAGAGAAAAATGGAGCGAGGAAGATAGAGAGGACAAGATAGAGAGAGAACAATGAAGAGAGAAAGGGAGTGAACGAAAGGGTGAGAGAGAGAGAAATAGCAAGAGAGAGAAATAGAGAGAAAAGTGTTAAGAGAGAGAGAGAGAGAAATTGAGGGAGAAATGTTAAGCAAGAGAGAAAGAAATGGAGGGAGAGAGAGATAAAGAGTCAAGAAAGAGAGGGAGAAAAAGGTATTAAGAGAGAAGTGAGAGAGAAAAAGAATGTTAAGAGAGAGAAACATAGAGATAAAGAGAAGTAGTAGGGGTGGGGAATCAGGCAAGAGGCACGACACTCGAAACTCACCCCTGAACAGAAACACCACACCCCCTGCGGACCGAGGGGGCGCCGCATCGCTTGTTGCAGCACTGCAAAGCCGGCGAATTATTTAAAAAGGCTCGTTATTGTTCCCGGATTCCGCCAAACCACTGCGGAACCGCCCGCGGCTAGAGACGTCACGGTTAGAGAATTCTTCCGCGTGAGAAACACGCGCGTTTACGGATTCTTATTGTCCAGTGCTCGGCACTTTTTTTCTCCTCTTTCTCTCGAGTTGATTCTTCGAAGGCCCTCGGCCAACACAGATCGCTGCGGCTCGAAATTTTCGAGCACCCTCTCCGTCCTAGCCTGTTTTTATTGTCGCATTGTTATTCGCTTTCCTCGAGAATAAGCACGTTTAATTGCCGCCTTTGTCCCCCCGCAAACAATTAGCTACTGTTTCGGCATTACTATGGATCGGATTCCCCGAAAATTCCTGTCTTACTCCGTCGCGACCGTTCGCAGACGTTGAATGTTCTTCGAAGTCAGATCTGTTTATGCGATTCTGTGAATAGAGATGTTCGCGGTTTCTGTGCCTGTCACTCTAATCGTAGTACTATTTGTCTTCGATTATAATTAGCTACTGCTTTGACGACGATTTCCTCGATTCAAGCGGATTTGCGCGGTCCTGTGAATGGAAATGCCTGTCGTTTTACATGCACTAATTACTGGGTATTGTTTGTGCTCTGATATTGGTGCATTGGATGTTCTTGGTTTGCGAGATCTACGAGAGGCATTTTTTACATCTCCGTTATGGGCTCGGATAAAAAAGTTAAGAAACGAGAGTTCTCTATTTTTTTTTGTCACTCCAAGTAACAACAAAATTTAAAAAAAGGAAGACATTTTGGTCATCGTCTAGTAGACTAGTCCCGCTGTCATCTAAAAAAAATTCAAGTCATTTAGTTATTGTAATAAATTAATAGTAATTATATGTTAATAATTATAAGTTCAAACACAACATGAATGAAAATATGAACATAATTATATGTTCATAGTAAAATATTGTAATAAAAAGATAGTTATTGTCATAAAGTTATTGCGTTGTAAATGGTGTACGAGCTGGCATTATTGTACAGAGTGTCCCGAAATTTTGCAGAAAATGTTCGACGTATAGTAAAAATTTCAAGAACAATTTAATCTCCTCTGCTTTGAATCCATTAATCCATAATATATGACTCGTTACAGTTACCCATACCAATGTAAATATTAATTATAATGTACAATATAAGTCTTTACATAATTAAGTAGAGTTAATTGTAAGCCGTGTGGTCGATAACGATCACGCGGTTAATACGACCACGCTAAAATGAACGAATATATAAATCAATTAAAGAATAATTTATTTCTGAAATAAAATAAAATTTTTCTAATTTCTAGAGTTTCCTTTCTAAAGCATGTGTACGTTTGAAACGCAACAAATAAATATTCTCTAGTTATTGGTTAAAAGTTATTTTGTGTTTTATTGCCCATGCTGAATTTTTTATTATTTGTAGTCAACTGAAAAGGAATATAAAATTTATCCAAAAAGCACTCGCTTCCGGTAAAAATAAATATATATAATAAATATATAAATAATATAGATAAATATAAATAAATATATAGATATATATCAAAAATATATAAATAATATAGATAAATATAAATAAATATATAGATATATATCAAAAATATATATAATATATATTTATATATAATATACAAAATGTCGGTAGGTTTAGCGTTGAGTAAAATACTTTAATTTCACGTCATCTTTTTAGTCTGTTGGCATGGCAGTCAAAGTGTGAACGCGGCCGATATGTCAACAATACAAAAATCAATATAGAACAAGAGCACCTATCGATTTGTATTCCGCCACAGTGAACGAAGGCGGCAGCTTAAATCAGGCCAACAATCGCTGACAGACGTCTGCGCTTGGATCGGTATGTGGTCGCTCTCAGAATCTCGGCATTGTGCTTCGGTTCCCGGCGACTCGTCGCGTGGCATATTAATTAATCCGCTAATTATTAAACTAATTGCCGGACTTAATTGGCCGGTGAGAAGCCCGGCGAACAGAGGGAAAGAACGAGAGCCGAGGACAAAGAGAAAAAGCCGAAGCCCCGGCTCCGAGTGCCGGCTGGTCGATGGTTTTGCTTCCGGCCGTGCCTTAAAAGGCCTGTCAAGCCTGTCATAATACTATGTAGATCCTTGTGTTTTCACTGTTCGAGCCGGTAATGCTCCACTACGGCGACAACAAAAGGAATCAAGTCCTCGATGCGATCGCATCCGGCGATCCTGCTGAATGCGAGCCGAGACGACGTAAATTAAAAGTAGCTGTAACACAGTTCAACAAATCAAAACCTTTTTTTTTGTCCTCCAGCAACCATTGAGTGATTCTTGTAGAGCGTCAATTCCGAAACACGAATCCGAAAATCGAATTGCTGTATCGTTTCCAGTTTTCATAAAACAGCACGTTTTTTTCACGCGAATTCCTTTCACTCGAATTCCCGGAACACTGCTCGTAATATAACAACATAACTTTTTTTAATTTTTACATTTAAAAATTGACTTTTCTTTAAACATAATCTGTTTAAAGATTCTGATTAAAATGAGTCCAAACATGACATAATTTGGACAAATATTTCTGATTAAAGTAAAATCAAACACGATACAATTTCGATTACATTTATTCACGCAATACTTTTTTGTTTATTTATTAAGCTATGAAACCGTTACGTTATTAGCGTACTTAATACTTATTGTGTAATTCATTCGAGTCTATTATCGCTGTGATTATATAAGTAAAATACAATGTTATATTATATTAATAATAACTGTACATTAAAAAGCTGCATTGACATTGTGCATAATTAGGTAAAATTATATTCTACATTAAATTGTTTTGTTGCGTATCATCCTTGGAATTTTCCAGTATCGTAGCCTGCGGTGATGGTATTCCTGTATTTCCTAATAAAAAAGAGTGACTAGTCGACTCTTGTCCGCCGCATCTGCAACCCATTCATCCAGTTTCGAGGAGCTCGTATCTAACCTGTGTCGTTCTTCCTCGACGTTCGAGCATCCTTACTCCAAGACCTCTTAAAATTTCAGGGTTAGTGGAAAAAGTACAGTAAACAGTTTCTTCACACTCTCCGTTAAACGTGTAGACTCGTTCCACCGAATCTCCGTCGAATCATGGCATGGAATTGTAGTCGAATCGTCGCTGGCTCCCCGGAATCGCAGTCGAATCGTCGCTGGCTTCCCGGAATTGCAGTCGAATCGACGCTGGCTCCCCGAAATCGCAGTCGAACCGAGAGGCCCGAATAGCATAACTTCACTGATATCTTCTTTTGAACGACATACATACCTTCTTCAACGTTGCCTTTAATATTTTTCTAATGGTTTTTTTTGTTATAATTACAATTTGTGTAATGAAATAAAATAAGTTACTTGCTAAGTATATAAGGTCTAATGTATATGAAGTCTATTCTATCCTGCGGTAGAATAAATCATTTACTAAGATAGAATAGAACTAAATCATTTACAAAGATGAACAAACTTTAAAGTCGATTTTCTCAAAAACGGAGCACCAGATAAACAAATTTTATACCAAATTCTTTTTCTTATTTTTTCACATTGAATCACCCCCTGCTATAAATTTCAGCCCACTCTGTATAAGTTACCAAAATCTATAAAGAGTATTTGTTAAATTTTCGTTCCAGGTTATGAGCTAAAAAACTTAAAATATCAGTTCTTTGGGGCGTTCCAAGCAATAGAAGAATTAAAAAGAAATTATTGCGTTTAAAAGGTGTCCGAATACTTTTTGCTAATGGTAGTATAGTAATATTATATTATTATTATATTATATTATTATTATATTATATTATTATTATAATATTATTATTATATTATATTATTATTATAATATTATTATTATATTATATAAATTAGTAATATTATATTATTATACTAGTTGAAAGAAACGGTTATCAAATAAAACTTCATTTTTCCTTCCATTAATTTTAATAACTTCAGAAGTATACAATAGTATCTTAAAATAAATAAACATAAATTAATGTACACCACCCACGTCTCTGTCATAAATGAATAAAATCCGCAGTGCAGTTAAGGCTGCAATCTGTGTCGAAATCGCAGATTCCATGATAATTAGACACCATAATAATTAATTAACGAAATCCCAGCTAAATTTTTAACAACTGCGATTACATTTCATGTACGCTGAAAACGAGTTAATTAAATTCGACCGCGAATGTTTTCGTGCACGTGAAATCCAGTGAAACATGCCTAGATTTCGTTCAAACTTTCCAGTTAACCTACATGCGAGCATAATACACTTTTAAGAGTGCTTGACATCCTGCATATAATGGACGCATGCATTTTTTACAGATGCACGTTGAAACTACGAATTGCAACGCAGTCTCTTGGTATTGGGACCGACCAATTTTTACCAAGAGGCAATTTTATACACAACTCTCGTTAGAATTCTGCTGTGAATCATGCAACATTGTGAGTCGTGCAACATCCTTCACACGTTATTATTTTGCGGTATTGTACAAAATTGATATTGCAGTGATATTAAAAACTGTGTTGGCTATAGATTATTTTTATACAGAAAATTTTAGTTAATAGGTTAGGTTAGGATCTCTAGGACGTAAGGAACTAGATTCACGTTGATAGGGAACAAATGAGTAATTAACTCATCGAGCGAAAAATGGGATCACTTATTGCACATAGTAAATAAATGATCAAAATTGAAACTGAAAACGAAAATTCAAATAAATAATCACAGTTTCGTATTTCCATAATTTTAATGCGTTTCACCAATACAATTAATATTATTACATCGTATCTACAACGATTTTTATTTTAGCGTATATTGATCTTCATTCGTTCAGCATTTTCTTTCATAAATAAACAATTAACTGTATTTACATAAAAAAAATTTAATACGTCTTATTCGATAAATATAATGTCAATTATGGTTGAGACTAAACCAAAGACACGTTAATTGGCTACACCACAGTGTACCTGGTACCACTACCCTATTCATGTTAGATGAGAGCTGTTCAATTGAACAGGATACAGTTGATCCCGATTATTCGGGCTAAGTACGTTCCGAATAATAGAACGGTTCCTTAATTATAATGCCACTTCTCTACGTTATCGATTGGTGCAGCAAATCGTTTTGAATATGTGTACCAGTTGGGTTAGATCGAGCCAATTGTGAAACACATGTCAAACGTGAATCATATTTGGATAATAGAGAATTACAGTACTGTATTCACTTCCGAAGGATCGAAAATATAATAGAAATTCGCTCGAAATTCGACAAGAACATCCACGTTTCTAGAGATAATTAATCCCATAATTAATCCATAATTTATACAATAATAAATATAATAATGAATATAATAATAAATTTAATAATAAATTCAATAATAAATATAATAATAAATGTAATAATAAATACAATAACAAATATAATAATAAATATAATAATAAACATAATAATATATATAATAATAAATGTAATAATAAATATAATAATAAATATGATAATAAATGTAATAATAAATATAATAATAAATATGATAATAAATATAATAGTAAATATAATAATAAATATAATAATAAATATAATAATAAATACAATAATAAATATAATAATAAATACAATAATAAATATAATAATAAGTACAATAATAGATATAATAATATAACAATAAATAAATATATAAATATAATAGTACACCCATAATCATAATTTCAAGCAACTTAAAATTTCATATATGAAGATTTCACACATAATCCACCAAATCGACAGTAAGTTGCTGTATCCCCGGACATGAAATTGTTCCACCTACTTCCCGATGGTTTAACTTTGAGCATTCGGCGGTCGGAAGACTGCGAAGAAAGAAACCTCGGATCTCAAGGCTCGTATTGCCGGGTTCGACGACCCCCTATCAGCCGGCCGGCGGTTTGAAGCGCAGCGTCGCGGGGCTCATCAATAATCGAGAATCTCGCAGGGTTCCGCCGGTCTAAAATATTCCGGCGTGGGTAAAAAGCGCGGGAAGAAGCTGAAGTTTCAGCGGCCGCGTCGCCGGTGGAGGAGCGTCGCGCACGATGTCAACAATCTCCCGACGAAAAACGTTGAATGCCACGTTCACGTTCAATTAGTTGGACGACGTAAATGATGAGGGATGGTTGCCGGCGGGGCGCGAGGGAGGTGGAGGAGGAGGGTTCGTCGCAGCGGCTAAGAAACAGCCGCGCGTGCTCGTTAGACGCGATTTAAACCGCGTTCCGCATAGAACGTCACCGAGACGGGCCTCCGTTGCGACGGGAAACGGTACGCGCGGGACGGAGAGGGAGCATCGTTAAGCACGCGTGTGTGCACTGTTTAAATGCGAGTTGATGAAACGCCGTCTTCGCGAGGAGCGGAGCGGAGCCGAGCGGAGCGGAGTCGTCGGCGACGCCGAGAAACTTACGCCGGCTGGCCACTTGACATCCCGACCCGCCCACATCTCGTAAACTGCTCTCTACAGGCCTTCCCACAACCGGTCAAGAAATTTCAAGCAATTCCCACTCATCTTTGGGCCCCGTCTCCAACGTATAATCCTTTCTCCCCCCTCCCCCCTTATGTCTTCCCTCCGTCACCCCTTTTCTGACCGCTCGCGTTAAACGACGTAATTGATGGCTCACCGAATGAACAACTGCGGGACGCCAGCGCAACATATTGTTAAATAAGACTCGGCGAATCAAGCCACGGTTAGGGGATCTCGCTCGGCTCTCTTGTTAACACGCGGTTTTCCTGTATTTACGCACCGACTGATTCCGCCAACTGCTTTGGCAATTCGCGCTGATGAGTTTCGAGCGCTCTGCTAGCGACCGAGAAAATGTTGTTGCTGCTAAAGATCTTTAGGGTGCTTTCGCTGGTGGATGGAATCATTGTTGCTGGGGCTTTTATCGTAGAGGATATTTTTCTGGTTAACGTCTCTTCTTTAACCCGAGAAAGATAACCTACGTCGCAGAGGCGCCTGCGAAAGACTGTTGATTTTTGTTAATTTTTCATAGAGGTCTAGTGATTTAAGTTTAAAATTACTTAAAATATAAAAAAATATAATATAAATGCATTTTATTTTTACAATAATGCCAAACCTTTAAAATGACTAGATTAACTTAAATAAATATCCATTGTTAGTATAAAATTGACGCCTTAGAAAAGCATGCGCCTCTGAAGCGTATGGTTATCTTTTACGTACGTTGTCATATGGTTATCTTTCTAGGGTTAAAGTTAAGTCTAGTTATGTTGAAATCCCTTCTTTCTTATTTTTCTACTGTTACTGTTGGGCGCTTTTTCACAGAGAATATCGGATTTAGGATTATCGTGATCACTGACTTCTTATCTTCAAGCATTTATGGTATATGCTAGTTTTAAGAACGCACTTAAACGCGCATATCAAGAAAATTTATTGTACTTTTATCCTGTGTTCACCGGAAGGAGTTCTCCAATTTCTGTAAGAAATCGTTTCTTCGTTCAGGTTTTTATAAAAGAATCCATGTAACTGGGAATTTGCGTTGAGATCCGCAGTCTAGGATAGCGGAGCCGGTTACTGTGCGGTGCGACCAAATTTATGTGCCTTTAGCTTGTTGTCGGGCTTAATTAATCCTTTGCACTCGAGTGACGACTCTCAGGCACCACTAAAATTATTAATTCATGTTCCAAGATAATATTTATATTAATAAAGTTTAAATTTAAAAAATTGTTAAAAGTACCACTGTCATCACAAGTCATCGCAAGACTCAATTTCATATGCATAAAATGCGCTTTGCCAGATAAAATGGAAACGCTATAAGTCAGAGAAATTATTTATGATTTACAGTTAAAATGGCTTCGAGTGCAAGGGGTTAATTTTACATTTACCGAATGACATATAATCAATTTTCGTATTCTTTCATTTTGTTTATCTTTGAATAAAAAGATTTAACATATTTAATTCGATAAATATAAAGTTGATAAAATAAAGCGAAGGCGTCGAAAATTCAATGTCTTAAATCTTTCGAGATTGTTCTCAATTATCATCATTATTCTTTCATTTTGTTTATCTTTGAATAAAAAGATTTAACATATTTCATTCGATAAATATAAAGTTGACAAAACAAAGCGGAGGCGTCGCAAATTCATTGTCTTAAATCTTCTGAGAGATTGTTCTCAAAAGATAAACAAGATAAACAAAATGGGAGAATACAAAAATTGAATATGTATCACTCGATAAATGTAAAATTAACCCTTTGCACTCGAAGCCATTTTAACTGTAAATCATAAATAATTTCCCTGACTTATAGTATTTCCATTTTACATGGCAAAGTGCATTTTATCGTGTGTTACATAATATATGAGCCGTTTATTTTGAAAGTGGCATAAGTCACTTTGGCAAAGTGGCAAAAATATAAATTTAAAAGTGGCAAAAATCGAGTTCATGATAACACTAATTACAATTGAACGGTATCTTTTCATTAAAAAAAAAAAGTGACTTATGCCACTTTCAAAATAAACGGTTCATATATAGTGTACATAATATATATATTGTTACAAAACATGCGGCGTTTTTCCTTGCAGCCACAGTTATCGATCATTGTGCAAACAATTACCCAAAAATTCAATCTGCGCGTCGAAGTGTAGAAAGAAGGTCCGGCAAGGTCAATTGGAGTTCGTCTAACAACTTCCGCAGCAGTTCATTCCCAACATCTGCCAGAATCGATAGCAATAACGATCGTATCGTGTTTAACACCGTGTCGCAGATTCATTTCGTCGAAACATCAGGTTTCCGCGCACACGATCCAATGAAATAGTTATCTGGCTCGAGGGTGGCGGGGGTGTGTGCATGCGACTGGCATTCTGTCAAACTTTATCGTGGGCAACGTAAACGGCGGACTCGCGCGAATATATCAGCGGCGAATATTCGGCGCGATACCGCGATCTGTACACTGTGCATTATTGTGCTCGACGAAAAAATAAGGTTATGTTCTACTCGATGTATTATATTTCGTTATTGCTTACACAATTTAGCACTGGGTTCGCGGACCACTAAGATCAACGGTTTTATACCGTTTCATAAATACAACGAGCACGTATTTTGTTCAGGTTTTTAGCAATTTTCATCGAGATGTACGCCCAGTGAAACTAATTCAACGAATAAAATCCCGATAAATATATCTTCACGATTTCACGCAGAAATGTGTGTTAGAAATAACTGTAAATCGTGTCTTATCTTATGTAACATACTGCTAAAATAGCTAATAATAATAAACTGCTATACTGCTAATATATTGCTATACATAGCGATTTATAAATAACGATTTGCATAACCAGTACATACTGATTTGAGTAAAGAAGCCAACGTTGCGACGAATCGTAATTTCGGCGGTGGTTCGTCGACGATTTGCTGCATTCGGAGCCAATTAAAAATCACCGATCTGTTGAATTAATCATAAAATAAATTCGGCAGAATATACGGAACTGTTGGGAGACGATTTTGATGTCATTTTGTGGCAAAGTTTTGACTGACAAATTCATTTTTCAGTACGATTACGTCGTCGCAGTTCACGCATCAAGACAATCGAAGCAACGATTAGATGACAAAGATATTAGGGTTATTTTTTGTAATTTGTCGGTCATTTATCGAAGCAGAAACTTCGAGTAATTTCATTTCATCAATACCTAATCGAACTTTTGAAGTTATTCCAGAAAGATGACGATTATACTAAATATTGATTACGAAATGCAGAAGAAATTTTTGTTAATCTTCATGTCATTTACTAAAAAAACGTGTGGCTTAATGGAAATTTTGCACTTGGCTTTCAGTGAAATACACGATCTTATGTCTTCTTTCTAAATAAATATTATATGAGTATAGTATAGTATTTATTATATTATACATTATAGTAGTTTTCGCTAACAAAAAAAGTTCTGTCAAATGACCTCAGGAATCACCCCTTTCCGGGTGTTAACATAATTATGGGACACCCTGTATACCAGATTTTGGACGCAGACGGCTTATAGTTTTTGATATATTTAATATTCAGGCGAGGATGTCAGAGAAGTACTCACACAAGTCCTCTCCTCGTTAGAGTAAAATATAAACAAATACGATGTATATCTCGAGTGTCTTATCTTTTTGTCCAATACTACGGATGAAGAGTGATCTGCGTGCCGAGTCATTAGAAAAACTTCCAATCTCCATCCTGATCGCAAAAACGATGGAGAACGATTGAAAGGCATTCCATCGAATACCGGGCACCGTCTTCTTTTTTTTCTTGTTTACAGAACACACGGTCCAACAGAAAGGAAGAAAAGGAATTCAGCCGATCGCATTGATGGAATGGCGAAACGCGTGTCGCTATCGTTTTCCTATTTCGCATCGCGATTCCATCCCACGCCTCCAGACTTTTATGCGCGATCGATAAATACGCTGAAATATATTTACGACATAACGATCGGAAACGCCGGTAGGTGAACGGCGAATTCCCACAAAAAGGATCCCGGTTCTTGTTTGATCACCCGCCTACTCTTTTTCCAACCCTTAGGCTTCGGGGGATTTGTTTGAGGGAAGCGTCTTTGGTGGGAACCTGCGATTTTGGTGGATTTCTCCTTCACCGCGCATTACAGCTTCCAGTAGAGTCGATTTTCATACGTTATATTATTATCGAAATGGATTTTTAAACGCGATTAACACACGTATATTGTTTTATAATAATGAGAAAATTCCATTTATCGAAACTTCGTACCATGTTAATTATATTATATGCTTGGGTAATGGTGTTTTTGTTAAAATATTTCTCACAGAAACATGTTTATAATTTCAGTAACTGTGACGTTAAATAATTTAACTCGAAGTCGATCACTGTAAATCTCGTGAAGGAAAATAAAGAAAGAAAATCCTGTTATCACTAGTGTTGGGAAAAATTAAATAAATGTTTATTGAAATTGGTAAGTAAATACAATTCTATTTGCTATTTGCGAGTTCAAATAACGAACAGAAATAAATTACTTGTTAATTGAACAAGTCTAAACACTTTATTTCGATAATGGAATTAATTTTTACTTATATTAAGAATATTAATCTCTAATGAATTATTTCTTGATGAATTATTAATCTACATTACTTTCTAACGAATTTCTCATTGTATAAAATGAAGCAAATAAGATGAAATGAAACCAATAATTTGTTTTTCAATTAAACGTAAATTAAAATTAAAACTTTATTTGCAAGTAAAAAATAATGAATAATTTATTATCGACATCGTTTAAACGACTTCTATTTAAATAAAAACTTTACTCTTACTTATAATTGAAATCTTGCTATAATTTATTACTGATCGTGTCACCCATATACGACCAGTATCTCAATAAATACAGACAGTTTATCAAAAAACATACGCTCTCGATATTCATTGTTAAAAAAGGCAGGACTTGTCTATATTCAGCCATTTATTTATAACAATTCCAGAATTAATCTATTCACCTATTTACCCGTATTTACTAACGACGACAAATTCCAACAGAATCTAAACAATTCACTAACGATCCAAACATCTAACACAATCTTCACGATGTTTTCTCTCGCCGATCTAATTCCACCGTTCGATTCTAATGTTCCCCCAAATAAAGAATAAACGTGCTGCAAATCTGCAGTCATTCGACACGTTTCCCGTGAAATTCCCGGAGCCTGTGCTTCGCCGTTCCCGTGCCGCAAATCCCGCGCAGCAGTAAAAAAAACAATCGCGGTGGACGACGTTCCAAGGCATCTCGGATGCAATCGATCCGTGCAAACATCCGCGGTCGAACAATAAGATACGCACGAACCGGCGGCACCATGGAAATAATAATATCCGGATCCCGGGCTCTGTAAATATTCTGTTTTATTCGGTGGTTATACGATAACCAAATTCGTATGAACGTCGAGCACGTGACCGCGGAAGGATTAATAAATCCTCTGGGCAATTAAATCATTCAAGCACATGCAATACCAAAATCTGATAATCCTCACTCGTCTGTGTCCACTTGAAACCTCCGCGGCCGCCCCCGCCTCCCCCCTCCCCCTCCTGTGCGCACAGCCACCCCTTTCGCACTCCCTCTGTGTCCGGCGGTCGTACAACCCCGGCGAGCCCCGGCAGAGCAGAACTTATGAAATTCAAACGGGGCCACTCTCGGTATCGAGCATTATTTTCATACATCACGGTTTGCTTCCCGTTATAACGTCATATACATAACGCGGTATGTAATATGTATTAACTTACGTTAAGGGTACGTACTATTACTCCGGTGCGCGGAGGTCCCTATTATCATTTATAGTGACACAGTCATGCACCCCACGGGAGTACAATATAATGTTCAAAGTATATTAACAGGAACATGGTATACGGCCGACGTAAAGTAGTATATTGGGACATCGATAACACATGCTGATATCCATCGAATATTCATATCACGTTACATTATTCGGAACGAGCTCGCGGGGATAAATTAGGCGAACGACATACATATACATACATACGTACATACATATGTACATACATGCATATCCAGCCGGCATTAGCCGAGTCTTCGGCAATTATTTTCGGTCGTTCCTGATAACGCTTCTAGGCCGTTAAGAGATCATTTCGATCCGGAGAGTGTTCCTTTAATTGAATTATTGTTGGCAAAGAATAGATTTCACGCGTTTATCGTTAAATCTCGGAAGCTTGACGTTGGAGGAGGATTAGAAGAATTTCAGGATGGAGCCGAAATGCTTAAGAGATCAGATATTTAGGAATTTTCAAAAGAAATCGGATATTTGTGCACGATTTTTACACATTTTACGATAGGGCTTTATATATGTGGTCTTACTGACACGGGATAAACAATAAAATTCATCTCTTGACAACATTTATAAATAAAAATGTAATTATAACTTTTATATATAATGTTTAACATATTGTAACATTTATAAATAACAATAATGTATGCGATAGTGAACTATTGATGTTTGAAGATCAATTGGCAATTAATAACTAATTTACAATCAATGTGAATTAATTAATAACTAATCGGCAATATATTAACAACCAATTATGAACTAATTTTTAGGTTTCATAATTATATATTATCTTAATAACACGAAACATTTAATCTAATTGTTTTCTTAGTAATATTTGCAATTAAGAATACGGTTGTAGTGTAATATTTGTGCTTTATAACAATATTGTTAATTGTAAGCGTTAGTATGAAAATAATTTGATTAAATGTTTCGTCTTACTAAGATAATATATCATCTTTTATTTTATTTGTCATACCAACGAATTGCAATTTCTTAAAACAATTTTTTAGCAGTTATCTAGTAAACTATTTCCACTAATTAGTAAATTATTCTCACTTCACATCGACTGTAAGTCTCCTCTGTAGACTTTTAGTGAACGAAGAATAAAGTTACCGTACCGAAATTCTTCTGATTCATTCTCCACTTCACGTTTTCGGCATCCGTGTCTTTTTCGAAAGCATGAAATCTGCAGTTTACCAACGAGATATTCGAAATGCGAATTTCAAGCACGTGATTTTCCGGTTCCGCGGATTACGCTGAAAATACCGATCTAAAAAAAACAACAGAGTTTTATGAAATTTTCAGTAGCATTGAAAAGCGCCGTTTGAATGGAGACTTCGCTGTGAAAACCTGTCGCTTTAGACATTATTAATCAGCTTAATTTCTTTGGACAATGAAAAATCTGACGTTAATGGGGAATCGCATGACGCTCCCAATTACAGGGATAATTCGGATCAGAGAGTCTTGCGTTAGTCGCGTCAGCTGCGAATTATTTAAATCGCAGAGAAATTTCATTTATTTGGAGAATATATAATTCGATTAATTTCCGTCCTCCTTTGAAATAAATTTAAAATCGTATTTAACAGAGATAAGTAATAGCTCGGGAACGAGGATATACTGCATGCTGAAACTAATAATTATATCGCAAATTTAATCTTCGAAACTGGCGAATAATACCGGACAAATTGCTGGAAAATTTGTTCATTTTCTTTCGAAAGATTCGCTAAATACGTTTGAAAAAAGAAACCGATGAAAAATCGCGAAGCCTCGAATATTCTGAAATTATGCGAAAAGACAGTGCGGAAGTATCGGGTAAGATATTTTCGGTGCTGCACTATCCATAAACAACGTCACCACTCGAGATATTGGAAAATAGTGATTATATTTCAGGAGCCGATGATTCTATAGAACCAACGATCTACGAAAAGCGGAGCATATCTCGGGAAGACGTTCCGCGAAGATCCCGGAAGCTGATCGGGACCATTATGAAATAGGAGGCTGTCAAGGAGTTATTGAAAAATAACATGGCTCGAAAGAGCGATAACTTTGAAAGCTGCTTTGTGAATACTTCAGAACAGCTAGCTCCTTAGTAGTTTTCTGAAATTTCCTAGAGGGATCCCGGGGCTTGCGAGCCTTGCATCTCATTATTGAAATCTTCCTGCGTTTGCGTGTTAGATAGCCGCCCCGTAATTGGCCCGTTCGCAACAAGCTTTCCGCATCGAGTTTGTCTACGAATTATGCCAATAGTTTTTTGATCGCGAAAAGTGAACGCAAACAAGCTTAAGCCAAACGCGCGTTGCTCTTGTTCGCGTTCGGTTGCATGTCTGGCGATCGTTATAATCGGAAATGTAATTTTGAAAATCATCGAACCAGATCAAACCTGAAATCAATCGCCGAGTGGAATTCAAGCCAAACATTTGAATACTGCAATGAAATTATGAAATGTTGATCGAAATATTATATGTTAAGAAATGTTCGGCTCTTTTGAGACATCAATCTGGATCAAACTAAATGCGATGAATATTTGGCCATTATTGCATTTATTAGGTCACTATTACATTCATTTCTCAGGAAAATACTATGACAGCTAGGAAATTCGAGCGAAAATATTCAAATATTGTTCAAATCCTGAAATCAATCGCCGAGTGGAATTCAAGCCAAACATTTTAATACTGCAATGAAATTATGAAATGTTGATCGAAATATTATATGTTAAGAAATGTTCGGCTCTTTTGAGACATCAATCTGGATCAAACTAAATGTGATGAATATTTGGCCATTATTGGATTTATTAGGTCACTATTACATTCATTTCTCAGGAAAATACTATGACAGCTAGGAAATTCGAGCGAAAATATTCAAATATTGTTCAAATCCTGAAATCAATCGCCGAGTGGAATTCAAGCCAAACATTTTAATACTGCAATGAAATTATGAAATGTTGATCGAAATATTATATGTTAAGAAATGTTCGGCTCTTTTGAGACATCAATCTGGATCAAACTAAATGCGATGAATATTTGGCCATTATTGCATTTATTAGGTCACTATTACATTCATTTCTCAGGAAAATACTATGACAGCTAGGAAATTCGAGCGAAAATATTCAAATATTGTTCAAATCCTGAAATCAATCGCCGAGTGGAATTCAAGCCAAACATTTTAATACTGCAATGAAATTATGAAATGTTGATCGAAATATTATATGTTAAGAAATGTTCGGCTCTTTTGAGACATCAATCTGGATCAAACTAAATGTGATGAATATTTGGCCATTATTGGATTTATTAGGTCACTATTACATTCATTTCTCAGGAAAATACTATGACAGCTAGGAAATTCGAGCGAAAATATTCAAATATTGTTCAAATCCTGAAATCAATCGCCGAGTGGAATTCAAGCCAAACATTTTAATACTGCAATGAAATTATGAAATGTTGATCGAAATATTATATGTTAAGAAATGTTCGGCTCTTTTGAGACATCAATCTGGATCAAACTAAATGCGATGAATATTTGGCCATTATTGCATTTATTAGGTCACTATTACATTCATTTCTCAGGAAAATACTATGACAGCTAGGAAGTTCGAGCGAAAATATTCAAATATTGTTCAAATCCTGAAATCAATCGCCGAGTGGATTTCAAGCCAAACATTTTAATACTGCAATGAAATTATGAAATGTTGATCGAAATATTATATGTCAAGAAATGTTTGGCTCTTTTGAGACAATCAATCCGGATCAAACTAAATGCGATGAATATTTGGCCATTATTGCATTTATTAGGTCACTATTACATTCATTTCTCAGGAAAATACTATGACAGCTAGGAAATTCGAGCGAAAATATTCAAATATTGTTCAAATCCTGAAATCAATCGCCGAGTGGAATTCAAGCCAAACATTTCAAAACTGCAATGAAATTATGAAATGTTGATCGAAATATATGTCAAGAAATGTTCGGCTCTTTTGAGACATCAATCTGGATCAAACTAAATGCGATGAATATTTGGTCATTATTGAATTTATATTAGGTCACTATTACATTCATTTCTCAGGAAAATACTATGACAGCTAGGAAATTCGAGCGAAAATATTAACCAAAAAATTTGTGTCTGTGCACTGCGGATCGAGCTAAACAGAATGCGGTATTTGCCGTAGCCTCGAATCGCATATAACAACAAAAGCATCGGTGCACAAATATTTTTAGCGGGAATGAAATTTCGTAAATATTTTCGCACCGGGTGCATCGGGAAAAATTAAAGTAAACATTATGGCACGCGTGTTTATTGAAGTCAAGTGTCAACGTTTGATTCTGACGGATGCAACTTCTGTAACAAACAAGCGACTCGTGGGCGTCTTTTTCTGTCCCTGTACAAATTCTGGCCTCCGAACGTGTTTTTTCTTCTATTTCTTTCATTTCTTTCATTCACTGTTTACAGTGGTCCATCAAGTCACAGCTTGACCGTCGAGAGATTATTAAATCATTATCCATTTTGAGAGACATCGAACAACATAAAACCAGGAACGCTTTGATCGAATATCAAAATTAAATGTTGATTTAAATTTAACGCTCGACTGTCATATCATCTTCGAACTGTCATTCAAAAACCAGCTTTGCTGTCGAAGCCAACAAAATTGCGAACATAATTTGAACGTTCTAGAACATCGTTGCCTTTGTTATAACGCAACATCTCGCTTCGGAGTATATCGAATTAATTGTTGATTTTATTCCTCACTTGACGATATCAAGAAAAAAGATGTGGACATTTTATAGGGACATAAAAGATGGGACATAAAAATTGTCTGGTTCAACTACGAGAAGTATAAACTAAATAGTAAGTTCTTTCTGTAATAATTTTAAGTGAATAAAGGTGATACATTGACACTTTTAAATTCTTTCGATCTTCTCACTATTTTAAATTACAGCTACCCAATTTTCCCATAATTGCATAAGATCCGAAGTCCACTAATAACATTCTGAATTTTGTAAGGCATCAAACAAGACCGACCAAACTAGTTGGCGCGTTGCTTGAACGTTTCATTTAAATTTGAACGAAGCATTTCCCAAAAACTTCGCTATTTCGGAAGTCGTCGAACAAAACCAAATAATCAAGCGCCTTGCATTTTGCTTAAGCTTCGAGCTTAAACGTACAGTCGCTGTGAAAAGTATTCGTACAGTGACCAAATCAAAGTAAAACTATGCACGTCTGTGTGTGTGTGTTGATATTAGGTCTACCGGAAAGTTCTGTCTGATAATGTCATTGCAAATTTCAATAAATATGCACGTATTCGAGACATATATTTTTGAAAAATGTTGCTCTCAAATCGCCATCACGCTGGCAAGAGGTCACAAGCAACGACGGAAAATATATTGTACAATAAATATTACTAAATTTATGAAAAATCCATTATTTCCTTTCATTTCTTAAACGGACAGAACTTTCCGGTAGACCTAATATTTTCGTAATGCCGAAGGGAAATCAAAATTCTTTCAAAATTCTTTAGAAATTCTTTAGAACAAATATATTCTACAAAACGTCTAAGAATATTTATCGATCATTCTTTCCCCATAAAATTACTAGCATAGCTATCGTATATAGTTTCTACCTTGAATCGAATACTTTTCACGCCGACTTTAAACCATAAAGTTCGATCTCCGGACGAAATTTCAGCGAGATATTCTCCAAAAAGGTTTCAATTTCGGGAGGCCTCGAGCAGGATCAAACCAGTTATCTGTTTACCGATCCGGTTCCCTACTCGACGGAAACATTTCAAAGAAGCTTCAGGCAAGCGTCTCCACGCTGCCCCATAAAAACTGCTCGCCCTTATGCCCTCCTTTTTTTTATTCCACGGTTTACGATGGCACCTGAGGGAAAGATTCGCTTTATACAGCCGACAGCGGTATTCTTTCTCGATGCGATTCCCTCCGGCCCCGCGGAGCAGAAGAGCGCCGCCACGGCTGTAGGATATCCGTCGCAGTATTAAAGGCGCGATATGTAATACGTCGCCGCGGATTTTCCAGGCCCGTGTGCCCGAGAAGGGCGCAATTTCCCCTTTGTGAAGCTGCGGGAACGGCTTCCGCGCCGCTTAAAACTAGTTTCGAATGCAATCAGAACAGCCCACGGCCAAGGAATTTCTCTGTTCTTCATTAGACGACTTAGTGGCAAAACGCGGCCAGGGGAGGGATTCTTTGCTCGGCTAACTTCCGGCTGGAATATTCTCACGCGATTGTCGGAATTTCATTTTACCCCGTTGCGCAGCCCGCCGCCGCGACCGTCGCCGCCGCTATCTCGACACCCCCGCACGTAGGACACGCTTTTTGCACAGGCAGTTTGCCAAAAAGTTCATCAACCCGCGGCGCGACCACACCATGATTTTAATTGCGACTTCCGCTGTTAGGCTGCGCCTCGTCGAACCTTGTCGATTCTCGTGTCTCGGCGTTGCTTCGGTGGCCTTTTTGGAGAACATCTCGCTGAAACGTCGTCCGGAGATCGAACTTTATGGTCTAAAGTCGGCGTGATAAGTATTCGATTCAAGGCAAAAACTATATACGATATCGATGCCAGTAATTTTATGAGGAAAGAATGATCGATAAATATTCTTAGACGTTTCGTAGAATATATTTGTTCCAAAGAGAATTCGATTTCCCTTCGGCATTACGAAAATATTAGGTCTACCGGAATGTTCTGTCCGTTTAAGAAATGAAAGGAAATAATAGATTTTTCATAAATTTAGTCATGTTTATTGTACAATATAATTTCCGTCGTTGCTTATGACCTCTTGCCGGCGTTGCTTCGTTGCTGCTTTCGGAATCTTGATAACGATCTCCTCGGTTTTATTCGCTATGATAAGAAATTCGGTGGTGTTCGAGGATGTTTGTTGCACACTCTACACACGTCTCGAGAGATATATTGTCATTTGTTTATGCAGCGATATGTTCTTTTTAATATTAAGAATTTTATTAAATAAATCCAACAAAAGACGACTGCGTTTGATTCATCTTGGTAATTAATTGGGTATTTGAGGATGTTTGCATTTTATATTATTATATATATATATTATGTATGTTAATTATTTACATATTATATATATTAATATATCTCGAAAGATATATTGGCTGTTCCTTTATGTAAAAATATATGCTCTTATTAATATCAAAAATATTGCTAAATAATAGTTAATAATAATCTGGAATAGTTTTCAATAGCAATCGTTCGTCCGCGATTACAGATTACTGATTAATGATTGAAGATTACCGAGTCTAATCGTGATTACTGATTTATTCTACTAACGATTAAATGATTAATAATCACGATTGCCGTGATTACGTTTCATAATCAATTACGAAAGTAATCACAAAATAATCGATTGCTGCTCCACTCTGCCGGGGTTGAATACATGGAAAGAGTTGTTTCTTTGATTATGAGTATAATTATCTCGACCACACCGAAAAAGCTATTTTCATTGTCATTTGTTTAAATGTAAACTGTATGTAAACGTCATTTATAGTGCCCAGCTACACAAATTAGCGTTAAACTTCCTTTCTCAATATTAAAATATTGTATTCCAAACAACAATAGGTATAATCTGAATTCCTAAAATTTAGAAAATATTTTGCTTGTAAAATTACCATGTAGTAATGTTACCATAGTGCTATATAGAGTGTTTCACGTGTATGTAATCTCGCACACCCTAATATCTTCGTTACTTTTCCCGATACGAAAAATTGTTTCAGGCCAAATTCGTTTAGTTCAAACGTTACAATTTTCTTTTCTCCCCTCTTCAGATTATTTTTCATATTTTTTCGTCCTAGTATAAATAACTAATTCTAATACATTAATCAAGACGTGCAAAACCTCGTTTCTGTAAGACTTATATATTATGCAGGGAGAGAGAGTTTCGTAACGTGGCGACGTCAAAGAACTCATAAAATATTCGTTGTACGAAAAAATGTTTCATATGGAAGTTGCTTGGTTTACGTATAAGAGTACTGAAATCAGCTTTACGCGATTTTACTCTTTCACCAAAGCATGAAAGTCGCTTACAATTTTTTTCCTTTATGGAATCGTTTATATTCCTTCCCGAATTCGTATAAAGCATTAGACTCTGCAGGAAAAAAGGTATTACACCAAATATGTAGATTCTAAAATAAATTCTTACTTTCTAATTCTCTAATAAATAATTAACGACGCTGATTAGCCGCTCGTGAACGAGGTTTTCTTACTGTGTTGTGCTAACAGCTACGTTGATTAACGTGATAATTTTCTAATTATATTTTCATAATATATTTTTGCCAATATTTCAGTCACTATTTATTTTAGACCTAATTTGGTATAATACCTTTTTCTGTAGAATTTGACGCTTTATCCGAATTCGGGAAGAAATTGTACGGATTACAGAATTATATGCTCTTCTGTAAACCGTGCAACTTCTATCTGAAACATTTTTTCGTACAACGAATATTTCACGAGTTATTTGATGTATTCCACATATTTCTGATGAAGTTGTAAACAAAAACGTCAATAAAATCTATTAATCACGTAAAGTACGTATAATTACGATTTTCGTGTCTTCTTTCATAATTAGTTCTATTTGTATCGTAAAACTTTTTCTAATAAGTGTCCTAAAATGACTTTTATTTATGCAAATTCTAGAACATCTGTTCCATAAGAACACTTTTATAGCGATGCTTCCCGATAAGAGTTAAAAATGCTATTAGAAAGTGCTAACAGAATGTTTTCAGAGACGAGAGACACTCGTATATTTCGATCTGTGATTGAAACAGAATTCTGCAGCGAGCCAATGGATATTGCAACAAGTACGGCAGAGTGATTAATTCCATTTATGAAAGGGTAATAGCCTCCGGATTAATAAATCATAATTGTTTCTTAATAGCCGGTCACTCGCTGGAACTGGGCCCCGTCGATTATTACCGATTACAAACGATTAGTTGTCATGCGCCGTTTTAAACGACAGCCGGCAACAGTAAAATATCAGTCGTAGACGAAGGGTGAACTGCCAACGTTGAAATTAATTCTAACCAATTGCGGTCTCGTATGTGAGGATCGAGCAACGGCCGGCTTGGCGATCTAACAAGATCTAAACTTCGGGCGGATGTGCGCGGTTGAAGACTGTTTTACAAGAAAGAATGTTTGTTAATCTTGTACTTCATTCCATCAGAGACCGAAATATTTACATTCGTTTATCGTTTTATACCACTCGTTATGTTTGATGAGCATGAAATACATCTATTTGTTTAATTCGCGTTAATTTACTACTTTATTAACGAGAATCAAGTATTTCTTCCTATTAAAAGTGATCTAGGGTGTTCGAGAACATCGATGTACAGTAAATTGTGTTTTTGAATTTTGTTTCAGTTCGTAGACAAAGATGGACAATTTGAGTTTTCCTTCTGCAAAGAAAAACTATAACTCTATATAATATAGAGTAATTTTATTATAATATATTATTATAATATATTATAGATTATATATATACTAAAAAGATATGCCAAAAATGTTGAAAGTATCAAAGAGAATAATAAGCATGATTACTCTTGCACGGTGTGCAACGAGAAATATGAAGCCTCTCCCATAGTGGATTGAATTGAATGTTCTTCGTGCAAGGAATGGACGCACGAAGTGTTATGGTTCCTATTTTTGCGAGAACTGTGACGACTAATGTGCCATTTTTCATCGTTGTTCCTTTTGCCCGCTCTGCGAATCCGCTTTGCCCGGTAGGTAAAAATTTTTAGCTATATTTTTAGCTATGTTTTCAAAAACGATGATACTCGTAGGAAATTATTTTAAGAATTATTTGTTTCCGGTTCTTTCATTAACACATAGAAGTGTAATATTTGTTGCATTCTTTTAAATTATAATACATAAAATTTATTTTATTCATTTATTTATATAAATAATATTTATATATATATAATATTATTATATTATATAATTTATATATAATATAAATATATATATAATATTACATAATATTTATATAAATATAAATGTGACGCATTGAAATACTTTTTTCTTTCTTCCACAGTTAAGAATTAGATCTTATAAATCAGTGAGAAACTTGCAGAATTCAATACAAAGAGATAAAATAACGTTCGAATCAAACGCGAATTATTTCTAATATTTAATTAAATCTTGAACCAATTAAGTCGTAACTTAATCGATCATGTATTTGTCAATTACATGAAGACCCATATTAGAACAGTGCCTTAATTTAACGCAGATCGTGGCGATGCTGTTCTCGAGATCATTTATTTGTTGTTTATGCGTAAACAAAATTGCAGCCGCGTTGATAACAGTGATACGAGCGATTCGACTGAGGGGATTAGAATGTTTCTGCTCGTTGATCCTGTTCGCAGAGTTTGCGAATCCTTGCAAGCGTCTTCTCTTTCTGTACACAATTACACGTGTTTACAGATATTAGCCGGTAATCCTCTCGTGGACTAGCGTAATCGTCCATTATCTATTATACGTACAGCATGAGCTCCGGGATTATTCATTCATTCGGCATTCCCAGCAAATGTTGAGATCGAGAGCTATCTTACTGTTTCGAATCCAGCGAGTATTTCGCGTTGACTCCGTACATACATCGCGATAATTGCTAGATCACGCTAAACGTTCGCACGATCGCACACAATGAAAGCTTTTCGATACTTGTCAATTCTTTTCAATAATGCACCTATTAACATTTTGACTGACACGCTGTCTCGACCTCAATTTTGCACAATGAGAGTGAATACTTTATTCAGTCAAATTAAAATTGTAAAGTTACAAGTTGCATAACATCGATTACTTTGATCAACATTCTGGCACTTTGACGGTTCTAGATAATATTAGGAAGGGGTATAACAGATTAGCGTAAATATTAATTTCTTAGTCTAAGAAAATGATTCCGTCGAAGTACAGCAAATTCTGCCTAATTTTCTTTCAGTTTCTGAACAAAAATGAACAATTTGGGAAAAGAGAGGAAATACGATTATTCGAGCCTTCATAATAATTCGGTAGCAAAAATTCGCGAAACTACTGAAAAATATCGCGTTCCAGTAATTAATCTGCCTCGCTGGTAATCGCTAGTTGATGCGGAAATGAAAAATACGAAGACTTCCGAAGCGGCGAGGATAAATCAAAAAGAACACAGGTTCATTATACGCGCAATTAAATATATTCGATAACACAATAGCTAATTATGCAGCCACAAAACCCGAATAAATGGGTTGATTGTATCATTAATAATTTTGCACAACAGCGCCGTCGTATTTTCGATAATCGTGAAACGATGATCAATAGAGAATTGCCGACGGCCATTTCGTTGCATGGAAAAAGATCTAATCAATTTTATTCGAGCATATGATTAGTTTACCTAATTCCAGGCAATTTCTAGCACGATTAATATTGCTATTGCTATTGAATAATACATCAAGAGGTTCTTGACCGTTGATCATTGATTTTTAAAGGACTATTAAATAATCTCCGGCAGGCAAAGTGTTGAGTTAGCCGGCAGAAGATGAGAAATTAGATGAAGCCTTTGAAACGCCCGGTCCAAATGGACGCCGTCCGAGGGTTAATATAGGGTTGATAAAGGAAAGAGCATTTCACGAGTAAACGCCGTTCTAGGTGGTTAAGTATGTCTGCTGGTACTTTATTACCGAATCTTTCACTCTTTCCTGCACGAGACTTATCAAAAATATTAATTAAAATACGGTGATATCTCGCAATTTTTACTAAGAATTCGTAACGTTAATTATTATATTCCTCGTCTTTGTACGGTTGTCAGTATCTTATTACCAAATCTTTTAAGCTTTTCTGTAAAAATCCTGACATAAATATTAATTAACGTAAATTTTTACTATGAATTAATAACGATAATTATTATATTTTTCGTCTTTCTACAGTGGCCTATTACTAAATCTGTGAACACACCCTTCAAAAATATTCATTGACATATAATATCATTTTTTTAATTTTTACTGCGAATTAAGAATGTAAATTATCATATTTTCCTAATTTTTAAATTCGATTTAAAGTAAGATTTATTAAATATGTATATTTATGAATTCAGACGATACCTGCATTAGGTTTTATTCGCATCAAAATATGCACTAACCTACTACAATGTTTTCCAATTTGTTCTACGAATCAATAATGCAAATTACTATGTCTTCTATCATCCTAAATTTGATGTGAAATAAGGTGCATTAAATGTTGCATTTATAAAATCAGGCTAAATTCGAATTTTGCATTAACAGTCAGTGTCACAATATCTCTGATTTGAAAATTGGCCTACGATTTAAACGTGGCATTTATAAATTCAGATTATACTCGGATTAATTTTTACTCAGACGGTTTTTGGGTCATTGAAAACACTCGGAAAAGTATTTAGTTCCATCTGCAATTGCATCACTTTGAAACGCTTTGAAGAGGATAATCCTGGCGCAGAAAGTATTATGATGCACTCCGCCGGTTCCAATCTTGTTTCATTTTTTAATGGACAACTCCGTGTACGGGATGTGCCATTTTTTGTTCAGAGCTACTTTGAAATTTAAGTACCCCTCTATTCTAATTATTTTTTAACATTAAGATTCCGAAATTAATTCTCTCTCAATTTAAAGCGAGATCGAAACTCTTCAGTAGAATCAAAATCTTTAAGTAGAGTCAAGATTTTTAACTAGAATCAGACTATTTAAGTGAAATACAAATTGGTAATGAGTTTTACACAAGCGAAATAATGAGGAGATTTATAAATGAGCAGTGAAAAAATTGCAATTATTTGAAATACTCGATGCGATCGAAAAGTTCAACTTTACGAATTCGTCAAATATAAAAATATGTGCTGGGTAAACTCTATCGTCAACACTTTCCTCGAAGTTGAATGAATTGTTTTAATCTTCCGATGAAATTGTAACATTTCTAACTGTTGCAAGGCATCAAACATGATTAAACCGAGTTCGATGGTGTTCGCTAAACTGTATAAGATGAACTCTCAACTCTGAAATATTTCAATGTTTTAATGAACTTAGGAAACTTGCCTATAATGCTGCTTAAGAATTTGCTCAGCTTTATAAATCGACCAAACAAGATAAAATTAAACACAATATATCCTGTTTAATACTAGGATTAACAAACCCTGAAGGTAATTAATGTAGAGTGATCTCTCCCTAATTCGTGCTCAGATTACGTGCAAAAATGAAAGATTTGGGAAGAGGAGACGAGCCTTGCGTCTCTTTTTTATACTTGTTGTTGACAATCGGTAACTATAAAAACGAGCCGCAAGGCTCAAATAATCGTATCCCCAAAATAATAATATTAATCGTATAATAATAATCGTATCTCCCAAATCGTCCATTTTTATGCATAATCTGAGCGCGAATTAGGGAATTACTGTACATTGTTTTATGTCGACAGGATCGCATTTATTCAAGCTTCCTACGGTTTCAATTACATTGTACACGCTCGAATAAAAAAGTTGATCAAAGAAATATTCTTATAGCACCATAAATTATAAATAATAAAATCAAAAACTAGTCATTTCGACCGGTTTGTTAGTTCCAGTGTTAAAACCAGCAGCATAAACTCGCGACCCGAATTTGAACAAGATATTTCAAATTCCGATAAAGAAATGCCTAACTTCTCCTAGCAATTTCGCGGGCCCAAATAATTCCGGAAAATTTGTTTTTCTCCCAAATCGTCCATTTTTGTGCATAATCTGAGCGCGAATTAGGGAATTACTGTACATTGTTTTATGTCGACAGGATCGCATTTATTCAAGCTTCCTACGGTTTCAATTACATTGTACACGCTCGAATAAAAAAGTTGATCAAAGAAATATTCTTAAAGCACCATAAATTATAAATAATAAAATCAAAAACCAGTCATTTCGACCGGCTTGTTAGTTCCAGTGTTAAAACCAGCAGCATAAACTCGTGACCCAAATTTGAGTAAGATATTTCAAATTCCGATAAAGAAATGCCTAACTTCTCCCGGCAATTTCGCGGGCCCAAATAATTCCGGAAAATTTTTTTTTCTCCCAAATCGTCCATTTTTGTGCATAATCTGAGCGCGAATTAGGGAATTACTGTACATTGTTTTATGTCGACAGGATCGCATTTATTCAAGCTTCCTACGGTTTCAATTACATTGTACACGCTCGAATAAAAAAGTTGATCAAAGAAATATTCTTAAAGCACCATAAATTGTAAATAATAAAATCAAAAACCAGTCATTTCGACCGGTTTGTTAGTTCCAGTGTTAAAACCAGCAGCATTAACTCGTGACCCGAATTTGAATAAGATATTTCAAATTCCGATAAAGAAATGCCTAACTTCTCCCGGCAATTTCGCGGGCCCAAATAATTCCTGAAAATTTTTTTTTCTCCCAAATCGTCCATTTTTGTGCATAATCTGAGTGCGAATTAGGGAATTACTGTACATTGTTTTATGTCGACAGGATCGCATTTATTCAAGCTTCCTACGGTTTCAATTACACTGTACACGCTCGAATAAAAAAGTTGATCAAAGAAATATTCTTAAAGCACCATAAATTATAAATAATAAAATCAAAAACCAGTCATTTCGACCGGCTTGTTAGTTCCAGTGTTAAAACCGGCAGCATTAACTCGTGACCCGAATTTGAACAAGATATTTCAAATTCCGATAAAGAAATGCCTAACTTCTCCTAGCAATTTCGCGGGCCCAAATAATTCCGGAAAATTTTGGCGCGGCTATTTCTCGGTGTCCGACATAACCGGGGAAAACCGCACGAGAACGTTCCGACCGAGGGGGACAGGCACTTAGAGCAACACTCGGCCCGTTATCGCCGGAAAATTACGGGAAATAAAAAATGGCGGCGCAGCACACTCCGAGGAACTTCTCGCGATAATTCCCGCGGATGCAAATTGCCAGCTGCGGGGTAAAGGGTGTTAGGGAAAAGGGGTAGGTGTGGACGCGACTTTGAGCCGGCAAAGTGGTGGCACCCGTAAAAAATTATACTCTGGCGCGCGCGCGCGCCGGCAATTTAAACAAATTTATGCCGCGATACTGCGCAACCCGTTCTTTGAACATGTCCGCCTTTTGTAATTCCCTGTAATATTCAATTTAGCCGGGTCGACGGGCCGGTGCTCGTTCAACGATTCAATTGCGCGTGAACTCGCCCCCGCGTTACGTTACATCCCCCCTCACCCCACGTGCTCCATTGATTATACCTGCATACCGTGCATGTTTATTGCACACGGCAATAAAACATGGACGCGCCGACGAAATTTTTTATTCGAACCTCTCCCCCCCTTTCCCGCGGTGTGTCCGCTTCTGTGTCGCCAACGAAATTAGCCTTGACTCGCGAAATGAAACGTTCTGTGTAATCGAGGAATTAATTTTTAATCTGCTTAACCGTATACACGAATTTCGTATCCGTTCGCGATGGAGTTAAACGCGTCCGGACGAACGCTTATCGGCCTTCGCCGGACCTTTTCTAAGATTTTATACTTTCTGGTTCTATCAATTTTTATTGTGGGGCAGACTAACTAAATGTCGGAATCTTTGTGATGGTTTTATTGGGACTCGGATTCAAGCTTTAATGAGCAAACATTTTTATTTTCTCTCGATTCGGGTAAATTGATTTGTGGACGCGTATAATCGCATAAATACGAAACGTATTTTGAAGTTTCTTTTAAGTTTCAAGTTATAGTAATGTTTTGAGAGTCAAGAAAACTTATTTCATCATTGTGATGATATATTTCTTATCCCAAGAATCTAGGGAAAGTATGATGACAAGTGCCGAACATGTTAGCTTTTTGCTTGGGAAATAGAAAACTGAAGTCACGTATTTAAGTATTTTAAAAAATAGTTTACGTAAAAATGCTATAAATATGTGTATTGTCGATACTTTTAAGCAGTACCAGGATCACGAAGAATATTTGTTGTATAA
Source organism: Megalopta genalis (assembly GCF_051020955.1). NCBI lineage: Eukaryota > Metazoa > Arthropoda > Insecta > Hymenoptera > Halictidae > Megalopta > Megalopta genalis. The sequence goes on from NC_135025.1 coordinate 7,730,139, forward strand.
CTACACATAATATATATAGTTATAATAATATAGTTTTTTTCATATTGGAAATTTTCTATACATATATATTTTCTAATATATACATAATATGTTATTATTATGTATTACGTGTACGACGGATGACGTTAAAGTCTGTTGATTAAATATTTATAGTTAACCCATAAGCACTAAACCGTTATTATTGACATAAAAACGGTAAATAAAAACTCAATATCAATTGTTCTTATTCAGCACATCAATAATGAAACGGTCCAACTTGGACAATTCCATTAAATCGAAGTAAATGCATAAAAAACGTTTCCTTTCTAGAATTATATCATTATTAATTTAATTCTTATTACATATTATATTATCACCACCAATAAATAAATATTTACTACCAACAATACTAGCTAACGGATTAACGTTATCTAGTTTCATCATCATAAGACCAACAGTAATTTTTTAAGTTTACCGAGTATACTTTTATTTATTCGTGCCTTAAAACAAAATTTACCATTTTGTTTTAGAAATTACCATTTTTACCTTAGAAAATTTACCATTTCAGCAATTTACAAAATTGTAGTCTCGCAAAACCGTGAACCCTGACCCAGGAACGAGAGAAGGGAGAAAGTCGAGGGCTGAGATCCGGTAGCCGGGGATCTTAATTCGAGTTTAACGAAAGTAGTTGATAAGGAGCGGAGGAACCGCCTCGATAATTGGTTCTCGAACGTCGAGATTGTTCCATCCGTTGTGCGCCGCCAGTGATTCATCCCTTCGGCCACCCTCCGAACGGGAGCGTAGCCATTCTAGCCACGAGCTACGCATTAATTTGGGAACGATCTCGTGGGAGGAATAAGGAATACCTGCTATCTTTCCCTGCGCGCACACCGTATCAGCTTCCCGGTGCTGGACGACCTCGGATAATTGCTCACAAGTTGACCCGGCATTCAGCAACGCCCTTAGACCGGTGACGCAGCTCAAACTATCCTCCCGGTGCATCTGCGCCCTCAGGATGCACCTGGCCAGCTCCTTGAGACGGTCAAACGGTAAACTGTCGCTGTGTTAATAGAGGCGGCTAGTAGTCTATGGTCGTGATTTATGGGGATTTACCGCGTACGAAAGCGAATTTGCCAGCTCCGCTTAAAATTCAGTCTTGTATTTTTGTGTATTATGTTCTGCGTATTTATAGCGTTAAGTATTCGCGAATATTTACGTGTGCATCGATATGTTTGATTTCATGAAATATGGAAATAACGATGAATATTGTGGTGTAACATTAAAATTATAGTGATATATGAAAATAACAGTAACGCGAGACTTATAGCGAAATACAAAAATAATATTGAAATATGAAAATTATGATGAAGTGTGGAAAGTATAGTGATGTATGAAAATAATAGTGAAATATGAAAATTATAATGAAGTGTGGAAAGTAAAGTGAAGTATGAAAATAATAGTGAAATATGAAAATTGTAATGAAGTGTAAAAATTATGGTGAAGTATGAAAATAATAGTGAAATATGAAAATAATACTGAATACAGTGGTTATAATGAAAAGTGATAATAATGAATGCAATTTCAATTTAACATGTAATGAATTGTTCAAATTTATTCTCTGCGTTAATCATTCTATGTTTCGATACGTGCATAGTTTATACAATTATTAGTTATTAATTAGTTATTTATTAATTATTTATTCATATTGCAATAATAAAATATACTTAGAATGTGTTTAATGTATTCATTGGGTGTATAACAATTATTAACTGCGATATACATATGCTAAATGTATTTTGTTATTGATTAATTTTACGTATGCATTTATTTCATTAATAACTATGCATTTTATACAGCGAGATTCGGAAGAAAAATTGATTCTGGTGCTAATTTAGAAATTCTGGAAACTCGGTGCATTTGTACTAAATAAAAATCGTCGGAAAATTATAGAATGTAATATAATTTCATTTCATTTTTAATTTACTGAAAGTATGGTTAAGAAAATCGTTTCGCTGCATATTCTGTTAATTTAGATGCATTTTAATTATATGTAATAAATGTATGAATCTGTAATATATCCGTAATATAGATATAGTTCAGAATGTAATTATACATATATATATATGTGATATATAATCATTTTAATCATTTTAATTCTAGCCTGCTATTATTAGAGCCATTATTAAAAATTAATGGATTATTTTCGAAGAAAATTTAGCGGATTGGTAGAACAGATTGACAGAACGATGAATTATTTATTTCTCGAGTGGCTTTATAAGCTGGGGAACGGTGTCTCGGTTCACTCTGTATGAAAGCTTCATTCTTATTGTATAAGAACAACCAGTAGATAGAGATTGCAGTGAACAGGTGTACCGGCGGAATAGATCTGGCACTCGTCTTATACGAATTAGGTTCTGCTGAATACTTTATTCGAAGGTAAATTGATTTCCCTATCTTTTATAATGAGAAAGTTCTTTCTGCCGAGTACTCCTTTGCTGGCTGCTCAAGGCCATTGTCCTCAAGGAAGATAATACGAGAGCAGAATAAATAACGATTGTACATAATTATTCAGAGGAGATTCAATATTCGAAGAATGAAACGCCGTATATGAGCAGTAATAACGAACTGTTATTGCAATAACATATAATAATAAATACAACAATTACTCGCCAGACATCATTTCGATAACATCATTTAGAATTAAAATTGCTGCACTTTGTACTCATCGAACAATTCTGTCGATGTTTCTGCTAATATCTCGTCACCTATATTTTACGATATTCTTTGTTTGCATTATAATTAGATTGTAGATTAGATCGTATTGTAATTATTATTGTAATTAGATTAGATCGTATGCAAATTCGCATTTTTACACTTAATTACGTAAAACCTAAAATCAAAGAAAAATTTCTTTCATGAAATGAAAGATTCCACATCGTGAAAATCAAATTAGAATGTTATTAATTTTTATCGATGTAGATGATCCGCAGTCTAATTATAATAATTCCTAAATTATAGATTATAATTAAAAATAATTATATAAAATAATTAAATAATTCGTAAATTATTATGATATTCCTAAAAATAAAACGAATTTAGTAATATTGATGACTTTGGACAGGTAGATCATTTCTACCCCATGACTATCAATATACTAAATTTATTAATAGTGATGGTTTTGAGACCAGATCATTTCTTTTTTTATGAACAGACTGTTGCAATAAATTTATTAACATTAGTGACCTTAAAAAGGGCATTCATAAATATACTAAAATTGATTTCGACGACCTTGGCAGGGTATTTATTATTTTATCACCACAATATTACTTATGCCCTTGGAAAGGGCATAATTTATGCACTACAATAAATTCGATAAGATAACGTACGCCGTTATCTATGTCGAAATTTTTCTGGGACATTTCGATATCGGTCGGTGCTGGCCGAGCTCAATTTCCTAACACTATTTTCATTAATTTTGCTAATTTAATAGAAACGGTCCGTGTAACGTTCCCGCGGCGTCGCATAAAAATGCGCGGCAAGTGATCCGGAATTAATTTGCATTCCGTTCGTGTCCGAAGTCTCCCGGGGGGGAAGCGAACTTAATCTCGAAGCACCAGTGTTTTATTTAAATCAAATTAGGCTATCAGCTCTCCCGGAGAGAGCAGACTCCCCCGAGTTCCTAGCGGCAGCGTGGAAAGGGTTAGCGGTTGCATGAACAGCCCAGCCACGCAGAATGCACACGCCGGTGGCTGCTGCATTTCTAGAATACCCGACACCGGGAATTCGATTTCTATCGAATTATGCTAATAAACGGATAGATGGGGAAGAATCCGGCGTTCTGCTTGGCTTGTCGAGGCGAGGATTCCCAGGATATAGTACCCGCCAACACCGCCAAGAAAATCCACCGTTACGAAACTGCTCGCAATTAAATCGGCGTTGTATTTTTACACGGCGTCCGACAACACCTGCGCTGCATTTCAATTCTGCAAGTTTTCTCCGCATTCAAAATCACCGACAAACCACCTCCGTTCCCCAAATTACCGACAATTTTTATGCTAAACTTTCGTCAAGTTCCTACGACCGCGGTGCTTCAGTTTCGCGATTTGTGAAAGCTTCATTGAAATCATTGTTTTCAGTACATTTTAAGTATATATTTTATTTCAAGTAATAATTTTCTATACCACAATTGATATAATAATTTGCTGTGATTCATACGAAATCAATTCAAATAATTAATAGAAATTTAGATAAACTAAATGCTATTTCAAATCATTATTTTCAGTGCATATTAAGTAAGTACTATTTCAAGTAATAATTTTCTATACCACAATTGATATAATAATTTGCTGTGATTGATACGAAATCAATTCAAATAATTAATAGAAATTTAGATAAACTAAATGCTATTTCAAATCATTATTTTCAATACATATTAAGTAAGTACTATTTCAAGTAATAATTTTCTATACCACAATTGATATAATAATTTGCTGTGATTGATACGAAGTCAATTCAAATAATTAATAGAAATTTAGATAAACTAAATGCTATTTCAAATCATTATTTTCAATAAATTTTAATTAAATACTACCTCAAGTAATAATTTTCTACACCACAATTGATACAATATTTCACCATGATTGATACGAAATCAATTCAAATAATTAATAGAAATTTAGATAAACGAGATGCTATTTCAAATCATTATTTTCAGTACATTTTAAATAAATAGTAATAATTTTCTACACCACAATTGATACAATATTTTACCATGATTAATACAAAATCAATTCAAATAATAGAAATTTAGATAAACGAGATGCTATTTCAAATCATTATTTCCAGTACACATTTTAAGTAAATACTATTTCAAATAATAATTTTCTACACCACAATTGATTCAATAATTCACCACGATTGATACGAAATCAATTCGCCGTCATGCCACTACCATTGTAGCGATACGGAGGCAATTTGACGTACAACACCGCCAGCGTTGGGAGTCGAATTGACGTACGTCACCACTCTAAGGTTAATAATACAGAAAACGCTGAACGCTTTACATCTGTCGACCTGAAGGCATATTGAAGTTGAAGACCGCGTACTTATCACGTTCCAGCGGAGAGAGAAGAAGTATGAGCGCTAATGAAACCAGGAGACGAGATATTGTCACGCGCGGCCATCATTTCCGCGGGCGGTTACCAATAAAAGTCTCGGCTTCTTTTTTCTCCCGCGAATTACACGCGCGGCAGTTTCTCCGGTTACACAATGGCTGTCAATCATCCACGGGTCACGGTGCAGCGAGCGTATTAATCTTGCTAGGGAATGTTGAACTAATTCGATGGTCGTTGGCCAGCGAATCCATTTCCCACGTTAATGTCCCACTCGGCGGGAAAACAGGCGGTCCCGGTTCCCGATGAAATCACCAGGATTCCTCGCAAGACCGATTACCACGGGAATTTTGATACGGTCAAAGCTACCGCTCCAGGACTGTTAACTGTTGACGTCCCGCGCCGTCGCGTCGCGCCGCGCCGCGCTGTCTCGATTAATCATGAATCAACGGACCGCTAGAAATGTATCGTAAATATGGTAACGAACCGAAATCAATTATCCGTCACGACCGGGGTCCTAATAAACGGTAACGGTTATTACGCGAACTCGATTCTGGTATGATGAGCCCGGAAAACGGACATAGTAAACGTTGTCCCCCATCACATAGTGCTGCTCTCTCGATTAGTTTTAAATATTTTAAATATTTTGATTTGATTTTTAAATATTTTTAAGAAATTGTGGAAGGCAGATCGTGTTTCTCGATAATTCTTATATCATTAATAAGTATGTTTGACAAAATTTGTCTCTTGTTGGTAAAATGGCGCGGGGTTAAGAAATCGGTGCCATGGAGAATCGATGCAATTAAGAAAAGATAATGACTATACTGATTTACCGCATTTCATGTAAAAATTAGTAGATGAAATTTGAGACAGCAGAAACGTTTTTAAATTGTTCAACTCGCTGAAATGATTAAAAGACAAACGTCGATGGTAATGGTGCATGTTATTGTGGAGGGACCAATTACTGTGCCTTATACTTATAACTTATACTTATAACTATATTTATCAAATATATTATATCTACATTTATCAAAAACGGACATAGTAAACGTTGTCCCCCATCATAGTGTTCCTCTCTCGGTTATTTTTAAATATTTTAAATATTTTGATTTGATTTTTAAATATTTCTAAGAAATTGGAAGGCAGATCGTGTTTCTCGATAATTCTTACATTATTAATAAGTATGTTTGACAAAATTTGTCTCTTGTTGGTAAAATGGCGCGGGGTTAAAAAATCGATGCAATGGAGAATCGATGCAATTAAGAAAAGATAATAACTATACTGTTTTACCGCATTTTATGTAAAAATTGATAGATGAAATTTGAGACAGCAGAAACGTTTTTAAATTGTTCAACTCGCTGAAATAATTAAAAGACAAACGTCGATGGTAATGGTGCATGTTATTGTGGAGGGACCAATTACTGTGCCTCATACTTATAACTATATTTATCAAATAAGAGATGTTACATTTTTTATTCAAAACTAAACTAAATGAAAGTACAACAAAATTGTCTCATTTCTTAAATATAAAGTTTATCATACCAAGAAACTAACCAAAAGCACAGCAATTGGTCGCCCTGCCACCCTATTTGGCTCTCGTTCGTTAACGTGTACCAATTGTTCCCGAAATGTCTGAAATTCATTTCTATAAAAACACTCGGCTGCCTGATCCGTTCGATCTTATCGAAGTACAAGAATTTTATCACATCGAGGAAGATCGCGTCTGAACAAACCAATAACACTTGCACCACAGTGTGATAGAACAAACTCTCCTCGACAATATAAATTTCTCTAATTCCACGCCGTGTCTTACAGTATTATCACGACAGTGTCTAATTGCCGGTTGCTTGTTCGCGAAACAACGATGAACGAGAAGTGGTGGCTGGACATTACGGCAGAGGGGCGGCGCGGGGGTGTACGGCCGCGACTAGCCAGCGATAATTCCGCTTCCTCGAGCGCAAGGAACGCAATTTTACACGGGGACAATGGCGGTCCCCCGTTCATTTTTAACGTAATTGTTCTCACTAGCCCTGCGCGGCCGGCGACCGCCGGTTTTAATAATTTCGTAGCTGACCTCCATGCAGTCGGCAACAAACAATAGGAGGAATCTATTATGCCGGCAGGTGACGAGAGGGGGAGAGCGCAGTTGGCCGCCAAATAACGACAACTGTCCGATACGATTATAACGTAATTACTCGTGGCCGTCGGGCAGAGCGTTGCGGAGCGTTGCGGAGCGTTGCGGAGCGGTGCGGAGCTGTGCAGAGCGGTACTGAGCGTAGCAAAGCGTAGTCGAGCTGCTTTTCACGGCGCGTTCCATTACTACCTTCCCGGTCAACTGCCTCCAGCATAGTCCGATTATTTACCTTTTCCAATTTGTTACGCTCGACGTCGACCAGTCTTCGCTCGCCATCCACGCGAACTTTCTTCGTTGCGCTTCCCTCGTCAATGGGTCTTCGCGAGGGGTGAGCAAGAAAAGAGTGAGAGAGAGAGAGAGAGAGAGAAGGAAGAGGGTAAGAAAGCGAGCCAAAGAAAGAGAGAGAGAGGGAGAAGGAAGAAAGTAAGGGAGCGAGTCAAAAAAGAGAAAGAGAGAAGGATGCAAGTAAGAGAACGAGCCAAAAAAGAGAGAGAGACAGAAGGAAGAGAGTAATGAAGCGAGCCAAAAGAGAAAGAGAAAGAGATGAAAGAGTGTAAGAGAGCGAGCCTAAAAAGAGAGAGAGACAGAAGGAAGAGAGTAATGAAGCGAGCCAATAGAGAAAGAGGAAGAGAAGAAAGAGAGTAAGAGAGCGAGCCTAGAAAGAGAGAGAGACAGAAGGAAGAGAGTAATGAAGCGAGCCAATAGAGAAAGAGAAAGAGAAGAAAGAGTGTAAGAGAGCGAGCCAAAAAAGAGAGAGAGACAGAAGGAAGAGAGTAATGAAGCGAGCCAAAAGAGAAAGAGAGAGAGAAGTAAGAGAGTAAGAGAGCGAGCCAAAAAGAGAGAGAGAGAAGTAAGAGAGTAATAGATCGAGCCAAAAAGAGAGAAAGAGAGAGAAATAAGAGAGTAATAGAGCGAGCCAAAAGAAAGAGAGAGAGAGAGAAATAAGCGAGTAATAGAGCGAGTCAAAAGCGATAGAGAGAGAAGTAAGAGAGTGATTGAGCAAGCCAAAAAAGAGAGACAGAGAGAGAGTAAGGAGAGAGTACTAGAGCTAGCCAAAAAGAGAGAGAGAGAGAGAGAGAGAGAGAGTGAGGTGATTAAGTGAGGGGAAGAGGGAAGAGATGTAGCGTGCTGGTCCCGCGATAAATGAAGACGTAATCTCCGGCGAGCTGGAAAATATTAGGTCGTTGCGCGCGAAACGTTTCCCTCGGCAGCGCGCACGCTTTTTGAAGGTACGCGCGCGTTATCAGAATATTTTCCGTGTCACTTACCGCTGCTTTCCCCAGAGAGTCGAACTGGTTTTCCGCCTGGTCGTTACGGGCCGACGCGACGCGACGGGACGCGACGCGACGGGACGAGACGAGACGGTTTTTCGCGTGGTCGAACGCGCTCGAGCGGATTTTCCCGCTTTCGGTATTTTCGCATTGGCCTATTTTGATGCGCGATCACCTCTTTTCTTCTTTGTTTCTTTTGCCGACAATCGGACTTGTTTATCCGCGCCTATTGTGGTCTGCTAGAGGGACGACGCGGCGCGGCGGTATATCGCTTTGTTTTAGAGCGATGATGGAAATTGCTGTCGCCTTTTATGGAGATATCGTTTTTATTATATCCCGTTGGCGAAACTCGAATCGCGGGACCAGGGAAGATGGATTTATTGCTGCTTGTGTTCCCCGTCGGTGGGCTCAGTCGTCTCCTGTTTCTATGGTGAGCTATTGTTTCTGGCCGCGTTTGCGTTCTGGTTTTGTTGTGCTTGCTTAAAATGGGATGAAAGTGAGATGATTGATGAAATTCGAGCGGAACATGGAAATGCATCGGCAGTGTGCAGTAGATTTTGCATGGCACATCGAAGAACGTATTAATTTGTACCTTTACGCGAAGAAAAAAACGAGCCACGAGGCTCGAATAATCGTATCTCCTCTTCCGAAATTGTCCATTTTTGTGCGCAATCTGAGCACGAATTAGGGACAAATTACTGTAGATACTACACAAATGTTTATGTCTCTATGTTTATGTAGTTTTATGTATTGATAGAATTCAAGTGTAAGATAAAAATGTGCAGAAAACGTAGATTACATTTCGTATAATATAGTCCTCGCGCGACAAGAAGGCACATTTATGTTTGCATTCCCCCTCTCACTAGCTGCCCCACTGCCGCAAGTAGTAAGAGGGGGAATGTAAACGCAAAAGCGCCTTCTTATCGCGCGAGGACTATACATTACAAAGCGTACTTATACCCGTCACATAAAACTTCGCCCGTCTTCTATTTTAGACACTCTATTATTTTTTATTTCTTCGTGTTTGTGTTGCAATATCATAAATATATTGCTGAAAGTGTGAAATAATAAGCACGACGCAATTGATCAAATTCAAATGTAAGATAAAAATATTAATAACAATTGGAAGTGTGCATTACGTTTTACATACTACAATGAAAAATACTTGTATCACCTTATTTGTGCGTTTCATTTTTAGTAATTGTTTCTGATTACTCCTTTTTCTTGTAGCGTGCAGAACGAATTACTATTTCGACATTTTATTGGCGTGGTGAAATTATTATCGTTCGTGCTGTATAGATATTGTGTCATTATAGGGATGTATTTCTCCGTAGATATTATGTCATTGTCAAATTATACGAATGAAAGTGGCACTGTGGGTAGAACAAGACGGATCTGTTAATCGATTTCAGTCGCTCGGAATTTTGAAGAACGTTCTCGTGCAATTCTTTCCGTTTGTTCCTCTTTTCCTTTCGTACCACGCTCGCACTGTGTGCACATATTTATATCGACTTGATGTATTTGACACAGCAGAATATAATCTTTCATTTGTTAAGATTACTAATAGATTTATTCAAGTAATTTTCGAAAGAAAATTTCTTCCAATTCCAGATTATAAAGTGTATGCTCCAATAAATTACAATATTATAATTACTACAGTATTAATTACAATATTATAATACAATACATATAATATAATACAATATTATAATTACAGTATTATAATTACTAGACTACAGATTTTTGTTCGAAATAAAAATGATCTTCACCAATTGCCAAAATAAGCATTCTGCAGTTTTTATAATTTTTATCATTCTTTTTTGTTAAAAAAATCACGAAAGCATATTACTTTTTCGAACTCCCCCTATCTATATATTTGTTCAATGTTAAAATATAGCATTTTTCAACAAAAAATACACTTGAAAAGAATAAGCACACTTAGGGCAAAGTCATTAAACTGCAGATTGACCAGGTATATTTCTAAATATTAACGTTAAATATCATTGCAGTGTCTCTTCCAAAGCAAAAGTTATTCATCAATGTCTCGTGAACATTCGATCCAGCGAACTGTGCACCGTCGAATACGTAGAAATCAACGAGACAGCGACGATTATTCGGGATAGACCGACCGAAGGATCAGCACTGTGACAGTGAACCGGAAAAATTTCACAAGCGTCGTATCCGCCGGGATTTCACCGCGAATTTCAAAAACCAGAAAGCAACGCCTGTTCTTCAGCGAGCGGAATAAAAAAGAGAAGTTCTCGCCGTTTTGCAATGCCCCGCGACGTCCTTCCGACAACAATAAGTATCATTCAAGTGGCAACGTGATTCTGCACAGAAATAGTGGTCCTTTGTTACATTCTGACAGCTGCATACTGTTTCATTGAAGATACATCGACGTCCTCGATTTATATCGTGTCAATATCCATCCTCGACGATTCAGCTTTCAACGAACAAATAATTTTTCCCTTTGTTTATAATTTTCCTCCATCGCCGCGCGCTCGAAACGAAAAATTTTATTGTTCCACGTTTTCATTCACTCGTGTTCGATCTTAATCAAGAAACACACCGTTGCGATTCAAGAAGAACGCCAAACGCATAAACGATAAAAACCATAATACCTTGCCTTCTAATTTCGATTTATTCTCTTTCTCTTTAGATCTTCATGAGACGTGATATTGTTTGAGATCATTGCAAAGAATAGGCGTTAAATACGAGTTTATCTTTTCCTTTAATCGTTGTAATTAGTTAAAAATAACGGGTCGGTATTCGTAAATTATTTTGTTCTTTCTGTTGTTCTAGATTTTGCCTATTATTAAGTCTCGTCACAAAAAGCCGCGGAGTACTAATAAATGGCTATCTTTTCACTGTTCCATCGCCCGAAACAAAGTGGAACCATTCCAGCTTAATGGCACATTCCACTAACATATTTTCTAAATTATGACGTGATATTAATGAACGCAGATATGACGCGACATTTTGTCGCTTTAATACGCTCCTGAGAAATATAATTATTATAGGTTGTTCCTGTTTGACCACCAGATTTTTATTTTCTGCAGTATTTTTAACCCTTTGCACTCGAGTGATGACTCCGAGGCACCAGTAAAATTGTTGTATCACGATCTAAGATCATTTTTATATTATCGAAGTTTAGATTTTAAATATTATTAAAAGTATAACTGTTGCACGAATCACGAGACTCAATTTCGTATGCGTAAAATGCACTTTGACGTATAAAATGGAAACACTGCAAGTCAGAAGAATTATTTTAGATTGACTGTTAAAATGTTTTCGAGTGCAGAGGGTTAATAATAAATAACTGCGGCATATCAATTTCGCACAAAACACGATACTTAAACATTTCGATTCCATCGTGATCCTGGTTCTAAACTTTGCATTGCGATAGGAAGACCGAACGTGTCGATGCCTTTTTAACCCACTTTGACGTTTATGGGAAGCGTTTCAGCAAATTTCTCTGACGATGTTATGGTCTATAAATAACAAACAAGTATGCACCATTTGACAGGGCGTGCACGCTTAACACTAGCCAACTTTTTTCTCGCAAATAGTTAATATTAGGAGAATATGGAAGAGTAATGGTATCTGTAATTGTTTTTTATCACCGTTACTTAGAAATACAGTAAATTCAACCTAATTGACGCTCAGATTGTGCACGAAAGTGGACAATTTGGGAAGAAGAGATACGATTATGCGAACCTTGCGGCTCGTTTTTATAGTCTCCTATAGTCGACAACTAAAACAAAGTAAAAATTAAAATTAAAAATGAACTTTCTTTCCAAAAAATTTCTCGCAATCCGGAAACGGGGAGTTTCTCGAGATATTTGAAGTAACTTTTTTATTAACTTGTTTCCTGTAGAAAATATTCTGAATTTTGAACGCAGTTGGTTAAGCAGATTTTGAGATATCGTGGTCACCATTTCGAAAAACATACTTCCGAGAAAAACGCCTACTTTAGAACCTACCTTTGAACCTATATTGTTCAAGAAAATGTAAAAGAATCGATTTTTGCAAAGATTCTCGCTAGAATATATATATATATATATCCACTTAAGACGACTCTGAGCGTTATGTCGCTCGAAACGGGCGAACATTAATGCCCGATATGCACACATTAACTAAAAGGGGCATTAGTGTGATCCTAATGAGGCCATAAATGCGATGGAAAATGCGCTGCACCTGCTAATAAAACTATAATAAATTATCTAATGGCAGCTGCCGGATAAAACATCCACTTAAATAGATGAGAGTACGCTGCCAACGAGTGCCATAATGTTACAGGATAACTCGAGTTTCACTATGTACAAGGTGTGATCGAAAAGCTCCCGGAATTAGGGTGAATTTCAAGAAATATTTATTTATTCCTTAATATCGATGCGATCTGCTTTAAAGAGTATGTAATCTCCGTCGACTATCTATGACACACTTGTGCCAACTTTGCTTCCAAATATTTAAAACATTTGTGAAACATTCTTTTTGGAATTGTTTTCAGCTTGTTCAGCAATTTTGCCTTTATTCCCTCTGCAGGGTGTCCTAGAATTATATTATTTCCGGGAAATGAGAAGTTCCTGAGGTCATTTGAGATAACTTTTTCTTTAACGAAAATGTAATCTGCAGGTTTGTTTAGGAATTATTAACGGAACACACTGACCAATGAGAAGAGAGTGAAAGAAAATGAACTACGAAAGGAAAACAAAAATGTATCTCGCTTCTTCTCAAAACTCTGACCTGTAATTTGAACAACTGTGTCGTATCTCAATTACATTTTATTTCAATTACATTCAATGTCACTTGTGTGTGTGTGTGCATCGTATTTGAATTACACTCGAGATTAAAATAATTAGCAGTTGAATTAACCGAAAGCTTTGAATTACGTGATTAAATTCCTACGTAATACAATGCAATTAAATTACGAAACTGAATTAGCACAGCACTGTAGCCAATACGCCAGTAAAAAATTCCTTCGCAGGATCCGTATGATACGCCTGCTTCTTCAGCAAGCTCTCTAATATCCGACGATTAATGAGAATAATTTTCCGAACTCTTCTCACGTTTTCTTCGGTATCGATGTGCTGGATCGTCTATCGCGCTTGTTATATCTTCGACGTCTTTTCATCTTTAAAACATTTATAAGAGAGTTTTATTTTTGGCAGACTTGCCAAATACCGTCATCAACATTTCACATATTTTATTGCACTGGAATTAATTTTCGATGCAGAATTTAATGCAAGGTTATTCGAGAATTAACTGTCTTATACATTTTTCCGTACAACAAACATTTTACGAGTTATTCGACGTCGCGTTAGAAGATTGTACGTACATCGTGGACACGTGTACCGACATCAGAAACAAAGGCGGCTCCATCAGGATGCGAATAATGGTGCGAAATTTAACAATTCCGGTCCTCGTGTTTTTTCGTCCAGTCCGAACTGTTTTCTTTCGCTATCCTCGGCTTTTCCATTTCACAGCGGGAAACGTCTACAATATTTAGCGTCCCGCCACGCGGATATTTGAAGTTACTAATTCACGCAGATAGAGAAAGAGACACGCGCCGAATCCGGCGTTGCGACGTGACAGCTTCACGCTGCCTTGACCACATGAATTTTAATTATTAACAGAGAATTTTTGCACGCCGAATATTATACGGCCGGCGTGAAAATTCGTAACGCGAAACACGCGGCCCGCAAAACCGCGGAAAAATTGCTAACCGAAACTTTCTGACCTCGTCGCGACTACTCGCCGCCGCTTGGTATTATTATTAACTAAAGCCATACGTCCCTGACGCTGTCGCGACGCGACAACGTCAAAATTCCGGTGAAAATATTGCAGAAAATCATGCGGTCTCATTGCCAGAAAACCGCTGGGCTGGTGTGCACAGTATTTGGATCAAGGAATACAAAGGATATTTCGTAACAACGACATCGAATCGCTAATGAAATGGTACTAACCAACAAATATCTGAGTCGAAAAATTGCTTGTTACCGTAACAGAACACATACTAGCGTCTATAGTGTACCAAAGTTAACGAACATTAATGAATGGAAATAATAAATAAACAACCGTGAAACTATGCTCTGTTTCTCGCATTGTGTTCATCGGATTACGAATTTTCAGATGCGCATGCCGAATGTGAATATGTAATATATAATAGAAACTCCAGTTAGAGTTTAATATTGAAATCTCGGTGTGTTGAGATACGTTAGAGTCGATATCAAAATATTCGTATGTTTAAATCCATCGGGTTCAATATCAAGAAATATTGGAATCGTCTCTGACATTAGACTTAATATTAAAAAGTATTGGTATGTTTAAATAAATACACTGAGCTCAATATTAAAATATTGGAATGCGAAAATACATTTGGTTCACAGCATTCGAATGTTGGAATTTTTAAATTAAGTGAAAATGAATTAAAATAAATTAGTATTAACCCTTTGCACTCGAGTGGTGACTCTGAAGCATCACTAAAATTATTAATTCACGTCCCAAGATAATATTTATATGAATAAAGTTTAAATTTAAAAATTGTTAAAAGTATAACTCAATTTCATATGCATAAAATGCGCTTTGTCATATAAGATTGAAATACCATAAGTCAGAAAAATTATTTTAGATTTACAGTTAACATGGCTTCGAGTGCAAAGGGTTAAAATGTTGGAATATTTAAATGAAACACGTTAGACTCAACGTTACTAAAATTCGATGCTAAAATTCGTTGAATAAATATTTACATTGATTTAGACATTAGAATATTAAAATATTTGAAATCAATATATTGATTGAATATTAATTATAATGATATAATTATTATAATATGAATATTAAAATATTTGAAATCAATATATATATTCGACAATATGTTCGACTTAAATAATTCCTGGAACATTTCATGCGAAAATCTGTAATTCATAGGCTACCACGGCCATCGATTTTCGAGTCGACTGAAAACAGCAGCCAGGAATTCGGAGCAGTCGATTAATTGAATCTTACAGCGTCGGGACAATCGAGTCAATTCCATCGATCGAGACTTCAATTATTTTTAATGGGCCCGCGCGCGTCCTCAGATGTGATCAAATAAAGGAGATCGGTCAGCCATTGTAGACGGCGTTGTAAATGAAAAAGAGAGAAGCGCGGCGGAAAAATAGTTACAATAATTGCGGTGACCGTGCGTGCGATCGTCCTGGAAACGGCGAACCGAACAGGAACAATTGCGGGGGTGCGAGAGAGGATCGGGTCAAAGGAGGACGAGAAAGAAACCCCGGAGACGCCTCTGAAAGAATATCTATTGTATCCGGCTGTGCCCTGTTTAAAATTACCGGCCGCGTTCCGTTGCATTCTGCCGGTGCAGACACGAGAGGAGTGCACGATTGCGACGCCACGGCCGGCCACGGTAAAATCACAATGTGGGAGGAGAGTAATCACGACAATGATGGAATAACTGTGCCGGCCGACTATAACGAGATTCCCGGTCATGGTGATTGAGGGATCGTGACACGCCGGGACACGATGTTACTAACGCCCGAGAAACTTGAAGACCAAAGTCTCGGGACGATAAACAGTCAACGGTAATCGGTTATTGTTAAATACTGCTGAGTTGAAATTATCGATAATGTCGCTCAATTGCAGTTCACTTCTGAGTTTGTTCTTCGAGAAGTGAATGCAATTTTTTGAAAATATTTCTAGGATTAATGCAATTCTACTACAATAATAGTGTTGCTATCTGAGTGTATGTATTAATTAAAACAAGCATACGAATTAAATCTACTTTCGGTGAATGAATTACGTAATTAGTAAAACATTTTTTAGCGATATTGCAGTGCGAAATTACTATATTACTTTGTGCTATCATACTTTAATATTAGTATTATTATTATATTATTATGTTGTTATATTATTATATTATTATATTATTATATTATTATATTATTATATTATTATATTATTATATTATTATATTATTATATTATTATATTATTATATTATTATGTTATTATATTGTTATATTGTCATATTGTTATATTGTTATATTGTTATATTGTTATATTATTATATTATTATATTATTATATTATTATATTATTATATTATTATATTATTATATTATTATATTATTATATTATTATATTATTATATTATTATATTATTACATTATTATATTATTATATTATTATATTATTATATTATTATATTATTACATTATTACATTATTACATTATTGTATTATTATTTACTATTATTATTTATTAATATCATACTATAACATTATCGAAATTTTGTTAGCATGTACAGTGCAAATGGGAATTGTATATTAATAGAACGTTATGCATTTACATCTCGTGAATGTATTTCGAAGAAATGTAAAATACAAGCATCCATTTTAGTTGATTTTTCTCTACTGACGCTATCGATGCGTAAAATGGTATTTCTTAGAATTTCAGATTCGAAAGAATTGACTCGAGAGTAACGAAAACTCTGCGCTTAAAAACGGAGCTTAGAAACGACTTAAATAGGTGTTGTTCCGTTGATCGACTAATTAAAAACTGGTTAATAAAAGCAAACACACTAGTGGAAAAATAGTGCCGGGAACGTTCTACATTCAAAGCAAACGTTTTTTCGAGAACGTTTACCATCTGGGTTTTTAAGCGAAGTAGAAGTCCAATTTGCTCGTGACTAATGCTACATCTCTGCTTGAAAGCTTCCTCCGGTAAATACAGACCTGAAAGCTGCGATTTGATAGTTTGCTCTGCAATAAACGAGTGTTTTACTCTTTAAAATAAATCTTATCGCAAACAATTTGCGAACGGTGTTCGAAGCCTCGAACACCTTTAACGAAACCCTAAAATTATTGTATTAACGATATTATAACATTATTATCGTTATTTAGCGTGTACCTATGATTCGATGGTTTCCGTAGCGCGTTTCTATAGTCATCTTTCGAACACAAAACGCTCGTCAGTGTGACGCAACATTATCTCAGGATTACATTGTCCGTTAATCCGGGCGAATAAGATATTTATAGGGTTTTGAAGGGTACTATTTTTCGAACGACTGGTTTCCGATCACAATGATTTTATCGGCGGAGGAATTAACGCACATTATCCGAAGCGATGAAGGCGTTAATCTCTGTTATGAAATGTTCTCCCGCCGACCGCGAATTATTCATCGAAACCCGATCGCCTTTAAACAGCACATAAAACGGGTAGAGCAGCGCCGGGGAACGGGGCGTTTTAAACGCGCCCGTTCAAAGTGTGTAACCTGCCTCCGAATCAATATCGAGATCCGGCCAATCTGGTTCCAACGGTTTCGTTCCGACGAAACCCGATATAGCAGGAAACAAATAAACCGAGAAAACATTGTATGTGTGTGTGTAATACAACATATATACAAATACATACATACATACATACATACATACAATATATATATGCGTGGACTAATTTGTCAAAAATTTTTTGTGCAACATTCTGTATATATATTATATTATATTATACTATTATATTATACTATTATATTATATTATATTATATTATATTATATTATATTATATTATATTATATTATATTATATTATATTATATTATATTATATTATATTATATTATATTATATTATATTATATTATATTATATTATATTAATATTGTATTATATTATATTATATTATATTATATCATTCTGTATATACATATACACAGAATGTTGCGCAAATTTTTAACAAATTAGTCCACGCCCCGTGGGAAACGCGTTCGGTCCCGGATAACAAAAGCAACAAAAATCGCGGAACGCTGCAGTCTAAACAAACAAACGGTTTGCTCGATGCTTGAAATTTGCCAGTGTTTGCCAAATCCGCGACAAGGCTCGATCCCCCATACTACAAAGAGCAAAACACGATCGGCGTCGCTGGTCGACAATTTTTTATTCCGTTTTCGCAGGAAAATACTTCGATCGCGATCGCAATCTAAAGAAATTTGTAACGGGCGATTAGAGTATGATTTTTGTGCGGTTGCGGCTTCTGCAAATTTTATCTAACATCGCTTATACTCGTCTTTCAATTTAGGCGAATTTTCGTTCCACGTAGATATTTTTTTACGCGAGTGAAAATCACGCATATAAAGTCGGTGATAAAATATCGGTAATGAAAGTTAGTATAATTTTTAGAAGTCGATATTTTTAATAATCGATATTTGTAATAATTTACTTTTATTTGAAAAGGAAACTTTTTGAGGTGAGCAAAAGTTTTATTCTTTACTGTGACGAGGCTGGCAGTATAGAACAGGGCACGGAATTAATCAGCACGCAACATGGCGATCGCGTGGGCTACGCCTCCTGACTCCCGTCGCGTGTCTCGCTCCTGGCGATCGCCTAAATGCTACAGGGATTTGCAGAAAGGGATTTGTGAAAACACTGGCAAGTAAATCCCAGTATTTCAAATTTTTCTAGGAGAATGAATGAAATATTATTAAAACAGTGACACAATATTCGTCCACGTGGCGTTAACGAGTTTCGTTTATTTAGCATGCATGAAACAAGAAATTGTACAACAAGATCAAATATTCTGCTCGCAAGAACGAATCAAACGTTCATATGATTAAATAATAAAACAAAAATCAACCTTTCTTTCAATAAAATGAACGTTTTCTTTAGTTTCATTACATGGATTTTATTTTGATTACAAGAATAATTTCAATCGATGGAAGAAATATCTTACTTATATTAGTCTGCATGGAATTGATTCTAGAAATGGCAATTGGAAAAATGGTCCAGAATCCGACTATAATTTATAACTCAAAAATTTGTTAAGTTAGTAAAATCAATTCTAGATCATTCTTATCAATAGACCGCAGATTTTATGCATTTATGGCAAAATCGAATAGAAAGATTAAAAATGACTTGAAAATGTCAGTATATTATTTTTAATGTAATTAACATTATTATAAAAAGGAAGAACTTGCTATGTAGCTTCATTTTCTTGCAACCGATGCGAAGAATTTTTATTTTCCATAAAAATCCACAACTGGTTTATCAATCAAACGTTCTTCTAATAATTCATAAACCTACTCAATAAACTATCCTCTTTTATCGCAGAAAATAAAAATGGTCGATCAAAGTTTCGTTTGCATGACAGCACACGATTCGAGAATGTTTATCGAAAATAAACATTGAGCACGACGATGATTTAATTGCTAGCAAGTTTCCTCGATCGTTTCGCTCGAGGAACTGTCAACAGAAGCGAGGAAAGTAATTACCTGAAATTTTTGATATCCCCAGAAATCACGCTCGAGGAATTGCGAATCATTTCGAAATATTTAATACTTTATATTCTCGAATTATTTCGCGTGGAGAACATAGAGCCACATGCACATCCTGGTGTCTCCTTTTTTTCTTTTTTAATAAACGTACCGGTGTACAAAATTGATTGTGAAACACATAATAAAATATTGTTTGCGCCAGGAAATTCGAATTCGCAGAAATTCGAATGTTGCAAAAAAATATGGCAGCGTGGCGCAGTTTTCATTATATCGTCACAGCGAACTCATACGAGGGACACAATGAGTTAATTATTCAGCTACAATTAGTCTCTTGCCTCTGTCAAATCGGCTTCTTTCTTCACCCGTGTTTCGTTTTCCTCGTGTCATAAAAGATGCATAAAATCCATACAGTGCTAATTATTATTTTCCATCTTAGAAATGTGTGCGAGTTAACAATGTTACATTGATTAATTTCGTCCGTTTCTTTACGTTCAAAATCGACCGAAAATCCCGAAGTCCCTGAATCCCCAAAATCCCAAATCTCTCTCTCTCTCTCTCTCTCTCTCTCTCTCTCTCTCTCTCTTTCTCCAAGATGCCAAGTTTCTCAAGATCAGAATTTGCCGACGCATCCTCAAATCATATCTTAAAATCTCCAGCGAAAAATGTCAGTTTCCTTTCACCAAAAAATCAACATTTTCAGCTTCGCCGATATTGCTGTTGCCATTCACAATCAGCCGAGCACTTGCGAATCGATCACATGGCGATTTCGAGGCTAAGACTCGAGTTTGGCGATGCGTTCCCTGTCCGGCTCAGGTGTCCCAGGTCCGCGGGATTTCGGCGCGGGAAATTTATCCGATGCGTAATGAGGCAAAATTAATCAATCGTCGATATTGCCGAGCGCCGCGCGGCGAATCGGCATCCTTTGTGAATTACGGCCGGGTGAATAGATGCGGTAACGTACGAATGCATAGATTACAAATTCTCGATTATCCGGGAGCTTCCGTCGTTGCGCCGTTGCCCGGAAGTCCGAAATTGCGACACACTGGTGGGAGCCTGTCAAAAATCGAATTTTACTCTGACTACGAACTGGGTGAAACTTTGATAAGCCAGATTCCGGTTCTTCATGCAAATCCTCGTTTTTATATTTCCCGGTGGAAAAATTATGTTTAATGAAAAGTTTCTAGCGAGAACTAAAAAATTACTCATTATAAACAGGGACGCGATATAGGGAAGACACATGGAAAACCTGCTGTGATAAAGAAGCTTCTTATTAAATTTGCAATTATGAAAGAATCCTTATTAATGCTGATCTAATAATCTTGTGGTGGCAAAGTCTTGAACTTATTTTTTTTCAACACCCGGTATGTGACGCGTAAGACAAGTGTACATAGTGTACAATGCTAAGCGACGATTTAATTGCATCGCGATTTTGACACCCGGTAATCAAAAGCACGGATAATTGAAACCCCGGTGAATCAAAACTGCAGATAATCGAACTCCGGTTAAACGAGCTTTCACTGTGAATATAACGTAAGTAGAAGTAAAAAATATTCGAAGGATCAATTCATTTACTATAAAAATGCATAGTGTCAATGAGTTTCATCTACGTTTATTAAAATGCACAAAAGTGCATCAGTTGACTGCTTGTATGAAGATCGACCGATTTCGATGAAATTTTCAGCATGCACAGAAGTTACCGAGCTCTGCGAAATGCAGTTTCTGAATTTTCGTTATAGGCTCAGATAAAAAAATGTTGCAAAAAGCGAGTTTTTCTTCTTTTTTCTTTTCGTTATTCCAAATAATAGCGAAAGTGCAAAGTATTATAGTTTTTGCCTAGTAAACTAGTCCCTCTGTCATCTAAACAAAAAAAATTAAGTCATTTAGTCCAGTTTTAAAAAAAGTTACAACGCTCTTCAAGTGTCCTTAAGTATATGGCCGCCACTGTGCATTCTTATTTTAGTGAGCCCTAGGAAGGGTTAAAGTTCATAAAGTTTCCGCGTCTTTTGGAAGGCCACAGGAATCAAAGCGGTTCTACTTCGAGCGACGAGAGGAAAGCAAATTATTCGAGGACCGTTTGTAAACTGTTAGAGCATTAAATGGAGTTCTTTTGTTGCGAACCTGGACAGGGAAGCAGGGAGGGGGGCTAATTGGGGTGGTGGCGAGTAGATGGAGGGGGTAGAAGGTAAAACGCGGAGTTCTTTTTATGGCCTAATGAAAAATCAATTGGACACTCGACGTGAGCGCCTTATTATCTAATTAACGTTATTGCAGTTTGCCCGGGAAACGAGAGCATTAATCGGGGAACATTCGAAGACAATGGCGCCGGTAAACCCCGGCGGAGCACCATGTTTGAAGTTTTCTGCGGATGACAGACGCACGGCCGAGTGTTTCTTTATATAATGGCGCGTTTAATTGCCGCGCCAACGTAAATTGCCACTTCACCGACCATATGGGATTGCGATTGTCTTACGGCGAGCATTGTTTCGAGCATAATGTACACCGCATTTCGGATGTTGGTACGAGGGCTTTCGGTGGTTCTCGTGCGTCGGTGTTTCTACTTTTTTCAAAACGAGCTGTACCTCCAATGGAAAACGATTCTTTAAATTGTATAAATTATATAAATTTTACTGCGTAAATTATACAATTGTATGAATTGTATAAATTATATAAATATAATAATTGTATTCTATAAATTGTATAAACTGTATAAATTCAAAAATCTCTGTGTGACAAAATGTAATTTAAAATTGCAAAATAAATTTTTGGTCACATAAAAGAAATATTAAATTGCAAGAAGCTGCAGTCGAGTAAATGTTGATTCTTTGCGGTTGATAGTTGCAACAAATTACAAATAAAATGAATTTGTGTTCAACTTACATAGGCTTTGTATTTTACAATTCTTTAAATATTTGTATACTGTATAAGTCGAAAAGTCTCTGTGTGACAAAATGTAATTTAAAATTGCAAAGTAAATTTTTGGTTTTACAAAAGAAATATTTAATTTCTGCAGTTGAGCGAATTCTTATTCTTTATAGTAACAGCTGCAATATATCACGAATAAAATTAATTTATACTCAGCTTTCACAACTCCAGCTTTCATTTTACAATTCTTTAAATGTATACTGTATAAATATATAAAGCTCTACTATATGTAATGAAATGTAATTTAAAATTGCAAAGTAAATTTTTGGTTTTACAAAAGAAATATTTAATTTCTGTAGTTGAGCGAATTCTTATTCTTTATAGTAACAGCTGCAATATATCACGAATAAAATTAATTTATACTCAGCTTTCACAACTCCAGCTTTCATTTTACAATTCTTTAAATGTATACTGTATAAATATATAAAGCTCTACTATATGTAATGAAATGTTATTTAAAATTGCAAAATAGAATTCTGTATTTGCAAAAGAAGTATCGACTGTCGAACTCGGAGGGTATCAAAATATCCCAAAAATGTTAAAAACGAACAAAGCCGTTTGAAACTGTAAAATTTCGTCGAGAAGAATTGGAAGTTGGGAACGGGAAGAGAGAGAGAGCTTAACCAGAGTATCAGGAATGACTTAGCTTCGATTTCCCACGGTTTTACTTAGGAAATTAGTGTCCTTGAAGTGATATCCTGGTCACGTAGCCAAGCCCTATCCTAGTCTGGAAACTGAGCCCTTTTCTGGTCGAGCGTAAGACCAGTTTAAGTCTCGCCTCATCAATGGCGCTGGTCCTCAAGGGATTAATGGTACGAGTTCGCTATATCCTGTTCGCCAACTGTGCTTTGTTCCAATAGCTCTGGAGCTACAGTCGCAGCCAAGTCTATGATCTGCTTAAGGTCGCTATTCTCGACTCTGCTGGCTTTTCGAATGTCGCGAATTGTGCCTATCGTGATTCTTCCTTCCCGTGAACATTTTCAACCATTTCTTTCCGAATGAGAAATTTTGGTTTCGTATTATCTGTATAGCATACGATATGTTATGCAATTTTATGTTTTATTTAATATTAAATTGAGTCGGTTTCAATGATAAAATACAACGATCTTGTGAAGAGGCAATTTTTTTAGAAAACTGTGCAAATCGAAGAACATCTGCAAAAACATTGAAAAATTTGTTCTATTCGTCTGCCAATCGGGTATGACGAAATATTTCGGTATATAAAAAAGACATCTCTAATAGACATGATGACATTTTTCGTCATGAAAATTTTTAACAATAATACATATTTGGAACGCATTACGTTTCATGTCTTTCTTACCGATTGAAACCTAGCCTAACAGTGATTATTTATTTCAATTTTTGTTTTTAGTTTCAATTTCAGTAATTTATTTACTGTGCACGGATAGGCCTACATAACCTCAAATTTCAAATCGACTAGAATCAACATCGGGCAAATCAACTACTGTGCACAGGAAATAAAGTGCTGAGAAAAATTCAAAATTCAAATAAATAATCATAGTTTCCTTTTCCCATAATCGTACTATGTTTAACCAATGCAATTAACATTAGATATGTTTTTACCTAGAACGATTTATTTCACCGAATATCATTATATTCGATATAATGATATTATATCGATATTATAATGATATTATAATATTCAATATTTACAGAAAATTTCGCAAATTCAATATTGAAAAATTGAAATAATGTTAAGAATTCTTTTACGTGTTTAATATCAACAGATAAACAATTAATTGAATTTAAATAAACAAATCTAATAATTCGACGAACACGAAGTTAATTATGTTTGAAAATTCACTAAAGCCATAGTAATTTGCTGGCCCACAGTGGACCGGCCTCGCTACCCTGCGCGCCTAAAAAATGGCCGAAATAGTTCGATGCCGCGGCCCGGAAGGGTCGTGCCGTAAGAAAAATCGGCCCCGGCGGCCGCGGCGGTCTAATACATGCGAGAGATTAGCCGCGTCACTTCGAGTGCAGTTAGCCCTTATCTCACGTTTCGCAGGGGCGTAACGGCCGAGTCCTTTGTGTACACACGGATTACCAGGTGCACCCGGTGTTCCCTTATCTTCCTTTAATTCCAGCATCGTCGTGTGGCAGAGGAGTTAGGAGAGAGCAGGGCCCGACGGAGAAGGCAGAGCCGAGGATGGGGCGCGGCGAGGGTGAACGATACCTATTCAGGAGCGTCGGAGGACGATTTTCGCGTGGCCCGTAATTTTTAATTATGTTTCCTTTCGCGGGCTTTTGTTCCACTTAGCCTCCCCCCGCCGGCATCGGCAAGATAATGAAGTCCCATTGGCGCAAGCCGAATACACAATTAAAGCTCGCGAACGTTAGTTCTAAAAGCATCGGGAGAGAGGACTATGTTGCGTCCTCTCAAACTCCGCCGGCGCAGAGACGTCGCTGGAAACGACCAGGGAGGAAGAGAGAGAAAGAGATTGATAGTATGTGTGTGTATGTATGTATGTGTGTGTGTGTGAGAGAGAGAGAGAGAGAGAGAGAGAGAGAAAGGGCAGAAGCGAAACCCGTTACGATTGTCTGTCCGCGACCCCATGCAACATTCACCACCGTCGCTTACACCCTTGTCAGAATTTCCTCTTGTTTGTTCGCCGCTTTTTATCCCTCGTTTTTTCGTCGCTTGTCGTATCTTCTTTATCCAGCTCGCGGAACGATGCTGTTCTGTCGTCCGACCACGACAAAAAGTCAGAGAGGAGATAGCAGTGGAAAAAATGTCACGAGCGCGGGGCGACGCAACGCGACGCGACGCGACGCTAAGCAAAGCTAAGCGACGCTGCGGCGAGGATCGTTCTTCGCATAACCGAGCCAGCCACGCGTCTTGTCCACCGTTAGAAGCGATTCCAAACACGCATCGACCACCGCAACTGTCACAATGCCAAAACTCGACCGCCTTTTTTTTCGGGCTCACGACTGTTTTGCCCGCGGGAACCATTCGAACGTGTTCCCGCGGTATCGACGCCGCTCTCTGCGCTTTTCCAATGTTCTTTATTCTGTTTTGGAGCCGGTTTTGTCCGGCGGGAACGGTGCCGGGCCGGTTTTGTGCGGCTAACGCGGGATTCTTGAACCGAGAACCGCGTAACCTGCGATCTTTCAGGTATTTTCAATGGCATTGAACGGAATAAATGGAGGTACGGGACAGGTTTGCCGGATACGCAACCGTGGATACGTTATTCCACATGTTATTCACGAGTTTGTAATGATTTCCGGCGCGGAGCTTCCAGGCTTTTTGTTTTTGATCCCCGCGGCCTGTGGAAATGTTTCTCTATGTGGCTCGCGCTGGTACATGTTGATTTTAAACGGTGGATGGAGGCCTTTTTGCGACTATGTTATTGCCGATGTTTTCGAATATTCCCGGGCTTTGTTTAGACACGTTTCGAATATGTTTCGCAGGTACAATGGATCGGGGGTTCTGCGCGTTTTCGACGGCATTAAGCTTGCGCTCTCGGGCGGGGTCATGTTAATTTTAACCGTCGAATGGGAGATAGTGTTTGCAAACATTTCATCAACGACGTTTTGGAATATTCCAGTCTTCGTTCGGACGTGTTTCGAGGATGTTTCGAAGATGGTTTTTATTAAATCAGGATAATTAATAAATAAATTTGTAACAGAACTGAATTTGCTTGGGTTGGGTTGTATGAGAAATCCATCGCTGAATGAGGAATCGTTCTGCAATTATACTACTGGCGATGCTTAGGAATATTCACAGGTTTAATTAGGTATTTTTTGTTAATATTTTCGAAGGCACTTCATGCTTTTATATTACTATTATTTTATATTATTTATATATTATATATTATTATCATTTTATATTATATATTATTATTATTTTATATTATTTATATAGATGCATTTGCGAAAATATTGTGAATATTTACTTTTACAATATTCTGCTATCCAAATATTCCATTATCTAAGCATTGTATTATTATTATATTATTAGACACATTATTGCCTAGGAAATAACTTGAATGAGATTTTTAGATAATAAGACATTTTGTTATCAGGATATGATAAAAATTAATATTCAAATAAAATATACTCTACTATACTAATCATTGATTTTAACTAGTGCATGGTGAATCCATTTTGCAATTGTACCATTGGAAATGTTAAAATTATTTATCTGTTTGTTTAGCTAAATTTTGTTGTGCTCGATAATTTTGATCTTAATCGGTGGATGCTGAATTCATTTTACAGTTATAGTGTTCGAAAATTTTTAGGAAACATTTCAGGTCTCTTCATCAATTTTTGAAATACATATTTGGAGCTACTTCTTGCAAATGCATTTATGGCAAAACTAAATTCTCTTGGTCGTGATAATGTCAATTTTAATTATTTTTGTTGCAAATTATACTACTGGCAACGTTCAGGTACTAAAGCTAGAGCTACTTCCTGCAAATGCATTTATGATAAAACTAAATTCTCTTGGTCGTGATAATTTCAATTTTAATTATTTTTGTTGCAAATTATACTGCTGGCAACGTTCGGGTACGTTCACTGGTTTATTCAGCTATTTCTGAAACACATTTTCGAAGGTGCTCTTTGAAGCCTGCGAATTGTAGGCCGTTATGACAAAAGCAAACTTTCGAGCAACCGCGAAACGTCATTGTTTGTCAAAGTAACATTTGAACATGTGCAGTGCCAGAGTTAATGAGGTAACCCGAGCCTAGTTAACGGACACAGTAGCTCACGAATATACCAACAGAAAACTGTCATATTTACTTGTACTGTTTTATAGACAGAGTACCAAATTTTGTCAAAGGATTATCTACACGACGGTGATTCGCGTAATTACTGAGTTGCGGGTTTCGATGTAAAATTAAAATATTCTGCATTAATTGCAAATTACCAGAACTGCATAGACACCTGATTATTTCGTTATTAATTTGGATTACTTTATTTTTACCTCTTGAGATTATTTACCTCTTGAGATATTATTATATTAATATTATTACGTTAATATTATATTTATATTATAATATCACCAAAATTTGTATAAAAATTCATTGTGAATTTTATACAATAGGGGTAAGTCAAAAAGTTCACGTCGAATTTCATTTGATTCGAATGAAATCAAGTGGTTAAATTTCTATAATTCTATAAGTGTTAAATACTCTATATCTTCTACTTATTAATGTCGCTTCGTCATAAAATTTACTATCTGCTCGTCGTTAAAAAAAATGTTACATGTTCTGCGAAACGCAGAAATATCGTACACGCAAGGTCCGTGTAACAATTTCGAGGATCGGTTTCGACTTGGAAAGCGGGCGACTGAATATGTAACTCGCAAGATCCTTAAAAATGTCCAACGTTTTCAAACGCTGGAGGGGGAACGCGAAACTTTTCCATCCGAAACTTTATATTATAGATGTTTATGCAAATTCGCGTTTTTCGACTGTAAAGTTTCGGAGAGCCGACGTCAACGGGAGACTTACTGTCTTCATTCCAGGTTTAATTAAACTCGAAGGAAGCTCCGGAACTTCATTGAATTCTGTTGCAACCCGGTTTTTTGTTCCTTCCGTTTCAGCTCGGATGTTCGCGTATTCTTTGAACGCATAAATAGACGGCGCTGGACCGTTGATGAAAACAAGAAGAATTCGCAGGTATTCATTGTCAGCGACTCGAAAATTCGATAAGGATTATAGTTCGTTACTTAGAGGTCGACGTTAATTTATATTCCATGCGCGGCGCGGCGCGGCGCGGCGCCTTCTTCCTCGTTATTCTCGGCGACGATACACCGGAAATTAGTATTATAAATTATGGCTTTATTATTCGGTAATATTCGTCACACAGCGGCCCGCGCCGTTATTCATCGTGAGAACGCAATAACGACGGCTCGCTGGCTTTCAAATAATTATCGGGTAGTCGTCAAAGTTTTAACACTGAATCATCGTCGATCAAACAGTCTTTTATCTTACAATTACCACGGAAATTATGGAGACTCGATAATCTATTCAATCTTGTCAACTTTAACGTTCACCGAGCCCTAAGCATGACTGATGTATATTGCGTTATAATAACGACGAGGTTAGATTTATTTAAACTTCGTACGATTTCCATAACAATATGATACTTGAGGAAGATAGTTCGTCGAAAATATTTACGATAGAAACATTATCGCAACGTCAGGGATTATAAAAGACAAAATCAGGAACTAGTCATTTTCAAAAAAAAAAAGAAAAATAATATCCCAATAGAATGTTATTCGAAACTTCTCTTCGATTTACATTTTCGAAAAACATGAATTAACAAAACCAAGCTCACTGGGAGAAACGGGACACGCGCGAAGCTTGAAACATGCATGCATCGGTTAATATTATTAATTTACAGTTTACAAACTTTAATCAGCCACGGTTTCGGCGGAGTTTAATCACGCAGAACTAGTTACTGTATAATACATTAATTAGCTGAAGATATTGATCAGTTCGCCGGGAACGCGTTTAATAAACGTTAACCACGGGCGCCGTTTCAGCCGATCGATGATCGAGGAAGTTGGTAGCGAGCTGTCCCCCGAAAATGGGGTTCCTTCGACCTCGAACTCGGTCCACTGCCAATCTGGCTTACACATCGATCACTTCGGGACATCACGTCGGACGTTGAATTCGAGGTTTCTGCATCGATGGAACTCGATCTGTTCGGCATTAGGACAGATCCAGGAATGGGGAAACGGCGGGTCCCCGGGCCTCTTATGGAACTAACGAGCTTAATCTTCTCATCCGGCACCGTGGTCGTCCTTTATAGAAGAACCATAGCTTCGATAACCGTCCTTATTAATACATTTTTCATCCCGACTCCCAAGGAAATTGTAACGAGCTCGCGTTACCCTTTGACGTTCGCGCGTTCCGAGCTACCATCGGCGATTAATTATTCCCGGCTGAGTCTACCAGCTGTTACCGATTACAGCCAAGGATCCCGTTCGTAGGATTTGTAAACAACCACCCGGGACTCCGGGATTCGCCAGCGCGGCTTACACGGTTTACAAGCACGGACCCCGGGGTCCGCGTCCACGGACTTCTGCTGACCCTATAGCAAAACTAGTTCTCCGACTTTAATATTCCTTCTCAGTACGCGTCCTAAATCGCTCAGAAAACAGCACATACATGCTACGGACAGCTTGATCTGCTTATCGCTGAAAGCGGTTCGTAGAAGCTGAGAAAAAGTTTTCAACGGATGTTGGGAAGAGGTTATGGGCGCCTGGGATTTTTTTTCTGCGTGGATCGACAGATCTGGATAGTTCTAGTATCGTACAGTCAGTTTGCGAAAGAAAACTACACGAATTTTCTTTGAATTGTTTTCAAAGGAGATCGAGATACTGTGACTTGTTCGTACGTGTATTAATTAAGTAATATAATTGTGATGTAGACTGACTATTTGGCAATAGAAAAGTAGCAAAATAAGCGTTGGGGGAAGTACGAGTTTCTGTAAATCGTTCATACGCGTCTCGATTAATTATTAGCAATGTGATGTAATAATTAAGCCATGTTGTTAAAAAAATTACACGAATATTCTTTTAATTGTGTTTGAGCAAAATAATCTTTGAGGGAAATACGAGTTTCTGTAAATCGTTTATACGTGTCTCGACTAATTATTAGCATTGATGTAATAATTAAGCCATGTTGTTAAAAAAATTACACGAATATTCTTTGAATTGTACTTGAGCAAAATAATCTTTGAGGGAAATACGAGTTTCTGTAAATCGTTCATACGCGTCTCGACTAATTATTAGCACTGTGATGTAATAATTAAGCCATGTTGTTAAAAAAATTACACGAATATTCTTTTAATTGTGTTTGAGCAAAATAATCTTTGAGAGAAATACGAGTTTCTGTAATTTATTCATACGTGTCTCGACTAATTATTAGCACTGTGATGTAATAATTAAGCCATGTTGTTCAAACAATTACATAAATATTCTTTTAATTGTGCTTAAGTTTATATGACCCGTTTATATTATAAAATATATAAAATATAAAACATAACCGATATTAACTCGATTGGTTAATGCAATTGTAGTCTAGCTATTTTATAATAGAAAGATTAAAAAATATTCTGCGAGTTTAACTCGAGTTTCTGTAATTCGTTCACACATGTCTCGACTAATTAATACAGTTGCGATAAAATCTGCAAAAGAAAATTTTGCAAAAGAAAGATACATTACAAATTATTATCAATATACCATCAATCACAAATGTATACACAACAAATAAATTAATTCAAAAAATGTTAACATCAACCAATAATAGAGTCATGCCGAATTTCAGCGACCCGTCAGACTCCAAGGCGTCCAGAAATCGGTGCCCGACTCTGAGGCATTCCCTTCGAAAATTCTATTAGGAAGTCGTGCGTCAACTTTCCGCTGTGCCGGGCCCTGGAAAAACATGGTCGAGCAGGCGAACTCGTTCGAAGTTTCCCCGATGTTAAAGCCAGCGATGCCGGTTAGGGAAGTCGCTGTCTGACCAGGCCCGCGTTGGTAACATCGGAAACGTATTTAAGGCGATACTCGTCGTTCCGAAAGGGAACGCAAAATAGTTGACCGGGAGTTCAGTTGGTCTTCGGGAACAGTCGCGAAGTTGACGACAACCGAGCGGCTCGGTGGGAGCGAGGGGTCCGGAGAGGGTGGAAAGGCAAAGTTTCGCGCGCGAACTCGCCGGTCCGATAAGAATAATAGAGATTTTCAGCCGGGGGAATTACGCAGTCGACAGGAGATAACAGCGAGCAATTATTTGGATATCGCGTTCGAGTTTCGCGTCTCATTAACGGAATGCCATCCCATCAAGCTCGCAGCTCCTCTCCGTTCAGCTTAGCCCGCCGATGTTCCTCCAAGTCGAGTCGACGAAACCGACCGTGAACGCACGCGTTATGAGATCTCTCTCTCCCTTCTTTTCTTTCGTCCGTTTTCTATCTTTTTTTCTCTGTTCTCCGCTCTTGCCCCGTCCTTTTTTTTATTTTTTATTTCTCTGTTCGCGGCGCGCCGTGTACGTTGCTAATTAACGGCACTGCAAAGAATCCCATCGAAACAATTCCCGGAGGGAGGCGCGCGGTGCAACGAAACGCTTGATTGCTGTTTGCCTTTCGTGTCTCCTTCTTCTTTCTCCTGGGAGGGATACACGTTCGTTTACTTCCCGGTCCTCCCCCGGTTTCGCGAGGAAGTTCGGTATTTGGCCTGAAGATTGGCCATTCGTCTTCCACGGTTTTATGTCGGGCTCCGGTTACCGGCTGGCTGCAGTCGCAACCAAATCGAAGATGCCCGAGTGTTTTCTTTAATTAAATATTCAGGGAATACAATCGATCGAGCCGGGGCTTGTTCTTCGACGGGGGTGTCTGGATTGTTTGGCCAGCTGGCGATTGCGTGCTGATTCCGGGGTCTACACCTACGAACGGCTAAAAATAGTGGAGCGTCTGATCAATTTTAGAAGCGTTTATTTATCTGGAAGTTAGTTTTCTTTGGTGTATACCTGTTCGCGATGAATTAGTACGAAACATTGTACTAAGTTATGTTCGCTGTAGTGTAACGTGGACTTTGGAATCCGCGAGTAAATATATAATATATTGCAACAGCATTTTTTAGGACCGTTTAAAAGCGTTCGCTGATTCGTACTTTTGTTCTCTTTAGTATAATCTAATTTCATAATTCAAAAGACAGATGAGAGCTGTTTATTTTGAAAGTGGCATAAGTCACTTTGTTTTTAAGTCGATGTATTTAAGGGTTTGCGTTTTAACACGTTTAAAAATATGGATGCTAACTTTTGAGAAGATTTACTTGTATTTGTTATTTATTATATTATTATAGTATATTATATATTTAGTATATATACATATATATTATATATTTATATTAAATAATATATACTAAATATATATAAAGGGTTAAGTGGTTGGTCGCCACTGCATATTTTCAACATTCTTACATTACGCGAATTCTAAATATATAATATATATTAAATATATATATTATATATTTATAGTATATATTGTATTATTATTTATTATATTATATATTACGATATTATTATATTATATATATTATTATATTATACATTACGATTATTATTTATTATATTATATATTACGATAAACTGACTTATGCCACTTTCAAAATAAACGGCTCAGATCTTTCCATCGTAAGAGAAGACGAATTCTCGTTTTCCAACGAACAAAATCTTCCTTCTCGAACTAAAATTTTTCGAACAGGATCGGCAACGTTGTTTATCTCTTCGAAGTGAGTGAATAATAAAAATATCAAAAATATCACTTTCTCGTTTTACCGCGTCGATAAATTAATTAACTTAATAATTCGCGAAGTCTGCGGCTTGGACTAGCTCCGTCATTGCAATAACAACCCGAATTACGGTCCGCGGGGTCCACACGCACGGACTGCGAGATCGGGCGGGCAAACGTTTCGAAGAAAAACAGAGCGCCGGCTTTAATTAAATAGGACGCACGCGCCGCATAGCGCCAAGTTAAATTCCTGTTTAATTACTGTGCACAAAAACGGGTCCGTGAGACTGTGAATTTACATAAACATCCACGGTCTGCTAATGATTCGCAATATTCTGTTTTCCGTCAAATTAAGTAGTCCCTTTGATGCCGGCCGGCCGGAGATGCATTAACATTCGAAAACCGTCGCAATTGTTTAAAAGGGGCCGCCGAGCACGAATTCTGTTCGCCGCGATGGAGCGTCGACGAGAGCGTTCTTCTTCTAATTACATTCGCCCGCGGAACAAAAGAACCATACGCCCCGCACAAAGATAGTTTGATTCGCATTCGTTGCACCTACAAAAAAAATGTTTAACCGGAGCAGAAGTTTCAGCGCGTTCAGCTTTATGCTCTCTCTCTCTCTCTCTCTCCCTCTCTCTCTCTCTCCCTCTCTCTCTCTCTCTCCCTCTCTCTCTCTCTCTCCCTCTCTCTCTCTCTCCCTCTCTCTCTCTCTCTCTCTCATCCATCTCTAACCGTAATCGTGTGCCCCGCGCGATCATTTCTAATTATACTCGGCGCGTGTTTGCAAAGGATACTCGTAATTAGCGGCACTCAGAGCATAAAGCGCGAGCGCGGTGACTTATTTAGCGCTCTTAATTTCTATTGGGCAGACGCGAATCCGCGGCAGAAGCGAAATGATGTCATCCGTGATCGTCGCGACACCAAATTGACTGTACGGCTTCGCCCGAGTGCGGCCAATAGACGAACATTTATGGGATTCGAAATTGCAATGCTTTCGCGTGCAGCATGATTTAATACTGCGTCGCGAATAATGATCCTCGAACTAAATTCGGAATAAAGCTTGGAACTAAATTCTTTGAATTATGGAAGTTTCTCCGAATGACGGAATTATTTGCTGAGAGACTTGAAAATTAATTTCCACGCTAACATATTATATTGTCCTAATTTGATTAGGATTCGCGAAATGTAAGAATGTTGAAAATATGCAGTGGCGACCAACCACTTAACCCTTGCAGGACCATAAGGTTGCTAAGAGTAAATGTTAGTATGTAACTGTTTATTATAGTTTGTTTGGACGTAGAATAAATAAAAATCGTAAGAAAAATACGTAACAATGTGTAGGTTTTTGGGAATTTTATGGCAAATATTTTTCCCAATGGACTATAAATGTAACAGAAATTATGGTTAGGCTTATTATGCAGTGTCTTTTATTTATTGGTTTATTGGTATAACAAAATGTTAACTAAAATAATACAAAATTATGAAATAAAATTACAATACAAAATTATGTCTGATATGCAAAATTTATAATTTGCCAAGCGGTCTTTATTTATTAAGCGGATATTACACAATTTAGATCTTCGATTTTTATTTTATTAAATCAAATACTTTAACTTCGCGAAACTTTTAAGGTAGTTGGCGTAGCAGCCGAAGTATTAATATAGTTTAATATCAGAATAATTGAATATTAGAAGTAATTGTATTGCATAATTTTAGCATCAAAATATTGTACAATTTTTGCTGCACGATACGTCAGAATTAATAAATGTTGTAATTATGCACAGAAACGATTTCGCATCTTCAACGATATTATTATTATTATTATTAAACAATCGACTACGTGAAATCAGCCATTCTTACCAGGTCGATTGTTTTCGTGTTATGTCACTACAATGCGATTTAACAGGCGCGACGTTTGAAATTGCCCGACGATGAGCAAAATTCCTCTGGAATTAATTAAATCGACGCGGTTGACATTTCGTCGTAATATATATTGTTATGGCAGTAATAATAAATATTTCGATGATTGAGATCTTGTAATCGCGTCCCAATAAAATTTGGCTTTCATGCTAAAATCGGAAGGATAATACGAGGATTTCGTTATGACACAGTTGTGCATTCTAATGTACAACTATCGTGTAGTATGTAGTGGTAGACAATACAGATTGTCATTCGATTGCGGATATTTATGCATTTATCGCTTGTACAAATCTGTGAAATACTGGAAAGCATATACAAGGTGAGTCATCAAACGTTTCCACCTCAAATATCTTCGTCGGTTTTTAAAGTCACGTCAAGCGTTTTAAGGATGAAGTTGAAAGATTCAGCGAAGGTAATACGATGCCATAAAAATATTTATTTCTATGTTATCTTCTTTTAGAAATATCATGGTTATATAAGTATATATTACATATTTATATATTTATATTTATAATTATATTTAATTATAATATATATGTATACAATATATATAATTAAATTAATAATAAATATAAATTTATATTATATATTTATATATTATATAAATTTATATTATATATTTATATATTATATATATTATATATAAATTTATATATTATATATAAATATAAGGCTATAGTACTAATCAGAGATAAAATTTTATATCTAAGCCACCGAGATCCGCGAAAGGCATTTTCAAAGTTAAACAACTAGAAATCGTTACTTTTTTTGTCATTCCAAATCAGATCAAAATTAAGAAAAAGCATTTCAGTCATCGTCTAGCGGCCTAGTCCCTCCATCATCGAACAAATGTCAAGTCGTTTGTTCCTGTTCGAAAAAGGTTGTCGCGTTTCAATTAACAATCGCGTTTCAATTATTTCGCGAAGGAAACGATATCGCAGAAAGGTCCGCACCTTCAGGACGAAGAAAGCTCGACGGGAAAAAAGGAAGGCGTGACAGGAGCGGAGGGTGGGCGGGTGAAAAAGCAAGCCGGGGAAATAAAAGCCGAGTGGGAATAAGCGGTGTCGCGTCGGGGCGCGTGAAAAAGCGCGGCCGCGAGGCGGCGAATTTCGCGAGACTTTTCGGTGCTGGTCTTCCGCGCGATCGGGGTCGAACGCGCCATTGTGCGGAATAACAGCGGGGCCGGATCGCGTTTCCGCGAACTATAGATCAGTCGGATTTCTCTGGCGGAGCATACGTAAAACGCGGCCCCGTCGATTATTACGGGCGCGTAACCCGTTGTGCCTACGCGTGTAATATAATACAGACGCCGCGGCGAGCACAGTGCGCCGGCCAGATTTAATCATTAATTTACCGCGTGCACGTGGAATCGGGTACGCCGGCCGGAACCGAGCCGCCATTTTACGGACGCGAAAGTACACCGGTGTGCTCGGTAAATATCGCGCAGAATTCGGCACCCGACGAGCACCGGCCGGTGTTGATTTAATGCCGCCCGGCCGCCCCTTCGCGTTCCCTTGATTTCGTTAACATTTTTGCCCGGGGACGTTTCGCTCGACGGTCAACCTAAAGTGTCCCACTCGGCGAATACCCCCGGGGACGCTTCGGAACGCTCGCCGTTGCTCCTGTATTATCCTCCGGTGTTGTCCGACCGAGATTTTCACGCTTCTGTTCACGCTATCGCCGCGTTCTTGTTGCCGGCCGATCGTTAGACGGCGACATTCTACTAATTTTCGGGGGCAATCGCTGGGAACGGAAGCTGGAAAGAACTGCAGTCGGAGCTGCAAGGAACTGCATCTTCTTTGGTTGGGAATTTTAAAGGGTCGCGACGATACGCGTCGCGGTCGGTGTAAAAAAGTATTCGTTTCGATTCGTTTCACCGTTTTGTGAACGGAACAGCTTTTCCACGATTGGGCCAAGCGATCTAGATTGTGTTGGCTTGTCAGAGGGGTTTGTTTATAAGGAATGGCTGACGAATTCTTTTCAGAAATTGTAATTGGTTGGGATGTTAAAAATATATACAAAATTCCTCGGTAACTTGTACAGGGTGCCGCATTTAGATCCAGTCAAATATCTTGCGAACTGTTAATGATACTGAAAAATGTTTCGAATAAAAGTTGAATAGTTTCCGGAGACACATAATATCTGATGTCAGTCAGATTTTCAAAGATATGAGGTCAACTTTACTTTCTTAAATGGAATCGCAATCTTTTTGTTGCTCTAATCGATGCAGATCGTTATTTTCTATACAAAAGTGCTGAACAATTTGTTGCGAAAGATCGTTGGTTTAGAAGATATTTTATGTTTAGCGTTAAACGTTAGTCAGATATTATATTTTTTATATTTTTGGTTTGATGATGACATCAATGATAGTGGAGTATAGCATTTTTTGCCTTCTTTGGATATAAGATAGATGAATGCACGATTTTATCTTTGATATTGCCTGGCTAAAGTTTTATGGCATGTTATCACACAATTGTTACATTTACTATATTTGATGATTACAATTCAAAATCAAGTTTATCTAAAAGTCAATTATAATGAACAGCAGCTGAATGAGAGTGAATGTCCTCTTTTAATAGTGATCCAGTAGTTCGAGAAGGTATAGCAACATTTTTCATTTCTTATATTGTCTTCACTGTTTTATATTTGAATAATTCGTTTCTGCATAAAAACACGTAAACTGAACCAATTCAGTAAAATGGAAAGATTGCATTCTTTCATATTTTTGATGCGATTATAACTTTATTAATATCAAAATATGCACGTTCTCTCCTTCCTCCACGTACAAAATTGGTTTGTATTTGTCTAAATATTCAAATTTTATAAAGTGCAGAATTTTGTATGATTCAAATCCAACAGAAAATGTATAGAAATCATTGAAATGATGGTTACATTTCCTACAAGTGTAGAAAAAAGCATTCCTCGTATTCGAACTATTTCCAAAGGGTCATTTCATCTCAGTAACATTGCAGCGTCGACTAATTAATCACCCGAACTGAAGTTCCAAAAGAAGCAAATGGCAATCTGGCGCAGTTCAAGAAATGCAGCGTCTTGTGAATAATATCTTCACGCATTACCTAATGCAAATTCAGGTTACAAGTGAAATTCCACGCAAAACATCTCAAACCCTGAACTAACTCCAAATTCCACAGCAGCAGGAAATCTCTCCCCCCACCCACATCGCCTCTACACCCTATCTCTCTCTCTAGGGATGCGTGCTAAATGTTAATTACCGGTTTACATTTCGGTCTGGAAATTTCGTTGCCGCTCTGTAACTGTTTCCAAAATCCTCGGTCACCTTGAAGTAAATTAGAAACTCCAAGATCATCTTCTGAACTTTTCGGATGCGGCATAGTTCGGAGCGGAGCATGAACTTACCTAGAACTTGTCCACCGAAAAGAGTTAATTCTCGATCGAAATTGTACAACTTGCCTAATTATATAAAACCTCTACCTGAAACAGATATAATCCCAGTTGATTATTCAGCACTAAACTAAAAGAGACTAAGCGAAAAAATTATGCAAAATGATTGCAATAAATTTAACCGTGTCTGCTGTAAAATCGTCAAGAAAAATATCTCGCTTTGCGAGATTCAGACTTTACAATGATATTTGAATATGAACAACGACTTACGATCATTATTCGAGGCGTGTATTGAACAATACATTAGCCAGATAAATTAATATTTGCCAATTTTACTCTAAAATCAATATACAGGGTGTCCCAAAATCATGGTACTTCTAGGCGACGAGATCATTTGAAATAACTTTTTCCTCGGCGAAAATGCTATTTAGTTATGCTATTGAGTTATGCTTCGTTCACGAGTTATTAACAGAAAGCACTGGCCAATGAAAAACGAGATCGACTGGCGCGAGACGGCCGAGCCAATGAGCGGAACTAATCTTAACAGGCGACTGCCATAAAAGCACATCCAAGTCAATGCAATAACAATTGCTTGCATCATAAAATTGCGGAAATTATTCAATGGGAATCTAGACCCCCAGAATTTCACAAGAAATTACTAATTCCGTCACCAGTGTCGCATAAAGTCGAGCACCATAAAAGTCTATTTATGCCAACGCAGAAAACGGTCACCGCAAGCAACGCAATTCAAAGTTGAAGACTCTCGAAAATAATTTTTCGGCGAGCAGCATTGTGCGCGGTGGATGCAAACTCCGCAGCTCCCAAAGGTTCGTTCCGCCGTAGTTTCCCAAAAAAACCGACTTCCTCTGGCCCGACGGCTCTCTCTTCGGCCGTGTATTCATTATCAATGCCTGCGTTATGACCGGGGCTGTAATCCAGCCATTTTAAAGCACAGCCTGGCGTCGCGTCGCGACGTCCCATTCCGTCGCGCAGATACGAACTTTATTTCGAGCTTGAATTAAAGCGAGAAATTCACGTGTCAGCCGCCGTTCAACTTTTCAACGGAGCCGGCCGGCGACAGTATCGCTAACAACCGGTCGCTTTTCCGTGCTTTTCCCCATGGGGCTGGGAACACCAAGAGGGCGAGACCCAGACGACGGAGGGAGGGGGCGCGGGGGTTGGGATTCAGGGCGAACCGTACGAAAGTAATTCGATGTTACGTCACGTTGCGCTCGTAATGGTTACAACGGCCGCGTACGGTCGCCTCCATTCATTACGCGTATATGCGGATGTCGTGCTCGCGTCGTTCTCCCCCGTTAAAGGGTTATGAAAATAAATGAATATCAATGCATGGTTAAGAGCGCGGAACCGCGCGTAACGCCCCGATGCGATGCTTTCCGTGTACAATCCGGGAAACCGAGCAACCCGGTGACACCAAGTTCCACTCCATTCCGTCCGGATTATCGGTCTTTGAGGATGAGAACGGATGCCGCGCTGACCTAATGGACAGACATAACGGGAAAAGTTGTTACGGGGGCTTGTACCGCCGGGACCACCGGCTCTTTCACGGTTTGACTGGCATCGACCCCGACGTTTTTCCGGCAAGACGGAGAGGTCGTTAGCACCGGAACAACCGATCCGGCCGAGATCACGAATTTTCGATTCTTTAGTTCATGATTACGGTGGAAAACTTGATCGCAGGGCGGCATAATTTGTTCGGGAGCTACGGGGATCACGTCCACGGACTATAGAGATCTTCGAAAAATTATTTTCAGGAACTTTTATCTTTAAACTGTATTGTTTATGGTAATTATTATATTATTATTATATTGTATTATACTATTATCTATTATTTATTATTATATTATACTACTATATTATTATTATTATATTATACTATTATTATAATATTATTATATAAATTATTAGTATCATTAGTAATACTTATACTAATTAGTAATACTAAATAAAATAAAATAAACTAACTAATATTATAGTAATTTATCGGTATATACCTAGTTTTTAAACATAAACGAATGAACGTAAGAGCAGACCTTTGCGTTGCAGAAGGTCGAATGCAGGTCGAGCATTTAATTGAATGACTAATTGTATAAATTTTTCTTTTACTTTACGCGTTAAAGTCTGAAATTGAATGTATTAATATTTGTAATGTTTACGTTCAGTTGCTTATGTTCATATGCGAAGCCTTGGTGTTACGTATCGCTAAATTATTTAAAATATTGTGGCAATCGATTTATGGCAATTTTCCCTGCAATATCATCTGAAGATCATCATGTAGCAGGTCGTTGCATTCGTCTCGACGTTGCTTACAATATTATGAAGGTAGAATTACCTTTAAGGATGTAATACCATTAATATAATACCATGAATATATATATATATATATAATAATATAATAATAATATAAAATGGTATTATATATGGTATTATGGTTATTATTAATATTATTATTAATGGTATTATATATATATATATATATATATATATATATATTATATATATATATCAATATAATATATATATATATATAATACCATTAATAATACCATGAATATAATACCATTTAAGAATATAACGGTGACCTCGTTCTTTTATTTATCAAAAATCGATTAGTTTTTAAATTTGAACAATTAAAATTTCTTGTGCGTTAAATACTAATTGCGGCTCGCTTTTATAGTTTCCGATTGTCAATAGCTATAAAATTAGTCGCAAAGCTGAAATAATCGTGCCGCCTCTTCCCAAATTGTCCATTTTTGTTTCCAAGCTGAGCATCAATTAAGAAGAATTTACCTTACTTCCCGCTCTAATTTTAGCACTCATTATAACGAACTAATCTCATTACAATACACCGCAGTCTACTGCGGTAACTACAGTTGAATCAACAATGTTTCACCGCGTCACTGACAGAGACTGCACGCGGATATAATTTACTTCAAGCAACGTTTGCGGCAAAGAAAAAGAAGACCGTTGTTTTCCGGTAAACAAGAATGCATTAATTATGCCCAAGCTTACATGTAGCGAATTCTGGGGTTCGCACGCGCGGATTCTAGCGGAGCCTCTCTACAATCTCTCTGCCAATTCCACTTAAATTTCAGACATAATTACCCCGTCCGCATCACAGACGTTACAACATTTGCCGAACTGTTCGCCCGTGCGCGTTTCTATTAAAAATCGCGCACCCGCGAGCATTACGCGGCGGAGAACAACAACGGCAGCGAAAATACGCGCGCGAGCCTAAACTATTTCGGCGGCGGAATGTTAGGCGCGCCGGAATTTATTTCATCGAACCAGAGCGCAAACAAATACCGCACAGTGCCGGTTGTGTGTCCTTCTTGGCACAAAGAAACAGCGAAATAGTTAGCAAAACGGGAATGAATCTGTCGGTCGTGTTTCATCGGTGCGGGACACGCGCGCGCGTGTTGCACACCTGTATCAACGAAAGTTACCCAGGAAAAGTCAATACGGCGCGAATCGAATTAAAACCGATTCGCGCAGTCCATCGCGTGCCCGACGTTTCGTTCTTTCTATTTTGCCGGCTTTTCTCTTCTTTTTTTTGTCGATTTTTTGATAAAGCGTTGTTAAAAGCAATGAAATTACTCGAAGAATGTCCGAGCGAATTCGAGCGCGCCAATCCCTTTTGCAAACAGCCCGATCAGAACAGACAAAGGGAATTACCCTGCAGCAGGCATCGCGGAACGCAAGATCACTTCTCCCTGAAACGCGAGCGAGTGCGTCGCTCCAATAAACCGATCCAATAAATCGCCATCGGACTCCGTTATTAATAACACAGGAATGCATCCGGCGCTCGCAAAGGCTCGGAAACTTCGATTACAAAGGCGACGAGGCGTCACTCGGACCCACGTCAATCTCATTAATCGCGTCCAGTCGATCGTGACGTTACGTCGACCCGAGCAGAAAATCCTCGCGGAAACCGGCCAGTTATCGGGCGACCAATCACGCGTCGATCATCTAATCCGCGGACCTACTGTTCGAGTTCTTACGAATTATACACACTTTTAGCGGAGGTACACTGTCCCCCATGATTTTTGATTCCCTATAGTCGCCATGAAATTCTTGTGGAGCTTCACTGACCGAGGAATTCGAGAACCGAATTCCTTTACCACTTGTAAATAATATAATTATTTAATTTATTAATTTATTATAATTTGGTATTATTACAAGTATGATATAATACAATAATATAACGTAATTATAATTAAATCGTATTATATAATATAATATACATTATATTATAATATAATTATATTATATTATAATATCATAATATATTGTAATATAATATTATATAATATTAATATATATATAATTTATTCATTATTATTATTTATAATTAATATGTATATATATAATCATAATAATATTAATAATATTATATTATATTATATTATATTATAATATAATTTAATTATATTAAATCATAATTACATTTATAAAAAAAATATAATAATATATTATAATATAATTATATTTTCTTATTAACCCCGGAGAGGTTATGGTCAACGTTGACATGACTAGCTATGAACGACACAGAAGCTAATGATACGAACTGGCTACTAAACAATAACAATTTATGTGAGACATTTCCAAATCAGAACGAAAATGGATCCTTACGAAATCTTGCCATCATTCTAAGGTTAGAGGGCAATTAACAGGCTGATATTTATCGAGCAGCATTCACTTAATCCTTTTCCTATTCCAAGCTACATTGTTTAAAAAACGAAATGCAATTGCACCAACTTACAATATATTCTCCTGTAACACGGTTTATACAGTGCTAAATTATTTATATTTTCATATAAATGCAGTCACCAAAACAAATAAATGTTACCAGAACGTAAAAGTAAATCATGCAACAATATTGCATTCGTTAATTAAATACCTATATCCTTGATACAAATAAATAAATAAATAGAATATTTCAATTGAACTAATGCAAACATAGTTTAGAAAACGATTGAATAATTCCTTAGTTCAAATATAATACTATTCGAAACCCAGCGCAGCACGTGCAAGTCAAAAAAAAGAACGAGGAACGTTCGTAACTTTAATACGTTTCGGGTGGTAAAATTCGAACGGCAACAACGAAACCATGATAAATCGATGAAAGGGGGCACGAAGTCGCAAAAAGCACTGTATGCACCGCGCGGATCTTGAGGACCATCGGGGCCGAAGCGGCGATGCATCGTCGAGGTAGCACGCGTCCGGCGGTGCATACAGAATGCACCTGGGCGCAGCAAGTTATTCCGGATTCATATGCGCGGACGCGGGCAGCCTCTCTGATCGATTGTCCGCGGCAAAGCCGTGCTGTTGGATCCTGCGTTGTCGGCTGTAAGTCCAGCTGGCGGACGCGGACGCGAGATCGACAGGCGAAAGTGGTCCTCGAGAGCGGGCCGGGCCGGAGCGGGCCTCCGCAGATCAGAGCCTCGTCTCTCTCTCTCTCTCTCTCTCGTTTTCCCATTGTTTCTGCGAACGACGTGGAGCACGTGGCCGAATAATAAATTCGAGTCCCTCTTATACGGCTCTCTCGCGAGTCCCGTACAGGTCCGGGGGGACAATAACGATCAGCCGCATCGAGCTCATATCGAGGGAACTCGTCTCTGTTTCCCCCACCATTCGCTCTCTATCCCTACCGTGCGTCGTCGTCCATTATCTTTTACATTGTCAATTACCGGGATCCTCGTGCACGCATTGTCACGCACCGGCCTCCATAAACGGATCTTCCCTGTCGCGTCTAGTTTTCGATAGTGTCGGCTTAAAATGCTTTGACACTTTCACCGCCGACCCGACGTTCCCAACAATTTCATAAAATTGCGATATTTCGTTTACCGAAATT
The DNA here is from genome assembly GCF_051020955.1 of Megalopta genalis. Classification (NCBI taxonomy): domain Eukaryota; kingdom Metazoa; phylum Arthropoda; class Insecta; order Hymenoptera; family Halictidae; genus Megalopta; species Megalopta genalis. Next base: position 7,774,237 of record NC_135025.1, read on the forward strand.
CATATTTCAATGGGTTACGTACGTGAACTATATGGGAACATATAAAATAGAAAATGTTGAAAATAGTGCCGCGCGTTGCAGAATTTCGGGGTTCACGTCCACGGACTCCGGAGCCTATAGTTTAGTTATTCTCGGCGATTTGTAACTTTAACGTTGTCTGAAATATTTTTGATTGTTTAATATTAATACATAATCGCTTCTTTAATATTTCAGAGATATTTTTTCAGTTTTCCTTGTTATTTTCACAATTTTTAATGAATTTCATTGCTGTGCATGGATGCATGAATGCATAAATGAACGATTCAACAAATTATTTCCATTAATCTTTAACTTTCGGACGCTCTGCTAGTAATAATTATTTGTGCATTGACTTAATAGTGTATATTTAGCAATTTTTATTAATAATTTAATAATGCTCATTGTTATTGGATATGAGAATGAACAATGCACCGCATTACAAATTTCAGGGTTCGACTGTACGGACTTTGAACACCGCGAACAAATAATTATTTCAACTAATTTTCATCCTTAGAATGCATTGTTCGCGGTAATTATTATTGCATCGAGTAAAATCGCGATTAAAATCGACGCGATCCGAGTATCGCTCAACATTTCGTTTCATTTAACATTTGTGAAGGATCAACAAAAAGCTCTCGAACAAATTCGAAATATTACTAAATTAAATTTCACGTCGATGTGTACAATGACGAAACAAAAGAAACAGAAGACGTTGTCTGAGAAAATCTATCTATCACAACATTTCTCAGCATCGATCAAAATTTGCTTCTTTGACAATCAGAAAGAAATTCCATGTAAATTCTACAGGCCGCCACCTCAGCCTTTCTCTGTGTCATCGTCCATTATCTTCTACATTGTCTGTCGATTGCCAAGCGGCTCCTCGTGCACGCATTGTTACGCGCTGTTCTCGATAAACGGATCTCCTTTTTCGCATCTATTTTTCGTTTCGACGCGTTTTCCCCGTCGAGTTTCGCGGCGGGGGCGAGTGGGAAACGGGGATGATTTCCCAGCCCGCCCCTCCCCCGCCGGATGGAGCTCCGTCGCAGCCATGGAATATGTCTCTCACGTTTCAGGTCGTTCGGAACGATGACGCTGCTTATAGCGTTTTATTGCGCCTTCGGTGACACTGCGAGCGATTTATTCGTGATCGAGGGTGTAATGTTCGCGTCCCGCGGGGAAGGGAGGAGCGACCCGGGTCGAACGTCGGGGGTTACCGGCTCTCCTCGGTGTCTTAATAGTCGTTTAATATACTTCGACGGTCTATTGATCCGCGCAAGATGTCTTTTCGGAACGAATATTGGCAGCGACGCTCCCCATTCAGCTTCGGATCCGCGAGCCGGAATTGGGAATTGGAGCTGAGCCGTTTTAATGGTGTGCAATGTTTCTAGAACGATGGGGATTTATTGTTCGAGACCCTGGGTGGACGTTCCGCGGCGGATTCAATTTTGACGTTGTTTCATAGACTCGGGATAGATGTGTCAGTTACTGTGCCCTTAACTGGATAGCTGTTTTCGACGAGTATACTCGTCATGAATTCGGTGTTATTCGTATCATTTAACGCAACACGACAGTTTGCTTAAATATCTAATTTTTCACAAAATATATAATTTAATATAATATATTAAAGTATAGTTTTTTAACTGTGCCCTTAACCGGACAGCTGTTTTCGACGAGTACACTCGTCATGAATTCGGTGTTATTCGTATCATTTAACGCAACACGACAGTTTGCTTAAATATATACATTTTTCACAAAATATATAATTTAATATAATATATTAAAGTGTAGTTTTTTAACTGTGCCCTTAATCGGATAGCTGTTTTCGACGAGTACACTCGTCATGAATTCGGTGTTACGACGAGCACATACCCGTCGAAAATAACTATCTGGTTAAGGACACGGTTAAAAAACTACACTTTAATATTTTATATTAAATTATATATTTTGTGAAAAATTATATATTTAAGCAAACTATCGTGTTGCGTTAAATGATACGAAATAAGCATTTGTGCAAGAAAGAGAATAACTTTCGGTACGCGAAAGTTAAGTTTTCTTGTGACACAAATGCTTCTTTAGCATAGCAAATACAGTAATTTCTCTCTAATTGAGAGACAATTGCTCAATAGACAATAATTGCTCAGATTGTCCACAAAAATGGACAATTTTTATCGATTGTCAACAACTATAAGAACGAGCCGCAAGGCTCGAACAATCGTATCTCCTCTTCCCGAATTGTCCACTTCCGTGGACAATCTGAGCGTCAATTAGAGAGACATTACTGTATATCGTATCTTTTTGTCTTAAATCTCGAGTTAGAACTTCCTTGAAAAAAATAATATCGCTGTAAAAAAATTATAAACTAAAATTAAAAAGTGTGATCGAAGACGATTGTAACGATAGAAGAAAACAAGCTATAAAGAACGAAAATGTACAAAAGTCAGGGGGAGAGAGGAAAGAAAATAAAGAATATTATTCTCTTCTCTATTGTTCTCTCGAACTTGGCTAGCGCTCGAAGAGTTATCGAACCGTGGCAAGCTTTACGTCGTGCTACGTTACAGCGGAAGATAATTACATCTCTGATAAACGTCGTTTCAATGGAACGTTAATAAAATGAAAAGCGATTCCAGCACGTTTCTGAAGTATAATCAATATGATATGTTAACAATATTTAATATTTCCTGGTACGATACATCGATTTCCTGTTTTCGGACAAAACGTAACGATGAAACATGGAACCGTGACACCTTTAATACGAAATTACGATCGAGACACAATTTATTGAATTAAACCGTGAAACGGAAGAGGATGAAATACAGCCAGCGAATCTTTTGTTCGATCCCGATAAAGACCGGTATTCACGGCGATCCTATATTGTATGGAAAACAGCGCGACACTAAAATATAACCGAACACGTCATTAAATTATAACCTGACTGATTTAAAAATCGGAAACAAATATTTTCGCTCGCTGTGATTCGTATTCAGCTTGAATATCATTAATTATTAATTAGCTGATTATATTTAGCTCTATTGTTGCTATTCGGTGACAATAAAGGTCTTGAAACGGCACGGATACTTTTTTCCTAGTACTTCCGGCGGTCTCTGGAGAGTTCGCCATGGCAGTACAAGTGGCCTTCAGAGCCGGTTTCATTGTCAGCGACTGATAATAGCCTAACCAACAACGTCGACGAGCAGACAGCATGGGGAAACAAGGGAGAAAGCGTTTATAAATTAGCGGCGACAGAAAAGCGTGAGTGGTTCCTCGTGCTTGCGTTTAAAAAAAGGGGCTGGATACATCGCCGAGGAGATGACAAATGGAAAGTATCCATTCTCCGCGGGCATTGTCAATATTGAGTCATCGACGGTCCGCGTGGTTGGCTGCACACGAATGATAATCGGATCTCCTATTTCCCGGTTTCCCTCGCCATTGTTTTGGCTCCGACGTGTTTCCACGGATAGCCGAACGCAACAAAAATTGGCGAGCCGCGACACATTGTCTCCGAATACCCTTCTCTATCCACCAAGAGGATCGGTTTCTCTTTAACGAAATACAGTGAATTCTCCCTAATTGACGCTCGGGTTGTGCATAAAACTGGACAATTTGAGAAGGCGCGATTATTCGAGCCTTCCGGTTCGTTTTAATATTATTAATATATTAGTTTCATAATAATATTAGTTTCATAATAATATTAGTTTCATAATAATATTAGTTTCATAATAATATTAGTTTCATAATAATATTAGTTTCATAATAATATTAGTTTCATAATAATATTAGTTTCATAATAATATTAGTTTCATAATAATATTAGTTTCATCAATAATATTAGTTTCACGCTTTCTACGGGCGTTATTAATTGTGGAGAGATATTTGTTCTGTTTTTTGATGGATATTATTGCAGTTTTGGGGACTTTTTTATTTTTGGAAGATCGTCGATACACAATAACAAAAAAAATAGTATAAGTAAATATCATTGAATTTGAGAAAGGTAACATGATAATACAAAGTTGCTATCTTCATCCATTTAATTAGTTATTTTGAAGTACTCGGATTAGTTATATGCAGGTTATGCTAAATAGATTGCTATACAAAGCTGCTTGCTCAGAAAGTAATGCGAAGAAAGCTAATCACTTAACGTGCAACAATATTTTTAGGAACAATTACTGTGAGAAAAAGAGGACATTTTTTTTAACTGATGAAGATAGCAACTTTTAATTTGATTAAGATCCGCAAGTGGTGAGAATATAACTGCGCCTTGCAATATTAATTTAATTGAATGAAATACTTTAATTTCACGAAATCTTTTAGTTTCTCGACGTCAAAGCGTTAAGCTCCCTCATCACATGTGAAATTTCGCCAACTCTCAATAATTGCAAGATTAATCTATTTTTAAGCAATTAAATCAATTTTCGTGAGCCTGTCGTCAAATGAAAAACCATTCAATTTTCAACTTAATTTAAATATGTACATAATTTTACTATAATAAACTTTACTCCCTCAAAAATGAAATTAATATATTGGCAGCTACAAGTTCTTTTAATTAATCTCTTCGTTATTAAAAATTCGACTGCTTTATCCTGTAATAAGTGCAGAAAATCCGCGAACTAATTATTACAATCGCTTCATACCGAGTCGCGTGACTTCAAAGAACCGATAACTGCGGGAGCCAGCCGAGTTATAATCCTTTTAATTATTTTTGGATCGCGATAGCGTTTCAAAGTAGAAATCGGCCACTCGACAGTCGAGTTTTCGATTTAAAGAGCGTGCGCGCGGTAAATTATAAATTAGAAGCGGCACTCGTGGATAATCGGTCCGGGTAGCGAGCGGTTCATCTCGATCACGTCCACGCCAAATTCCGGGCTCGCCGATTATTCAACAATCGGCCGGCATTTCAAGCCGATTGCCGGACACAACAAGCCCGATAAATTGGTGTCAAACGAACTGGAGATCTGCGACGAGGATTCCATTGAAATTAGACAGCGCCGGTATAGTTTCATCGAACGGTTAAACGATTCCCGCGAATTATTTTCGGTGTTTAAACATTCCCCCGAATATTGCCGGACACCCGAAATCGAAATCGCGACAGAGAAAATGTGTACACTCGCGTTGCAAAGTGTGTTTAACACCTTCTCGAACAAAATAACTTTATTAAAAACGAGCCGAATGATTTGAATTTTTTTATAGTGTCCGACCAGTATTCCAGGAAATGAGTGTACAAAAATCTTTTCAGATTGCAATTGGTTGTAACAATAACAGAATTAAGAGACGATATGTTATCAACTTTTTTATATTATAAATATAATGTATTATAGTTAAATATATATATAATATATTTTAAAGGTATTTTATAAAACATTTAAATACCGCTCTGTCATATTTTCCTAACGGAAATAACTTTGACGATAAGATTTAAGTGAATCACCCTGTACAGTAATGTCTCTCTAATTGACGCTCGGATTGTCCACAAAAATGAACAATTTGGGAAGAGGAGATGCGATTATTCGAGCCTTGCGGTTCGTTTTCATAGTTACGAATTGTCAAGAAATATAAAAACGATCTGCGAGGCTCGAATAATCGTATCTCCTCTTCCCAAATTGCCCATTTTTGTGCGCAAACTGAGCGTCAGTTAAGGAGACATTAACGTATTTGAATTGTACTCGCAATTAGTGATCATCGATTCCATAGTACTAACCTAAACTCGTCGACCCTTTCAAGAAAAAAAGTTTCTACTTAGCTCCAGTCTATTAAAATCGCTACATCAAACGTTGATTAATTATATTTTCACAGAAATCCGCGGTTCGACGATTTCCAGACAGCCAGATAACTGATAACAGTGTCCATCAGCCACGTACGCAGATAATCAATCCTTTTCGCTGCTCCGCAAAAAAATAGTTGATAAGCTTATATTTGCGCAAATATTGATTTCCGAGGATTAATGTGTCGGAGAGACCGGTCGAAAAAATGTTTGCCGATGGTGCTACCGGGTCGTAAAGAGAATAGGAAGCTCGTTCAATTTTTCACCCAGGCATATTTGAACAGACGTGCAAGCTGCGCACAGAGGCGCGTCAAACCCTAAGTCCGCAACGCACTCTTCGCGACTCTACATTGAAGTCGCTATTATTTCCCGTATAGCGGCGCGACGAAGCCGAACTCGCGTTTCGCAGCTTGATAAGGCGAAATTTCGGCTTACGTCACCGCGCGACTTCAATTTGTTTTTTTTTTGTTTTTTTTTATTTTCGTTTCTGGCGAAAAGCGTCGATTGGCCACGGTGGGTTTGATGAATCGGTGGCAAGTTCAGTTATAAACTTCTTCGCGCGGCGCGTGATGCATCAGCACGTGCTACTGTCGTATCGTTTGACAGATCGCAAATTATTTTTGCGATGTCCTGCGCGCGGGACTGTATCGCGCCGGCTCCGGCGCAATTTCTCACGCGGCTGATGAAACGCCTGAAACCTATGGAATAATTGATGGGATCGCGGGACTATGTTTGTGTTTACAGCGGGCCCCGGTCTCACTGGCCGTTCCCGACACTGTCTGCTCCAATTAATATCTACAACCGAGACGTACGCGTTTTTTTAAAATGCGCTCGATAGACAGCCTGCGCCAAATATGGTTGCGAGCTGCTCTATTGCGGCACGGAGAAGATGTCGACTTCGTTTCTTTCGTTAACCCTAGAAAGATAACCATATGACAACGTACGTAAAAGATAACCATACGCTTCAGAGGCGCATGCTTTTCTAAGGCGTCAATTTTATACTAACAATGGATATTTATTTAAGTTAATCTAGTCATTTTAAAGGTTTGGCATTATTGTAAAAATAAAATGCATTTATATTATATTTTTTTATATTTTAAGTAATTTTAAACTTAAACCACTAGACCTCTATGAAAAATTAACAAAAATCAACAGTCTTCGCAGGCGCCTCTGCGACGTAGGTTATCTTTCTCGGGTTAAATGCGACGATATCTTAATTGCTGCTTCAGCACTTCTAATGGACAAGATGCGTAAACGTTTTCTTTTCGATTAAATTAGGTGCAGTAAGAGGGATAATATCCTAATTATTAATTTAATGTTTCGAATAGGCATTTCATGAAAATATAATGCGGATGTTGACTTCGTTTCCTTGTTTAAATCAAATGAAGCGAAGGGAATTATATCTGAATGATTTATTTAATGGTTTTAACGTAACGGTGTTGCAACATGTTTGTTTGAAGCATAATCGACATACCGTCTTTGCGCGCGTTTCGTCGATTAAATTAAATGCAGTAAATGGAACGATGTTGTATTTATTAATTTGATGTACAATACACAGAAATTTATTAATTCATTAATTCCAATACACAGAATGTGTGAACAAGAATTGCGACATATTCTCTTAATGTATAATGGGGAGACTAACTTTGCCTTTTTTCTTAAATTTAATGCAGTGAAGTGGACGATGCTTTAATACTTAATTTAATGTTTCTAATAGACAGAATGTGTGAAATAAAGTTTCAATATGTTCTCTCACAGTACTGCGAAGATATTGACTTCACTTCTTTCATTTAATAAATTTCTTTCATGTAACAAAGAGGTCGATATCTTTGTTATTAATTAAATATTTTTAATGGACAGTCTGTTGCAAATAAAGTCGCAAGTACTATATAATGATAGTATCAGATGAGTTCCTTTGATAAAGGTTATATGAAGAGAGGACAATGATATTTTTTCGCCCTTAATTTAATATTTTTAACAGCTGTCTCATTTATTAAATTAAATGCAGCACTGCGAGTGACCTTTCAGTATGCGTCAAATTATTGTCAACGCTCTCAACATTCTTTTAAACGAGTAACGGTACTAAATTCATATCGTCACGATACTTTTTGTTCAACTGAGTAAAATACTCGTATACCTAGACTAGTTTTTTGAAGCCATCAGAAAAATGTCGGCACCTTCTTTTCTACGCAGCAGTTGCTTCCAAACAATTTGTTGTGTACCGAAACATCCGCCCCGTTGTACCATTTCATTAAGGAAAGAAATGAATTTTCAACGAACAGCTTGCAACACTTTACCGAGGGCAGTCACTGTAGTGTGTTTAACTTGAAATAGTTCACTTGAATTGATGTTAACATCGCCATAGAAGAAGCTAAAATAAATTATAAATTTTATTGCTCCTGTTGCCAAGATGTAATGTAATTATTTAATTAATAACATTAAAATAAAATAATATAATAAAAAATATATATAATATATTAAATATAATAAAATATATATAATATACTAACTATAATAAAATATATATAATATATTAAATATAATAAAATATATATAATACATTAAATATAATAAAATATATATAATATATTAAATATAATAAAATATATGTAATATATTAAATATAATAGAATAAAAATAAAATTAAATAAAATAAATAATGTATGATACAGTTTCCTAGAGAGTTCATTAATATTTTACAGAATCCATTACATGAAGTTAGAATAGTCCAAGGTGTTTGAATATTCTATACTAAAGTCTGAATAAATAGTTGAACTGTTAAATACCACCGACTAAAATTAAATATATCGCGAATAAGTGAACTCGATGCAGTATTTCTCAATACTCAGGAATAGAAAACTAGTTTAATGCATTTATGGTTGCGAGAGGGCTCCCCGGTTCAGAAGCACGGATTCCGGGGTTCCCAGGCAGGGACTCCAAGGTTCACAGTCAGCGAACTCCAAGGTCTACGAGATCGCCGAGAATACTTTCAAAATACTTTGACAAACGTACGTTGTTGAAGCCGCAATGCGCGAACGAAAATGTAATTACCTTTTGATAAATTTTAATGGAACAAATTCAAGAGAATATATGTACGAACTTTAATAAAATGCAAATTACGAATAAAACGCATTTAACACGATATTAAATATCTCTTTCAAAATGACGAGAACATGTTGTCGCCTGAAAATTGTCATAATTGCTTCAAAGGTACCGATATAAATTGCGTTTAATCAATTTTACCTTGTACTCGCTCGCTGGCTCTCCCGGTTGGCTCGTTCGATTCTACTAGCCCGAACAATAAGACGAACGATAAAAATGAAATAAAGGTACGAATTAAATGAATACCAACAAACTAAACGCGGGACAACCAGTGGATTCGGAAGGGGAGAAAAACGACTAGCAAATAAACGAATAAAGTAACATGGAATGAAATAAATGGAGCGTTTAAGGGCGGGGCCTGGTGATTAATGGCCGTCGTTATTAAACTTCACTCGTATCACACAACCACGATGGACGAGCAGGCCAGAAACAATAGTATTTAATAGTCTGCTTATGAAATTACCTTCATTTTCCGAACGGAGAACGAAGATCCACGAAAAACTGAAACAACGCGCGCTTCACCGAACTTCGAACGAATCGAAATTTTTAATTAAAATCTGCTACCGACGAAACATTTACGATATCGCGAGCTTCTATTTACTATCGTGCCACCGCAAAACGGATAAAAAAATGGAGAAATATCTTGATATATACGTCGACTACGTAAAATGAATGAATAATTCCGCGAGGCCGCGACGTTCATAAATTTCACGCCGGTCTTCAAAGGAGACCACGCTCTCGAAAAGATTTTCCGGAATAATTACAGCGTTATCCGATACTGTGTCCGAAGGGGTTCCCTCCGTGCGAGCGATATTTTTAATGAATTATAAAAATCACCGAATACGCGGTAGCCGCGTTTATCGTTACCTTTTCGGAACGCGGTTGCGCTAATAACGAGCAGGGATTAAAAGCTTCTGAAAATAACCGTTTTAAATTGGTACAAATTCCGACTGGAACGGTTATGGTGAACTGGAAAAATCTCATAACCGTCATAAGTAGATTGCGGATTTGATGCGTTTATGTCAAAAATGACTGAATGAAGTTTTAATGAAAATAGTTGATTGTGTCTGATTGGATATCAAACCGTGGTTCTAGAATTCGGTAACTATAAAAATGCACGTCCACTTTCTAAATTGTTAGGCAGAATTTACCGTATTAGTGAACGAACTTTATGGTTTATCATTTTGAAGTTACAAGTGGACAAAATGTTTAGATTGAGGCACTTGAATTAGTTTCGTGGAAAACGTTGAAGTTTTATCCGAGTCTGTTATATGAAAATTATCTGCTAATAATTAGTTAATAAGGGTGTTTAAGTACTTCTTAGCCCAAAATTGAACTATGGAACGGAGTGAAGCGTTAAACGAAGGTAAGGAGATTAAAATACATCAGTCAAAGTTCCATGGAGAAAATCGAGTACAAATTGCAAAACAACTATTTGCAAAACCCTGAAAAATATGGGAAAAAGAAATCGAAGGGAAGACAATACAGCCTTTTCTTCGAGGGTAAATTGTGGTGTTAAAAAAGTAAAAAGAGTGATACAATAAGCAAGCCACATGAAACGAATGAAATTTGCTATAAAACCGTCGCTGGCAGACAAACACGAAACCAATGATTAAGAAATTAAATTTAAATGGTCCAGGTGGATGCAAATACTATTTCTACGATTTAAAGAAGATGCAATGGGTGTTAAGTCGTCGACAATTTGGTGATGGTAAAATAACGATTTAAGCAGATATCAATTATAGAGGAAAGACGGAAATAAAATTTATTTAAAGCCGTATGAATTGCGCTGGCCACTTAAATTTAATTTAATGAACAAATAGCGGACCTACACTCGCAGAACCGCTGGAAAAAAAACATATGTTTCAACAAGATAACGCAGCTGTGCATAACGCGCGCATAGTAAAAAGTTAATTTGAAATGGAAAATTGGCCAGCAGGCTCTCCTGACCCAAGTATTATCGGAAATATTTGAATAAAACTCTATCGAACATTATATGAGGGTGGAAACCGGTGTAATCCGAATTAAAATCTACAATTTTACAAGCTTGTGGAAGCTTCAGGCCGTAAATGTGTAAAAGATCTGAATAGAAGTATACCGCAAATAATGATTGAAATGGTGCAAAGTAAAGGGCAGTCTGCACATTGCTAAAACTTAAAAAACCATGTAATCTTCTTTCATTTCAGTGCATACATTTCGTTATTTTATATTCAAAGTACCGTATCATTTTCTCCACATCAAATTTCATTTTCTATTTCTAATTCTTAATTTAATTCTTTTACTTTTTTAAAATATTTAAAAAATCTTTTTTAACTTTTTTTCATTTCTTTTTAATTAAACAAAAATTCTTTCTTAAATAACAAACGGCTTGCATGATTTGTTTATGATTAAAGCCATCTTGTTGTGTAACCCTAAACCCTAAACCCTCTCTTATTGTGTATTAGTTTGCCACACACATGTATATATAAAGTAGATATTCTATTTTGATTATTTTATTATTATTTTGTCGACCAGTGCAAATCGGTTTCATTAGAACCGATCCTTCAGAATCGATATTGCAACAGTTATGGCACTTCATCGGTTCTCCAAAACTGTTTCACGAACCAAAACCGACATAATAACTGTTTTCAACCCTTGGCAACGAGACTGGCGCGTAAAAATACGCGAATCGAGTTTTCCAAATTTTTCTTTCGCTTCTCCTCGCAACCCTCGAATTCAATGCCGCAGGATGCCCCAAGATGGCGGCGGTTCTTCCGGCGAGCAAGCCCGGTCGCCGGAACGATTAAATTTAAAGTTGTAAATGTTTATCTGGATTAAAGGGGAATGCCGGCGTGCAAGCACCGGCTAACTAATCCCTCAAACCGAAATCCAGGGACTTGCCTGAATATATACGGGCGAAGTTGACCGGGTAACTTCATTATCTGTTTAGAAAGTTCCCGTATTTTTGGTAAATAAGCGGTGTTTTGCGCCGCGGTATCGCGCGTTAACGCCGCGCCGTGCCCCGCGTTGAAACGCTGCGAAAACTCCGTCGAGCGCTTGTAATTTATTCGCTTTCGCGGGTCGAGCGTGTTTCCTTGCGAAAAGAATATCGCGACCAAAACTCGAAGCACGGCGATCCTTCATCGGGTATCCGGTTTTCGGAATTCTTTTTTCTGCGAAATTCCGCCGGAAAAACGGAAACAACGAAACGCTCTCTTCGTTGCGATTCCCGACGTTGTTCTGCGGCAGTAAGTCAAACATTCGGAATATCTTGCAGAACTGACAATAAACGACAGTGAACTAAATAAAATTACACGAAAATGAGTCGGGGAGACCGGGGGGTAAGTTGTCCCGACGGTAATATATTTGAAATAAAAAAGAATTGCGTTATGCTTTCAATTGTTTTGAAACCGTGGATCGATCACGCCACGCTGTCAACCATTTTAATAGCGTTCGCGAGAGAGAATTATGTAGTTTTAAACAAAATAGTAGTCGCATACCAGCCAAGTAAATATTTCGTTGACACTATTTTTTTGTCTAATTCAATTATTTAATGTAAATATTTCGTTGGCACTATCTTTCTGTCTAATTCAATTGTTTAATATCAATATCGTCTATCGTTCTGTTCTTATAAATCAAATGACATTTAAGAATATGTTGTAATTGTATTCATTAGAATATTTGAATGTATAAACAAAATATTTGTATACATTGCCGCACATGTCAGTTGGGGCTAGTTGTTCCCCCCGTGGCTCGGGGCATATTGTTACCGTAACAACTTACACCACCTCAAATGTACAAATAGTTCCTGTTGTGTTACGATGCATACTCTAAATCACAGCCCAGGGAAAACTGGATTTGGTGTATGCTACGCAAGAACTGGGCTCATACCAAATGTATGAAGAAAGTAAATGCTGTATCAGATATTTGTCCGAACTCTGTGATTCTGACGAGTCGTTCGACGACATCTAATTTGTTTCGTTTAGAAGGTTATTTCTATTCGGTTCAAGTAAAGTTGCTCCTAAAAATTATCATAATATTAGATTATTATTTTCATTTTACTTCATTAACGTTTGTGCCAAAGATAGTATGTTTTTATCTTTCAGAAATACATATATATATATATATATATATTCCTGTTAATCCGAAGTTAATAAACAAATTTTATTAATAAAATTGTGCTCTATTTCATCAGAGAATGAAATATCTCATTAGAACGTAGCATTTATTTCTTAGTAACAATTTAGTTAACAACTTGCCCCATGACGGGATAAGAAGTACCGCTTGAATCGACCACAAAAGACGAGTTTCTATGAAAAACTTATTGCAATATTCCAGCTGAAATGAATTATTAAATTTCAGTTGACAATCTTAATGTAGAATAAATTTAACAATAAATTAGTCGGAAACGAAGAAAGTAACTACATTATTTCTTAGTCAATTTTGATGTTTTCCACTGATGTAATATTACCACAATCTTTATTGTTATATTTCCTCGTGTAACCATTAATTTATTACTCCGATAAATAATGCATTTTGATCGAATTACATTCCTCTTTTAGAAAAGAAAAATTGTATCGGCGATTTAGCTGTTTTTTCGTATTTAGCTGTTTTCTTGGATTTAGCTGTTTTTTCGGATTTAGCTGTTTTCTTGGATTTAGCTGTTTTTTCGGATTTAGCTGTTTTCTTGGATTTAGCTGTTTTTTCGGATTTAGCTGTTTTTTCGGATTTAGCTGTTTTCCAGGATTTAGCTGTTTTTTCGGATTTAGCTGTTTTTTCGGATTTAGCTGTTTTCCAGGATTTAGCTGTTTTCCAGGATTTAGCTGTTTTCTTGGATTTAGCTGTTTTCTGGGATTTAGCTGTTTTTTCGGATTTAGCTGTTTTTTCGGATTTAGCTGTTTTCCAGGATTTAGCTGTTTTCCAGGATTTAGCTGTTTTCTTGGATTTAGCTGTTTTCTGGGATTTAGCTGTTTTTTCGGATTTAGCTGTTTTCCCGGATTTAGCTGATTTCTTGGATTTAGCTGTTTTTTCGGATTTAGCTGTTTTCCCGGATTTAGCTGTTTTCTTGGTTTTAGCTGTTTTTTCGGATTTAGCTGTTTTCTTGGATTTAGCTGTTTTTTCGGATTTGGCTGTTTTTTCGGATTTAGCTGTTTTTTCGGATTTAGCTGTTTTTTCGGATCTAGCTGTTTTCTTGGATTTAGCTGTTTTTTCGTATTTAGCTGTTTTCTTGGATTTAGCTGTTTTTTCGGATTTAGCTGTTTTCTTGGATTTAGCTGATTTCTTGGATTTAGCTGTTTTTTCGGATTTAGCTGTTTTCCCGGATTTAGCTGTTTTCTTGGATTTAGCTGTTTTTTCGGATTTAGCTGTTTTCTTGGATTTATCTGTTTTTTCGGATTTAGCTGTTTTCTTGGATTTAGCTGTTTTTTCGGATTTAGCTGTTTTCTTGGATTTAGCTGTTTTCTGGGATTTAGCTGTTTTCCCGGATTTAGCTGATTTCTCGGATTTAGCTGTTTTTTCGGATTTAGCTGTTTTCTTGGATTTAGCTGTTTTCTTGGTTTTAGCTGTTTTTTCGGATTTAGCTGTTTTTTCGGATTTAGCTGTTTTCTCGGATTTAGCTGTTTTCTTGGATTTAGCTGTTTTCTTGGATTTAGCCGATTTCTTGGATTTAGCTGTTTTCTTGGATTTAGCTGATTTCTTGGATTAAGCTGTTTTCTTGGATTTAGCTGTTTTCTTGGATTTAGCTGATTTCTTGGATTTAGCTGTTTTTTCGGATTTAGCTGTTTTCTTGGATTTAGCTGTTTTCTTGGATTTAGCTGTTTTCCCGGATTTAGCTGATTTTTCAGATTTAGCCGATTTCTTGGATTTAGCTGTTTTCTTGGATTTAGCTGTTTTCTTGGATTTAGCTGATTTCTCGGATTTAGCTGTTTTCTTGGATTTAGCTGTTTTCTTGGATTTAGCTGTTTTCTTGGATTTAGCTGATTTCTCGGATTTAGCTGTATTCTTGGATTTAGCTGATTTCTCGGATTTAGCTGTTTTCTTGGATTTAGCTGTTTTCTTGGATTTAGCTGATTTCTTGGATTTAGCTGTTTTCTTGGATTTAGCTGTTTTCCCGGATTTAGCTGATTTTTCAGATTTAGCCGATTTCTTGGATTTAGCTGTTTTCTTGGATTTAGCTGATTTCTCGGATTTTGCTGTTTTTTCGGATTTAGCTGTTTTCTCGAATTTAGCTGTTTTCTTGGATTGAGCTGATTTCACGGATTTAGCTGATTTCTTGGATTAAGCTGTTTTCTTGGATTTAGCTGTTTTCTTGGATTTAGCCGATTTCTTGGATTTATCATCAACCCTTTCCCCGGTTCTAGTTCGATTTCCACGGGACCACGCGACCTATTCGAAATTAATGAACCAACTCGAAAGATTTAAACAACTGAACCGTGAGTTTTGCACCGCTCCGTGTCGATACAATATGCGCGTCGGCTAATGCAATTTATATTACCCGGCGCGCGCGGTTCCTCCGATGCACTCTGCAAAAAAAGTATTACGTCCTTCTTTTGTCTTCCCTTTTTCTTGCCGGTTCGAGCTCCGCGAAACTGGCGCAATTTATGGGCTAGGAAGAGTAATGACGCTCGAGAATATTTAGCTCTCTTTCCGGGCTACTTCTGCGGAAGATCGACTCGAATTATACTAAACTTTGTGTATTGGAGATCGTCGTCTGTGCAGGCAGTTTCCCTTGATTCTGCAATCCGTCGCTCTTTCCTTAAAAAGTTCCCGTTGCAACGGGCGATCAAATGAAAACGTGTTCCTCCTAAGTGGTGGCAGAAGTTCTGAGAAATCTCGAAATTCGATAGCAGAATTTTTTTGGATAATTGAATTTCTTTTTCTTCGAACGGGCATCTCGAAACTCGATCGACGATCTTTTCTTGTTTTCTTCGGAGATATATTATGACAGACGTAACAAATGATCATGGAACAATAATTATTTATTCGACAAATGTTTCTTTCGTTGCAAATAGTAATTATGAATGAGCGAATCTCTATTTTGGTTGTGAAATTTTTAACTGTGTTTGGATGTTAAATTTGTAAATGTGTCTACAAAAGGTGTCATATTTTTTTCGCAAGAAAAAATCCCACAGAAAGTTAAACAAAACCGCGATATACGCTCGAGTATGCTCTTAAATATCGGCAATTTCGCGAAAATTGGAAACGCGTTGTTCCACGGTGTTCGTTCCGTCGTGGACGATTTTTCGGGCGAAATCTCGGTCTATCCGATATAAGAGTCATTAGTCCCATTCGCATTCAATTGGATAATAAAACTTCTTCGTCATATCATTAATATTCATCGGGGGGATCAGGAACGCGACCGATTTTTCTCCATCCCGCGCGGCCGCGACAAAAAACTTCAATCTAAAGTACGATGCAAATCATTCGAAAGACCCGAGCATCGCAAAAGAGATAAATGCCGGTGCTTTAAGCACTCATTAATCATTGTCTCGAATTTTTCTCGTAAGCGACTTCGACCGTACTTCCCGGCGAATTTCTCTGCGATGGGATTTCATATCGAGATCGATGCAAAAAAGGGGGAGAGAGAGAGAGAGAGAGAGAGAGAGAGAGAGAAATACAGTTCGCGCGGATAAGCCGGAAACACCGTTAGATTTGCAGCACGCTGATCCAACTTCGACAGTGAATCACACGAAACCGAAAAAAGAGGAGCGCGCGTCACGCGCGGGACGGATATCAATTTATTTTTTTGTTTTCCACCGCAACGTCGTAAATTACATATGCAAATTCTGACGAATTTCCTCGTTCGGAACTGCAAGAATTATGTTCGATAACTGCGGTCACTTTTATGTTCTAATCAACGTAGAGAAGTTAGCGTCGAATGAAACTTATAACTTGCAGTTAAATTTTGTAGATATTTTCAAATTTTACTAGATAAATTCGCAGGAATATAGATACACCTTTTCCAAGTTCTTAAATGAACACTGAATGAAAACGTCATCTAGATCGGAGTTTTCTGCAAGACAAAAATGGTTCCAAGTCATTTGCGAGAAACAGAAGTTAAATATAGCATGTATCTCGTTATTTAGCAATTTTAATGAGCCGAAAGTAGTGTAAGAATGTGTCCTTAAATTCGCCGATTGATTTCACAATGTAATTATTCTCAATGTTTCTACATTGTACATAAAGGTGCATCGAATTGTGTCTCATCATTTTGTGAACAAAAAAATATGCAGAGATATGATATAAAATTGTGACACGAAATGTGATACGAAAACATATCTTTATTAAATTAATAATTTCGTTTCAGTGTTTTTTTACAGTTCATTACATTTGTACGTACTTGGCGCCGTTTATAATTACAACAGCGCGTACATTAGTTCGTTCGAGCGGATTCTTTCATTTCCATTACAGTTGCATTATTCTCGAATAATTGGAGTACGAACGGGAATTAAATTAATTCGATTGATTTGTAGGCCGATGTCGTTTCGTTATTCACGACGGTAGATCGCATCTCTGTGCAAATTATTTATTTTTCATTCGTACCCGCGTTCTCTGTTTTCTTTTTACCGGTTTGCAACGTTGCAGTTTTGTATGTTGACACGCGTGGGATATTTCGGTGGCTAAAGTTACGTTTAAATACGCGTTACGACGACGTGTCGCCATTTTTTCATTTCCATGCACCGCGCGACGTACATATTCGCGGCCCTGCTATGTATATATGTATATTTAGTTGGACGCAACAATGTCGCGCCGTAACAATAAAATACTTGTCGTTTAATCTCGGATATTGCTGTCTCCAGGAACTTCTCGGTCATGATAATTACGGCGATTCGAAAACCTATGCTATATATAATATCTTCGCACTGTTAACTATCTGGATATCTCTAAGTCGTTGCTTTCGAATTTCACATTAATCTGTTTCCACAAATGCAGTAACGAGCAAAACCGTCCACGGTATATCTTTTTACATTTTATATAACTTTTATAACATTTTAGAACGGTATAACTTTTTTGAAACTGATCTAAATGGCTTGATTGTTTTTATAAATTTTAAAGCGACTAGTTCACTGTACCATGACTATAAAAAATATATCTTTTTAAATTTTATTATTACTTGAAATAAAAAAAGAATGTAAAAATCTCTCGAGCTTACACTTCTTTTTATCCGAGCCTATAAAGAAAATTTACGAAATGCATTTGGTATTTAACGGTAACATATATAACAATCGTATTCTTTTAATGACTTCGTTGTTCGAGATTTCACCCACCCATTTTTATTATAAATAATTATTTATATAAAATATTATAATAAATATAATAATTATTTATATAAAATATTATAATAAATATAATATTAATAAATATAAATATTATTATATTTATTATAAATTATTATTATAATAATAATTAGAAACGTATGGTAAAACATTTAAACTTCTCATTAGCAGTATCAAAAGAGAAGAATCGTTATAAAATTTCTTAATTGAGCTAATGAATTAATTGCAATGAGATCTATATATATATACCTAACCAGGTACGTACGATAAAATCTTTATGCTTCTCTTTACAGAATTAATTCAATTAATTAATATAACGAACGAAAGAGTGCAAAATAGAATGTATCTTATCACGTTCTTGTATTTGACGACTGAATTAATTGAAGCTGTACTTCGCAGGCATTTCGTTTTCACAGCGCAGCGAATGAAGTCGCAGGACGTCTTCGCAGCGTTGTTGATAGGCATACCGTCGATCAATTCACCGATGGACATCCGCACGCAATTAGACCCGGGTATCATGAACTGCGCGCATGCATGCTGCAGCGCAACAATAATTTTGGTATCGCTACACGCATCGGGGCTATGCGAGTCCCATTGTTAATTATCGGAGGGGGGTCAGCGGCTCTATATTTTGAGCTCATTACAGCGCGAGTAGGAAACACGTTTCACACGCTTATCGAGCCGAATCTACGAACTGAAACTAGGTACCGACAACAGACCGCCGCGCTCTGTTCATTCGCTGCTGAAACTAACTTTCTAATTCCATGGTGTGCCATCATTTTAAAAGCAGACGACAGGTGGTAATCATTCCCGAAGAAGTATATTGTGTACGTATTGCGCAAGATGTTCCAGCTGATAATAATTTCCCTGCTTTTCATATCCGCAGCTACGAACGATCAAGAATGTATGTGTTCAGAAATATTTGTGTGCGAGACGTTATCATGTGACTATTTAATGCACTATTATACGGGGTGTATGATATCTCTCTTATTCTTGGAGTTATGTATTATAGTTATTTAGTTCGCTAGCATATACGCGAGAAGGAGTTTTGTCAATATAAAAATGATTGAAAGCAATTTTCCCTTTTATTTATCCCGTTAACTAGAAAATAACAATTTTTCTTTTTTTATACAAAGTGTACAGAAAATCATGGTGGAATCGAACGATTCTACGTGAAAAATGAATCGAAAAAAAGATAACACATTTTCATTTATGGCCTCAGTTTTCCAAAAAGAAAAAAAGTGAAAAAATAATGAATCAATCCACGCCAAACCGATTTCCCTCCCCTCCCCGATATTTGGAATTTTGTTCAAACTGAAATATGATGTAGTCCACGTGATATTAGGAGAGAGGGGGAGTTAAGTCATTGTTTTAATAGTTTCGAATTTGTTTAAAAAATACAGGCATCCGAAATTTACGATTTTTGCCCATTTTTGCGGGAATATGTGATAGTTACGAATTTTTATCTCGAAAACTATTGGTCGTATCGAGATGCAATTTCTTCCGTTCTACTTGGGAGGAATTCGCCTTTCTACATGAATTTTGGTGTGATTAAAAAATTGTTTGATTTCTTAATAGCATCATGATTAACTTTTCATTGCATTGTGCAGCAAACGTGCTGCACTATACACATATCTTTTATATTTATGTTGCATCATGCGATACCTTAACCTTATCCTATGTTAACGTATAACATTAACACTTTATCGTCCGGTCGTGGTTGAGGCTGCCACTCAGTAAGGACTGGCTTAGTCGCGCGCGCATTTGCTCCCAGTACCGGCTAAATTTTCGCTATTCATTGTGTTGTGCTTATTCCTTTAAAAATAATAATAAATAATAATAATTATTATAATTATAATTCATAAGGATATGGGGAGGTCAGCATACAGGAGGTCAGCTACTAACAAAACAGCAAAGAAGCGAAAACCGTCGATAGCTAAAAGTCGATTAATAGGCTATCGGTCGATAAGCATTGGCAATCGAAAAGCCGATTAATAGGCTAGCGATCGATAAACATTGGCAATCGAAAAGCCGATAAATAGGCTAGCGGTCGATAAAGTGTTAAGAAGCTAACGTTAAACTAAATGACGCAAGGGGCAAGGGGAATCGATCGCCAGCTCCGCCTAGCCTCCTCCAATTTTCGGACTTTTGATCATTGTTGGCTACGTTACGCGCTGAACAAGATACGTGATTAGGTGAAGCGGCGATCGACTCCCCTTGCCCCTCGCGTCGATTAGCTCGTGGGTCTTCTGGTTTACCAATAGAAGTGGTTTCGGGAGGTCATAGAAGAATGGGGACTACGAACGTGCAGGCCAGGCGAAGCGAGTGAAATTCCTCCCTTGCCCTTCTGCCAAAACGACGGACTTCTCCTGAGCAAGGGACAGTACAAGCCATGCGAACTTAACGCATATTCCAACTCAGTTTTCCCGAAAATAAAACTCTAAATGAAACAATGCTACTGTCTTCTTTTTCAACTTATTTTCGCATATAAAATCAATACGAATAATTACGTTCATGTTCATAAAAGATCGTATGAACAACATAAAAATCTCTCTACAAATTAATTAAAATACTATATAATCATCATTAGAAAATCCAGTCTTATAATGTGACATTAATCCACCCTCATTGTAACGTAAACAGTTTTTCGAACTTTTTTCTTCCTCTTTCGACAAGAAATTCAAATTAATTCGAACCACATGACTTCTGGCTCTAAGAACTGAAACGAAAGATGCTCGACGAATTCTTTGATATATCTTCGGAAAGCAGGAGTACCATGTCGAGCTGGAACGTCGAGAGGGGTCGATTCGTAGCATTTATTGGTCACGGAACGACATGTACCGTGGCGGAGTTAAATAAGAAGCAATATCCGGAAATCTTGGTGGAGGTTCTTGCTCAAAGTCCTCAGTTCGATCCGGCTTCTCGTCAAGAGGCAGCAGCGCATCCAAATAATTATCATAAAAGTTCCATTTACCCTACTAAGCACCGTTCGTCCTCCCCTCTATCCTTCTTCGTCCTCGTCCTCGTGCCCGCCAAGGAAAGTAAACGCCTTTGATCTTCGAGCATTTTGCGAAGACGTTCGAGGCTGGAGGAGAAATAGCATTTCGAGATTACGACCAAATGAAATTGCCGGACCGTTTCGTAGAACGGAGTGCGTCTTAATCGCCGGGGCCTTCGATGAAATCACTATGATGTATGTGTCGCGATGACGAGGTCGGAATGTAAGGTCGTGGTGTTGAGCGTTCTTGTCTCGAACAAATCAATTTACTCGTATCGATATCTGTCGAATGTGTTGGCTCGTTGCGCGCGAAATGACGGATTTCTAAGTAAATATCAATTTGATTAATCGCCATTTCATTTACAATATCGTAATATACGTGCTGCTTTCTAAACGTCAGTTACGTCTGAATACCATGAAATTGAAGAATTAATAGAATAAGAAAGAAGAAGAAAGAAGAAGGGAAAGATAATGATGATGATGACGATGATGATAGTGATCTTTTAAAAAAGTAAAAACAACCATGTAGTCTCCTGAAAGCAGAATTTTAATTTTAATCATAGTTAAAATTGTATTCGAAGAATTTATTCAAAATATTGTTCGAATACAATTTAATTCGAATAATAACCAACTTGGAATAAAATATTTGTAGAATAATTCTTTATAAAAAAGAAATAGAATTAAATGAATTGGTAACATAATTTTCGACTAATTGAATAAAAGATAATATGGACTTAATCTAGAATAATAACTTAAATTAATAATATTATCAAGTTAATATGCTGAATATTATAATGAATAAAATTATATTATAATGAATCTGTTAACCATACCTTCGCAAAAAATACCTGTTATTGTTTTATCCATTAAAATTCTTATATCGAAAGAATAGAATAATATACCAAATAATTGAAAGCAAAATAAACGAACAATTATTTCAGAAATATTGAACATTTGATTTTGGACCATAATTTGGTTCATCTGGGAATTTGGAGGTTAAGATCAGCAGTCGGTAAAGTTTAAAATTCATTGTCCTGAAGAAAGCTATTACGAAATCTCGAACAGAGTGGACTGTCGTAGTTTGCAGTTAATTACAGTTTCTGTAAATCAGTTTACGTGTGACCAAACGTATTCGTAGTATATTCACGAGCGTTCGGATGACAATTATCCGAGCTTAGCTGCATTGTACAATATATATCGCTGTTTGAACTAGCTTAGAGATTATATAGAACAATCGTCGCGATTTTATGATGGTTCAGTGTCCGGGGTCAGGTACTAGCTATTATCTATTCGCGAGATTAATCCCACGGTCTAGCGGAAATGGTAGAGTATGGAATTCTATTGAATTGTGGCATTTTACAATTGTTCAGTTAACTGCTTATAGAAATATGCGATATTATTTCATTCTAATTTCCATAAATTCGTCGAACCTTCTTTCTTCTATCGGCTGTTATACAATGTGATCGTTATTTCTCCCCTTTGTTAAGAGTTTTACCATGTTATAATGATGACAGAGGTATTATTTTCAATTCCAATGTCTTTGCAGCCTTTTCTGCATTTAGTATCTTGGTCTCTGTAGCCTGGAAACTTCATAAAAAATTAAAACTTTCACTTTGAACGTCTGCCATCTCGTCAAAAATCAATATTTCGAAAAAATCCTTCGTCCAAGGACAGATTTAGACTAAAGGAATATTTTCTATACATGATTTCAGATAACAATGAACCGAGTGAAGCTGACCACCGCGAAGTATGTTTCTCTTTGGAGAGCCCTGAAGAAGACTGCCATAACAGACACATTTTGGCATATTTTTAAATTAAAAAAAAATACAATTAGTAATCAAAAAAGCCTGATCTTTCAAATGAAGTAACATTGGCTGAAAAAAGTCTTAAAAATTTTCAGGAAGAAATATCCGCTTATGCATAAACAGGAGTGTGTTTCGAAAAATAGCACCCTCTACAAAAATGAAAAATCCGCAAATTAAAAAGGTTATCAACGAATATTTTCAACGATACGAATCAACGAATGGATCTCACAATCTTCAAGCCACGTCTCGCGAACCCACCCGCAAAGGGTTAAATGCATTTATTACACTCCGCGAATTCTGTCACCCATCATTAAGGCTCCCGATTCAGTGGTCGCATTGCGGGCCAAAGAAGTTCGTCCTCGTTCTAACAAATCGGCGCGTAAGAACCTCGATTTTCATTGTTATCCGCGGAGTACTTGTCACACAATAAACCACTCTAAATATCGCAACAGAGTGGTGCAAAGCCAGAGTTAAGCTCTGCTAGCCTGAAAAAGAATCCCAGCTTCGACTCGCAGCGAAGAATCGCCGGGAGCCAGCCTCCGCAACTCTTTCGAATTAATAGCCCGGGCGGAATTGAATTTTCCACCAGCGGCGGCGTATTATCCAGGGAGCAATCCAAACAGTCGACGAGTTCCGAAAGGCTCGGTGGAAACCGCCCTCGTATATACGCGTACCAGGGAGCCATTCGTCTTATTGCCCGGCCCCGTGCCTTTTTTATTCCGACATGTTTATCTTGGAAAATGATGCTGCCCCGGACTCTGTCTCCTTACCGAATACCTTGCACCACTTGCTGACGGATTACTCCGTAATCTCGGTTACCCAGAACTCTCTCGGTTACACCGCGAACGACTCCTCCGGTGATTTCAAGTAACTTTTCCCTCGGAAAATGTGCTCTCCGTAGCTTTGTTAATGAGTCATACACAGAGTGTCACGGAAATGTTGCAGGTCCTTGAAGAAGGCGATTTCTGACGTTATTTGAAGCAACTTTTTCCTTTGCGAAAATGTTCTCCGTGGCTTCGTTAACGAGTTATGAACGAAAAACACAGAGCGAGTACCGCGGCCAATACCGCGACGAGCTCCCTTTCAGGCCGAAACTCGCCAGCTGCGCTCACTCTCCGATTGGTCCGTGTTTTTCAGTAATGGCTCGTTAACGCGG
Source organism: Megalopta genalis (assembly GCF_051020955.1). Classification (NCBI taxonomy): domain Eukaryota; kingdom Metazoa; phylum Arthropoda; class Insecta; order Hymenoptera; family Halictidae; genus Megalopta; species Megalopta genalis. Next base: position 7,798,325 of record NC_135025.1, read on the forward strand.
CGCCCTCAAGTTACCTTCAGAATCGCCCTATTCAAGGGCTTGTAACATTTTTGGAACAAGGAATCGTTGTAAGTCAATTTTTGCACTTTCTCTTTGACGATTTTGGATGTGATTTAGTAACATTAAGGGACACTAATCTGTGCTCTTGGTTATATTGTCAAGGATAATTCGGTGTATTCAGAAGCAATTTTTACTCTTGTAGAGAATAAGAGTCAGGATCTGAATGATTTTTATTTAAATTCGGGACCGAAGACTTTTCAAGTTCCGTGTATAACGAAAACGATTTTAGGTTACACAGCTGTACGATAACGATAAATGCATGCACGCTGTTATATATCAACGATAAAATTTTTGTAATTAACACGTTATCGATCTCTTGTTAATTGACACGTACCAAGTTATTGATCTCTAATTCAAGGTAACAGCTGCGCTTCAAGATTGAAGAAATATAAAACACTCTAAAAATAAAGAAGGAAACATGTAATCGCACGGCATGCAATCACTAATTTTAACCTTGCAAATATAAATCGTGTAAATGCTTCTCTTGTACATAAGTAGAATTGTTGTATAGATTTTTTCAGTATTATATGTAGTTTATTAATTATTATAAAACTATTATATACTATTAAAATATTATAAAACTATTATATACTATTAGAATAGTATAAAACTATTATATACTATTAAAATACTATAATACTATTATATACTATTAAAATACTATAAAACTATTTTTTATGTACTATTATGAAAGATATATGTACTATAATACTATAAAAAAATACTATACTATTAAAATACTGTAATACTATAATATACTATAAAATACTATAATACTATAATACTATAATACTATAATACTATAATACTATAATACTATAATACTATAATACTATAATACTATAATACTATAATACTATAATACTATAATACTATACTATTAAAATAATATACTACTAAACTATTATATATTATATAAATATTATAAAAATATTATATAGTTCTTCTGTAATGTATAGCAGAATACAGTAATTTCTCCCTAATTCGCGCTGAGATTGCGCACAAAAATGGGCAATTTAGGAAGAGAAGATACGATTATTCGTGCCTTTTGACTCGTTTTTATTGTCAACAACTATAAAACCGATCCGCAAGGCTCGAATAATCGTATCTCCTCTCCCCAAATTGTCCATTTGTATAACTAAATACACAAATACAAACCAACAAATACCTAAACCATATTATACCACAATGTCACAAATTTGTCTAAACGTCACCAGACAGATTGTAAAAATAATGCGGATGATAACAGAGAGAATGATATCGATCCGATCTAAATCAGAAAGTAACGAATTTTCTAGAGCTTGACGGTAGGTCGCAGGTTTCACGTGGTGTCCACCCAGCAGCCATAACGGCGTCGCTGGCACTGATCGCTGATAAAAATTGCAGTCAGCCCCCGTCCAGCGGCCACACCCCCGATTTCGATCTCGGCTCGGAAGCAACGAAAAGTAATTTCCACCGCAAAGAGTTAACCCCCTTTCTAACGAATCCAATATCCGCGGGCCATTCCATCAAAATGGCGCTCATGGAGGTAGAATTCTTAAGTCTTTCAAAGCAGGTATCCAGAACGGGGACAACCAGGACGACGTGGACGAGGACGAGGCCGATGGAACGGGTAAAGGGTGGTAGATAGAGCCGGGAACCAATCAAAGGGGATGCTGCACGTAGCCGAGGTAATCTTCGCGTCGTCAAACTCTAATCTGCGGAAGAAAGTTTCAGCCGCAGTGACCGTTTCCGGTTCTTTTTTTTCTGGGCCGGCCGGCAGGGGGGTCTCGCTAACCGCCACCGGCGTTTGCTGGTGGTTCGTCCGGGTAAACAAAACCTCGAAGATGAGTTCCGAACATATCTTCGATACGTAACGCCGCACCGCAGCGGGAGGCCGCCTTCATCACGGGACTCACCCCCCTCCCCCTCTCCCGCCCGAAATCTGATTAGCGACGAGCAATTTGCACCGGGCGATGGAGATTCTGCGGAGGCGAGTTCGAATGATTTGTGGACGCGATAATGCTATAGTTGCGGCGGCGGCCACTAATACATACTTGGACACGTTTCAGCGGGAATAACTTTTCACGAGCAAGATTAGATGAACTTTGCGAGAACTTCGGGCCATCTGTTTACCGGACATTGCTCCTGGAAAATATTACACCCCTTTCTTGTAACCGAGACTGCGCTGGAAATGTAAAATGAAAACGTACCGTTTGAAGGTTTGCGTCAGTTATGTGTATTTACGAAATTAAGTGATGCACGGAAATTGTAGCATTTCGTTTGAGAAAAGTACAATTTTGCTTCGCTCGAAGTTGTTGTAGCATTTCATTGTTAAGAAGAGGTTGAGTTAATCTAGCTGTAAAATAATGTAGCGTTTTATCTAAGAAAAGCGCGATCGTCCTGTGCTGTAATATGATCTGGCGTTTCATTTTAAAAAGCGTGTAATTTTTGCTGTAATATACCTGTAGCACTTTATTCAAGATAAGCGCAATTATACTTTGCCACTCATGGTAAAATATCGCAGCATTTTATCCGAGAGAAAGGTGATATATTGTTTTGTTGTAAAATATTGTAGAATTTCGTGAAAGAAGAGAGTGCAACAATCGTATATCATTGTAACAGATTGTAAGTATCTTATATACGAGACCTGCAATACGATATTTTTCTGCAAAATATTGTGCCATGTCACTTAAGAAAAGTGTACTCCTATTTCTTTACTATTCTTAGAGATCGTAGCGTTTTACCGAAGAAAAGAGTAATCGTATTTTGTTGCAAGACAACGTTCTATTTAACGTGGTATTTTATTGCGGAAGAATGTGATTGTCTCGCTGCAAGAAATTGTAACAAACCGAACTGCGCAACAACGGGGCTTGGACAAGCACTCTTAAGATCATCCCCGGCAATTTTGTCTGTCCCCGATAAAAAGAGTAACATCTCAACTCTGTTACTAAATTCATCCCGATGGCTATTATCCTTTTATTCTGCCGATTCACTTTCCTCTCCTTTCTCGCAAGGATTGAGCGAGTCGTCTCGTTTACTTGTTTCCTGCTGTAGAATCAGTTCCGCCCGCGTCCGATTATTCGGCAGCAAATGAAATGGAAGGAAAACAGGGAGAATGTAACGTCCTCGAGAGCCTTGCATAATAAAATACGAATACACTGGGAACTTCTTTGTCCTCTGGAGTCAGTTCTATTAGTATCTGGTTCCTCGTGCAATTGCATTGCAAAGGGAAGAGGAGAACACGCGGGCCTTTACATCTTTCTCACAATAAAACATAAGCTTCAGCTTGTTTTTTTATAATATCGAGACTTTTTATGCTGCTGAGATCTTTTTTGCAATTTCGTGACATTCGACGAAATATTCTTTTCATTTTGCATTTCGTTTTACAGTGATAGAACCTATTTTATTAGAATTAATCAAGAAAATGTGAGATGCAAACACGTTTCATTTGGATAATGAAACAATTAATGAACTATGGTACCAGATCATGGATTGATTGAATCCAATTCTTTCTTCTAACATTTTCATTAATACAGTAAATTCTCCCTAATTTTCCTTGAACTTGTAAACAAAAATGAATTATAAACAAACGTTACCATCAATTATAAAAACAAGATGCAAGGCTTAAATAATCGTATCTCTTCTTCCCAAATTGTCCATTTTGTTTATAAGCTGGAGGAAAATTAGGGAGAATTTACTGTACTTCTATTTGATAATACAATTAAGTACGTTTGTATTATGTGTTATTATAATATAATAGCTTACCGATGTTTATACATTTATCGACGATCTTTAGATGTGATTACAATGCTTTCCTAAATCGTTATTGATTTCTACAATAAATCATGCCATATGTATAAATTATATTATTAAATTAAATTAAATTTAATAATGAATTTAAATCACAAAGAGAACACGAGTATTCGAACAATACTCAAAATAATACCAATAATAAAACAGTTACTTAGTAAGCGCAGTGCTAAATTAAATCTGCACTAAAGTCTACAATAAATAATGTTGCGTGTGCATTGTTTCGAATAGAACTATTTTTTGGTTCCGACAATCGAGGTTCCGCATTTCGTTCGATGATATGAACGAAAACTGGACAATTAATGTTCGCGTAAATACTGTCAGCGTAATTAGAATTTTAACGAACGGCAAGGTGTAATAAGGAACAGTGTAAATAATGGAGCGAAACCACTAGCACTACGAGCTTGTGTTTCCCCAGCGCAAGTAGCCCCATATCACTGGTTAATATTGCGTTTCAGAATTCCCATTGTGGGATTAAATTCACCTGGATGCCAGTGCCAAGAGGGACACTCCCATCCTGCACTATGCTCCCTCAGGTGCCTCATCATCTTCTAGTCATAACACTGCCGGCTGACTTATGCTCGCTGTCCATTCCTGGACGAATCCTGCTGCACAGCCTCCTTTTTCAACCCCGCAGATTCAATCCATTAGCTTCTGACCCCCTCCCCGTCCTTGCAAAAAATCAATTCCATCAGCAGTTGCACTCGTCACAGCGAAATAAAACAATTTCGAAATTCATATTTCTGTCGCTGATTAATGCGGAGGGCTAAACTCGGGTCCATTTCCTTCCCTGAAATTAAGGGATTGTAATCCATATTTTTGATACTTTATTTTCATCGTCTTTCCTTTTAAAGTCGTTTCTATTGTTATAAACGTACACACGTGGAAACGATTAAAATAATTTCGAGAAATCCGTATTTAATTACTTGATTTAATACTCAGTTTTTTTTCTGTTCTTCATATATCAGAAGAATTAGAGATAGAATATGTTTAATTATATATCTTTCATTATATTATTCTTTTTTACTATTTATTATATTATATTTATTTTATTAATTATATATCTTTTATTCAAAACAAAGTCCAGTAATTACAAGATGCATGAGCTACGCCGACATTTATTTTTGCCCGTAATAATTTTAATCGATTGTAAATATCAGAACGGTATCCTTACAATTCTCTAAATAGTTAAAATAATTCGTTCCATGAATTCTAATTGGTTGAAAATAATGCATGTCTAAATTCTTTAAATATTCTTAGTACTTCGTATTTGATCGAATCATTTCCCCCATAAATATTGGTGGCCATTTTCTGCCGATATTGTATTTCATGCACAATTATAAACAATCCTGTTGTTACAGTAAAATATTACGGTAAAAATTCGTACAATTTATTTTTAAACTGATACGCGCGTATATAATACTGGTATCCAATATTTACAGTTACATACAGACGATTAAAAAAGGATCTATCGAGTGTCTCATCGTTTCGTGCAGCGCTGCAGTCGCATCGAAATAATTAAAGGAACGAGAGACGAAAATAATGCCGGATCCCAAGGGTTCCATGGACAGAATTACAGAGTCTGGATCCATCAAGAACCGGGACTCTCGTCGCGGCCGTTGTCCCAGGAACGTTCCGACGTTCCGATTCGGAACTGCAGTCCCGGGCTGCATTTTAATCGCGTCCGACAAAAACCTGCCGCCTCTCCATCGGAAGCTATCTGTCGGCCGTTCGGGCGGCGACCGCTGAAAAAAATTTCGGCGAAGGATTACGTGGAGGGCATTAATTCGCGCCTGATATCGGTGACCTTTATCGAAAACGGCCGAGCGGGACGTAACGAGCGGGATTTTCGATGAAGACGGGCCCCGGGCCGGTCATTAGCGAGGAGAAAGTCTGGATTACAGTCGGCGGAATGGCTCTCGCCGGCAGGAAACGCATTTTCCGAATGCGGATGCCACTCGACCGTCTTATTGGGCACTGCAATCGAACGGATTTCACGGCGAATTTTCGTTGCCAGTGCGCGCCGCTCAGGATTAAAATGCAACGCGTGTCTGCCTGCGCCGATATCGAGTGCGAATTATGTTTCTTGCAGACGGAAACAATCTGTGTGGATGCAGCCGAAAATGAAGTTCGGGGGTCGGAAATTCTTCTGTTGACTTGAAGACTGTTCACTTTCGTGGTAATTGTAAGAAGGTGAAAAAGAGCCTTGTTGCGAAACACCGCCGCGATTGTAATCCTTTCTCGAAAGACCAACACAAATAATACAGTAAAAAATGGACAGCGGTTGTAAAAATTCTACTGATATTTTTGAATGTTTTCTTTATAAAATCACACTGACACGATTGCTATTTTATAAGAATCTGCTGTGGAAAAGCATTGTTGTTTGAAGCAAGAACACACCGTTCCATATTGTGCAATTCAATTTTTTCAATGGAAATACATATATGTATATTGCATAAATATACATACGTGTGTATTTTATGCGCGTGTTTATATGAGGTTCCAGGGTGGCCTTTGACGAGTGGTGAAATATTAAGAAAGAAAAAGTAGAGCAACAAATAATAAAAGAGGAGGAGGCTTTAAAGAAAGAACAGCTGCAGGACGAAAAAATAACTAAGCCGAGGAAAAAGCAAATTGTGGCAAAGAATGCTCGAGCTACGGAGAATAATTAAGACGGAAAAAATGTAATTTTATCAATAGATTAATTCCGAGACCTACTGAAATTATTAGAATTATTAGAAAAAAATAAATTCCAAAGTGCAACGTACTGAAAATCAGTATTTCGCATAAAAAGAAGAACAAAAGAATCTCGTAAAAGACAGATACATATACAAAAGGATACAGACATCGAGCAATTATCGTCGGAAACCCGTTGTCAATACTACAGATTTCTCAGCTAAAATTTTCCCAAGACTCCACGATCGAAAATTATTGCCGATATTTTTGGTCCTACTGTGTTTTCCGAAGCGGCTGCAGTCGCGCCACGTCACAAAACTCGACGAAAAAGCCTGTCAAAGATGTTTCGAAGGCGGGGAAACGGTTGGTACGATCAAAGGCAGCTTCGATTCGCACCGGGGCGGCTTCAAAACACAAAAAGTCGCGCGCTCGTCGAGGGAAATACCGCAGTAATTCTTGGCGGCCTCGAAAACCAACCAGTTCCAGGCTTTTTCTTAGGCGTGGGCGTTCGCGGAATGATTTACGGCTGCTGAAAAACCTTTAACGAAAGAATGACGGAGGAAGAATCGCGGCCGAGACATGCTGCACGTTTTTCCGCAGCCTGTTTTGCCTGGCAGACGTCGCGAAATTTTCAAAACCATTTCTTCAACAGTTTTGTTTTTTTTACCGTCACTTTGTTGTCCGAAGCACTTTTGTTCGAGAGAAATGAGCGACGGACTTCAACCATTTTCGTGCGACGTACAGAATTTTCCTGTCACTTAAACAATTTTCATGTGACTTAAGCGATTGCTGTATGATCTAAATAATTTTCACGTGACTTATAAACAATTTACGTGTGTGGTAAACAACATTCGCAATAGAAATCGTCAGAAGGTGAACGATTTAGTAACATGCTTTATGAAAAGGTTCTTACAGGATAACTGTAGAACCAGTTTTTATGAAGAACTCTAACCTTAATCGTCATTAAATTGCGTAGTTTATGCATTTATAAAAATAATGATGAGGTAAACAAAATACCGAAGTGAAAAGACATTAGAACAATTTCGAAAGATCGGTATCTTTTCTTCAATTTATTAAAATTATTAAAAGATGAATTACATTCGTCTTTAATTTCTGTTTCTTGTAAGAGCGTTATTAGGTTCTTATTAGGCAATTATTAGGTTCAGATAAGTAACTATTAAAGAGGAGAAAGAGCAAAACAGTAAATCCAGAACTCTTATGCGGCATTAAGTATTGAACAATACCGATACATACGATTGATATAAATACTCTTATTGGTAAATTTATCCCAATAAAAACGCGTTCGAATAAAATATCATTGTGTCAATACATTGGAAAAGTTGTCCGAACAAAACTTGATTCGTACGATTTGCTATAATACGAAATGCTTATTCTCCGATCTCCACAATGGGCGACGACGCCTCGGCAAGACTTCCCGACGCAGAACATTTCAATCCGCCTATAACAATTTTCGCGCAATCATAGTCGAAAGTTGAATTGCCGCTTTGAAATCGACTTTCCTCAAAGATTCCTCTCAATTACGCATCCGGAAAACCCGCGGACGAGAACTTTCGGCCGGTCTCGCGTGAATGGCGGCGAAAAGTTGAAAAGCTTTCCGGATTTGTTCCAATTAAAATATTTTTTGCCGTGCCCTTTCAGGAGTGCCGGGGCGGTTTTTAATATCAGAACTCCGTGGAAGGGAAGATCATTTTCTGTTCTTTCCGGGCTCGGGCTCCGGAGCCCGCTTTCATAATTTTCATCGACACGGGGCCGAGCACCGGGCGGAATTGTATCGACATACATTGTCGGCTAACTTTAATGTACTTTGCCACTGATAACAGGCTTTAGAAATCAGTTACGGGGGCCGCCGCCGCCGGTACATTCTGCTCACACCGAAACTTTCCCGGCCGCTTTCCCCAGTTTCCCCCGGCGACTTCGGTGACGTTCAAAGTCGCGCACCTGGCCGCGTCCCTCCGCTGCTCCGTGCTGTCAAAAGGTGCAAAAAAATATTCAGAGAACTTTCTGCTCCACCCCCTCTCCCCACCACCCCGTTCCTCTTCGAAACTAGACGCTGGTTTTTTTCAGTGCAGTTTCCTGTTCCATTCGACGAGGAGACAAGAAGTTTCGAAGAAACTGTATACCGAAAATGAACCGACTGTTTAGAGAAACTCGACCAAGTTCCAGCCAATAGCATCATCGGTTCGAAACGCTGCGGCCACGCCCTTCCGCGAGCCGCTTGCCTATTGAGACCTTCGGTTGGCGGGGAGTGAGAGGGTCACGTGACACGGAAACTCCCACGAGCCAGTGGTTCGCAGAGTTGATTCGGCGATCCGATTAGATAAGGAGAATGAGCCAAGTTTTGGTTGCACAATAGATGAGACTGGAGACTTTGTAATAGAGCGTCGCTTCGTTTTTTTTAGAGAATAACTCAGTTTTAGGAAATCTTTAATTAAGTGAAATGAATCGTGACATGAATTTTGTAAAATGGAGGTGGCAGGAAATAATTAACCCTTTGCGCTCGAGTGACGACTCTGAGGCGACGCTAAACATTGCTACGCTATTTTCAAAAGAATTTTCACGTTATTAAATTTGTCTGCAGACAAAGAATCTCTGTCTCGGAGAATAGAACTCTTCTATAAGTGTACGCGTGTTCAATTTCGCATGTTTCACTTCGTATATTCATTGCAAAGGATTAACACTCTGTGATTCGGTGTAATTTTTGAGTCATACGCCTATTTATCGTGATATTATACACCTATTTATTATTTTTTTTATTTATTATACACCTATTTTCTGGTTCCATTGTCCATATTAAAGTTGTATTCAAAAGCACTTGATTGATTTATTTAAAAAACCATGAAAACATGAAAAACGCCTTAAAGAAATCTTTCAAGTATCTTAAAACGCCTCGAAATGGACGTCTTAAAGATGTCCACTTTGGGGCGTACGCCGTTTAGACCTAAAATGGACGTAAAATGGACGTCTTTAAAACATCCGGTATTTATTAGGGATGAGTCCATGAAGACTGTGATGGTGAAAAAAGAAATCTTACATCCTATAAACGTGTGAAAAAAGGCAAACAGAAATAAATTTCCTGAAAAAGCCAAACTGGGTCTGATATTAGAGAAATTAATTTTCCAAATCTATCAATTTACATACTTTTAACTGTTTCTTTATTACGAAAAAGCGGAATTTTTTCCCTGTACTTTCCAGTGGACTGTAAAAGAATAAACACTTTAGTTTATAAACTTCTAATGAAAGCGTTTCTAATCGAAATTTACGAAAAGTATCTACATCGTAGCCAATTTAATATCCCATAAATGGCACAAATAATCAGTTTCTATGCAATTGAACGACTTTGTACTTTCGGTCACCAATAAATTATTCGCGAATCATGGAGTTTCTTTCTGAGCAGTGACAAACGGCGATTACAAGAAAGAAATGGCCACGCCGGTAATGGATTAGCTCCGAAACTAAAGGGGAACGCGAAAACAAGGGCAACGAGGCACGACTTTGCCGCCAGTATAAAGCGTTACGGTTTACGGGGCGCTAAAAAATTGCAATGCTAATTTGAGTGTCCCTTGTTCGGCTGGAGCAACCGACACGTGGCTACGACGCGGCGCGTCGCGCCGGCCTCGGCCGGTAATTACACGGAACGCGTTGGAAAACCAAGGAAATCCTTTACAATGTACGCGGCCATCTTCGCCCGCCGTTAATGCTACACGAACTTTCAAGTAGCGCGCGCCCTAAAAAATAGATTACTTCCGAGACCGTTTTGAAATGAACCCCGGCATAGTGTTCCGGGTAGCGTGAGAGACCGCCGAGACGTATCTGCCCTTTAATAAATATTAAACGGCAAACAGGAACATCCTCTTTATCGAACGCCAAAGAAGAGACTATTTAATAAATTACCCTTGTTAACGTCGCTCCTTCGTTACGAAACACTTATTATAATACCGAAATTGGATCATCTTCGAGGTGTTCAGAACTGAGGCACCGTAATCGAAGAAGATTACGAGCTTCGAGTAATTCGATTACTTAGCAAAGAAGCTATCGGAAAATTATGTTCGCCGGGATATACTCGGGAGCAGATTCGTTTCCGCAGTAAAGACTTTAAACTCGATTAGCGGTTGAAAGTTACGAGAGCGTGCCCTTTTACGAGCTTGAATTTTTGGAGGCTCTTCGTAGATCCGATAAAGAAACTGTGTCTCGTTGATCCATCAATTTTGTATCAGGGGGATCGTAACCGCAGCCTAACCCTAATCGTAACTCGGTTAACCGAGGCAGGTTATAGTAACCCCCGCAGAAACCCGCGGGAGAACGGCTCCCAAATTGTCCTGAGAACGGGTTAACCCGTTAAGAGCGGGCAACATAACCCAATTCGTAACTCGGTTATTACAGGACGGTTACAAGAGCTGATTATTAGATAGGTAAATACATATATATTGGGTTGGCAACTAAGTAATTGCCGATTTCAGTTATAGATGTCTCTCACTCCCATTTTTATGATATCCGTAAATGTTAGATTATAAAATTATTATTATTATTATTATGTTATTTTTTATTATCCGTGAATGTTAGCAACTGGACAAATTGAATGCAGCGGTCAAGGAAAAGCGACCAGAATTGCTCAATCGTAAAGGTGTCATTTTCCAGCAGGACAATGCTAGGCCGCGCACGTCTTTGTCCACTCGGCAAAAATTGATGGATATTGGTTGGGAATCGATGTTACACCCACCATATAGCCCTGATCTCGCGTCATCGGATTACCACTTATTTCGATCCCTGGACAACTCCCTTCATGGTAAAACTTTTAACGATGACGACGCTGTAAAATCTCACTTAACTCAGTTTTTGGCCGAAAAGGATCAGACTTTCTACGAGCGTGGAATTTTCAAGTTGTCAGAGAGATGGCAAAAGGTCATCGAACAAAATGGAAAATACATTACAGATTAAACTTCGTTCCAAGTAAAAAAAATTTTGTATTTCATTGAACAAATCGGCAATTACTTAGTTGCCAACCTAATAGTAATTAGCGTATAACCGGGTTCGGCATTCCGTAACCCGTAAGAGCGGCTGTTCTTGAAATCGGTTGCAGTATGGAATTAAACTACGAATAGAATTATTGAATCTATTAACTTTTTTACTCTGATTAGACAAATCAGAATTGTACTGCAATATTCTACAAATGTGCAGCCCATCGTGCTGAAACATGCTGAAACGTGTTATTGCAATTTTTCTTTCAGTTTCAGTGGTTCATTTACTGTGCACAGTAAGTGATACGACTTCTTGCTCGATGCGCTAGTTACTGTGCCGCTCAAACACATCTCTGTCGTACTTTCAAAGAGAAGAAATGTAAATATGAAATATTATTAAAGCAATCATCTCTAATATAAACTTTTAAACGACTTATTACATTACATTTTTTTCTAGAAAACAAAATTTATCGAACTATGTTAAAATTACATTTTTATCGTGCATAACTGTGCACAATATTGAGGCTCGGTATTCAGGGAGGCGACACAGTAATTGAAGCACAGTGTTCGGAAAGGGAGCACAGTATCTGGTCCCAGATACCAGATCTTTCTCCTAATATTCAAAGAAAATTTGATATCGTTTTCATAGGAAAATTTATATCGATGAAAACGAATCATTGACATTTTCCTTTCGGTTTCTAAGAAATGACAATTAAATTGCTAAAGTTGTTTGTAGTAATGAAACCTCCAGAAGTTACCCGGGACACGGGTAATCGCCGAGAGAAACTAGCATAAGGGCTCGCGTAGCTGGTCCAGCATAATAATTCTTAGCTAATATCCCGCGCGACCCCGCAGCGGATAAATAGTAGGTTGCCGCGGGCGATTTTTCAGATTCCGCTCGGTAGAACGCGAGCTTAGTGGCCGGTGTTGAGTTCGAGAGGAAAAATTACAGGGTTACTTGTCGGAGGAAGGGGTTAATCAGAGAAAGCTGACCCGCGGAACCGCGACAGAACACGATCCATCACTTCCCAGCGATCCCTGGGCAGGCTTTTGCAAAGCAAATGGAGGAGAGAGCCAACGGCAACCGCCTCGGTCTTTTCGCCGGTTGCCGGTTCGGATGATAAAGCGGGAGAAAGAGGCCGAGCGCGGGATTAAAAGCGCGAACGATGAGAATCATTTGAAGCCAAAGTCCGCGCAGCTGCTCTCGCGGAATTGATCATTAACGGGGAAGGGCCGTCCGGCTCTCTTCGAATCTTAGTTTCGCGAACTTGCGGGTCCTCTTTCACTACCGCTGAAAGACCCCGACTTGCCAGCGGGATCTACTGGGTGGCGTGTTTTAATCGACTTGCTAGAATATGTTAGACGCTGGGATCTCGAAATGGTGTGACGTCTTAGGCGTCTGTGAACTTTTCAGTTATTAATGGACTGCGAATTTTATGTATTTATAGCAAACGCGATTAAACGAACTTGCTAATTCTAGCAAGAATTGTTTAATTATTAATGGACCGTACGTTTTATACATTTATAGGGGAGATGGTAAAATAAGACTTGCTAGAGGATGTTCCATATCAGGGTTTTTAAAGTCATGATGCGACGTTAGGCTTCTATGAATTTTTTGATTATTAATGGATTGTGGATTTTATGTATTTAAAACGAAAATAATGAAACAAAAAACTTGCTCTAAAATGTATTCACATTTTCTTAAATCTGAGAATACATTTTTAAATCTACGAATCATGGTATGACATTAAGCTTCTATGAATTTTTTACTTATTAGTAGACTGCGGATTTTTCGCATTTATCGCAACAATGTTTAAATAAAAGACATTATGATCTTATGGTGGTACCATGGAAGTTCTGTATAATATTTGTATAATCGTTGCACAATTTTTAACATTTTTTGGTAGACTAAAGGGTTTCGAACCTATATATGTAAATAAATTCCAAATTCCATGTTCGTCTGATCGGAATACTGCATGAAATTGCGCCCAATCATTCTTTTGTCATAAACACATAAAATCCACAGTTTATCAACGACAATGGCAAGGTGATCTGTATCGTAAAATCAATCTGAATAGTAAAGAGGTCGGATAAGATTCGATCCAGTATAATTCTTTCATTTTCGCTCGTGCTTAATTAGCTGTCAAAGGTCGCGGAGGTAATGACGTTCAGTCGGAGGAAAATTTGCAGTGTACGAAAGAGGAGCGCGAATCGATCAGCAGTTTCATTTTTCCTGAAACGTTTTCTGCGAACGAGCTGAGTCGAGCCTGACGCGGTACAATTTTTAGGAACAGTCGTCTGTAAGTAACTTCCGGTTTGACGGCCGAACGCGCGTCGAACCTTTTCCCCTTTGTTTCTCTGTTCAACAGCCTTTTTAACGGTGACAGGCGAATAAATCAATTCCCTGTGAGAGCGCGTAAATGGAGTTTTCAAAGCTGTCGGTGTTTCGGAGCGCTACGTGCCTCGAATATTTCGGAAAAAACGCTTCGGAACTTCGAAACTCTTAGCTGGCTACCAAGTCGGCGAGTTTTAATCGGATCTACGCCCCTGGAACTGCGGACTCATCATTGTCGACTATATTTCATGATTAGTCTGTGTTCCTTCACCGTTCTTACCGTCAACAATAGATATGCATTTTAGATTCGTATGGATTTAACCTTTTGCACCACGAGTCTGACTCGTGATGAAGATTTCATACGTAATCTAGAGTTGCCGAAATGATATATTTATTTTTTATTCATCACAAGTCTTATTTTATATATATATATATATATATTTATTCATTATATAATTATAATATTGTAATATATTATTAATTTATTATATTATAATATATACTTATTATATTTATTTATATTCCGTACATAGTACACGAATGTATTCTGCAAGTAAAAATATTTATATTTTAGTCTCTTATATTATTATTTTATATATAAATATTTTATTATATTTATTTATATTCCATACATAGTACACGAATGTGTCCTGCAAGTAAAAATATTAATATTCTAGTCTCTTATATTATTATTTTATATATAAATATTTTAGTTTTATTTAAATATTATATATTTATATTTTCCTATAGTTATTTGCGACCAAAACGGTTAAAAATCGAAATTGTTTTTCATCACATGGTTTCTCAGTTTGAGGTTCACGTTCTCAACTTAAAGATTTACGAAAATAATTCCCACTTCCGATCCAAATCGAAGATTCACGGAACTTCCTGCCGTAGAACGCAGCTGCCCAAGCGAATCCAAAAGTTCGAATTTTTTTCGATACCGTTCCAATAACGCGAAATTAACCGTGGCGCGAGGGCGCGGACGCGGATTTTGGCGCCGGATATTCTAATGGCCGATCGGGGGCGGACGCGTTTAGCCGAATGGGTTAAAACTGCGGTTATTTGCGGTGCACTTCAATCGAATTGGCCGCCGTTTGCATAATCTCCGGCCGCCTTCGCGTGCACACCGCAATTCGTCTGCACCCGCACAGCTTCTTCCGCGTTTTCTACGCCCGCGTGCCGCGTCCTCTGCTACACCCCTACGAAATCCCATCCCCGTTAACCCCTGCAGCCGCTTCAACCCCTTCGTCGACGTATTTCCTCCGGGTTCTCTGGCGCACACCCGATGAAAACGGTTCGCGGACCGCCCCCCACCACCCTTCTGCCGGGGCTGTTTACGAGCAGATGCACTCTGATTTATTCCGACCGCCATCCTAAGGAACCGCCGATTCCTCTATCGCTGAGGAATCGTTTCCGGCCGTTCCCCACCGGCTCCGGGGATATATCACGGATAGCTGAAACGGCCTTAACGTAGATTTCTTTATCCCGCCGAGGCATCCTGCACGAATAACAGCCTCCTCTTCCAGGATTATTGACGGCGGGGCTATTCTTCACCCGGATAAGAGACATCGTCTATTGGGCTTAATCAGTGCACAATGGTCTGACTACCTCCATTCTGTGTCCAAAAAGTAAATTTTTCATCTATAATGTCCGGTTTGTTTGTGCGGAAGCTTTTGCGTGTCGCCGACATATTTTACGATTTTCGACTCCGTTGCATCATTTTTTACAAAAATTGATATCTTATTATTTTATTACTATGACCCTCAACTTGAAAACAAAAATGGACAATTTGGGAAGAGGCGATACGATTGTTCGAGCCTTGCGACTCGTTTTTATAGTTGTTGACGATCGGTAACTATAAAAACGAGTATCTCGAATAATTGTAGCTCTTCTTTCTAAATTGTCCATTTTTTTTTTTTTTTTGTGTATAAGCTGAGCGTCGATTAGGGAGAATTTATTGTACTTCCATTTTCAATATAACTTAATCTTTTGTTGTTAATTACAATTAGTGGAATGGTTTTTATTGTAGAGGGTGGTTCACCAGGTGTTATCAGCTCGATTTTCGTAATTATTATTATAGAGAATGTTTATGTGTAAAGATGAATGGTTTCTGGAGTAGCACATTCTACTATTATGTGTTCTTTTATAGGTTATGTCAAGAAACGCGGTAGAAAAGAAAACTTGTCAACACATTTCACCATCAGACCGATTAAATGATGGAAATTTTCAAATAATCGTGTAACTAATAGTTAAAATTGCAATTTTTGGTCCAGATGTAATCCCCACTGGTACAGAGAACGTCATTTTCAAGAAAAATTTATAATAAATCATCTCTGTGTATCAAACCTAAATTTTCGAAGTTAAGATCATCTCGAGATCATAATAGAGAAGATCGTTCAAAAGTCGAACAGATCGAATTAGCTTCTTACATTATTTTTATGTTTAACGTAAACACTTTTTACAGTATTTTACGTTTCTTATCATTAATTTTTACAATTCTTGTTGCGCATAACGAACCGCTGTCTGCTCACGATATTCCTCCAATTAGAAAATAAAACGAAAGACTGTTTATTATTTCGTAGTGATTGCTATACACATCTCTTTTTCGTTTTATTTCATTTCGCTTTAGTCTACTTGTTATAATCAGGTCAGGTTTAATAGCAGCCATGCCGAGTCTTGTCTTTACACCACTCTAACGACCACGTTATTATTATCATTATGCATATAAAACTTCCAGTGCCCATTTGCATCAGTCTCATTAAAAAACGAGTTCATTGTTCATTAAACAAGCGACGAAACAATTCCGAGTGGAATTGCATCTAACTTCTTCAACACCTCTACTGTATTCATTAATTCCAGCTTCAGCTCACTCGTTACATTATTCTTTAATTGAGATCAATCTAGCGGGGGCAATGACGTTTTTTCGATTGTAATATTCCACTTCCGACTACATATTTTTATTCCATAGAGCTTCGAGAATAAAAAACTGCTTATTCAGGGTGCTTTAGTACATGTTTTGGGAGATTGTTCTGCAAGATAGAATTAAATGAAAATAAATTGCATTAACGACGCTAATAATGTTAACAATTCAGCAACATTAGAAATTTTTATTCCTGATCCAATTTACTAGATTCTTACTAAATATTCCAAGATAATAACAATGATTTGATAATTGACATAAGAATTACTGTATCGAAGACCGCAAGTTAGAATTATTAATAATGTAGAAAAGCAAATTCAAAGTGCAATATTAAATCAAGTGTTAAATTTTGGACATGGAAATTGATAATACATGTTTTGAAACACCTCTTATCTTTTGAAATATGATGATTCACCAGAACCTACCACCTGAATTACTCGAAACCCGTTTCTTCTATAGACAAACGTTTTAAACAAAAGTTGTAGAGTATAAAATGGGAAATACATTGATCTGATTAATTTTTTTTTTGCTATATTCCTTTTTTATCGAGATTTGATCACTTTGAAATTAGTTAGTTTATACGTGTTCAAAGTAACCTTCGAATCTTAATAAAAAAGCAATATAAAAAGAAACTAAGCAGCGCATGTCCTATTCCATACCTTATAACTTTTATATGAAACATTCGTCTATGGACGAAACTGTTTTCAAGTAATTTAGGTTACAGAGTTTGGTGGAGCATCCTCTATATGCTTAAAATCAAATTTAAACTTAATTAATTTAAAGTATAAAACTGTAGGATCACAGTATTACGAACGATTCAACTCTCGTAGCATTTTATCAATTTTCTGCGCATCGTCGAAAATTATTTGCTGAAATACAGTTTTCTCGCTATATGAAATTATTTCGTAAATATAAAACGTCGGTGTATGTGTACAAATTATATTTAAAATGAAAAACTGATATATCGAGTCGAGATATTTTTCGGTAAGCCCATAAAGTCGATAGAGTGGCTCCAGGAGTGAATAAAGTGTTAATCAAATTGTCAATAAAGACTAAAAATTATCGAGCACGAAATAAAAAAAGAACGTAAACATGTACGCTGCTTTATAAAAATTCATGGAGAAGAATCTAAATTTCCATTCAACGTCATACTGTGTCAAAAATCGTTGAATTCGTCTTGGTATAACACTATCGCGTTATAAAAAATACGGGCTAATGTGCAAAAAATAGCGATGATCTCCAATACTTGAAAAAAATGACTTGAGAGAAAAGAAACATGAACCATAATATTCTTAGCTTTGAACTAAACGAGGTTGTCCTGACACATTTTGGATATCAACGGAACACAAAAATGGACAATTTGGAAAGAGGGGATGCGATTATTCGAGATACTCGTCTTTTTAACTACCGATTGTCAACAACCATAAAAACCAGCCGCAAGTATTCACTGTATTCACATTTTAAATTCAGCTTATCACGTTCCCAATTTAGAACCTCGCTGAAAATAAACGCACTCCAACAGTTGACAAAAACCATTTTATGCCGTTCGAAAAAAAGAAGAAAAAGAAAGCGAAAGAAAGCGTTTCCATCTGAAGAAAAATGCCAGGAAAGTCGGAGAGAATTCGCAGACGCGGCACAAAGTGAAAACGTAGTAATTTTTCGAATATCCTTCAAGAGAACTTCAAGGGGAACGCCGAGCCGCGCCACGCCACGGCGACGACGTGTCACGCGACAAAATGGCAGTGCCTAGATCCTTGTGATCCAGATCCGTGTAATTTCCTTCGCTCGGAGGGAAACGCCAGCTAAGCGATTCACGTACGTTTAAAAGAGAAGCCGAGGCGGTCACGAATGTTTTCCAATCAAAAAGTTGCACACCCCCGGCTGCGACAATCGCGAGGAACAGCTCGCGCTTTCAAGTTATTGCACGATTCTGGTTCGGCGCGTGACTTAACATCCGCCGGCGGAACCGAATCACTTTTCGACCCTGCAGTTTACTTGAAAATTGCGCCGCTTTCGCTCCCCGACCTCGCGCAGTACTATTTTCACGATTATCAACGTGGCAGCGCCGATAATAGCGCTGTTCCACAAAAATTTCCGCCGACTTTCTGCCGACTTCGACCAATCATTTTTCCTTTCCAGAGAACGCAACTGATTTATTGTCGCGAGGCAAGATTTATCGACTCTATATGCATATGAGCGAGTAATTTGTGAACAATTTAATCGTATAAACAAGAGAACAATTTTGTTACAACGTTAGCACATTTGAATCGGGAGAGCGAACGAACACGAGAATCGAATTAAACGAGAACGAAACCGAGAAGGAACAAAAAGAGCCATATAAGGTAATTATTCGTTATCATATTATTATTATTATTATATAAATACGTTAGTAAAAAATTGCAGGGTATTATTTATTTATTATTATATGCACACAGATTTTATATCTCAAGGAATAAGTAATGTAGAATAGAAATAATTCTTTCGTATTATTTCCACCGTTCAATGTTTATACCGCCAAATTAGAATTTCAGTTGCAGCTGTTCGGTATTTTATTTTCTCATGTATTTCATGCGTATCTCATAAGTAAGAGCTCTAGTTAATATTGCAGTAAAACAGCATTTCGAAATTCCTTGAGCGGGAACATCCCCCTGAGGCGTTAAGAGACAGGTAAAGTTTGCGAATTTCTGTTTACAGGTGAAATTAGTAAATGAAGGACTTTTGATCTTTCTCAGAGAATATAAATGTAAGTTTCAGCTTTGTTCTTCGATTTTGTGAAAGTAAAAATTGTACGAAATGACGAAGTTATACGTTATCGCCGAAATTCATTAACAGAGGTAAGAAGTAAAGTATTATATTTATAAAGTATAAGTATTATATATTTATTAATCAAAGTATTACGATCATATTGAAATGACGAAGTTATACGTTATCGCCGAAATTCATTAACAGAGGTAAGAAGTAAAGTATTATATTTATAAAGTATAAGTATTATATATTTATTAATCAAAGTATTACGATCATATTGAAATGACGAAGTTATACGTTATCGCCGAAATTCATTAACAGAGGTAAGAAGTAAAGTATTATATTTATAAAGTATAAGTATTATATATTTATTAATCAAAGTATTACGATCATATTGAAAATTCTAAAGGAAACAAGACCAATATTCTTACAAGATATCGAGTTGCTTCAGAGAGTCCCGATCTCGCATTAAAAGTACTTTTAACTTCTTGCGATATTGTTCTCGGCCCCTGTGGCAGCCGTAATTCTAATCGAAGTAGAATTTCGATGCCGCAGAAAGTTCTTCTAAAATTGAACTTCTTCAAAGAAACGGCGTCTCGTGCGATTATTTCCTGTTCGAAAGAACTATCGTCTACCCAAAGTGAAAAATGATCGACCAGCACCTTCCAACTGGCTATCAAACTTTCCGGGATCCAGCAGTTAACGTCGAAACGTCCGAGGATGGGCGCGTTTGTTTGCACCAGGTACTGCCCTCGCGCGTGCCTTCTAAAGCTCGATTTTCTTTCGCAATTAACCCGGTAATGAGTTCAATAATGAGTTTGGAGATTTATTCGTCAACTGCACGGTCTGCCGACGCTCCGGCCAAGGTATTAAATTCTCCTCTATAAATTGATTCCGTTCGCTGATTCGAGTACACGTTCTTTCTCTCTCTCTCTCTCTCTCTCTCTCATTCGCTTTCTCTTCGCTCTCGACCGCCTCGCATCGCATTTCGCGAATTTTGTTTGCGCCCCTTTGTTCCTCAATGTTCTCTCGGACGTTGCGATTTTTCCGACGAGCCCGTTGTTCCCGAACGTTTGTCCGTTCACGATTTATCGAGGCCATGATTGCGGAAATAAAATGCATCGCAGTAACACCGCAGGCATCCGCAGGCTTTATGCAGCACGGGGTCCGACTCGAAAGCTCGGGTCTTAGATCCAGGGCGTGTCCGAGGCTAGGTTTCAATTAAGTCTGCCACGGTTAGAACCATCGCGTGTACTCGGAACACTTCGGCAACTTCTCGGTTAGGTCTAAAACAAGTCTAAGAGAAGTCTAACTTCGGTCTGACTTTGATCTACGCAATTTCCGGATCGGGACCGGGCTAGTTTCAAGCGACTGGGTCAGTCGAGTGTATCAAACGTCCTGGAAGTGTCTAAATTAGGTCTAAGGCTGATTTAGATCTAGCCTGTGCGTTTGCTTAACCTCTTGCGTTTAACGGAGATTTGGACAGACTTAGCACTTCGAGCACAACTGCCGGCAGCAGTTTATTTAACTCATGACGTTCGATCATTTAGCACTGTCTAAGCGCGATTAATGTATATTGTTTCGTGGCAATGACAAGATTATTGAAACTTCGTACGATTTCCATTGTAATGTAAGAATGGAAAAATATCTAGAAATTTCTCAATGAAATATTTGTTATGATATCAGGAATTTTAGGAGACAAAATCAGAAATTAGTTTACTTTTGAGTGGTTTAGTGTTGAAATAGGTAACTTAATTTTTTTCAATGTAAGTGAAGAATGATATATACAATAGATTTGTTGCAGGCAAATATTATCATCTGACGCGCATTAGTTTTCCACACAGTCGCGATCGATGTCGTGAAACGTATGTCTTGAAATTGAAATATCAGCTAACTTATTTACTTTTCGACATAAATGGGTTAATACATTTTTATGACTACCGTCGAGCTGCATCCATCGATGTAATACAAAATGCATCATTCTGTTTAAAGAAACAACGTTGACCTTTATATGACCTCCACGCCTTGACTCGCGACAAAATTAATAGCAACGGAATATGTCCGACTCGATATCATGCAAATCACCTATGAAATATTTTTCGCTACGAATAATAATAGTCGTGTAAATCGCAGTGGTGTATGCGGAGACCCAAGATGACACTAAAATCTCCTGTTAGAATAGCATTGAAGATTTCGAACATAACCTACTAAATAAGGATGTGGATCACTTGTGTTATTCACTTATGTTAATAATTCAAGTTAATCACGTATGTCACTCACTTATGTTATTCGCTTTTTTCTGTTATCAATATTACAGATTTCGAACATTACGTAATAAATATGAATATTATACACTGTTGCCGACAATTGAGATCTTGTACAATTAATGTTGACGTACAATAAATAACAACAAGAAGTGCTAATTGAGTCGCTCGTTTGCTAAAACGAGTAACTCTATAAAACAGAAAGTGGAGAAATGTGATGAAATAATGTACATTGTTTTTCAAAGTTTCTTTTAAAATACAGATAAATACAGACAATTCCGGGGAAAAAGGGTTAACAAAAAACTTGATACAATTATATTAAAGCTCTCCTTAATCCACATTGTTTCAGCTCAAAAAATTTCCAATCGAACCACTGTCAACAGTTGCGTAACCCACCCTGTATATACGTGTGCGTAAATGAAAGAATTTTACTTGAAATTAACCGATATAGTGAACAATACAAAAATTGGTCGCTTTCCAAAATGCATAAAAGCACAATTTTTTTCTGATTTTGGCCCCATTTTTGTATTGTACAGAAATGTATTATTAATTCGTTCAATTAATTTGTTCTTTGTGCTTCCTTTTATTGTTACTATTACTGGCTATAATTTTTGTAGCGCCGCTATTCCTCATTGCACGTTTAGCCTTTTAAGATGTTAACAATTTGTGCAGTTTATTCACAGTGCTCTTTATTTTTTTATACATGTCTTTTTAGCTCTTTCTGCTGCTTCATCTTCCATAATGTACTGTATGAAAACATTTCCAGAAAAAACGTGGACCATACAATGAACGTAATAAAACGTAATTACCTTCTCTTAAAATTACTAAAAGAAACTTTAAACAAATGAAGGATGCAAAGTTTTATACACACACAGTCAGTCTCATAAATATTCGTATCCACAATTCTTTACTGCAAATGCACAAGCGTATAAAGTTTATTTATTCCAAATTTAAACAAACTTGAGTAATAAATAATGACAATATTTCAATTTTAATTTTCGTGCTGCACAATATCGGTCGACGAAAAAATTCGCGTCGCAGTTGAACGCAGTCAGTTCTGTTTTGTCTCCATTGTCGTTTCACATTGAAAATGGATTCCATTATATTTTGTCAAAAAACCGCAAATTACTATAACTATATTACTTCATACAGTAATTTCTCTCTAATTCGCGCTCAGGTCGCGCAGAAAAATGGACAATTTGAGAAGAGAAGATACGATTATGCTCCAATCCTTGCGGCTCGTTTTTATCGTTGTTGACAATCGGAAACTATAAAAACGAGCCGTAACTATAAAAAAGCACGGCTCGTATAATCGTATCTCCTCTTCCCGAATTGTCCATTTTTCTGCGCGATCTGAGCGCGAATTAGGGAGAAATTACTGTACTATCTTTTTAGTATTTCGTCGAACCATCTCGATGCTTTATTACTTGGTTCAATCGATTCGATCAATAAAGACAAGATTGCCCACTTCGAATGCTGCCATGCAGCCCCAAACCATCATTGATCCTCCACCATGCTCTGCGGTGCTTTAAAGTTTCTTAATTCTAGTTCTTCGTTCGATTTTCCCCAAATTTTTGCGCAAAATCGATGTTTTTCCGATGAATCGAGGTTCGAGCTTCTTGGATGCGACGGAAAAGAGAACGTGTCCCAGTCTCCCTATGTTTCAAAAAATCATCAAAAAAACCGGCAACCACCGAAATTGTCGCTTGAAAATCCATTAAATAACAATGTTTAACAGTCGGGCGTGAATCGAGCTCGCGGCAAAGCGATCCGTTAACAAGAAAAATGGCCGCAGTGAACAACGGAGCATCTCCGTTAGGCGAGCGTGTTAACAGCGGCGCCGTGTTTCGAGTTTATAACAAGTCCGTTCATGAAGCAACGGCCGCCATAACTTGCAGTTTTTAAAATTAAACGTCAAACGGGCAGATATATCACCGAATCTATTTTTCCCCGTCGATGAGCCAGGCCCTGCCCGGACGGGAAAGTGATCGATTCGAGGCGTGAAAAGGACCTTTCATTACCGCGTGGTTTTATTTACCTCGGCGCCGAATCCTCCTCGTTCCTCGAACAATGGGACACACCGGGGTTAATCATTATTCCGCGATCAAAGAAGCCCGCGATAAAACACGCCGCTTCAAAAGGAATCCCTTCGTTCGGTCGCGCCTTCGCCCTCCTTTCAACGGCGCTCCCTCTCCGCACGGTTTCTGCAACTTCGTTTCCTCGCACCTTTGAGGGCCAACAATTCCGTACCAAGTACCTCTGTCCCGCGAGCGCATGTTTTTGCGGTCCGATAGAATAAACATTGTCCGGTTCGGAAGTTTAAATTGGTTTATTCGGCGCCGCGTTCTTGGACACTGTTCCGCAGCCGCCGCGTATAAATCAGCTCAGCTGCTCCCCACCCTCTCCCCTTCCCCTGGTCACCCTCGCCGCCCAGTCGCTGGTGAAATCGGGCAGAATTTTATTAAAAATTCTCCCTCGCTGAAATATTCATTACACGCGATTTCAATTATCCTCGCGAGAACAACGCGACTCGGTTGTACATTTGCATTCGTATTCGTCCCCGTGCCCGGATCGCTGTTGCACGTGCACCGGGCACGTACACACAAGCTCGCGCCGATGAAAATCACGAGCAGAGAGACCCGCGAGCCGCATCATTTGTCCGCTAAAATCCTCGATTACCCGACTCCGGAGCGTCATGGCGGACAGTGTTTCAAAATCGTGCGCGGCCGCGGCGGCTGCGTGGAACTCTGTTTCAATTTAGTGCAGCACGGGTCGCCGGAAATTGGTTCGGTCAGTGATAACTCCGATTTTTCAGATGCACATAATATGGATCACCTCGAAATCTTGATGCTTTGTACAATCACTCGTGCTCAAAATCGGTCGCACGATTATTTTCGATACATCGAAAAGCAATCACTTTGTTTCGGCTGTCTTTTATTATCGTATTTGAACAATAAGCATAACAAAATATTGCACGATTTAGATATATTATAGATATATTTTTAGATTTTTTATTTAATTTTTTAATTCATTTCCTATTCAATTATATTGTGTTATTATATTTGTAGTATGTTATTATATGTATATATATATATATATATATATATATATATATATATATATATATATTATTTTCATTAATAATCAATAATAATTATTTTCATTTTCCATTCAATTATATTGCTCTCTCTCTCTCTCTATATATATATATATATATCGCTGTTGTTGCGAAAGAAATTGCAGTGCAAGGGGATAAATTGTTTTAATTATTTTCATTTTCCATTCAATTATATTGCTATTATATATATACGAGCAATTATGT
This sequence comes from Megalopta genalis, assembly GCF_051020955.1. NCBI lineage: Eukaryota > Metazoa > Arthropoda > Insecta > Hymenoptera > Halictidae > Megalopta > Megalopta genalis. The sequence continues at coordinate 7,823,418 of NC_135025.1, forward strand.
ACATATATATACAGAGAGAGAGAGAGAGAGAAAGAGAGAGAGAGAGAGAGAGCAATATACTTGAATGGAAAATGAAAATTATTAAAAAAATTTAACCCCTTTCACTACAATTTCTTTCGCAACAACAGCGACTTTCACTTCAAATCGACCACTCGATTATCTAAACCATAAAATAAATTAATTTTCAATAGTTTCCAAAAACAATTACTTTGTCAGGGATGTCCCTTATTATACAGGGTGTTTCCTTAACTCTTGCACACATTTTTTAACACTTTTTACCGTCAATTTTTACCAAATTATTTTTATAATGTTTACAGGAGAAATTGAACGATCAATTATAATACACTTTATCAATACTATAAATAAGATAAATTCTGCTAACAATATAATCACGACACGTTCTCTACAAACAATATATTTCATTTATTTGTTTAATAAAGAAATCCACTGTGCCTTGTTCGATAAGTATAAAGTAAATTATGCCCGAAAACAAACCAATGGCAAAGCAATTGGTCACCCCACAGTAACCGGCTCCACTGGTCTAGCCCAGATGAACATAAAATGAATCGCGTGAAACTGGAATAATGGGCGTATTCCAGGGTAACGACGGACGACAGTCAAATATTTGTTGCTGCAAATTTCTGCAAACAAATAATTAAACGTATTTGCCGATAATTATACGTCCTTAATCGTCGGATTTCGCGGATGTAATAAATGTTTTTCATTGACAGCCGTTTTATCAAATTCGCTGGTAAATACGCGGCACGCGTTGTTTGCTCTGCAAAGTATAATGATCGCTGTTTAGGCGGACCTCTCCAGTTTTCGAGAGCGGTGATCGTTAAATATTGCGCCACTGTTCTCTTGGTCTCTAGCGAAATAAACGGTACAGGCTGTACCGTGATGATTCGGCGAGCCTAAATAATTAAGATAGACGCAACAATGTGTGTGTGTGTGTGCGGAACAAACGAACCGTGATATCGTTCGGGCATCCTAATAGAACAGTTAATTAAAATTTTCATTTACATATTTCAACGTCGAAATTTCGTTATTGCGTTACCAACGAATTACATGAATAACCCCGGAATGTATTACATCCGCTGTCTACATTAGTTATTGCGCGTCGAGTATCGATAATTAACAGTAATTTCCGGTTAATTGCGTTTATAGTAATGACCGTGCACCGATTGCCTATACAACCGGCGCCCAAGAACTTCATTTAGCAAGGCGATGTAATATCAAATTTGATCGATAGAATCGAGAGAATGACGGGCAACGGCGTCGCGACGCGACGTTCGAAAACGCGCGACCAGGGTCGCGCTCGCGTATCAAATGCTCGAAACGAAACGAAAAATTATGGCGGACGATTCAGACGTGAAATCTGCTCGTTTCGGTGCTTTCGAAGATCAGCGGAAAATTGTTTCCAACGATAATAGCAGAACGACATTGTTACGAGCGTAATCGGCGATCGACGTCATTCGATGTAATTTCGTGGGTTCACTGATTGACGTGGAAAAAGTCGCGATCATGCGCGGTCACATTCGGCCGGCGGCCGTTGTTCGATCTATAAACGCTACAAACTGAATTCTAGCAAAAACGATTAACTCGACGGTTAGATACGAGCGTATATAACATTTAATAACGGCGACCGGGGTTTAACTTCTTGTAAAAGTTCGAAGCGCGCACGTTTGTACGGAGCCGATGGCTCCCTTATTGCCGCATGTCAGCAAATAAACGTATTTATTTGATAACTCGTCGCGAAAGCTTTTATGATTCCGGGAATCACAGGATAAATGTTTCGAGCTGACCGGCTCGATTTTATCTGCAGATCAATGTTTATGTCCTGACGTTTTTAGCCCTCCACGACAATTTCGAGCGAAAAAGGCAGCATATTGGCAGCACGTTAAATAATCTAGGTACTTCTGTATAGTAGCCTTATCATTGAGAGACAATGTACGATCGTCTTCGAAACGAAAAATCTTCTGATAAGGAAAGTATTATGATACTGATGACTCTTTTATGTGTATCAATGTTTTATGTGCATTCTAAAGAGACAATATTAATTCGTTAATCGCGACTAGCAATTGAGACAGATTTAATCGTTAATTGCGATAAACTATTAACAGTGGTAATTCAATCGTTAGTTGTCGATTAATTTTTTTGGCTAACTCTAATTTTATGTTATCTGCAGATCAATGTTTATGTCCTGACGTTTTTAACCCTCCACGACAATTTCGAGCGAAAAAGGCAGCATATTGGCAGCATGTTAAATAATCTAGGTATTTCTGTACTTTGTTGTGTGAATTATAGTAAGCTTATCATTGAGAGACAATGTACGATCGTCTTCGAAACGAAAAATCTTCTGATAAGGAAAGTATCATGATACTGATGATTTTTATGTGTATCAATGTTTTATGTGCATTCTAAAGAGACAATATTAATTCGTTAATCTCGACTAGCAATTGAGACAGATTTAATCGTTAATTGCGATAAACTATTAACAGTGGTAATTCAATCGTTAGTTGTCGATTAATTTTGTTGGCCAACTTTAATTTTATGTTATTTATTTGTATTCATAGTTACGTTTAGCTGCATCATTTTGTAAGGAAAACAATGAAAAATCTGTTGGATCAGACTGAAAGTTTGTGCACTGATATTACAGTAAATGGCTCGTTTTTATAGTTACTGATTGTTAACAATTATAAAAAAGTGCCGTAAAACTCAAATAATCGTATCTCCTCTTCCTAAATTGCCCACTTTTGTGTACAATCTGAGCGTCAATTAAGGAGAACTGGAAGATTAAAGATTTATTTTTATTTATTATTATTTTTTTTATTTACTTTATTTATTTATTTATTTAATCTAGAAGATCAAAGATAAGCTACTAACAGTAAAACATGGAGAAACAATTACAAAATTAATGCACATTTTTAGAACATTATTGTATTTATAATCTAATTCGCAAACACATTTCTGGAGAGTAAACTTAGTATTTTCATTTACAATAAAGAACTGAAATGTTACGAAACTATATGAAATAAATTTCCCGTTGCTTTCTTTGCGATGTTACGTCGGATCAGCATTCTCGCGACATTATTTCGCTACGAGGTGCTCGCTTCTCTTACATAAATCAGTAATTCAGCAGCACTTGTAATAAAGAACGAAGAAAAGCTTCGTTGCGTCAACACGATATTCTCTCAAATGAAATTATCGGAAGATAGCGCAAATAGCTTTTTTGTCCCGCGCAACATTATGCGGCAAAATCGGCCGAACGACATGGGAAACTTGCGAACTGAAAGTTTCGATCAATCCGGTGAATCGAGTGTCAACTGGCGCGAACAATCGCGCAAAAAGTCGGCCCCGTGAAAAAGCGTCCGCTCTCGACAGATAAACTCCACTGACAACTTAACATCGATTATCCGACAGAGATCCACCGAAACGAGCACACACCTAATGACACACGGCCGGGCGTACCGAATTTGTAACCGATTCGCTTTAAAAAACAGAAAGAAAAACGGTAAATAAAAATGCACGCGGAAAAACAAAACGCTAAAATAAAAAAAAAAGCGTCCAGCATGACCAGCGCGAAAGCGTCGAATGGAAAAATCTGGTCCCAAGGGCGCTCCACTCCAATGAACTTCGCCTCTCGTGCCGATGACTTTTGCCAGTCGCGTGATTCTTCCGAAAATATCATAGGTTTGTCGACTAACTCCTGTCAGGATGACCGCCACTCTTTCCAATATTGCATGCTAATTGCACGAAACTGCATATTGAAATTATAAAAAACGATGTTGTAATGCTGGTTTCTCGATAGCAAACGGTGATAAATTATTTTCCGTATAATCAACATATGTTTAACTCTTTCACGGCTGTTGTCACGTACACGTGACAAATAATTTTAATTATAAAAATCGATTCTCGACAGTTTTCAGAGAACGTATCACAATTATATTGTTAACAGAATTTATCTTATTTATATTATTAATGAAGCGTATCATAATTGCATTATTCAAGAAGCATGTTATAATTACATTATTGACACTTTGACTGCCGCGTCACACGTGTATAGGCGATAGAATTGTTTAAAATTTAATTTTCATAAGAATTAATTTTCACGCAAATACATTATAATTTCTTAATTTTATTTGGATTCGCAAGGGACTCGAATGTTGAAAACGTAATTAATGCCATGTAACTCTGCTTTGCAATTTTAAAGAGAGTCTGATTGAATAAAATACTTTAATTCCATGAAATTTTAATAACAAGGTATGCGTGTGAGTGTCTCTAACTTTTGACTAGGTTTTGAAATTCATTTTTATCGTGATACTTTCGAAACAAATACATTTTACTAGGATTTTTAGAATGTTACAGCGTTGAAATTCTATTTATCTATGATAAATTTTAAGAAACTTTCTAATTTCGGTTTCATTAATTACTTCGCTTTGATTTTTTGGACATTTTTTGGGGGCACTTAATGTGTTCATTTTTCAGAACTCATGACTTCAACATACAATAATTAACAAAACTTCATTAATACCTTTTAAAACAGTGTGATTTCTTTTTAAAACTGGACTAAATGACTCGAATTTTTTGGAGGTGTTAGAGGGACTAGTTTATTGTACAATGACTAAAATAATTATGTTATTGCTTCGAATGCCAAAAAAAGCTAAATAACTCAATTAAGTTATATCAATTTTTTTGCCTAAGCCTACATGTACAGCGTTCCATAATCATTCCAAGTAATAACAAAATTAAAAGAAAATATTTCAGTTATTGTATAATAGGCTAGTCCTTCTGTCACCAAACAAAAATTCTAGTCATTTCGTCCACTTTTAAAAAAGTTATACAATTTTCCAAATATTCTTTGACATATGGCCGCCACTGTATGTAATTCAACAATGCTGCTACATTATTTTGCTGCAAGATATTCGTTTTTTTCGCATCACTCATTAACGTTATCAATAAATCAATAAATTCCCTCCACTTACAAGAAAGAACCAAAAAGCCTAAGCTCGTTAACATCCGATTTCCAATAGTTTGCGGACCTTTAACCGCAGAGCGGAATAAAAACTGACTGCATTAATTCCAAGAAGCGGATATGGCACACTGTAGATTCATTTCTTCTTTCATCAACTTTGACGAGTCGCAAAGAACGTAACAATTTCTCCAAATTCTTCTATAGTCCTTATATCACTATTTTTGACATACCCATCTTCGCAACGAACGCATAAAGATCCTAAGCAAAAAAACCGCCGGTGCCACTTCACCCAGCGTCGCAGAATCGCCGTAACAACCTGACAGATTACAAACTGCATAGAAAGTACGAAAAATAGTTCGGCGAACCGCGGCCGCCTTTCCGAAGCGTATTGCCGCGTGCGAATAATTTCGCGAGCCACTCCAGCCGAAACTCGAAAGCCGAAATAAACTTGCAAAATGTTGCAAAACACGAAACCGCAGGTTTCGTCCATGCAACCCCCGTAGACACACTTGCCATCAGCGATCGGTCGTCTCCCGGAGAGGCTCTCGAAGCGGCGCACAGGGGCGCCTATCACGCCAATTAAGCATTCGCCGGGCGAAAATCGACGAGAACATCGGGTGACGCCTGGAGCACGACGACGGTAAGGGTGGGACGACAAAATCCGCCGTTCGGCCAGGTAAACAGGCGGAACGTCGCGCAAAAAAATTCCAATTATCCCGGTCGTTCGGCGGGAGCGGCGCGGAAAGAGAGGGACAAAGATTAAATTCCCGGGGCGAAATTAGAGATTAAAACGTTAACGAGCCCCGGCGTGGCAACGGGACGCGATAAGTTACGCGCCGCCGTGCCGAAGCGGAGCAAAGCGGACCGAAGCGGACACGCGCCACCTTGGCGACGACGACGACGACGGCGACGACGACGAGCAGCAAAGAAGAGAAACAGAGACAGAGCGACAGAGAGACAGCGAGAGAGAGAGAGAGAGAGAGAAAGATCTCCGCCCCTTTGAATTTTTCACCAGCCTGCCACGGCTCGGCGACACGATCGAAGACCATGGTAACGAAACCAGGTAACTCACCTGTCCTCAGCAGGGAGCAGAGCAGCAGAACTGGCAGCAGCCACATTTTCCTCGGACACTTGCTGCACCTGGAGTACGATCCACCGATTGAAGAGCCACTCCGCCCCGCTTACGACCTCGAGTGTCTCATCGTTCGCTCAACATTTGACGACTTCACCCTTGTCCACCCCCGCGACTTTATCGTCACCAGGCACCTACGGGACCGCTAACGAAATCCACTGGTTGCTCTTGATCGCCCAGGTATTAGAATATCCGTGATTCCCCTTTGACCCCGTAGGGCGGGGTTCTAGAGCGGCCGGAGGATCGCTCTGATTTTTCCAGCTCGGGATTCAACGACGAAGTTTCCACACGACCCTTCCCCGGAGATCCTCTATCGGATACGATCCTCCTACGGATATATCGCCGGGATCATCCCGGTCAGTTTCGACGGTGTTCCGCTAAGTTCATCGAAGCTTTTTAGCCGGACCGCGGTCGTTATCGTCGCGCCCCTCGCCGGAACCGTCGCTGTAGGATAGTTAATAACAACCCTCGAATGCTTTCAGACACTCTGCCCCCCGGCTTTAATGGGCCCGGGCTTTTCTTTCGCCGCGATTTACCTGTCTCCCTTTCCCGCGTTCCCGTCGTAATTGCCAGCGCGATTTACAGCGCGCCGGTGCACGATGCAGACACTATGCCGAACGTCGCACTCGCGGTTACGCGATCTTCGAACAACGAAATCCACGGTTCACCGGATCGAATGGATCCTGGCCACTGCACGCTTCAAGGAGGAGGATCGATCCGTATCGATCTATGTTGTAGTTGGTCCACGAAGGTGTCCGTCCGCTGGGAGTGCCGCGCGACAGACTGGCGTTGATCTTCGCGCAGAAAAATTACGCGAACTTTATGTTTGTCTCCGAGTAATCCCCACTTCTGTGCCGCTTCTGTGCCACGTCTGCTCCACTTCTGTTCCACCCCTGGTGCCACTTCTGTGCCGATTACAACAACGGTGCCGGTGGAGGACCGTCGATTGGCCCCTCTTCTTCCTAAATTCGATCACGCGAAAGTCTCTGATCCGAGCGGCCCGTAGCCCCGTTTGTCGCCCGTAATTTTCTCCGGCGGTGTCGTGTTCTCGCGAGGAATTTTCCGAGGTCTGGCTCTCATTAGCCCGCTCTTTCAACCGGATCCTTCCGGGTCATCCGGCGACGAGTTTAATCAGCAAATCCGCCGATCAAACCGCCGAGCGTTCGCGCGCATTTGTCCTGCCCTCCGCGCTTCGCCTCGCCTCGCCACGCCACGCCACAGCTCGTCTCGCGCGCTCGCAGCTCGGTACTAATTAGTACCCGAATTAATTATCTCCGCGAGTGCCTCCGTCCCGTTGCCACCCGAAGACGCTCGTCGCCCGTCAAATAAGTCCGCCGATTTGCCGCATCTCCGCTTCTTTCGCGCGCCACCCCTTAATTATCCGATCTCTCCGGCTCCTGCTCCGGCCTTAATTATAAAATAGATTATTTTTTCGGGGGGAGAGGGTGGCCAGGAGAGAGAAAGAGAGAAAGAGCGAGAGAGAAAGTGGACTCGAGACGAGGATCCACTGGAAACCACGTGCCGCACTTTCACCACCACGTGACACCGCGATTCTTAGCTGTCATCCGCGATCGAGAGCCGCACGCTCCACTACACCGCGATCGTAGCGCGGTCCATCGATCCGATCCAGGAGATCGCACTTCGAACGTCACCTTTCCAACGCACCGTATCCTACGTTTGCATCCTGCGTTGCTCGCAGAAGATCGTTCCGAGGGGGGTTGCGACACACTGTCACTCTGGAGTCGGTCTTCTCTCAGGGTAATTCGACACGCACGCACACACACATATGTATATACACACGCGCGTGTAAATTCGATTAGGGCAGGGATGCGGTTTTTTCGGTTTCTCAGATCACGTGCGAGTCGCGGTCGATGCCCGGAGCGCGGCGACGCGTCACCGAGCGAAAATTCTGTTTCCGATCCGCGACGATTTTCGGCGACAGTGTCGTTGACAGGCGCCACCGGGAACCTTTTCCATCGAGAGTTCGTAGTTGACAGAAAGCCTTGGCGGGAGCTGCACGACGAATAAGGTGCCACTCCCACCCGCGCATGCTCCTCCACTCTGGATCGTCGTGCCCTCTCCGTCCTGCGCGCCCTTTCTCTCTGTCCCCCTCTCCGTTGGGGCACACGATCCTCGCCCGACGACGTTACTCTCTCGCGTTATTCGCTTCTTACCTCGCCCTTCGGGCCGCGCCAACCCCCTAGGAGCTTGCTCGGCCCGCGTGTTTCTCGTTTCGCCCGAACAACGAGCGACCGAACCCCGGCGAGTTCTTCTCTTTCGTTTCGTTTGGTTTCGTTTCGTTTCGTTTCGCTTGATTTTCGTTCTTTTCGTTTCTTCGCTGCGCTGCGCTGCGTTCGTGGGGGCACGTGCTCCGACGGCCGGCCCGGCTGATCCATAAACCAATTAACGGGGATAGAAATCGCTATGGATCCACCGTTGGAACTATACTTCGGAAGTTTTCTGCCGGCGTACACGGCGTGGCCGATGAGCTGGCTTCGTGGAGAAAGGTGCTACTGGGTTCGAGGATATGAGGTGGTTTAGGGGATGATGGGGGTCGGGTTCGTTTTTGATTGATTTTCAGGGATTCGAGGAGATTGTGGAGTTTTTCGAACGATGGGGGAGTTTTCTGCTGTTTCCGGAGGGGACGCTGCATTAGCCGAGAATTTCAATTGTTTCGATGGTGAAATGAGACTAGTCTGCTGATCGCGGTGTTTTGGAGTTCGTTGATTAGAATCTATAGTTTAACGATGGATCGTTGGAACGGTGAATATGTCGCTGCTTGGCTGCGGATTTTATGCATTAGTGGCGAAAATGGATCGGTGGGACCGGAAGCAGTGAAAAGGTCTTTATTTTAACATACTGAAACGTTTTCGTTTTGAACAAATATCCGCAGTCTAGTTGTTACACTTTATTTATTATTATTATTATATTTTATATATTATATTATATTTATTATTATTAATTAATTGTGACTCAACGTAACAGTACTCGAATTTGCAATGACTTCTTAATAGATTTTTTTGTGAAATAAAGATTGTCTGAAATCCATAGATATTTATTTCATTTCGTTCAACTTAGTCCAACAGCATTTTTAAATTAATCAAACATTTGTATTCTTCTGCATTTGATCTATTCATGATTGTTATAAATGCATAAATTTTAGTTTATTAGAAATAATAACAGCAGTTAAAAATTTGGACATTGATTATACATAATAATAGAATATAAGAATATAAGTGCTGATTAATACAAAATGTTAGTCCTTAAACATGTGATTACTGATTATAAGTTGCGTGCATGAAAAGTGCTGGTTAAGACCAATGTTAGTCGTTAGAAATGCGAACACTGATTATAATATGCGTCTACTGATTAAGTGCTGATTTAAAGTAACAATAATGATTCATATAAATATGAGGGCTACGTAAAATCGATAATAATTAATGAGTGCTGATTAATAGTGAATGAATGCCGAAAGATTCGAGTGCTGATAAAAAAGTAATGTTACATGAGAAAAGATGGAACGACGCGGAGTATGAAAAGAATTGACTAGAAGAAGATAATAATGGCGTTTAGATTGAATGAAGATTTCGCAGCTTTCATAGACGTTAACGAACTTACTAGTTAGCACCGCAATTATCGTGCCCTCCAATTTGACGGATTTCAGATTGCATGCTTATACATCGCGAAGCAAAAGTTTCGAACCACTTATCAATTTTCACTAACGTTCTATCGCGTGACAAATTCTCTCCAGACTTCAAATTAATGGTTCCAAACTTTCGATTGATATACATTGCTCTCTTATTTTCGATAAAGTGTTACTGGAACAATATCGACATCGATCATGCGTTGTTCATTCCGCTATGAATGCTGTGCTAATTCTCTCTCGTCTTCTAAACACAAGTATTTATTTACAATAACTTATTTATTAATGACGACACTCTGTGTCGTTGCAATACTGTTCTCGTACATTGATAATGGACAGCAACATATCTACACACACATATACCAAATTTGTGACTCTTTTATGCAACCCTTTAATGTAACTTTCTGTAAAGTGTCTAGGATTATAACAAGTGGAATTTTAATAGAAACTTAATTACAGTAAATTTTGGACGGAAATTCAAATTATAGTAATTATAAATATAATTTTTATATCTCAAGAAAGTTATTGTGAATTATTTTATTTACGTTTTTGATCTTATCACAATTTAATTTATTTGCATTCGTTAGCGTACAAATTAATTTGTTACCTTATCAAGAAATAATTTAGTTAAAGGATATAAAAATAAATTCTTTAAATAATAAAAGATTGTATTTCCTTCTATCGAAATGAAAACGTATTCGTTTTGTAAAAATAATTCACGGTCCGTTGACCCGTTAAATCCCAGTTGAGCAATCAAATAAAACGATATTTCTGTGATTAATTTTGTATTACTCACTAGTCGTAGAATGTAAATAAAAAATTTGAATTGCAACATATTCTTAATAGAGCTCAAATAGAAATTGTAATTATAATATGATTTAATAGAACTTCAAATTATAATAGATCTTTGGTGGAAACTTAAATTGCGATGCAAAATTATTTAACTTTTAATATATAACAAATTATAGGAATCGTTTCATTTGATCGATCAAGTGGGATTTAACGGGTGAACTATTTGACTGTGAACTGTGAATTATTTTTTCAAAATGGATACGTTTTCTTCTCGTTGTTGCTAGTAACGCAGCTCGGTGACCCAAGTGATTGCATCTTTTCCATCCATCGTTATATAAATAGACCGGGGTCCATAAGAACAGCAACTCCATTGAAATCAATCGCCGCTTTAAGATTCTCGCCGCGCGCGTCCTACCATTATTCCATAGATAATCGGCCCGCCCCCGCAGATACAAATTACAATCGATTGCGTGGACGAATTAAATATACAGCCCTCGCGATTAATCAAGTCACGTACCAGCACGAAGTCGATAATCTGTAATGGAACGTGTAACAGATACCGCACCATAGACTAACCAAACCCGCGCGGACTCGATTATTCATAGGACTCGGAAAACTATCGATGCACCGATTGAATTTTTAATCGTCACTCGTTATTTGTTCGCGAAAGTATACAGCGGTGTTTTATCAACAACTTCGTATACGCTCCCTCGCTAACGATGATTAATTAATTCATCCCTCCGGCTGTCTCGGCGAAACTATCTTGATGGCGTCTTCATCGCGTTCTTGTTGTCCACGGGATGCTTAGCGTGATCTAATTGCCAAGAAAAATTACTGATCGCGATAAATGAATATTTTCCGAAATGTTGAGGATGATAAATCTTCGAGGGCTCTTGCTTTCGATTAATTTCGTTCTCGTACGATCATTAATTAAGTAGATCGCGACGGAGATCCTGATCTGTATGTAGAAACTGTGACCGCCGGCCGTCTAACGCGGCGGCAGTGGTCACGAGGGCGGGGCGTCGGATGTATGCGATCGCTCATTGGTCAGTGTTTTTCGTTAATAACTCGTAAACAAAGCAGCAGATCGCATTTTCGCTAAGGAAAAAGTTGCTTCGAATGACCTCGGGAAGTTGGTCGGAAAGTTAGACGCCACATTTCGATCAAACAAATTGAAATTATCTGTTTCTATTTTATTTACAGGGATTTCAACCGCGTGATTTTAAATTGCAGTCGGTATTTTTTAGCACAGTGAATAAGAAAATATTTTATTTGTCCGTATGAATGTCAGCGAGAGATGTGAGATGCGAGAGCGTGGAGCTCGCGACGCTGTCGTCACAGTTCAGAGTGGCTCGCAAGCTATAAAAATAAACACGTGTTTCTCAAATGGTCTCGAAAATCATTGTCGATCCTACGCATCGTAAATATAGTAAAATAAATAATCCACGATTACCGCAATATTAACATATAAGAAACGAAAATGACATTTGGAAATTTTATAAAATAGTTTGTGGAATTTTAACGAGGCTACGCTGTCTACGAGTTGCTATAGCGATCTCTCAAAAATTTAAGCCTATATAGCACATACAAGAATCCAGAAATTATTCAAATTTTACATTTCCACGTAACAAAGATGTTTGGTAATCATCGGATCCACGGCGAAACAGAGAAAGTTACATCGAAACGAAACAGTATGTAATTTCCACTAAACTCGAACAATTCTGTTCCAACAGTTGCAAACATTATTATTACGTATACAAAATCGTAAACTTCCTCGCAGGGGTGATTAAATTTTCGACATTTCACAATATGTTGATTAAACGTTACAGATTATACCACGAAATAACCGCAACGTTCGGCCATTAACATAAACCTAAGCAAGCTTTCGTAATGCCAGGATAAGCAATAATATCGAATCGTTTTTAGAACACTAAATAAAAAAGAATTCTTCCATTATTTCTTGCATCAGCCGACTATGATTCCGCGATTTAAAGAAATACATTCTGCAACGGGAACGCGAAGTAACTTAATATTTTACGCTACCTACTAGTTCTAACGAAATCCATTTCAATTTTAATATTCAGGTCTGCAATTTTTTCATTTACAATTCAAGAATGTTACTTATTAATAGCGTGTAAAATTTTTGCATTTCTGATGAAAACGAATAGCCGAAGCACAAAATATCCGATCAGCATTCATCTGAATTCTTTATTTTTCTAGCACGACTTAAAACGAATGTATTGATGTGAATAAATCAATCTAAAGCCATCGACATACGACATTGTTTATTATGACAAACCAGTAAATACTTAATTTAGTTCTATTATCCGAGCGCTTGTGTTCTTTCGACTAGTTCGGATAACCGAGGTTATATTGCAGTAAAAGATTAGGATTCGTTATGAGATCACTATCGAATACTTTTCCTACAAATTGCGCAGACAATTTTCTATAAAAACCTACGATTTATTTATTATATTTCAAGCACTCGCGATCGATCACCGTCCGACAATGACAGCCATAACGCTTAACGTACCAACTCTCTTGCTTCAGCTTTTCTAACACTGAATACAGAAATGTCTCCCAAATTGACGCTCAGATTGTGCACGAAAATGGACAATTTGGGAAGAGGAGATACGATTATTCGAGCCTCGCAGCTCGTTTTTATAGCTGTTGATAATTCGTAACTACAAAAATGAACCGCAAGGAATAATCGAATAATCGTATCTTCTCTTCCTAAATTGTCCATTTTAATGGACAATCCGAGCGTCAATTAGAGAGACATTACTGTACATCACTTTCACCAGCAGTGAATTTTTGGCAATATTATCGAACAACCAAGAACATCAAAGAAACGTCTTATATAAAATTAAAAAATGAAATCTCGCCCAAACAATGTAAACCAAAAATACAGAATGAACAGAGAGAAGCCCGCCTGGCAGCCGAGGTAGTTATACATACTTTCCCATTCGATATAAATTCCGCTATTTGCATGTCGCCGATACAACAGCCGCAAAACAAGGAAGTTACGTAAACAAGAATGGAAGGAGAGCGTGAAACCCTTGTTTTCCTGGCTCGCGCGTAAAATACCGATTCAATCGATGCCTCTCTTTCTCTCTCCCCCATCTCTCTCTCTCTCTCTCTCTCTCTCTCTCTCTATCTATCTTTCGCTCTATCTCTCCCTCTCCTTCGCTCTCGCAGCCCCGTTCTTTCTCTTCCCATTGCACCGTAAGCGACTTAATTTATAATCGGCGCTTTTAAATTCAACGCGGATTGTACGCAACGCGCGAACCATTCCGTCGATGAATATTAATCGCCGTTTAATCGATATTCTGGCGCACGTATCCTGAGAATCGGCTCATTTCGCGCGCCTTCGCGGTGTTGATCGCTCGGATCGGCTCCTGACACCGTCGATGGTCCTCGATTTTTCAGGTGACGGGACACACCGTCGGCCCGGTTTTTGTTTTGCTCTCTGTTCTTTATTATTTCAACTCGATCCCAACCCCTCACCCCTCACTCACTCGCGATTCTCTTTATGCATTCTCGCGAAAACAGAATGAACGTTGACGCGCGCGTCGCGTCGTCGCGCTAACAGAGGTCCGGTATAAAAATAGGGAGCACCGCGGGGAGGGTGCGGAGGATATCGTCGTTCGGTATAATCCGCTTTCTGGATAATCGGTAATAGCTGCTGTCCTGTCGTAAAAATGTCCGACGGCCGCGCGCCGATCGACAGCCGGCCCGGCACGATGAACATTATTCATCGCGCCGTTAATCGTCACGCTTTCGCCGATTAATAATTGCGAGTCCGGGGATGACGGTGATGTTAAGTGGAACTCGATTTCTGGTTAGCCGACGAGTGGCCGGTTTGTAATGCTTGTATTTAGGAATAATTGTTTGATATCGACCGTCGCTGAATTTAAATGTTCCACGCGTCGGGGCTCGGAATTGCCGATCGCGCACACGCACACTGGTGGCAAGCGACACCGTGTAACGTAGAAAAAAAAGTTATTGTTAAATATTATTTTATACGCGAAGGATTAACCAGTTAGCTGTTTGCGAGCTTCTCGAAAAGTCTGTAATTATATTGTGTAGGAAAAAGTGACGACGAAGCATGGTACGTACTTTGTTCATGATATAATATTATACAGTTTTAAATATAAATAAATAAATATTTGTGTTTTTTTTATTTGTTGGTTTGATTTCGTCTTGGCCTCCAATTATTCGACGCATCATAAAATTACGAATATATTTTAGTTTTCATTTTAAACAGCAATCTCTTTTTTTCCTTTTTTTCACATGAATACTCGTCGTAAAACAAAATAATGCCATTTCTTCGTGACGAAATGGCTATACTCGTTAAAGATAGCTAACTGGTTAATAAATTGTACGCACTTCACGTTTTTGTTTATTACTTTAAGCACAGCACTAAAAGATTCACACAACTCATCATGTACTCCAGGATCTCCGCATGATTCGTTTTTGGAAGTTCTGAAAGTTGATATTTAAACTTAAATTGCGACCGAGAGCGGCAGATGGAAGCGGAGATTTTTTAAACATAATTAATTCAACGACGCAGCTTGCCAAAAAAATCAGTCAGTATAGGGATGTAGTGAAGTAGTAAGGCAGGGAAGTAATGGAGTAATGGAGTAATAATACTGGTGTAATAATATTAATAATATATATTATTATTAATATAATATATACTTCATTACTAATATATAATATATATTATAATGTATTATAATATATTACTTAATATAATAAGTAAGTTGTAATGAAGTAAGTAATGAAGTAGTACAATAGTGAAATAGTGAAATAGTGAAATAGTGAAATAGTGAAATAGTGAAATAGTGAAATAGTGAAATAGTGAAATAGCGAAATAGCGAAATAGCGAAATAGCGAAATAGTGAAATAGTGAAATAATGAAATAGTGGAATAGTAAAATAGTGAAATAATGAAATAATGAAATAATGAAATAATGAAATATTGAAATAGCGAAATAGTGAAATAGTGGAATAATAACAATTACAACAACATGAACCAGTCATCACAAGTGTAACAACAACTTTTGCTAAGAATTCGTGTGGACCAATCTTCTTCTTGTTACATTATAGTGCAGCCTGTTTGATGATGAACAACAGATTTCGTTACAACGGTGATCCGATAAAATAAACAATGTTCTTTACAGATAGCCAGTCTGTCAATACGGTTTTAATCAAGTAGTGCGTGGACACCACAATTCCCTGGCATACAATATATACAGACGTATAGAAAAAAAAGGAACTACCTCCATAAAAAATATTTTCACATTTTTTTGCCGTCGTTCTAGAGACACGAGGCGCGGATAAAAAAAATGTTTGACATAGTTCAAATTTATTGGCCCTCGGAAAGAAAAATGAATTCGATGCATCTTTTGTGTCCACCTAATTTGAAATATTGGTTCTTCCAAGCTAGCGTTTTCGATTTTTATTCTATTTCCATGCTTTTACGCTTGATTGACAATTGCGAGTGTATTACTTCAGATTACTGTGCAGCTTGCGCCGATATATTTCCGTGAATAAATTCTATTTAATAAATTGCGAAAAATTTAGGTCGATTGTACGAGCACGTGTGCACGGCACGATCGATTTCAATCATTCTAATTTCTATAAAATCACGCAGACGGCCATTTTAACAGTAACGTATGAAGCTGCAACGGGACCGTTAACATTGACGTTTGAATCGATTTCAAGCGACGTGTAATACAAATTCTTCGATGCAACAAGAACATAACTCTTCGGAGGGTTTACAGAAAATGATAGTCGATACACCGGTCATTAAAAACAATCGTTACTGCATTCAATTTATCAACGAAAATTAATCCACTGGAAATGAATGCTTCTTCGCTATGTTTACCGTTTCTTTGTAACTTTTAATGCATTCTCACGAAAAACGTCAAAAATTACCTTTCAAAATTTGAATAAAACACTATTTTCACGAAGGGGGCAAAGAACAGTGTTTAAAATTTTAATAGAACGCTATTTTCCCGAAAGAGTAAAAAATTTTCAAATATTCAATCGAATTTTAATACAACGCTATTTTGACGAAACTCGTCAAAAAACACCTCTTCATGTTTTAAAGTAACACTATTTTGACCAAAGAAGTCGAAAGAGATCTTTTATGATTTTTTGATGATTTTTTAATGATTTTTCCCTCACTGTACATGACTCCGAGTTACCAGCCATCATTTGGACTTTGTTCATTGGAAAAACATCTTCAGAAGTTTCACTCGACAGCTCTCCCTTTCCCGAAAATTCGATGACAGTCCTCGATGACGCGAACGCGAGTGACAGACGTTCGATCCGCGAATGCCGATGCATCCCTCGACTTAACCCCGTTGCAGTGTCTCCGAAAACTCCTTCGGCAGCTTGAACGTTCCTCGCTCTTCCCAGAATTCTCTAGCCGAGCCAGCCGGCTAGTGCCGTTTCCACCGAAAGACTACAAACGTGAGAGAATTTTTCAATTAGCCAGCGAGCACGGCCGCGAACAACGGATGGCATAGTGGCGCGCGGGAACGTCACCTTGCACACAATATCATGTGCAAAGATCACCAGCTGTTCTTTTTCGCCTAAGGTTAATATCTCAAGCTTGACGTATTGAAGAATTTGAAAACGTCGAGATCTGTATTTACCGTTCACTTTATTTTATTCGAACGCCGTTTATATGAATTTATATGAACTAAATTTAAATTTTATATTATTTTAAATGTTTAAATTGCTATCAAATGAAAGATAAATCATAGTTAGTTGTAAGATATAGATAGATTTCTATTATTTGAATTATCTGATCATGTGAATCAAATTGTTTTCCAATAGGTTCATATAAATGCAGCTCTACTCTAGTTGCACACAAATTTTCTCGATCTTTCTCTGCAGCATTGTTGCCATTTTTTAGTAAACGAGTTTGCGTTAACAGTAGATGAGTTTATGAATATCGATACATTAATTTCAATATTTAAAAATCGTGAAATCGAGGAACGTTCGATTCGACTCTCGATGCGTGCAAACGATGCTGACAAACTTCATTTTGCGTTACTTTGCAATTATTTAATATTTATTTTCTGATTAACGTGTACTGTGAATTTTACGTTATTCGTACACGAGTGAAGAAAGTTGACTTTAACCCTAGAAAGATAACCATATGACAACGTACGTAAAAGATAACCATACGCTTCAGAGGCGCATGCTTTTCTAAGACGTCAATTTTCTACTAACAATGGATATTTATTTAAGTTAATCTAGTCATTTTAAAGGTTTGGCATTATTGTCAAAATAAAATGCATTTATATTATATTTTTTTATATTTTAAGTAATTTTAAACTTAAATCACTAGACCTCTATGAAAAATTAACAAAAATCAACAGTCTTCGCAGGCGCCTCTGCGACGTAGGTTATCTTTCTCGGGTTAAGCCAGAAAAGGCAGCTACTGCAATCAAATTATGGCTCGAGCATAATTGAAATCTGGCTTAGCTAGTCAAGTTCTTAGTTGACTCGTTCATTGTTTAAGCTGCTCGTCGCGGGCGCAAAGAAATAAACATATTAAATGGCCGAACGGCCCGCGACGCGAGTATTTCATTTTAATTGCAGCCGTTCCATTACCCGACCCCTTTACAACCGTCACGCGGAACGGTGAAGAGGAATTCTACGCGCTCGTGGAAGCCGATGACCACTGACAATTAGAGATCGAGGCATCTATCAGTGTCCCACATAAATACTTTGAACCTCCTATTGCGTTTGACGCTTCGATGGAACTAGATAACTCGTTTCCATTGTGTACAATGCCATTCGAAAGCATGCGCACGCTTCCTTAACGTCAAACCTACAGAGCATTGAAAGTGACCAGTAGACTGTGGATTTTATGCACTTCTGACAGAAATGACAAAAATACAAAACAGTCAAAGAATATTTTTAGAATTTAAAGGAGCTATTTCATTCTGTTATATAATACTTAACGATTAAATTGTTTAACAAGATTAAAATGATTAAAATGTTTAACATGATTAAAATGATTGAAGTGATTAAAATGATTAAAGTGATTAAAGTGATTAAAATGATTAAAGTGTCTAAAATAATTAAAGTGATTATAATGATGATTATAATATAATAATATATATATAATAATAATAATAATATAATATATAATATATATAATAATAATAATATAATATATATATAATAATAATATAATATATATATAATAATAATAATATAATATATAATATATATAATAATAATAATATAATATAATATATATAATAATATACTCTTTCCGTGTGTTAGCATAATTATGGGACTCCCTGTATGCTCTTTCCAAATTACAAATTATAATATCACTGGACTGCGGATTTTTAGAACTTATTTTCTCCTTCCAATGAGTAATCCTCTTAATTAATTAAATCTTTTATTTGACAAAGGAAACGTTTCTTTAAGACTAATTTGCACAAGCTGAAGTATGAAAATAAGCATTTCCGCGAAGATCCATTTAAAGCACCAAGAGAAATTACTGGTGGTTGATTTTTGCCCGAGCGTCTTCAATACTGTGACCTATAAATTGATTCTATAAACATTGTCTTACAAATTAACCCCTCAAGTAGCGCCCTTAAAGATGGACTTGAAAATCGTGTCTTTAAAAATTCTGTCTTATAAAGCGACTTTTTAAACAGTGCCTTAAGAAATGATACTTAAATGGTGCCTTAAACAATGACTGTTCAAGTAGTGCTTAAAAATTGATTCTGGACATAATAATATCTGACAATCAATTTCAATATTTTCACGTGTTCCATTAAAGACTATAGTCAAAGTAACTAGAAGAAGTACCATATTAACACGTTCCGTGCCGAGCTTTTTTTACTCGAATCTTCACACTTTGATATTTTACTAAAACTTGCTGTATTACGTGCAATTATTAATTCTCGTACACATAACAACGTAACAAAAACTTATCAACGCCCATTCTTGCGGTGGAAATTGATTCTTCGGTTCTAAATTTCTTGTAAACAATTTGTTCAGTTCACTAAGTAAACATGCAAGCGTGTACCATCGATGGTACACGTGGCACGGAACGTGTTAAACATACCGACCAAAACTGTAAAAAAAAATGATAATTCACTTTTTGTCAACGAATACCGTCGCGTGATTGTTGATGCGCGGCAGGTGACACAGGAATCGCGTTTCTTCAGATCGTTAACCTCTAATCCGAGTTTCACCTGGGACCCAACCAAAATCCCGCGACAAAAGAACCGGATTTCCCGTTGTAATCTAAACCCCGCGGGAAAATTTCCATGAAAATCCGCGGTCAGAGGAATCGCCGGCAAACAAAATGGCCGCGGCCCGGCAAGAAGGTCGAGCCGCGTGCGGCAAAGTGGCGCGCCGTGTGTTGCAAAACACTCTCTCGCGATTCAGGTATTAATTTCCCCGATTGTAACCGACTTGCTCGATTGGTCGAACCTGTATAACAAGGGTCTGCGAAACAGAGGCAAACAAACAAAAAAAAGTGGGGTGGGGGTGGGGGGCACGCAGCGACAGGAAAAATAAAAACGGCATTCGCGCCGGTGGCTTTAAAAAAACTCAAAGCGCCAGGGAAGCTGGACGAATGCTTCTTTGAAGCTGCGAGTGGCAACAACGGGGTGGCAGTGAACGCGGGACAAATGTTAATACCGCGTCTGTTTCGCGCTGTAATGCTCGGATACTCCCGCCCGCGCTCGGTTATTATCGCATTTCCATTTGAATTACCCCGCGGTCATTGTTTCGCGGCGTCGAACGATAGTTAATAAATCGCGCCGGTAATGTATAATATTATAACGCCGACGCGAAAGTAATTGCCGCTCTTTCCGAACAACAATGGCCCGCGGCGAAATTAATAACTAATTAATGGACGCCGATGAAGATGCTAATTGAGGGTAATAAAATCCTTCGGCGCTCTGATTAGGCTAATGCGGCCGGAAACCTGGTAATTGTTTGGCTTTCGAGGTGAATGGAACTTCGAGGCTGCGCAGCCAGGATTTTAGGCTTGTGTAGTTCGTTTGTACGTGTGTGTGTGCGCGCGCGCGTGTGCA
This sequence comes from Megalopta genalis, assembly GCF_051020955.1. NCBI lineage: Eukaryota > Metazoa > Arthropoda > Insecta > Hymenoptera > Halictidae > Megalopta > Megalopta genalis. Next base: position 7,844,050 of record NC_135025.1, read on the forward strand.
TACGTGTATACGTGTGTGCGTGTAGCGGGACAGCGGTGAGTGATAGCGATAGTTTTATTTACTGTATTCATGGCCGGACAGTTTTCGTGTCATTTTTAATTTTTATGGATTCGAAACGCGCGCGCGTTAGGGGCCTGGCTTTTTTATTGTTGCGGTTAGGCGAGTGCGCGGCGTGTGCAGGCCTCAGAAACCAACCGGGGGAAACGTTCGGTTTTGGAAAGGCAATATCTTATCTGGTAGATGTTGATAAATTCGTTTCAGCATTTGTGTGCACCGGTGCATCGCTTTTTGCGATTCGGTTTCGAAAACTGTAGTGATTATTAAACAGTTTTTGTGATACCGTTGATACGTTCGTTAATGTTGAAGCATAAACGGAGATTTTCTATCCGACGATTTAAAAAAAAGTTCCATCAATTGATTCGCACGGCCGCGTCGAAAATAAAACGGAGACCTTTTGTCAGAGGTGTTTTTATACATTTTATTGGTTCACTCGTAATGGAGAGTTCGAAATAAAATGTTGGCTTTTTTTAACAGACAATTCAACCGATTCTCTCAATTAAAGGGTACGTCGATGTTTATACGATGAAATTGCGACGTTTCATGTGGGAGTTTTAAACATTCCGTTTTTTTTTAAATTCCTACGATTACGTTCGAAACCGAATCGAATCTCCTAAGACACGATTGATGTTTTCTTCGTATGAATTCGTAGGAAAAATGTTCTTAAAACATGTCTATGTCAGATTAACCAATCTGAAGATTGTTTCATGTAACGACTTTAAAACTTCCATTAATTGATTCCTACGTCTCGAGTGAATTTTATCAGAAATAAAATCGGAATCGCGCAATTAAAAAAGAATTCTATCGACGGATCTACGAAGTTCCCGCAATTCGGCAATCGAAAGAATAGATTTTACGAAATAATCTATCACTACCGGTGGCGACCGGCTAGCTCATTCGTACAAGAATGCGACCGGTCGAAGAAGAAAAAGTTGGTGCGCTCGCAAGAATCACATCCGGCGAGTCGAAGGAGTACGGAAGGAGATCGAAAGCTGGAATTCCACGGTGATTCCAATCGGGTCAACTCGGTGGACAGAGTCGATCCGAATAAACGAGCTTGAGAAACGTCCCCGGGACGAGTCGGATCACTCAGGGTACCTTAAAACCTCCTCGACACTGTGACACTTTTGTGTGTCCGTGGCGTGATAACTATCTGTCAGCGGGGGGCTTGGGTAAACGACTCCTCGAAATCGTACGGAAGGTTTTCCACGTGGTCGTCTTTTTCCGCCGGCCAGGAAACATTCGCACTACGGATTCCGTTCCGAGCAGAATATCGTCCGAGGCCGGATTGCTTTGATAGTTATTAACCGTCTCCTCCGTCTATTGTTAAGTTTTCGGGTTAATACCGTTGTCCACGAAACCGAGATTCGCCTCTAGGAATCTCCTTCGCTACAAATGGACTGGAAAAAAAATTACGCTGGCGATAATAGTTTCCAGGATTTCGAATAATCTTGTATTATTTTTGTAAATAAATTCAGTAAGTAAATTTTTCGAACGCTAAATAATTACGCTTTAAATGGCGCCTTAAAAATGAACGCGTGAATAATGTTTGGAAATTGACTCTTTTAACGTTCGATTTAACCCTTATTTGTCACATAAAAATGGTAAATAAGAAATCAGAATTAATTCTTCTTACTTCGGTCATCAATAACGAAGAGGTCCAACTTGGACAGTTCGATTGAATAGAAGCAAGTGTATTAAAAACGTTCCGTTTTTTACACTGTCTCTTACAATTATACATATTATTACCACGGATGAATAAATAATTAGCGACGGTAATAGGTAAGGTTTAAATAGTGCCATAAAAACTGCCTCTTTAAAAATTCTTCCTTACAAAAATCCTCTTTAGATAGACCCTCAAAAATTGACTCTTTGAAAATGATGTTTGAAAAATCGACTCTTTGAACAGTGTCATAAAAATTCGCTCTTTCCATAGTGCCTCAAAAATTGACTGTATAAATAATCCCATGAAAATTGGCTCTGGAAATACTGTTTGAAAAATTGTCTCTTTAAACAACGCCTTACAAACTCACTATCCAGACAGTCACTAAAAATATACTTTCTAAAAACCGACTCTTTCAAAATAGTGCCTCAACGATTGACTAATATCTAACTCGAATCTGTCTGGATTTTATAATGGCGCCTTCCCGTGAAAAATTCACAAAGCCGCCGATCCCCGTTCTCCCATCGAGTCATTGAAAACGCCGAAAATGGAGCAAGCCAATCAACTCGAGCGAATGGGTTAATTTCAAATGGTCGATCAAATAATTATGTGAGATATGCATTCGGTAATAAAGTCGGAACGAGCAGAACCCCGTGCACCGACACGGTCAATGCATTTAAGTAACATGAAGGGGCGCCAGCCGCGCATCTGCAGGGTTCACCGACCTCGCCCCCATATCGAAATAAAGGCCGTCCAAAGTAATTCGTGCCCGGGGCCCGTGTAACAACCATAATATCTCCGGTTATTGCTTAATGACCAGCATCGAGCCGCTTGTTTCCGCGGCGAATATATTCCGGGGCTGTCGTTTGTCAACGTGCTGCCCGCTAATTCCGATAATCGAGCGGCCGTTGTCGTCGATATTCTGTCGGCCGGTCGACACGCCCCTCGAAATGTCCCGCGTGTCCTGTGTTCGCGCCTCGAAAACCGCCGAAAGAGGACGAGGGCCGGGAGACGTTAAATAAATCCTTGGGCCACCACGTCACACTCGCGCAAATTGTTATTTATCGCGCGGCGGAAAGTTCGCGCGCCGCGCCGCCGCGCGATGGATCTTTGGCCGCGCGCACCCTTTCTCCTCGTTTATCGAACTGTCCCGCCGCAAATTGACGTATTGTTCCGCGATACCGAGCGATCAAAAACACCTGGGACGGCCATCACATTTTTCCTGTCGTTCCTCCGCGATATCCGGCCCCGAGGAGGAGCTCGGCGAAAGTCGATTTGAAAACTTTGTCCGCGCTGTAACCTTTCCCGAACCTCGGACAATTCGATCGCGACGTATCACTCTGTGTCAGAATAATACTCTATAATTCATTCATTCGTTCATTCATTCGAGTTGAGTGAGTAAATTTGAATTCGTTTCATTTCCATACGGTCGAATTGATTGCCTTTGTTTTTGCGGGATTTGTGTGCTTTGAAAGAGATGCTCGAGACAAATGAAGAACAAAATAGTACGGCGATTGACATGGTAATTGTAAAATTTTGAAAACATTAGGAATCGTTCATAAGCAATATCGTTTTATGATACTTACCCAAGATTTGAATTTGCTTAACATCTGCTGGAGATTGATTTTACAATGAACGCAGTGTATGCCAGTGAATCGAATTAGATCATTATTTCGGCAATAAAAAGGAACGCGTCCTAATATTAACACTTTATCGACCGCTAGCCTATTTATCGGCTTTTCGATTGCCAATGTTTATCGATCGCTAGCCTATTAATCGGCTTTTCGATTGCCAATGCTTATCGACCGATAGCCTATTAATCGACTTTTAGCTATCGACGGTTTTCGCTTCTTTACTGTTTTGTTAGTAGCTGACCTCCTGTATGCTGACCTCCCCATATCCTTATGAATTATAATTATAATAATTATTATTATTTATTATTATTTTTAAAGGAATAAGCACAACACAATGAATAGCGAAAATTTAGCCGGTACTGGGAGCAAATGCGCGCGCGACTAAGCCAGTCCTTACTGAGTGGCAGCCTCAACCACGACCGGACGATAAAGTGTTAATGTTTTACTGTAAAGCATTCGTTCTGTTTTATCGAGTCTTTAGACGCCAGTGTCGCAAGCCATAGCGAAAATTACAGCATAGTTGTACCAAGTTATGTAGAATCATCAAGACGATGTGCGGTATGTGAGCACCGTGCACGTGCGCCGTGTGCACCGCATCTAAATATTGAAAAGACTATATTTTCAAGCAGCAGTTAAGTTTTACCGGCCGCTGTTACACACTATAAAAATAAAAGTAGCGTACGGTGCTCAAACTTTTTGATCTGCAGTACAGGGACGATGTAAAAGTCGAATCGTACGTTTTCTTCGGCTGTCTTATATCTGAGCTAGGTGACGACTGAGCTCGGAGAACAATGTGTAAAAATTTTTACAGGCAGCTCTCTCTCTCTCTCTCTCTCTCCAAAGAGAGAGGGTTTAGGAGCAGAGAAAATTGGCTTGGACAGGGATCGTAAAAGATAAGTCATGTAAAAGATAGTATAGACCGCATTGTACATATTATTCCATACATGATTTTACTCGGGCCATAGTAAAATTCGAGGAAAAAATGCGAGATTTCGCCGTCGTCATCGGGGACAGATCGTTCAAAAAATATTGCCCCGGCAGGCTATAAATTGACGCAACAAATCAGCAGCATCAGGTAGGTAATTATTTCGCCGAAAATACATTACAATCCTGTAATAAATTTCCTATTCATAGATCTCTACGTTTTCCATCTGTCTGCCCGCGTAAAAGAGTAATGGCGCCGCAGCGGTTCTCAAAATCGAATCACCGTCACATTTCGTTTCGGCAAAATCGACCGTTCAATTTATTAACCACGGGAATCGGGTCCGCAGTTACAAACGTTTCGTCCAAATTATAATATTTCAGCGGACATGCCAATAGCCATTTCGTTCGGATACTTTATCTGATCTAATTCCAAATAAAATGTAACCCTTATGTTGGGCACGTGTTCACCGGAATTCATTAACTAATAATTTACGTTCTAAATCGATCACAAAACCGCCTTTTCTAGACGAAATGAAACCTGTCTGCATCAATTGCAAGCAATAGAAACTAAACAGCAAGTGCATTCTTTGTTTAATAGTTTTATTAAATTAAAAATGATACATCGGTATTTTAAAATTCTTTTAATCGTTTTATTATTTTAAATAGCATTTACCCAATTTCGTTATAAAATTCGCAATCTAGCGATGAACGTAAAATCGATGGGCTTCGAGCGTATGTGCAATATTATTGTTACAGATTAGGAACAAAATGTGTGCGTTTTATGAAAGAATAAATGAAGCGATGACTTTTTAAAAAATACAATGGAATGTACTGAAGATAGTACAATTTTGTGCTGTAAAATTGTAAACCGACGGTGTCACAACAAATAAGAGAATATTTGCGCTTTACATGCAGAAATTAAACAAATATTTCAATTTGTCGCAAGATACAATGTGTACATATTCTACATTCTAGTAAATTACCGTGACACCGTTTTAATTAGTTCGGAAGCAGTAAAAGATCTCGGAAACAACGGCACGGTACGTTTTCCCCAAAAATGTTTGAATAGTTTCAAATACAGCCCATAAATTTTCCAAAATGTCCACGAAAGAGCACGACTGAAGATCGGCGCGGGTGATACGCGTTAACACTAATCTTCGCGCAGTTTTTCGCGGGCCAACGAGAATCGGAACGAGAAGATTTCATTGTAAACCGCCGACATATTTTGTCGCGAGGAATCGGCGGCCCTTTATCCGCGTCAGGAATTACAGCCGGCCGTGTGTAATAGTTGTTTTTCTGGTTCGGCTCGTTTGTTTCGGGCCGCCGATATATAGATTTGCCCGCGGAAACTCCCATCCCGTTGCGTGCGGCTAATGAAAGCTCGTGTTTTAAACTTCCGATAAAAACGAGAACGTTGCGCTCCGCCCGAACTTTTCACCGCGCGCCGGTTAATTACCAATCGATGCACAGTCAATTTTATCCGTTTCTTCCAGCGGCCTCAATCGCGTTGTCGAGCAAACGAAAAAACGAGAGAGAGAGAGAGAGAGAGAGAGAGAGAGACAAAAAGAGAAATCGAGAAAGCACCGTTTGCCTCTTTATGAACTACGTCAAACCCGCGTCTGCAAATCGTTATAGAACTTGCGCAAGGTTATATTAGAAAATATCGAATACATAAATACAGTAATTTCTCCCGTAAATGCCAAATTTCGGGTTGCTGTGAATTTCCTTATGCTACTTCTACGCATATGTAATTTATTGCTACGTCGATGCTAAAGGTCGACGGAGACGAGAGAAAGAGAGAGAGAGAGAGAGAGAGAGAAAGAGTGTAAAAGCAAACTGTTTGCCTCCTTATAAACTGCGTCAAACCCGTCTGCAAATCGTTATAAAGCTTGGGCGAAATTGTATTAAAAAATATCCGAGGGTGCTAATATAAATACAGTAATTTCTCCCGAAAGTGCCAAATTTCGGGTTGCTGTGAATTTCCTCGTGCTATTCCTACGCATATGCAATTTATTGCTACGTCGATGCTAAGAGTCGACGGAGACGAGAGAAAGAAAGAAAAAGTGAGAGAGAAAGAGAGAGAGAGAGTGTGTGTGTGTGTAGAAGCAAACCGTTTGCCTCCTTATAAACTGCGTCGATCCTGTCTGCAAATCCTTGTAAAAAGCGTTTCCATTTGTCAGAGGGTGATGGGGGAGGTACAACGGACGCACGCATCGTTTCCGAGGGATTTCGAAAGTTTTCAACATTTTTTCTCTCCGGCTCGTCCCGTTTAATGCCGAGTTTCCCCATTGCGAAGTTGCCGGAACCGGCCGGAAACTACGGACGCAGTTCGGTTGATTTTTATTACCCGTATTTTATCGGTAATGACCGCACGCGTGGATCGCTGGTGAAGAATCGGTGAGCGATCGCTTCCGATTCGCTGGTTTCCTGTTGCCCGCCGGTTCGAAAACCACCGCAGAAGTACTACGTGCCGATCTGTATCTGACGAATCTTCTAAAGTTTTCTTGAAGCGGTAACGACCCGATAATCATCGCGCTTTGTTTTCGTCAAATGCTTTCTCGATGGAGTCGCGTTCTTATAAACTGGCTGCTATTTTTTGGTAATTCGATTATCAACGGGATTTTGACGATTCTGGGATTCTGTACAAGATTATTACGTCCCAACCGAAACGGGACAATGGGATTTCTGTACAAAGTCTACATTGAAGTGATGATATACATTTGTCCGGTACTGTATGAAGTCAAAACATTCGTTCTTTTAGATAGCACCATGTATTTTTTTTATTTCATAATACTGCAATGATGTCAAATAATGTGAAATTTCGTTTGATAGAATACTGAGGTAGATATAATAACCGATATAATGTAAATATATATAATAAAAATAAATATATAAATTATATTCTACATTTGAATTCTGTATTATCCGAACACATGAATAGCTCAACGCAGAATGATCCTCAAAACACTATGTATTATATGTATAAATCATTAAAAATTGAAACCATCATGGCAACTAAATATTATAATTGTCCCGTTTTTATGTATCACGCATGGCTTAACGTAACTTACATGATTTCATTATCCTACTAATTTTTTCTCAATTATATAAAATAAATTAGTTCGGCTGCAACCAAAAGTTTCCTACTTTTCCGAGTTCCACTTGCTGAAGCTTCCTAAAAAGTAAATAGAGTGAAATAGCCAAAGACGGGAAAACTTACTAAAGTAAATGCCAAGGCAAATTTATTTGCTATCCAAAACTTCCCAAAAACTTGAACGAAGAAAAAGTAGTTTATAAAACTAGGTAATTCATACCTGAACGCTATAAGAGATCATTTTCGAGAACACCAATTCTATTAATCACTCTTCCGTATTTACTGAATTTTTCTAAGTTCCCAACTTTTTCAGTTTTCCAATTTCCTTCTTTCCAATATCCTAATTTTCCCATTTTTCGGTTTCCTAACTTCCCTTTTTTCCAATTTCCTAATAATTCAGTTTCCCAATTTTTTCAAGTTCCCAATTCCTTAATTTTCCTATTTCTCCAATTTCATAATTTTTCCCTGTTCCAATTTCCTATGTTTTTCCTTCTTTCAATTTCCTAATTTTCTTATTTTCAGTTTCCAAATTTTTCCAATTTCCTAAGTTCGTTTTTCACCAATTTCCTAATTTCCTTTTCTCAATTTCCCAATTTCCCTGTTTTTAATGTTTCCAATTTTCCTTTTCCCAATATTTCTAAATTTCTACTTTTTCAGATTCCAAGTTTTTCCAATTTTCTAAGTTCTCTTTCTCCCAGTTTCCCAATTTCCCTTTTCCCAATGTTTCCAATTTTCCTTTTCCTAATATTTCTAAATTTCTACTTTTCCAGGTTCCAAGTTTTTCCAATTGTCTAAGCTTTCTTTCTCCCAGTTTCCCAATTTCCCTTTTCCCAATGTTTTCAATTTTTATTTTCCTAATATTCCTAAATTTCTAAATTTTTCCTTTTTAGGGTATAAGTTTTTCCAATTTTCTAAGTTCTCTTTATCCCAGTTTCCCAATTTCCCTTTTCCCAATGTTTCCAATTTTCCATTTCCTAATATTTCTAAATTTCTACTTTTCCAGGTTCCAAGTTTTTCCAATTGTCTAAGCTTTCTTTCTCTCAGTTTCCCAATTTCCCTTTTCCCAATGTTTTCAATCTTTCTTTTCCTAACATTCCTAAATTTCTAAATTTTTCCTTTTTAGGGTATAAGTTTTTCCAATTTTCTAAGTTCTCTTTATCCCAGTTTCCCAGTTTCCCTTTTCCCAATGTTTCCAATTTTCCATTTCCTACTATTTCTAAATTTCTACTTTTCCAGGTTCCAAGTTTTTCCAATTGTCTAAGTTTTCTTTCTCCCAGTTTCCCAATTTCCCTTTTCCCAATGTTTCCAATTTTCTCATTCTTCCGTAATTTTCCAGTCCTCACATTTTCCCAAGATATCAAACTTTCCCCATTTTCCAAAGGTCTCCGATTTCTCCCGCTTTCCAAAATCATGTAGACCGCCCGTGAACGTTCCTCTGCCCACCCCACACCGTCAAAATTGTTGCACAGCCGCTTAATATGCGGCACGCATTGCCAAATTTTCCGGGCTGTTTTTTCAGCGGCTGCAGGGGGCGCCGGTGCCCCGTGAAAAACCGGAGGCAAAACAGTTCGAAACGCGCAATGCTCCATTAGCATAAATCGCGGCGTTCGGAACGATAAAAGCTACAATGACAGCCGTGTTTTCTAATTACTGCGAACGCAGCCGGTCGTAACGAGCGACGCGGATTGTTATGAATCTTAGCCGGTGTCCGATTTGTCCGGTCGAAACACGAATAATAAGAGCCCGGGTACAGGATCGATCGGTATTAATTTGTGGAACGGAGAGGCCGAGGCGGTGGATCGTGGATGGAGTGGGCGAGCGGTCGCGATCGACAAATAGCCGGGGTGCTACACGCCGAAGCAGATGTCGGCCATTATTCCAGCCGGGTGGCCGGCTATTTTTCAAAATCCCGCCGCGAGCTTTTTCGAGCCATTTAAACAGAGCCGACGAGCCGCGAAACTTTCGTAACCGGGGAAAATGTTATTCGGAGCATGATCCGCGCGCGGTCTATACCTCCGCTGACCCCTGCGGCCTGTTATATTATACACGTTTATACGTTTACACGTGACCTCGTTCATCCCCGCGGTCGGTTTACACCAGCCACGTGTCACGACGCCCCTCCGAGTGTCAACGATTTGTGCGTTCCAACCTGTGCGTCAGTGTCAAGCACACACACTGTTCGATCAAACAGACGGATCATCGGGGGACCGACAGCTTGGGGAAGATCATCACGGGAACCTGACTCGGTTCGAAGTGAACATCTTTCGCGGATGCTAGGATTAATGAAGGGTGCGACGAGCTTCGCGGGATTTGCTCTTCTTACTATTGAGACCGGGCACATGTTCAGAAGATTTCTCTTTGAAGAGATGGTCGATTATTATTAATATTTAACACTAAACCTACCGAGCACTAAAAGCGACGAATTTCTGTTGCTCTGTAAGAACGATAAAACCGAATCTATTTAGACTTCCCATAATTTTTGTTACAACGAATACTCGGACTGTGAAATTCATTTAATAATTTCCTATGAAAATGTCTCTATAATTTTAGCAATCTTGAAATACAAAATGTAAAACCGGTCATTCTGACCGGCTTGGTAGGTTTAGTGTTAAAAGCAGGAGTTTTGGAAATTCTTAATGATCGATTAGATTACTGGTAGCTAAACCGGAGACATTTGCGAGGAATTTTAGATTGGTGATGACTATCAATTTTAATATAATACAATGTACACTAAATTCTCCCATAATTAACATTGTCAATATATAAGAGACAATATTTTTATTACTAGATGGATAGACTCGCGTGATTCTCGTATAGCAAGTAACAATAATATTCGAACACCCTTTGAAACGCAATAATTTCTTGAAAATTGTCAATGGGCAAAGGAATTTTTGCATAGATTGCTTTTAGTGCGAACGTCAGATAAAGAAGTTGAAAATTATTTCATTATTTCTTATTTTCGACCGTCATTCCAACCAGTTACAATTTTATAAAAAATGTTCCTACTCATTGTCTAGTAAACTAAACAATCTAACGTATGAACAAAAATTTAAGTGTTTAATAACACTAACAAATAACAACTACATAAGAATAATTATGAACATCTAATGCATCGTTGCACATTGCATTGAAAAAGAAATATATTAACTGAAAGCTAACCATCCAAATAACAACTGCATAACAACTACAACAAGAAATAACAACTACATAAAAATAATTATGAACATCTAATGCATCGTTGCACATTGCATTGAAATAGAAATATATTAACTGGAAGCTAACCATCCAAATAACAACTGCATAACAACTACAACAACAAATAACAACTACATAAGAATAATTATGAACATCTAATGCATCGTTGCACATTGCATTGAAAAAGAAATATATTAACTGAAAGCTAACCATCCAAATAACAACTGCGAGAAAGAACTTTCTGCTAGATAATGCGGTAAGCACATTTTTGTCGATTTCAGTTTCGAATTTTCCGCAGTCAACATGTTCGACGCTGAATGCAACGCTTGGAACTATCGCAGCTCCGTGTATTCCGCGTTTGCAACGCGGTCTATGCCGCCATGAATGTTTACCGACTCGACATATAAAAATTCAAAGCGTTTGATATAGCGTCCAATTTAGGTTTCCTTTTTCCGAGACTCAGGATCGAGTCACTGTGGTTACCGGTTGGTGTGACCGCCCCTATTCGGCGCCGACAATGTCCAGAAAATCTCTATGAAAAAGAGTTACACATTGTGCGCCGGGGTTGGCTAGAATGTTACAGAGCAAAGGCAACGGGATAAATTCTGTTTTCAGAGTCATCCAAACCGCTGCGCGTTTTAATCAATGGCTACCGTGGAACGTGATTCTAACCATAGTTGAGCAAAACTCTATTCGGATGACGGATGAAAGATAAATACTAACGAATAAAATCTGATTCGACACAATCGAATAAATATCGAGTCGAATGAAAATTTATCCAGATAAAAATTTATTCAATTGTTTTATTCGAATCAGATTTTATAAGGAAAATAATCCATTTGAATGGAAATTATGGAATATAAAATGTTTTCTTTTCATAGTTTTTTACAGTACAGTCTTTTATATTATAATTAACTTTTTGTCAAATGTTGAATGTGTTCGTATAAATTAAAGAATTATTATTATAAAAGAATTATTTCAATAATTTATTCGTGTAAATTATTATAAGTATCAATAAAGGATTATTTCAATAAATTATTAGGATATTCGAATAAATTATCATAAGAATTAACAAAAAATTATTCCATAAATTATTCGAATAAATTATTAGAAGAATGAATAAAGAATAATTCGAATAATTCTTTACTTGAATAAATAAATAGAATAATTTACAACGAATAATGAATAATAGTTATTGGAATAAAAAGAAATAATTCCGATAACTATCTCAGATAAATATTTATTCGAAAGAATTCGAATGATTCTCAGCAATGGTATTTTACCAATTTCAGTAAAATCGATAACACTTAAGCATGAACGAGCGAATAAACAACGGTTGCATTTTCGGGCTGGAATGCGTCAAGTGCAACGGTACGATCGCTGCAGGCCTACGCAATTTTAAACGAATAATTGATACCAATTCATAATATATTGTCATAACTGTTCGAATCACTAGTTATGTCTCTGTAATTTCGTTCGATTTTTAATCTCGTCGAATATAATTGATTTTCATTTATCAATTGCATAAGCATCAACGTTCAACAAATTACATCCACGATCGCGGCATGCTCTAGTCCTTCGTAATTAAATTATATTTCTAACGGTCGAGAATATAATTGATTTTCATTTATCAATTGCGCCGGAGCATCGAGGTTAAACAAGTGAGATTTACTTTTGCAGAAATTCATTTCGAAAGTATTCATTTGATATATTGATATATGGACGGAACGTGTCGAAAGCATGTCAGAATTTTCCCGAAATGTTCTAATCCATGTTAAAGCGTTACGAAAACATGGCGATCCATTAAAATTTCATTTTCTGAGAACCTCGGGGAATGCTGCGTTCCTTGAAGAGCCATTTTCATGATTACACAACGGGGTAATCGGTGAACCTATTATTAGCTATTATTACCTGCCCGTTCCACTTCTGGCAGACATTTTCGTGCTAGAGACAGTTTAGGGAAACAATTCTATAGTTCTGATTCGTCGTTCTTAAAACTGTACAGTAAAACGGTAGAAATTATTGCAACGAAATCTTGGACAATGCCGATTTAACGAACGTCCGCCGAACTATTATACAGGGTGTCCCAAAAATGTCTCGCAATCCAAAAGTGGCGGGTTCCTCAGGTCATTTGAAGCAACTTTTTCCTTTAGACAAATTTTCTCCGACGCACCGTTAACGAGTTATTAACGAAAAACAGTGACCAATGAGAGGCGAGCTCGGCTGGCGCGAGGCGACCGAGCCAACGAGCGGAACTGGGCTTCGTGCGCTGGTTGGCCGGGTCGCCTCGCGTCAGCCGTACTCGATTCTTATTGGTCACTGTTTTTCGTTAATAACTCGTTAACGGTGCCTCGGAGAACATTTTTGTAAAGGAAGAAGTTGCCTCAAATGATCCGAGGAACCCGCCGGACACTTTGTAGAACGTTGTTCCAATTATGCCAACAGATGTAAACTCAACACATTTTCTTTCGATTTAGTTCTGTCAAGTGTATCGATCTGAGCGAGAAATCCGGTTATTTGAACGAGAAGTTGCAAGTAGCGGCCGTAAGTAATAATAATCAGCGGACTCTTTATTACGCGTATGAAGCTACCCTGGTAATATGAACCAGTTGTCTCCCGTCGAGAGTTCATAGAAACGGAGTTCCACCGTGTTTCGCAGTCGGTGGAAACTGGTCCACCAGTTCTTCGTCTAAATTTTTGCGACAATTAGATCCGCGAACTTTTTAATATGGCAATTTCCGCTTACTTCTACTTCCTCGAAGGGCAACGTGACGGGGAAGTGAGTTTAGTTTACGAGAGACACGTAAACCTGCTGCCAAACCTTCAACTCTGAACAACACTTCACGTGTCGTAATGATTATATGCAGTTGCAAACTTCGTAACACCTAACAACCCTGTTAGATATAAGTAAATTTAAAAGTTCGGTGACGTTGATAAATGGTGGCGCCGGTTTCGGTCGCGAAGCGCGCCGATCTTCCGTTCGTTACGCATTCGTCGGTCGGCAATGAGGTACACGTTATGGTTATAAGTAAGCTGCGAATGTTTATGCAAATGCGTATTTATAGAGAAATATATTTTATATATTTTATATATATTATATTATATTATATTATATTATATTATATTATATTATATTATATTATATTATATTATATTATATTATATTATATTATATTATATTATATTATATTATATTATATTATATTATATTATATTATATTATATTATATTATATTATATTATATTATATTATATTATATTATATTTTATATATATTATTCTCCTATAGAGAATAGGTATACCAATGGGAGCTAGACAGAAATTGACGTCACGATCGGATGATTCTAAAAATACATTTCTTATTTTACATATCTCGCATGTCGCATGTGTTTTGCAAATGTTTACGTTTAAAAAGATATTCGATAATATATTGCACGTGTCGTTCGCCGTGCATACGTCATGCTCATTTGAATTATTTGTCATCTGAAATTAATTTAGTCTATTAGTTAGCACTTGCATCATAACCGGATAGTGTTGGCATCAATTATACAGTATAATGCAGAACCTATGTCATAACAAATCACGATTTCGAAACATTGAGTTGCAAATTGCAGATTGGATGTAGCGATTAGTATTTCGAATCGATACGCGGACTCGGGAATGTAGAATTTCGTTAACGAAGAGCTGGATCGTAGACGAGCCCATTTTCATCGTCGATTTCATTCGTCTTGGAAGGCTTTGACAGAATGTGAATAAAAAATTATGCCAGTTAGAAAAAAAAACAAGTTTGACCTTCATATGTCCTCTGCGACTCCTATAAAAAAAAATTATCATAGAATGTGTCCCTCGAAATCGAGCAACTTTTGCCTGACACTTGCGCACAGTTGCGAAATAAAAGAGAGAGAACGCTATGGGCGCCAAGGGTTAACCTTTTAGGTACGGCTGAATTCTGCGCGAGGCTATTTCTCTGGACGACAGAGTCTGATATGTACTGTACAGAGTGTCTGTATATTCTGTCTGTATATTGTTGAGATACAGTTATATTGTTAAGATAAGTCTGTATATTGTAAATCGATGTGAAGACAAAAGAAGTGAGAAACAATGCATATGAAGACGATTGTTTGATTCAAACGATGACCGAGTGAACTACTAGAGCAAGCCACTATAGTGACGCGTCGTTCAGAGGGATGACATCCGCGGTAGCCACTATAGTGGCGCGTCGTGCCTAAAAGGTTAACCCGAGAAAGATAACCTACGTCGCAGAGGCGCCTGCGAAATAAACATATTGCTATCTAATTTTTCATAGAGGTCTAGTGATTTAAGTTTAAAATTACTTAAAATATAAAAAAATATAATATAAATGCATTTTATTTTTACAATAATGCCAAACCTTTAAAATGACTAGATTAACTTAAATAAATATCCATTGTTAGTATAAAATTGACGCCTTAGAAAAGCATGCGCCTCTGAAGCGTATGGTTATCTTTTACGTACGTTGTCATATGGTTATCTTTCTAGGGTTAAAGAACTGAAACTGGTAAGATTAAATTGATCGCAATTCCTGAGGAGACTATTTTCCCCCGAAAACGTCGCTCAAAGTCCATTGTGCGTGAGAGAGAGAAAGAGAGAGAGAGAGAGAGAGGGAGAGAGAGAGAGAGGGCGATAACAGAGAAAACCGTAGGTTTTTTCGGATTAAATAACGAAATGAGAAAATCGTGGACAGGGGTGGGTGGGGGTGGCGGTGACGCAGCGACGATTAATAATTTCCCGCGAAGAGGCTCGAGAAGAAAGGGAAACCCGTGTACCGGGAAACATTAATTTCCCCGGGCGAATGAAAATATACAGGTGCGGAACGAGGTAGGGTGGCAGCGTGGCCGGCGGGGAAACGAAATAATAAAAATAAATAACGAACCGGCGCGGGGGAAGAAAAGGACGAGGAAGAAAGGGCACGCCGGGGGAGAAAGTCAGCTTTGGCGGGTGTCTAATATAGAAGATATATGAAGTCAGGGCCGTACGAACGCTGGAAACGTGCCGGCTGTGACGATGACTGCGCCACTATCCCGGTTACGTGGAGGGTCGCCGGGGGTGCGGCAGGCCGGTTTGTAGGGGTTGGCCAACTGCCGGGGCCTGTGGCCTATCGTTTATTAATTAACCGACTTAATTAATAATTCAATAACCGCCACCGCCATTCCACTTGCAGGCACACCCTTTCACGCTTGTCTTCCACCACCCTTTCGGCGAGCTCGCGCGGATATAGTATACGGAACAACGCATAAACCAGACCTGGCAAAGCTCCCCGAAATCCGTCGACTAAACCCGGACCCTCTCTCGAGCCCGTATCGGCCATTGAAAGTACCGGAACGACTACATCGTTTGCATTCTGCGGCGACAAAGTATCCACTAAGTTCCCGAGACGCTTCCGCCCCCGTTCCTTCCCCGATGCTTTTTCCATCTACATTTCTCCCGCAGCAACCTTCTCTTCATCCATTTTCTTTCCCTTCACATTTTTTTGGTTGTCTATCGTGTTTCTCCTATTTTTTGTTCGTTTGTTTGTTCGCTTCTTCTTGTTTCCCTTTGAGAAATTCATGTCAAAGAAGTTTTAGAGCATTAGCGGAAATGCATCTTTAATCCGTCCTGTTTGAAGTCTTCCAGTTACGAGAACCAGTCCACGGCCACCCCGCTTCCGCGATTCTTCTCATCGTCTATTTCTTATGTCGAGGATCTCTCGCTGTTTGATCTCCCGGTCTCTATATTTGCTGCCCCCCGCGAGCCTCTGACCTGCACGCTACGCTGTCACCCTCGTTTCTTAAATTGCTCTAAAGGATGACGCGGCGTTCGCGAAATTTGCACGCTGGTCTGCCGATCGGAGGGACGTTCAATTGTTTAATGATTTTTCGTTGGAAATTCTCGATGATTAGTATACCCTTAGATACAGCTACTCCCATTGATATAATTGGACACGGTACCTTTAATTTATATTTTGCTTTGTACACGGTGTGTGATTCAGGTATCGTAATAAAATTTTATTCGAATAACGCTCGACTCTGGTTTTCTGCAGCTTGATCATCTTATTTTTGCACGTAACGGCTACCATTTAGCAAAGAATCAATTCTTTGTACTACCCTTTGTTCGTTTACTAGACAAAATCACGTATTAATTTGAATTTTCAATTTCAATCATAACTCTAAGAAGTTATAATATAACTTATTATATTATTATATATTTGCACTTATTGTGCAAAACGATTCGTCATTCCTTACCGATTGAAAATACAAAATGTAATCCTTTTCTAACAACAGCATTTATCAATACAATACGTTTCAAATGAAACGTTGTCACATTTTTCATGTTCCACTGATATTCTGATATTTTGAGAAAAGTAAATATTTTATGTATAAGTTGTGAGAAAAAAATTGCAATCTGGTCAACAACGTTGGTCATAATTACATCCGTAATATGTGGCAAAGAAATCCTTAAAATTCAAGCACATTCGTATCTGTAATCAGCCATGTTTCTATTACAATGTAGCAGAAGCATGATTCGTTGCGTTTCATTTGTAACATCGTTTCAAAAAAGAAAGAAAAGGGAACACATTTCCACAGGTCATAATCAACCGATAACAAAACGGCCGCGCCATTACCGACGCACGCAGCGCGAAACGAAATTATGCAAACATTATAAAATTAATACGAAACGCAATGTTAATTGCACGTGTACATGCATACCAGCCCGCGAATTATTCCGAGTCAGTCGGTTTCCAAATTTAACGCCGATTACAATCAAACTGTGCGTTACACGCTACCCGTTCCTCCGTCGATGTCTACTCTTTCAAAGTGAACATTCCATTCTACCGTTAACCTAATTTTCGACGGCTCGCATGGGCACCCACCTGCAATCATACGCGAGCGAAGTTCGCCACCGTATCGTGTTCCATCGAGCCGGATTCGCGAGCGCTGCTGCGAATCTTTTACGCGACTTTTACGCGAACGCAAATCTCAAGTTGCGAGTAATCAACGATCTAGAATAATCTAGGTACACTTCCTGGACTATTATTTTTTAACGAGTACCTTATTTAGAAACACGTGTGTACACGCATCGCGCAAGGTGTAACAATCCTTTTACCGTGTCGTTTTTACAAAACGGCCGAGCGACAATCTTTCTTCTAGAATTTGTTTTTCGCGATAAGCGGCGTTGCGATTATAGTTTCTCAGAGTTAGATCATTAACTGAGTTATGGTTGAAATTGAAAATTCACATTAATACGCGATATGTTGTCTTACTAGACAAATTTTTTGCTTACTAGACCTTTTTAGACCAGAATCTTTTTACTAGAATTTTTTTCTTCACTTACTACTTACTAGACATAACCCTTTGTTCACTAGTAAGTAAAAAAAAAGTAAGTAAAAATTGATTCTTTGCGAAATCGTAGCCGTTTCGTGCAAAAATAAGATGACAAAACTATAACAAATCAGAGTCGAGCGTTATTCGAATAAAATTTTATTCGAAACATGTTTAAATCTTTGAAAAATTTATATTTTTTATTTCTCGAATAAAATTTGGCTCGAAGAATGCCTGACTATAACGAACCGTTTGCAGTGCACAATTTAGGCTATTTTTAAAAACTTTAAACTTTAAACTTTAACTTCATTTCGGTATTTTTTAAGATTTTGCATTTTCAGAAAAATAATTATTTGAAAAAAGCTTCGCTAATTCTTTCATGGAAAACGCCCAAGGATCCTCTTTTCTACACAGTTATCCAGACATGATCCTTCGACTTCTTGATAACTCTTTATCCAGCCAGCTATTTTATCATCGCGACACGTTGCTTCTGGCACACCCGTTGGATAGAGCCGAGATCGCCGGCACAGACGCGTGTAAGCCACAGGAAAATAGCAGAAAATATCACAGGACGCGATAAGCTGGAAGCACCCGTACGTCAAAAAAAAAACGAGAAGAAAGAAACACGAAACACCATAACTATACGTCACGCGGGAATATAATATACCGTGTGGCCTCGATTCGGACCGCGATTCCCGTTGTTACACAGCTTTTAAAAGCACCCGACGCGGCACGCTGCTTTACGCCGTTCTTTCAAAATCGCGTGGACACTCTTTCTCGCGCGCGCAGCCATACGAAACAATGTTTATACGATTTGCAGACGACATGGACCGTGTTACAGGGAATTGAAAAATAGAGGAGAATGGACCGGAGTGATCGTTTGCCGTTTTTCTGCGTTCAAGACCTCCGAGTTTCCGAAATAGAATTTAAAAATGCAAAACTTCAATTGATGTACTTAAGATTTAGTTTTGTCGAAATAGAAATCTTTAAATTACTGCATCGACGGATATTGAATATTGAATGTTTATTGGTAGAAGTTTGAGTAAGATTATTCTGACGATGACGATGGAACAGCTTTTCTAATAGTTGAGCCGTTTATTT
This sequence comes from Megalopta genalis, assembly GCF_051020955.1. NCBI lineage: Eukaryota > Metazoa > Arthropoda > Insecta > Hymenoptera > Halictidae > Megalopta > Megalopta genalis. The sequence goes on from NC_135025.1 coordinate 7,863,055, forward strand.
TGAAAGTGGCATAAGTCACTTTACCGTAATGAAAAGTGGTGATTTTGTAATGTTTATACGAAATTATTTATACCGAGGAAAATGTCAGTATCCTGAGATAACAAATACAAGTAAATCTTCTCGAAAGTTAGCATCCATATTTTTAAACGTGTTAAAACGCAAGCCCTTAAATATATCGACTTGAAAACAAAGTGACTTATGCCACTTTCAAAATAAACGGCTCAGTTGATACCTGGATTTAAGAATACTTTAATTATGTTGTAGTGCTTCGTCAGGGAAGAGGCAGGTTGAAGACGAGTATTAGAGAGCTAAGAAATTTTTTTGAATGACTCCGAAAAACTCTTGTAACAACTGTCAACGGAAATGCATAAAATCCGCATAAATGCATAACGTCTAGTATTAATAAATTCAATGTAATGCTTTATGTGAAAATACATGTTTACGAAATAATTTAGAGAAACAAAATCAAGATTATACTTTCATTGCTGGTTAATTTCAAACTGAACTTCATTCTACCTGGTCAAGCGTTTGTTCTCGCAAATCTCAAGCCAGATAATGAAACAATTATATGAAAAATGTTTCAATAAAAAAATGAAACGAAAAATGTTCAAAAGCTTGTACACTTTGCTAGGGAGCACTATAAAAAGCCAATTTCATTTTGGCGACCAATCGTTTGGAGCGATGTATCTAAATTTAAATTAAATTCAAATAGGAGAAGAAAGTTTGACTGAAGCGAAAAAGCACCCAGAAATAAGCATTCGGGAGAACCAACTTTCCAAAGAGTTGAAATATGCCTGTCACTTCGATTTTGTAGCTTATTTCTAGCTAAAATAATATTCTTTAATATTGCAATAACAGATATAAGCATATTCCTACTCGCGAGGAACTATAACGAGGCAAATCATGTCAATTTCAGTGAAAAGCGTAATTTTAGGACAAGAAGTATTTCAGTTTATTTTCAACGCTTTAGCAGCGATTTTATAGAGGTTATTGACAACCAGTGTGTATGCAGCAAATGAATTCATACATACAAGAAGCCTGTAAGCAAAAATTCATTTCTTTCCAAGAAGGTTGAAAATTTTAGTTCGTATTTTTCGAGCCGTAAACCGCTGTGCGACGCCTCAAATGGCCAAAGCCCGGTCTCGCGAAGTACCGGCTCAGGCGAGAGAAAGAGAGAGAGAGAAAAGGAGAGGCAGAGAGAAAGGGATACTGGAGATATTGAAATAAGAAGAGTCGTGTTTGTCGCAAGACAAAGAATCCGCTCGGGAGGGTCTAGTCCCTCGGCGAGGAACTCGTAAATTTCCTCAAGTGGCCGCAATGCGATCGCGCGTTCGATTCAGCCGGGAAGAATTCAAAATTCCTCGACTCTGAAGTAGATTCGCCGGGTGATTGGGCGACTTCATTAATTCCCGGCTCAATTAACACGAGTTACGGCCGCGAGAGCGTGGCCTACAGGGAATGAAACAGGGTCGGGCGGAAACGAGCAGGGGCGGAACGCGGGGGTGGAAGAAGCTCGGAGAGACGGAATGAATATTCGTTTATTTATCGTACGGTTCATATTGTGTAATTCGATTCTCTTGGTCCCGCGGGTGATTTTTTCATCCCCCCTCTTCTACCCCATTCCCCGCGCTGCCTCACGGTTTTGTATTTCTTTCAGGGAACGTCGACGCGACAACAATATTTGCGCCCGATCTTTCCCGTCGCGTCGTCGTCCCTTCCGACTACGCGCTTCGTTTTTCCGCGCCGGACGGCCTGTACACGCGGCGCGTTTTCATTTTTCGAGGGTGATGAAAAGGGTTCAGATAATACCGGACGGCCGCACGTGCGCGGCTGATAGATCGGCTCGGAATTTTTTGAGATTGAGATCGCCTCGACGCGTGCTCGTTCGTCAAGATCGCTCCCTTACCGGATATTATGAAACGGAAATGCGTTCTCGTTTAATATACTGCCTTCGTACGTGCAACATGATCGGAGTTATTTTTAATATTCAGACGAAATGAGAAAATTATTTCGTGGTAGTCCGGTGGGCTAACGTCTTTGCTATATTGAAATTTTCAAATTTTGTAAATCTTCTTCCTATATATGTTGTATTTAACATACACAAGTACACAACTGTATACTTTTTTTATTTAATTTATTTAACACCAGATTCACGGAACTCGTCAAAATGACGGGTCACTAATTTTTTAATTTACGATTATTCGTATCGTAAAGATACATTTACGAGTTATTTATTCAATTTATTCATTCAATTTTACGGCAAATGTTACAATAACAGCTAGTAAAAATCTGAATAAATGTGTTATTGTTACTTTACTAAAGTAATATAAAACAGCTGTTTTTTTGTGCTCCGTAAATCTAGTGTTAATGTCGCATCTGCTTAATAGCAATTAGCGATTACTTGTGGGATAACATTTGTAGGGTTACACCCAGTGTGATATAAAATAGTTTTGCATTACATTTTTACATTATTTTCTTAATCTAGGCTTCTTAAGTTAGTATATAATTTCGCTAAACAATTTAGTTTCTTCTGAGTATGACATAACTTTTACTGTTTGTTTGTAGTTGTCCAAACATTCTTCGATAGTATTAGGCATTTTTACTTTTTTACTCTTTTTCTGATATTGTTGTACACTGGACATTCTATTAGGATATGCTTACCTGTAAAAGCTCAGTGTTACATGAACTCTGTTATGAATGTATAAAATTCCCGGTCTGGTTAATATTATCTAAAAAAAAGTAATAGAACAATTTCTTACCGAGTTTTAAAAATTCATACGGATTCTATGGAGTTAGAGCATTTTTTTGTTCACATTCGTTTCAATGTGATCTTGTAAGAGGCAAGTCTCCCCTTTAGAATGACCTCGCGAAAGTTGGCATGCCATTTTCAGCCACGGTTTTATTGTACGTCCGTATACAAAGAGTTCCTAAAATTTCGTAACAGGAAAAGTAACTTTCTCCCTCTCTCAACTTTCAAGTTTCTCCCTTTGTATTATAATGAAAAAGTGGCTCGGTGAAACTGGAGTTCAAGGGCGTGAAAGTAGAGGCGCCATCCTTCACAATGTGCACGGGCAAAATGTCGTACGACATTTTTGCACACAGTTACAGTAGCTCATGGATGGACAATTTTCGCTGGCATGATTCATTCCTTTTAATTTTCTTGAATATTGTTTCGGATAATCAGATTAGATCCATTACCTGCTATAATAATTGTTTAATTTCATAACTCTGAAAATATGATCTCTCACTTGCTATAAAACAAGGTCAAAAGTTCTAAAAATGATTTTCTATCCCAATTAAATTGGACCAAACAATTCTTATGGCAATTTGCCCTTTCACTGTATTGAATCAGTCCATGAGTTAATAATAATTAATTAATAATAATTGCCTAACAATTATGTCTCATACTACATACGAAAGCTTTGGTTTTCTCCTGTTATACGATTGTTCACTTATTCGTTTCATGCGAGCAATAAAGTGATTAATTTTTTAAAACTATGGGGCGTCAAGTTAACAAGAATTTGAAGATTTTATCTTGGCACTAAAAAATGATTTGATTTGAGCGAGGAATGAGGGATTCCAGAGGTCATTTGAAGTAACTTTTTCCTTAGCGAAAATGCAATCCGCGGCTTCGTTTACGAGTTATTAGCGTAAAACGGTGACCAATGAGAGGCGAGATCGGCTGGCGCGTAGGCAGCTCAGCGAACGAAGCCCAGTTCCACTCACTGGCTCGGCCGTCGCGCGCCAGCTAATCAAGCCTCCTATTGGTCACTGTTTTTTGTTAATAACTCGTGAACGATGCCTCGGAGAAAATTTTTGCAAAGGAAAAAGTTACTTCAAATGGCCTCAGGAACCCTCATTTCCAACTTGCACAATAATTTTGGGACACCCTGTATCGACGATTGCACAATTTTTCTGTTTATAACATAGTCTTATACGCCTCGTGCAGACATAAAGAGACTGATTTACACGAAATCATATTTTTAAATATATTATTACGATGTCGGGCAATTTTTAGTATATATAAAATTTGTTGTGAATAAAAAGAAAAACAAAACACTGTCGTTACATCGCGCAGGCCAGTATCACAGTTTCGCGTGAAGAGGAGTATAGCAGAGGGGGGGTTTATCGTCGACTGATCAGTATGCGGAAGGTAAAACGGAAGATGTAGCCTAGATCTCTCCTGTCAGGGGCGGGCTTTTTCCGGTCTCGGGCCGGGAGCGGGTTTAAAATTTCCCGGGGGACGAAGGATAGACCGATGATGGGAGGGAGTCAGGGAACAGCGGAGGAGCGGGGACGATGAAAAACGAGGAACACGGGGCGATACGTGCAGGATCCACGGGCCCCGGCATGGGGAATCCTCAGCGGCAAACGGTGCAGGTGAAACAATTACGCATCGGGGGGTTAAAAAATTTATGCGCCGCTCGAATTACCGACTCCCTCGACGTATTCCTTTTCATTAGACCCGCTCTCTTTCTCTCTCTCTCTCTCTCTCTCTCTCTCTCTTTCTCTCTCTGCTACATCTACACCACCGACAAAATTGACCCCTGCAGTTGACACGCACTTTGACACCCGAGATCCTACGGAACGCGAAATAAGGAGAAATAGAAAGACCGAGTGGACGAAACTGCAGACCTCCGCTTCTTTCGTGCTTGTTGGTGGTGGTGTCCACGGTTGTGGTCTTCTCGTGCTGGTATTGAAACGATTCTGTATGTCCTTTTACGGTAAAGCTGGACGAAGTCGCTCGACTTGAGCTACATTTTAAGGTACATTTTGATCATGTATACAGTAATGTCTCTCGAATTGACGCTCTCAGATTGTCCACAAAAATGGACAATTTGGGAAGAGGCGATGCGATTATTCGAGCCTCGCGGTTCGTTTTCATAGTTACAAATTGTCAAGAAATATTAAATCGAGCTGCAAGGCTCGAACAATCGTATCTCCTCTTCCCAAACTGTCCATTTTTGTACGCGATCTGAGCACCAGTTAGGGAGACATTACTTTACTTTGGAGATTTACGAAATATGGCAATGACAGAAAAACGAAATCATAGTAAATAATAAGCCATTTAATTGACTGCTAGTGAATGAATTACGCATAATGCGGGATATTTTTTTAAAACTAAAATATTATTAAATTATTCTACCAATTAAATATTCTACCAATTTCCTCAAAAGCTCTGATCTTAATAAAGATAAAAACGTAACAATATTTACGTCTCTAAGCATTGTAATTACTACGTAAAACTATTTGTTCACGCAAGCAACATCTTTTGTTATTTAAGAATATACGAATACATAGTCGACCAAATAATGGTGAAATATTGTCCGAAACATTTTTCAATTGCGCTAGAAAATGACGATGAAACTTAACCGGATGCCTGAAAAGTCAGAGCTTCTCTGTAGCATTTGATTTCGGGGATAATGACGGATCGGATTTCGCAGTGACTTAGAAATGCGCCGGCAAAGGACGCAAACAATAATTTCGAAGTTGCATGGATAGAACGATCCCGGTGCTGCGACTTCGATAATCGAAGACAGGCAGGGTTCAAAGACGTAGTTTTCGCGCTTTGTCCCGCGACTCCACGGTGTTCGCGAGGACTTTCGCGGTGGAAAACTGGTACGGCGTGATCCGGAACAATTGCGGCAGCTTTAAAGCAAAGGGGCTTTGTCCCTTGTGGAAGGGACGAAAATGGAGGCCGCAAATTAATGGGCGCACGAGTGGAGTCTTCTGTAGTTCTTTCGGCGTCTTCTGCGGGAGTTGCCAGGAAGCCGGCAAAAAGTGAAAAAAGTGTTAAGCGCGTGGAAGCAGCTATAGCTGATGGAAGTAATGGTCCTTGTAAAAAGAGGAAGCTGGTCTAAGGATCCTCTAACGTCCGGAGGTCTATACGTTACCATATCTTGCGAACAGTAACATACTTTTCCGCTAATGTATTATACTACGCGATGTCGCGATGCTTTTGCCCGTCACGGCTTGGCGGAAGCCCGCGTCGATCGCAAATCTTAGCTCTTTCGCTCATTTATAGAAAAACATTTATACCAGGAACTGCACTAAATCCGTGCCGTACGAAAATAGAAAATCTTCCTGCCACGCGACGTTACATTCTGCCTGATCTTTTATAGATACCTTCGAGTTTCTCATTAAAGCCGATGCTAAATCTTGGATTAAACGAAATGTTTTATGAAACATGATTTATAATTATAGATTATAATTATATTTTATATACATTTTATACGAGTACGAACCATTTTATTTCATAATACTATGTCATCTTTCACAGCATATTTATTTGTAATGCTTGCTTTTGGAACACAAAATAAAAAGACTACGATTAAATTTATTATTATTATTGTTATTACTATTTAATATCGCGTTGCATTCCATGTAATTTCATTCGTACGCTTAACATTCCTTAGAATATTATTCTTAAGAAAAATATTGAAATAGTATCTTTATCGTTATTAGAACATTTTAATGTAAAATAAAAATTGTTTCTCTCGATTTTGAGTAACAGGAACTAATAAGAATGTTTTACAGCCATTTCGAGAAACAAGAACTGAATAAAAATCGTTCTATCAATTTGAAAAAGAAAGGGGAACTGAATTAAAATTGTTTATACAAATTTTGGAATGGAGTAACTTTTGTACTGAAACATTTTTCTCGATATTTAGATTGAATGTTTTCAAATGAACGCATGGTATGAGAGAAATTATTGGACAATAATTTCCATGGTGAAATTAGAAATGTTCAACCAAAGTTTGAGGATAATAAGAAGGCAAGCTTCCGCTTAATTTGGATTAAAAGCGGGGAAATTCTGTCGTGAATGTGAAATAGAGAGACGTGTCTTTGATAACTACGGATAAGTACTATAGACAAGTTTCAGGTCTAATCCACAATAGTGTACACAAGCCACCCTCGAAATAATCTGCCACACCGTTCCCCCTAAACTTCTAACTTTCTTAATACTTGCAGGAGGACCGGTAAACGTGGTTATTACGGGTATTTTAGTGGCGTTCATTATAGTTCAGACTGCAATGAGGGAAATAGTTTCTGCCGGAGTTATGGACACCGTGGCCCGATCCCTGTCGCGAAGGACGCCTACCCCTTAAGAGGGTAGTTTTACGAGAATTTTTAGTATGCGATTCGACAGGTCGGGATGATATTATATGGCATGTTATGGGATAGATAAATAAGAGGGCACTCAGGCAGATGTCTCGTAAAGTGTTCATATTTAGATTAAAAGCTGCGCAGTTCCCTTCTTTTTTACAAGCTACTCGCGTCCTTGCCAGCGTGGAGCTCGTTCGCGAGCACGCGCGGCAGCACTGAATTTCAACCATGCATTCTAATGAAATCAGAACGGAAATTCGGGAACGTTTATGGATAGTTAAACATCGGAGTGATAAAAAATAGATAAAATGTTGTAACAAATTTTAATTGCTTCGGTTCTCGTTTAATGAGATCGTTCGCCGTGAAAACGCGGGACCGTTTTACTCCGGCTTTTATTCTGCTAGAAAGAAATTACTATACTATTACTTGTGTCAAGTAATTACCGAGAATTGAATCTTACGAACCAATTAATTTGTTAAACGCAGTTTCATCGTTCTTTATATTTAAATAAAAATTGAATACTTATTGAAATCCTTAACATCAGAGGAATAAAAATCACACAAAAATTGAAAAGTTTCTGTACATAACCATGAATCATTCGAGAAAAACGTAAAAATACTAATTTCTCCCGCTATTTGATAGTTGAGTTACGGGAAACGAAATTCTATTGCCCGCAAATCCTTCGAAACGACTTTTATCATTCTTCGCGAGAATCATTTCCTCCATCAATTTATTTTAAGAGGAAATAGTTGTAAAATCAACCCTTCCCTCGCTCCGTAGCGTTCAGCTACCCTTCGTATCCGCCCCACGAAAATGAGATTAACAATAAGAAACTCCAGAATTCATTTCCGGACAATTAACCACAGTCTTCCCGGAGAACGATCCGTAGATGTTTAATTTCCACGGTTGAGGTGGGTTCTCTCCCTCTTTGGATAGAAAAATTCAATTGCTCTTTACGATTTTCTGCTAGGCGAGGCTTCAACATAGTTCCGAAAAATACGGATCCATTAAATTATTTACGATCTACCTAATATTACGGAAATACTATAATAATATTAATAATATTAATACTGTAATTAATAATTATTACTATAATAATTAACAAAATAGTATTATTATTAACTTAACTATTAAACTATAATAATAATTAATACTATAATATAATATTATAATAACATTATAAAAGTGTGCACGGGAAGAATATCTTTTCATCCCTTTACACAATTTTGACTTACAACGTGTTGATGTAATTAATGACCAACGTAATTAACGAGCTACCGTACAATTTGAACAATTTTTCCTTTCCCAACTGCACAGAAATTGAAAGTCTACTCTAGCCAACACCATAAACGTTCCTCCAATTCTCCAACACATTTATGAACTCTTCAATGAGGAAATTTTTCCCTTTTAAGCATTTCATTAACAGCTTACGTACAATGTAAAAAATTCTACTCTTCCAACTACACAAAAATATCCAAAATTTCCACACCCCGTAGCTCACCCCACAAACATTCCTCCAACACCCCCAGCTCACCTACGAACCCCGAAATGAAGACATTTCCTCGACCAAATATCCTCCAATTTCGCTTCCAACGCTCTAAAACCCTTCATATCCAAAATGAACTACCCCGCGAATATTCCAAAACTTCTTCTACCACCACGAGCCCTCCAGAAATTCAAGGAATCCCTATGCCGCACCCCATAAAAGTTCCTCCACCTGTACGACGTGTTTATGCCGTTCGAAACGAGGTCGACAAATCGGCGAAACAAAATTCGTCGGGAAGTACAAGCCGAAAATATCGCGGCGCGTGTTGCTCTGAAAAATTAATCGTTCCCGGCGTACCCGGGGGAGACCGGGTACCCAGCCGCCCCGCCGCCCCGTGGCCAGAGAAGCAGAGTTGCCCCGTAAATTCTAGCGAACGCGACGCATCGTCCTGCCGGCATGAAAATTAATGACAGGGGCGTGACAGGAGGTGGTGCCTCCGGCCCGTGCCTCGCCAAGACTAACCAGCAGAAGGTGGCTAGGGTGTGAGGACGGGCGAAAGGGGGTTGAGAGGGGGGCGCGGGGACGGTCACGGGGAACGTGGAGACGGTGGCAGTGCGGTAATAATGCAAACAGACACGCGATAATCCGCGGGACCTCGTTAGCAGCGGCGAGAAGCACGTAAGTCATACGTGTGTTTCTGCCAGTCCATCCTTGACGAGGGTTGCTTACGTGTTCCCCGATCCTCCTGCGAGAGACGATCGAACCGGTACCTGGAAAAGGTTCTTCCTATCCAGCCCCGCTGCCCACACCCTTCCGGCGGTTTTAAGTGTTTTTTAACGGGTCAGGAAACCCGGGCCAGAGCCGTGGTGCACGCCCTGCGCATCTAGAGAGAATTTCTTCGCCGCCTGCTGTTGCTCCCAGAGATGGAACGGCCGCCTCGATAATCGCTCATTCTCGTGCTCCGAGACTCGACATTCGTGACAGACACCCGGATGATACCTACCTGGCTACGCGCGGAAGGTATAGCGCCGGGAATTAGGGGGATCCGTGGGGGATCGAGCATCAAAAGAGATATACTCGACGAATTCTATTTGTTGAATAGGTACGCATTTGGGAGGAAACTTTAACGCATTGAACTCGGTGAATTTTCTCAGATTATCTGCCAGCAACTCGGGGATATGTATTCGGTGGTATAAGTAGAACAGTGGAACAGGTAGAGGAATAGAGGAGTAGAGGAGTAGGCGAATATGAGAATAGGGGAATAAGGGAATAGGGGAATAGGGGAATAGGGGAGGATTAGGGGAATAGAGGAATAGAGAAGTAGAGAAATAGAGAAATAGGGGAATATAGAAATAGAGAAATAGAGAAATAGGGGAATAGGGGAATAGAGGGATGGGGGAGTAGAGAAATAGAGAAATAGAGAAATAGAGAAATAGAGTAATAGAGAAATAGAGAAATAGAGAAATAGAGTAATAGAGTAATAGAGCAATAGAGTAATAGAGCAATAGAGTAATAGAGTAATAGAGTAATAGAGTAATAGAGTAATAGAGTAATAGAGTAATAGAGTAATAGTGTAATAGAGTAATAGAGTAATAGAGTAATAGAGTAATAGAGTAATAGAGTAATAGAGTAATAGAGTAATAGAGTAATAGAGTAATAGAGTAATAGAGTAATAGAGAAATAGAGAGAATAGAGAAAGCAAGTAGAATACTAAAATAATTACAAGAATAGGAAAAGTAGAACACACGAACACTAAAACAAGTAAAAGAGTAGAAGAATAGAGCAATAGAACAGGTAGAACAATAGAAAAACTAGAACACTAGAGCAGGTAGAACAATAGAAAAACTAGAACACTAGAGCAAGTAGAAGAATAGAACGAAAATAACAGAGTACATTCAACAATCCGTACATTCAATGTTGCTACTAGCAAACATATTAAAGGAGGCATCTTTCGAACCATTTTCGAACCATCATGAAGATTCGTCATAAAAGTCCTTACACTTGTATTTTGGTATAAATGATGGATTAGTCGTTAAAACTAAGTGGTATGAAATATTCTAGAGAAACTTTTCTGCTGTTTAATTCCCTAATGTAACAACTTCCTTTGCTGCAATTCAAGAGCTGACTAATAAAAGTCTCAGTGAGCGGTTCTGTACCTTCGATCGCTGTAACGAATAATAAATGATGATGAATAAGGATCCTTAACAATGGGTACGAAAGAGTGTTGTACCAGCGCGCGCGCGCGCGCTACATTATTAAATATTCAATGCCAGGATATAGCTAAGAGAATGCGGACTAATTACTTCTTCGCTGTTATTGCCACTTTTATATGTAGTAATTTCGGTAGAATTTGCAGACAGACATCATCGCGAGGTAGTTTTAAAATTTTGCGAAACGCCTTAGAGGCATCCGTAACGAAATAAAAGAACAAGGGAGGGTGGAGAGAAGATGAGAATTACAGTTTATAATTAAACCTGTGTAATATACGTTTCTTACCATAATATATTAATATATGTTTCTTACCATAATATATTAATATACGTTCCTTTACTATACATACACGTTTCTCAGGTGCTGAAATGTGTCAAGCTGTTAATGAACCCTAACTCCGGCGATCTCGAGCCCTAAATCATTATATAAAGACGTCTCAGAGCGAATGCTGAGCAACCCAGACATTCTCAAAAAGATTAAAATTACACACAACGATAAAGCGTATCCTCTAGATTGTATCAATACGTTTTGTTGCTGCCATCGTTAAAATTTAAGAGGTGCAATCGTTTAAAAAAAACTTCAAAGAAAAGTTCTACTGCGTTTATTAAACCGTGTACAAAATTTTTGGAAAATCTATCCACCACTATCTTCAAAAGATATTTAAATTAACTCAGTAACCATGGATTTTTAAAAATGAGTTACGCAGTGCAAACATAACCTTATCATGGGATCTTTCGGTCGATGAATCAATACAGCCGATTTCTTCATAAATAAACAATAGATAGTAGTCGAAAAGCAAAAGATGGGCCTCTATGAACAAACTAATCGATGCGACGTAATTATTTTTTTAAAAAGAAAACATTGACATTTTTAATTTATTTCTCTTCTGGTTAAGTTCATTTATACATCATCTTATAACAAAAATCGTGCCTTGCATTATTAATGGCATCGTTATTTTTTACAGCTAATTTGCAAAATCCTTATTTATCTCAATTTTATAGTCAATGGACTTACGTTGATTGACTTCCGAGCCACCCGAATTACGCGAGCAATACGCTTTAATTAAATTTTGTATAACTTTGTAATTCAGCCTAACCCTCTTTATTAGGGGAAGCTGGGAGATAGTACAGTATATGGAAAAAGTATTATTCGATAAGAAGGAGAGCGAAGCAGAATGAAAAAGTACGAACGATACGCGGAAAGAACGACGGGATAGCAGAGCGCGCAGCGATCGCTGTAGCATGAATGGTGATTAGGAATGCCGGCGGTATCTACTGCCAATCACCCGGAAGTCACCGCCCGCATAGTAATTTCCTGCGGGTCCTGCGGGGCCGCACTTGATCCCTAGATGTATCCTTCGGTCACCTCATACCGCTTCGATAATCAACCTCCCGGCTCCTGAGACGTTTCATCAAATCCGCGAAGTTGGCCTGCATCGTGGATAGCATCTCACCTCTGAAACAATCGCTTACCTGTTGACTAATTGCACTTCCTAACATTTTCATATCAGTTCTCTCGTCGCTTCGCCATTTATCCTTCCAACTTTCTGAATTCTTCATACAGTTTTCACAGGCTTTGAACTTCTAGATTATCTTCGGGGATAATGAAAAGTCTACTCGCAAATTATTCGCCAGCCGTATCGAACCAAACTTTGTGATCGATGCGACTATTACTGTACATTTTTCATACTTCTCAGATAAATGTTTATCTCATGTAAATACGTTTCTTTACATTTTCTTCACAGAGTCAAATAAATGAAAAGTGTTTTTGGATATCTGTTCAATCCGAATTCTTTTGGATTTATTCAATTTGAATTCTTTTAAATATCTGTGATTTATATCGGGTGCACGTAGACTTCTGTGACCGACTGCATTTTAATTCAGCTAGGGGGGCTTCTAGATCATTCTATGACAAGTTTTTTAACGTGTAACAAATTAACGCTCCAAAGTCATTCGAGGTCACAATAATTCAAACTCAAAGTAAGAGTAAAAGGTAGCTATCAAGATAAATCTAATTCCAAGGTGAAGAGACACAAGTTTTAGCGAAATGTTATTAAAGAAAAAAGATGATTCTTGAACTTTATTATTTTATTATTACTTAGTACTTATTATTACTACTTAGTAGTTATTATTAGTAGTACTTATTATTATTATTTAGTATTACTATTATTATTAGTACTTTTATTATTTCGCGAAACATCATCAGTTTTCCTTGCTCCGTATCGCTCAACAAAAATCGTAAAACAAAGAATGAGCTAAGATTTTCTCAAGTAGAAGCTTCGAGCTCTACGATGGTTCCAGTTTCATCGTTGCAGAATACGTTTCTAGAAAACTACAACGGTGTCAATAGGAGCAGTTCTTAAAAATTCAGGAAACTGTCGAAACACTGTTTGCAACCGCTACGTTTCCGGGCGGTGAACGCGAAAACACAAAAGAATCCTCGATTGGGGGGCTCGCAGGAGAACGGTACAGTGCAACTTTGTCGGGACCGGAGTTCGACTTGAAGGTCGAGTCGGCGTAAACAAAAACTGTTTACCTCCCCTCGGCGGATCAGAGTTTTGTCCGTCTGACCTGGTTCCAGAAGTGTAACGGTGGCCAACGAAGTTGGTCCAGCTTTTTCAGACGCACACCCTGTAATTACCTCCACCCTATCGCCGGTATCTTCTCGCTAACACAATTACGCTTTCTCCATGTCCCGTCCCCTCCCTATCTACCCTTAGTGGCCGGAAGCTCTTGGTGCAAACACGGCGTGGAGTTGAAAGGTAACCGGCGTTGTAAAACTTGACAGCGGCTCCCCGCAGCCCCCCCGGAGCAGCCACGTAGCGAGCTAGCTGTCACCCTCTTCCTTCGCGAGGCCGCGGAGACTCGTTCAATCATTCATAAAATACGCGTTTTAGAGAGACCTTTCCTTCAGGGTTTAAATATTCAGCGGCCTCGTTCACTTCTTCTGGACCCTCCCCGGCCCTCACCCCGGCCCCTGTCCAATCAACTCCGTAGTCAGCCGGTTTTACGCCCGCATCCCCTGCGCCAAGCTTTCCCCGGCCAAGTCGCGAATGATACGCCAGCGAATCCACCAGAACTTCCGATGTTTACGAGCCGGGCGCTGTACGGTCGTCAAAAGAAACCAATTCACCAAACCTCTGCACGCAAGAAGCGAGCCGAGAGAGCGTTGACATAATCGCGATCAGCCACCGGCAGTCACCGAAGATGCGGTTCTTGAAGGAAGTCACGGAACACGGCGATTTCTCTTGTCTTACTACTTTGTTAGTGCTGTGTGGCCAGCATCCACGCTGTTGCCCGAAAACTGGGATCCTACTGTCAGCGATCGGCAGCCGATCACCGAGACTTTTTACTGGCCGAGGTGCCACTAAAAATGTTATATCACGCCACAATGTTATTTTCACTTTGCCATATTTCTTTATGTTTAAACCACTGTTTAGTGGTTAAGTATAAGTATAACTATAATATAGTATATAATAAGTATAAGTATAAGTATAAGTATAAGTATAAGTATAAGTATAAGTATAAGTATAAGTATAAGTATAAGTATAAGTATAAGTATAAGTATAAGTATAAGTATAAGTATAAGTATAAGTATAAGTATAAGTATAAGTATAAGTATAAGTATAAGTATAAGTATAAGTATAAGTATAAGTATAAGTATAAGTATAAGTATAAGTATAAGTATAAGTATAAGTATAAGTATAAGTATAAGTATAAGTATAAGTATAAGTATAAGTATAAGTATAAGTATAAGTATAAGTATAAGTATAAGTATAAGTATAAGTATAAGTATAAGTATAAGTATAAGTATAAGTATAAGTATAAGTATAAGTATAAGTATAAGTATAAGTATAAGTATAAGTATAAGTATAAGTATAAGTATAAGTATAAGTATAAGTATAAGTATAAGTATAAGTATAAGTATAAGTATAAGTATAAGTATAAGTATAAGTATAAGTATAAGTATAAGTATAAGTATAAGTATAAGTATAAGTATAAGTATAAGTATAAGTATAAGTATAAGTATAAGTATAAGTATAAGTATAAGTATAAGTATAAGTATAAGTATAAGTATAAGTATAAGTATAAGTATAAGTATAAGTATAAGTATAAGTATAAGTATAAGTATAAGTATAAGTATAAGTATAAGTATAAGTATAAGTATAAGTATAAGTATAAGTATAAGTATAAGTATAAGTATAAGTATAAGTATAAGTATAAGTATAAGTATAAGTATAAGTATAAGTATAAGTATAAGTATAAGTATAAGTATAAGTATAAGTATAAGTATAAGTATAAGTATAAGTATAAGTATAAGTATAAGTATAAGTATAAGTATAAGTATAAGTATAAGTATAAGTATAAGTATAAGTATAAGTATAAGTATAAGTATAAGTATAAGTATAAGTATAAGTATAAGTATAACTATTGTGCGAGTCGCATGACTCAATTTCACGCGCGTAAAATTCTCTGAATCGTATAAAATGGAAATACTTTAAGGTTAGAAATACTATGTTTGATTAAGCGCTGAATGCGAACGACAACAATTCGTACAATATCAAAGTCGCTTAATTGAAGAAACCAAATCTAGATAGTTTTTAATTATAGTATTGCGGCGGATATCTTCAGCGCTAGCCAGCAGTGAATTCTCTCCAGTTGTCCTTCAGCTTGGAAACAAAAATGGACAATTTGGGAAGAGGAGGTTCGATTATTCGAGCGTCTCGTTTTTATAGTTATTGAGAATTAGCAAGAGAATAAATAAAAGAAATGGTTTCTCTTTAATAATTTGGATAAGTTGAGAATAATGTAACGATATTATTAAATTCTTCTGTCTTCACAATTTTATACTGCAGCCTGTCATTTTTCTGTAAATACATACTGCATTAACTGTGTCAAATAATGCTCTAGAAATGATGATTTTTCCTAGAAATACGAATTGAAGCTATACATTGATGTAATTGTATTTACAGAATGAAAATTCAAAGTGATTTTACGATATCTTAGAAAAACACCAAAAATTGTTGAAAGAATCACAGTAAATGGGCACCTAGTTTTCAACATAAGGCTTAAAGCAGCAATTGCTGTGGTGGTCTCTGCAGTTTTGATTTTATTAACCAAATTCCTTTGACTTTGTTCAATTTCTTGAGTATCGCAATTACCAATCCACATGTTAAACAATTGAACCATAATTGAGTAATCATTATACGTAGAACAACGATGTAAACTTCGTGGAAACATAAAGTTCGATAAAACTAACGAGTGACAAAAGCTAAAAAGAATAAATAGAGCACGAAAGTTATGCGAAATTGTGTATTGCAGCCAAAGAAATAGCAGGAGGTTCAAGAAAATCGTAGAATAATTTTCTGTCTTGGAAGGAAAAGTGTTCCTCTCTCTGGCAATTTTTACGAGTGCTCCAAAGGGTAGTCAGTGAATTAAATATAGATATTTTTTAGCTCGCCCGACGGCACACGTATGCTATTTCCATGTATGAAAGAGTTTTCTAAAATCCCAAGTCCCAAGAAGTACAGCATAAGAAGCAGTCGTGTACTACTAATACATTCGCGTAGACACGAGTAATTCGTCGGTTCTTAACAATTCTTATATCCGCAAATTAATGACCGCGACGAAGCATTCAGCAGAATAAAATTAACAAGAGCCGACAAGAAAGATAATTCCTGAGAAAATTTCATCAATTTTTCGGCGAGAAGTGTTTCAATTCCCAGTTATTTTTGCTCATGCTCACTCGATGATCACCGTGTTACAATCCCATTACAGTCACGCCAATCTCCTTGTCTCATTAAAAGTCTACCAATTCCATCACATTTATTATTATTAATGATTTTTGTTTATAAATGACAGTTCGCAACGGAATATCGAGCAGCATAAAGTGAACGAGAACTCGCAAAAGATAAATCCCGATGAAACGTTAAATAGAAAGTCTCGAAGAGAAAACAATTATTCCAGCAGCGTTCCGCAAGAAAAAGGATTTCGGTCCCTCGCAATTTTCGCGAGTGCTCTTTTGGTAGTCCGTGCATTAAATATAGATGTCCGATGGTGGCCGTGGCACCGGCATATTTCCATGCACGCCGAGTTCTGTAAAACATGGAGATACGCGCATTTCCATAGAAAGTGAATTAATATTCCCTCCCCCCACCCCTCCGTTTTTCGTTGTTAATGCATAATATTCAAATCAGCGCGAGGATTAGTCGGACCGTTCCCACAGATCCCGACAGAGTTAGTCGCCGGATCGCCGCTAGTTCGAGCGACTCAGACGGCCCGGATCGGTTAGTGAGCAATTAGGCTAAGTTACACAGCGCCGCGATTCGCATAATTGTTATCGCTTGTCCCGTTACTCCGTTAAGTACATATCCGCGAATTGTTCGCGAGTTTCCCCAATTATTTCGTACGACCCTGATCGATCGGCCATCTTGTCGAAAAGTTTCGCGGTATCGAATGGAAAGCAGCCGCGCTCAGGAGCGGTCGAACATTCCGAAACTAGCGGGGAACCGCGAATCCTCGAAAATATCGCTGCACTTGTAAAATCCATCATCGGGGAACATCAGGGCTTCAGGTTGGACAATCCCCCCTCCCCTCCCCTCCAGTTCGAACGACAGATAAAAACGGAGCCGTCGTTGTCCTAAAAAAGTTCGTCCTCTTGGGCCAACTGTTTGCGTAAAAGATGGCGCATTGACACAGCGATTTGTCTAACGGAACGAAATTCTTCTTGGTTCGCAATTCCAACTTGTTTTAACAATCTCCTGCTCGATCTGCGGACAAAGGAACTGTCGTAGTTGCAACGAAGTTTTTGCGTTCTTGTGCGAACCGTTCGTGCGAAAAAAATAACAAAATGGCACAGCAGTTTATTTAAAGAAACGAAATTTGAATGTTAGCGAAGATTAATTTTGACGGTACAATATTTTATATTGTATTTTATATTGTATTTTGTATTATATTTTATATTCGGTTATAATTAGACTGAGGATTTTAAGCTTTTACAACAAAAATGAGTGGATCAAATGCAAAACAGTGAAAATATTGAAGGATTCTAAAATTACTGCTGAGCTATTTCCAACTGATTTAAATGATTATACAGCTAATTGGTATAAGAAGAATATATACAAATATATATTATATAATAATATATATACGAATATATATTATATATTATATAATAATATATAAGAATATATAAGAATATATATTGGTATAAGAAGAACATCCTTGGTAAGAAGGAAATATACTTTGACATCCTTCATAAAATTATATATTCATAAAAATATTGTATTTAAACAAAATACAGTAATAATTACAGTAACTTACACAGTCTCTAAATTTCTCCGTAGCTCCTGTATCTAGTATAACAATTAGCGTACAAAATATCTACACATCTCGCATAAAAATCCACGATCTACGAACAACACACCCTCTCAAAATTCGTGTTTCATCCCAAACAAGCAACTTCGAGTCCCAATAAATTCACAAAAGTGGCCAGTCGACGTGTTTCCCCGTCGAAATAGGAATTTGCAAGTGCAAGCATCAATTTGCGATAGGCCAAGAGAGTATCGACATCGGATGGGGTAAAACAGCAAAGCACGGATTTGAATAAAATTTCAATCAATCCGGTCCGCGCCCTGTCTACAAAATATTATCGATGCTCCGCGATGGCGGCTCCGTGACACGATCGCAGAGCCCCGAGATCCCGAAAGTGTCGGGAAATCCGAACTCGCATAGCGAATTTCTTTCGCGGTCGGCGCGACGAGAAGCTTGTCTAACGATCCGTAAACGGAACAACACGGAAGTCTCGCGATATTGAGCAGTCGATGGGGGTTCGGGAGGGGTTCGAACCGCGAGGAACCCGTTCGGTCGAACGGATCCCCGCGCGATCGAGATGAATTTTTCCCCAGCCGTTGTGTAAACAAAAAGCTCGCGATCACTGTTTCCCGGTTTTGTCTTTCCGCGGACACTTCTCGGGGCTGGGAATTTGCATCGAAATTGTGCCGCGGGAATCGAGCCGAGGCTCGGCTGCCCGAAATCCCTCAGACTCGAATATAACCAGCGATGACATTCACGCTCGGATGATATATCAGCGTGTCATTTCGGGGATGCGTAGTTAGTATACTGTCCGCCCGGAGACGCGCTATTAATTTCCCTTCGAGGAACGGTTTCTTTGGTGTCTACGGCCACGGAGTGACGAGCTTAACGGTCTAGACGACCGGCGGACATAGTGGATACAAAAAATTTGCATCGATATTGAGAGACGACCGCCTGGCGCACCGAAGGACCGCATATTCAGCACGGGCATTCGCGATCAACCCTTTCGGCCTTAGACATCCCGCGTGGCAATTTGACACATTTTTCGGTGGTTTTCGACGGGCTCCGTGTCCTTTGGCGGTTTATTGCCACGCGACGGTGTGGGTAATATTGTTTAAGCTTTATTGGTTTGGACGAGTTTGCGCGTGTTTTAGAAGCAGGATTTAATGGAATAGGAAAACCGTACGATGTAAAGTGATGGAAAATTGATATACGATGACGGATGTATTCTGTGTATGACATTTTGAGGATATTATAAATATCCGGAACACTGTTTAATTGTAAACTGTACTTCAATGTACAATGCATACATCGTGCTGGTTCTTTTGTGGAATTTTTATTAACATGTGCAGTCTGAAGAGTAAATAATTTGTTGACGTGTTCTCTGTAATTATGACAGTTTCCTTATACCAGAATTATTAGTTTGAATCGTGAATATTAATCAGATTGCGGCAATATAAATTATACGAGACTCTAAGGGAGAAACTAATTAAGAAACTATATTTTATTTCTCTTAAAATTCTCTTGTTACAAGAATGTCGACTGCATGTACACAACATATATACACATGTATACATAAATCACTTCTGAGATTTTCTGAAACAGTTAAACAAAAAAATTTGTATCATGAGTACCACAACTTAAAAATGTTATTTGTCGAATCAGTCAAAATGACTGGTTCCTTATTCTTTCTGGCATAGTTATCGAAATTATAGAACCGTTTCTGTGAGAAATTTTTAAATAGACTTCTTTATTCAAGCACATATTATAATATGTGCTTCTTATTATAATAATAATCGCATGAATCTTAAAAGTATCAAACCTTGTAATTTTTATAAAACAATATATTTATATATTATTTATATATCTCAATTATAAAGAAGAATTGTTATCTTTCCTGTAAACGTTATAGGAATTAAATGCAATTAAATAATAATCTATTCGTACAGGAGAAGATAAAAATATATGATACCCATTTTATTTTTTAAAGTAGACAATTTTGCATCAGGATAGTCGTAGACGAAATAATGAAAATTAAGAACATTGAAAACTTAATCTGATTATTAGGAAATCTAGGAATTTTCTGGAGAAACAAATATCGCAGACCGCGTAGAATTCTTCGCTTTCCCACTTTCTCGAAGCGAAGTCTTTCAACAAGTAAATATTCGTGTGATAATTCAAGAATCTCCCATAAATTAGATTTGGTCTTTGCCGCTTAAATTTAATACGGGACCTAACGCCACTTTCAGTAAACTCGCTGCACTCGGTAGACTCATTTAAGTAATCGGGATTTTAGGAACGTAATAAATCCCTTCCAAAGTTTATATTTCACTGTGATTCGTTGATTCGTGTTTGCCAGGAGCGCATAAAATCTACCGTCCTGGCAACAAGTTGCCCCGTCTACAATTAAGTCTTTCCAAATACTCGCGCCGTGATGCTTCTAACTTTTTGACTGCCGCGTCGCAACATCGCATCGGAGCGACGCGGATTATTCTGACGACGAATCTTCGTGACGAAATATTGTGTGAAACGGAATATTGTCCAAACGTTGGAAATTCGAGAAATTCACAGGAATGTTATCCACTTAAAGTACTATACATCAGAAAATTGGAGCCATTCTAGAAATCAGGCTTGCACAGCATACTAATAACAATACTAATTCTGCCAAAGACACGCTGATACTACTCCTCACACCGTCAAAGAGATGCTAATACTAAAAAAGAAAATTGCACCGACTAATTTCCTGAAGACGAATTTATTTATTTACTTTTTTATTCTGAAGACGAATCTTCGTGACGAAATATTGTGTGAAACGGAATATTGTCCAAACGTTGGAAATTCGAGAAATTCATAAAGTACAATACATCAGAAAATTGGAGCCATTCTAGAAGTCAGGCTTGCACAGCATACTAATAATAATACTAATTCTGCCAAAGACACGCTGATACTACTCTTCACACCGTCAAAGAGATGCTAATACCAAAAAAGAAAATTGCACCGACTAATTTCCTGAAGACGAATTTATTTTTTTATTTTTTTATTCTGAAGACGAATCTTCGTGACGAAATATTGTGTGAAACGGAATATTGTCCAAACGTTGGAAATTCGAGAAATTCATAAAGTACAATACATCAGAAAATTGGAGCCATTCTAGAAATCAGGCTTGCACAGCATACTAATAATAATACTAATTCTGCCAAAGACACGCTGATACTACTCCTCACACCGTCAAAGAGATGCTAATACTAAAAAAGAAAATTGCGCCGACTAATTTTCTAACGAATAAGTATCTCAGAATGAGAATATCTTCTTATCCGATTGCGAGCCTATAACGAAAATTTTCTAAACAGATCTCTGTGACTTATACGCATGCTGAAACTTTTATCGAAATCAGTTCTTTGTAATCGTCGGTCACGTTAGATTAGTGCAAAATAACGCAGGGACACACGTGCCCCGTTAGTGTCGAAAGGGTCAAAGTACGGCGAAGGGTTGCCAGACATCACCGTCACGCCAGACTCGTCAAAGTACGACAATAAAGCTTTCGTGCGATCCAACGCAGCCAGGGGATGTTTTATGCCGGTACCTAAAAACTTCGAATTTGAGTAAAATGTCTGTAACTCCGGGTCAACAGGAACCCAAAGTCAACCATCCGAAAGCTGGACACCGAATATTCGCGCAGACAGCCGGCGTTCATTGAGGAACCGAAAATTAGCAGACAATGGAGCCGGCAGCAATCCCGAGGAAAGTTTTAATAAAACAGTCGTAGCTTCTTCGGCGGGCTGGCCACCCCCCTCCCCCACAGACGGGGTCCTTCCGCTCCCACCCTCGCCACGTTCTAATTCGGCTACGGTTTTTGCCTCTTTGGATGCATTACGCTGTTTGGCTTCTTCGCCGACCTGGCCTGGCATCCGGCCTCCGTGTATCTGCAGAATTTACCGAGGAGTAGCCGGTTTCCACGGCGGAGAACAAAGTCACCGGGGCCGGCTCCTCCTCGGCCGCCCCCTTTCCGCTATTTAACCCTCCACCCGAAGCGTTTGCCTCGGGGTTATAAGCATTTACTGCGCCCTGCCACTTTGTACGCAGGCCGAAGGGCTCTCTCTCTCCCTCTTTCTCTCTCCATCTCTCTCTCTCTCTCTCTCTCCCTCTCTCTTTCTCTCCCATTGCCCGAGTCCGACTCACACGTAAAATACGGTAAATAGAACACGGGAAAGAATGCTGCCGGTTCTCTGATTCCGGCCAAGCAGGGACCCTTTGCATAATCACAATTGCATAATCAGGTGAACCTGCTTTGTTGCAACAAAGTGTCGCCAGCGTTGTTCCTTGAACCCCTCTGATCAGGAATTGATTATCGACTTTTAGGAAAGAACGAATCTATTGTAGACAGTACTCTAGTAGTAGTACATATTTTTATTTAATATGTTACACATTCTTGTTTTCTGTTCTCTATGTTACCTACTTGCACACCCCAAGTAACTTTTAAACTAGGTATCTGTGTGATTAGAAATTGTTAAATACAAAAGTCACATGTCTTAACATAATAGTAGTATTTAATAATAATAATTATTATTATTATAGTATTTAATAAGAATAATTATTATTATTATAGTATTTAATGAGAATAATAATTATTATTATAGTATTTAATAATAATAATTATTATTATTATAGTATTTATAATAATAATAGTATGTAACACCTTATATTTAATTGTATATATGGAACTCCTCATATTAACCCTCATGTTCATCTCTTATATTCAACCCTTATACCTCACTCATATGTTTAAACCATTATGTCTTACATAATAACCTGTTAAGTATAAACGTTATGCGGTTCTTTTAAATCGAAATCAAATTCTATTCTCTTGTCATCAATATTTAACCCTCGTCCGCCTCTCTTCGCAATTTGACACAATTTTCCTGTAACAAGTGACACTGTTCCGTTATTTGTGGACTTGACCCGAAACTGTTCACTTGTTTTACGTGAAGCATATATGCTTGTAGATGCCAAAAAATGTTGTAAAAGCCGCAAATCTTTGTTAGGAAAGAATCTCTGTGTGTCAATGCGACACATTCGCTTTTACGTTCTGTCGCGGTTTTTCATGTGTTTACATTCTATGCACTCGACCATCGGTACGGTCGAAAAGCAAAGCAAAACCGAAACGTTGAAGTTCGAAGTGTAATGTGACACCCACGCAGGCGTGGAGATATAAGTGTTCTGTGAAACATGCGCGTGAACAGTACAGTGCACGAGGCATGGAAATAATGGCCAGTGCGTTGTAATTTTGCATGGAAATCGAAATAATGTAGAAAATCTAGAAAAATAATATAATAATATAATAATAATATAATATAAAAATCAATATAAAAAATAATATATCCGATGATCCACCCTGTATAATAAAAAATTGTGACACTTTTACAACAGATGCAATATTTCTTATTACAAAAATATATTTCTGTTAATTTGATTCCTGTGAACCGATCTTCCGCAAACTCGAAAGTCTTGAAAACTATGTGAGTACATCTACAAGAATGTATTTCAGCAAATGGTCCAGGCTAATTACGAGAGTACAAAAATAATGGCCACTTCCGTGCACGTTGAACTTCGGCTACGTTACCGTAATTCGAGGATTTAATTGGAAATGGAAACTGTCGTTGGGCGTGAACGAAGAACGACAGGAAAGTAATGTAATCGCGCACAGCGTTACAGAATAAGATCAATTCTTTTTGATTTAATAACGCGTAATAATTAAAACGTGTCACGGCACGATTTTTCTATACGCGTCACGGAACGGGCTCCCCCCTTTGTAGGATTCAACAAACGGATATTAAATCCTTCAATATCCACGATTCCAGCGACCCTCTGTCACCGGAGTTTCCGCTGATAAATGATAAATACACGACTGGCTGTTCCGAATTGGAAATTCACGGGCGTGCTCGGTCGACGGCGGCGGAGAACGGTGGAAGGGGAGAACTTAGTGAATGTAAATTAAAGCTACATCTTCTGGAATCGCTTATGAATATATTAAAGCACGCTGTCTATGTATATTTTAACAGAGATTTATTAGAGGGATGTTCGAGTGTCTACAAACCATCGAACCCGTAACGAAATACTGTAATCAAGAATCGTTTGTCTACGAATACATCTCGCGACACTTTCGAATCCCCGATGAGAACATCTTAAAACGAATCTCGTATAAACAAGCACGCAATTCTGCGGGCTGCAGCATTGTAGTCGACTTTTATGCATTCGGTCGTCTCGGTTAGCTGCATTTTATCAAAATAAGAACGATCCCGCGTGTACTTCATTTATTTTACAAGAAATATATCCCTATTTGACAGGATTAGGTTTTTTACAATTTGTGGCGATACTTTTTATTGTAACGATGATGCTGGAGTCTTTTCAAGTGTTTAAATGATCCTCTTTGTTCTATTATTTTGTTATATTTTGTAATTTCACGGTGACTCTCATTTTATTTTGAAATCACATTTCCGTGGCTGTACTTTTTACTGTAATAATACAAGGTGTCCCAAAGATGTCTCGCAATTTGAGAATGGGGGTTCCTAAGGTCATTTGAAGCAACTTTTTCCTTAGCGAAAATGCAATCCGCGGCTTCATTTACGAGTTATTAACGAAAAACACTGACCAATGAGAGATCGCATACGACTGACGCCCCGCCCTCGTGACCACTGCCGCTACGTCAGACGGCCGGCGCGACGCGGCATTGGCCGAAAGGGCGGAGCGCTGGCCGCGCTCGCTCTCCGATTGGTCAGTGTTTTTCGTTGATAACTCGCCAAGGAAGCCGCAGATTGCATTTTTGCAAAGGAAAAAGTTACTTAGAATTATCTTCGGAACTCCCCATTTCCGGATTACGAGATATTTTTAGGACACTCTGTATAATTAGACTATTAATAATATAATTATAAGAAGTAATATGTGCGTCAATTCTTCTACCATTCTCTTTGTTTTCTTATCTTAACATGTTTTGTTTCAGTAACTTCAAAGTGATTAATATAGCAATAACGGTGACAGTATATTGCAAATAATGTGTAATTTAGTCAATATTTTTTGGCACCAGCCCTTATTATAATAATATACTGATAGTTCAACTTCTCTTAAAAATCGAAACCAAATTAAAATAATCAATTCATAAATTCTTTTGACATTTTATTGCCTCGTGTTTTCCTTTTTCCATCGAAAATGTACGGATGTCCATTAACACGAAGGAAGTGTCAAAGGTTAAATTTCGGATCCGAGATTGATTGTATATTTTATGAAGACCATGGGGATGTGGGTCACGTGGCTGACGTCACCGGTTCCGGCGAAGTGCATCCGCCCCTAAAACTATCGGGGGCGAAGGATTAAAGGGAATCATAGGTTGCTGAAAATGGAGAAAAAAAAATCGCATGGAAGGGTTAACACGAAACGCGAAGGCGTAGCGAACGCCGCGAGCCATCCAAAAAGGCTTTCAACCGATTTTTATCAATTTCCAGCGCGCGGCCGTCGATACCTCGCAGGGAATGGAAACGCTTCGGTCGCGTGCTTCAATCACTTAAAGCCTTCCTCTGCGGTTAGAGGATAAATTGTGCTCGGAGGAACGCCGATGATAATTTATTAAGAACGTTTCATGCCCGTTCGAGTCGCGCGAAACGGATAGTAGTCATCGAACGAATCGCGGGTGTACCAGGAAAATGGATTTCTATCTCCGGCGAACAGATTGTCGAAAAGCTCGGAAGAATCGCAATGTTATCCGCGCGATGTTTTTAAATAAACGAGCGGAGAAGCTTGCGGCCCTTAAAAATGAAATTCTAGAACGCTATTGCGCTGAGAACGAGTGGATGCTCGTGAGAATTAGAGTCCGATGCAATGAAATGCAACAGCGAATCGTCTCACATTGCGCTTCTTTCAACCTGATAAATATTTATCCAAAAATTAAAATACGTTTCGTGTTCTTAAAATGTAAAAAGTGTTCCTTGGGTGCCGATAGCACTTAAACTAGATTTTTATGCATTTCTAAAGTACAGAAAATGTTGAGACACAACGAAATAAATATTAATTTGACAATATGACATATGACAATATGAATTTTCTTAAACATTCATAATATGTAGGTTATTTTTTCGATATTTTATCTAAATATTTTACCTATTTAATATTTCATCTATCTAATTAAATAATAATAATCTATCTAGTTAAATAATTGTTTTCAATTCAATATTTTATCGCGTAGCCGACAGAAAACCGACGAACCTCCAGTAATCGAAATCCAGTATACCTTTTCTTGCGATTCGAAAATCTGCAATTCCATAAATAGAACAAGAAAATTGCAGCCTTTCGGCTTGTCCACTAATTCTAAAAATATTCGAACTCGTAAAGATCCTTCGCCCAGTAACAATTCAACGCAATGCTGCAGTCGATGGGATAGAGGGCTTCCGGTCGGCGTAAAAAATGGAAACTTAATCAAGGAAGAACAATATCTGTGCTGGAAGGCCCAATGAATTCGAGTTACGTGGATGGTCCGTTTTTAATCCAGTAGCCGAGCCATTTCCGCGCCGGAATTCGGGCGGAATAACTTCCTTCAAAATTGAACAATAGGAAAACAATCGGACCGGTTGCGTAGCCTGCCGCTGAAAGTTTCAGGGCCGGGGATAAGACGCAGCTTCATCCCAGGAAGGACAAAATGGTGCTACGGGATTCCTTGGATTGAAATATTCAGGCGTTCCGAGCATCCGGAACAGTATTTTAATCGACGCCAACATTTTTCAGTGCCTCTGCCGCTGCAAACAGAAATCCTTTTTCCTTCGAACGCTTTGGTAGCCATCATTGTTCTATGATGCAACAATTGTGAGCCTTATTGTCGGGGTTATTCTTCAATTATTAACTCTAGTCTACTAGAGTCATGACTGCACTGCGAATTTGTATGCAAAGTACAATTCTTTTCTCTTCGTTTTCTTAGCACAATACGGTCCGGTTTGTGCGAAAACTTTTGCGTTTAGCCGGCATATTTTAAGGTTATGTCAAGGTTATGACCTTTACAAAAATGGATAAAACTTCTAAAATATCAGAATTGGAGTTTTAACTATTAACTTTTGACTACTTTCAGTTCTCCGGCATTTCACGAGCATTCAAGAAAATGATTATTTGTTGTCATCCAGACGGCAAAGTGTTAATAAATTAAATTAACACCATCCCAACGGTTCAAAAATGTCGATTTCTTTTATTTTCTTAAAGTTTTAACTGTGTAGAATATATAGAATAGGTAAAAAAAGAATCTTACATTATCTTTAAACTCCTTTTCCTTTCAGCGAAGGAATCAAATTTTGTTTCGCTTTAGTTCGTTGCAATTGAGGTAGTCAATTTTTATCTTGCACAAACATTTGCAGTATAATTATAGAATATCCACGCTTTCGCGTCAGACAACGCTTTTAACAATGATTTTGGATGAGGTTGTTATATTTTCATCTTTATATGCCATTCCAGAAAACTGTAATTTTTTTAGTTTGTTTGCACCCGATTGTTCAAAGAATATTAACGTCATTCGATTTCCATGTGGTAGGAGCTCTTCTGCATGCAGAGAAAATTGAACGTAGTTTAATTATATAGTTCTGACTCTCGAGGCTTTTCGGTATAAGCCGTGTCCTGGTGGAATTATTTTCCCCACGTTTCGCAAGCATTGCAGCTACACCGGTGGAGAAAATAGTAAGACACCTCAAGATTTTTGAATATGAACATCTATTTGTACGTGTATTATACGTGGAAAATGAGTACACAACAAAATATGGTACTAGTTTTGACGTAACCATTTGTTATTTATACAAGAGAAAATTAAATTCTGCGTGGACCAAATGATAAGACACTTTGAATACGAAATAACAAAAGCATTACGTTTAAATGAAATTACATGGTTTGTTTAAGTTTTATATTGTATACAACGTAAAGGACAGTTCACACATTACTAAAAATTATTACATTAAATCATTACTAAATATTATTACATTAAATCATTATATTAAACAAATGTTATTTCATTTTATATGATTTAATTTCCTGTAATTTTATTTCATTTCTATGCTTTTGTTATTTCATATTTAAATTGCCTTATCATTGCACAGCGATCATTGTACAAAAATTGACACACAGTAACTAGAAAAGACTGAGTTAGTGACACACAATAATTTTTCAAAGACACAATAACACGTTCAAAAACTGTTTTCTATATTTTATTAAATATCTCGCGTTCTTTACGTATTTCAGTTATGAAAAAAATTCGTACATATATACGAAACGTCAACACGAAATCCACATTTAATTTCTCGATAAAAAATTTGTCTCAGACGTCACATTAACGGGCAGAATAATTGGCAGACTTACCCCCTCCATACAATCAGTTACAGCACTGCAAAAATAAAGTTTCCCATTTGAGCCGTTTATTTTGAAAGTGACATGAGTCACTTTGTTTTTAAGTCGGTCACTTTGTTTTTAAATCGATATATTTAAGGGTTTGCGTTTTAACACGTTTAAAAATATGGATGCTAACTTTCGAGAAGATTTACTTGTATTTGTTATCTCAGGATACTGATATTTTTCTCGGTATAAATAATTTCGTATAAACATTAAAAAATCACCACTTTTCATTACGGTAAAGTGACTTATGCCACTTTCAAAATAAACGGCTCATTTCCAAACGAATGTCCCGCATCCATCCAGTGCGACCCCTAGATCGAAGGGTGTGTCCACGCGAGACGATCCGAGCAAAAATATGCCCCCGCGACGCAGCTATTCCGCGGCACCCCCTGTATCGTGAATTCGAAGGTTAAGTCTGCGACGTGTACGGACTATATTGTGCTGGGTGTCGCTAATGCCAGACACAGAAATATCCTCGCGTTCCGCCGCGCCGCTGTCTGCGAGTCGAAAAATCATCCTGGAAATCCCGCAGGTTATGGCACGGCCCCGTTATGCTCGCCGCTAGACGAGCCCGCGTGGATCCTCGCCGGATCGATTCGATCCTTCGATCGAACCCGACGATCGTTCGGTAATCCCCCCCGCCCCCGCCCCCCCAGCCGTCTATCCGGTGGTAACGCCACCGATACCCTCTCCTGGGGGAGAAAAGTGGCGCGGTTCTAGGGATAAGTAGCGGGGTCACATGTGCGGGGCGAACGCGCGCAGGTATTCTTACGTGTCTACGTATTTTATGTCCTTAAAAGCAGCCTCTTATCCCGGCCGCCTTTACGCAGGGGACAGTGGGACGCTAAGAGCATCGAAACTTATCCCGGCTTTCTATTATTTATATGTTTTGCTCTAATGGCCGCTGCTACCGGGGTCTTACGTTTCCGCGTGACGCGGCCAAGGCTTCTCGTCTTCTTAATACTCGGGCGGGGTTCTTTCACGGGCCTGACGCACGCTGGTTCCAAACGGCGAAATCTTGGCGAAAACCAGGGATTTCGAACGAAACTTGGGGTTAGGTGAAAGCACAAATTATGTAACGTCGCCACGATTGCGATCCCTTCTCGAAAAAAATAGCAGAAATAATATTGGGTTGGCAACTAAGTAATTGCCGATTTCAGTTATAGATGTCTCTCACTCCCATTTTTATGATATCCGTAAATGTTATATTATAAAATTATTATTATTATTATTATGTTATTTTTTATTATCAGTGAATGTTAGCAACTGGACAAATTGAATGCAGCGGTCAAGGAAAAGCGAGCAGAATTGGTCAATCCTAAAGGTGTCATTTTCCAGCAGGACAATGCTAGGCCGCACACGTCTTTGTCCACTCGGCAAAAATTGATGGATATTGCTTGGGAATTGATGTTACGCCCACCATATAGCCCTGATCTCGCGTCATCGGATTACCACTTATTTCGATCCCTGGACAACTCCCTTCGTGGTAAAACTTTTAACGATGACGACGCTGTAAAATCTCACTTAACTCAGTTTTTGGCCGAAAAGGATCAGACTTTCTACGAGCGTGGAATTTTCAAGTTGTCAGAGAGATGGCAAAAGGTCATCGAACGAAATGGAAAATACATTACAGATTAAACTTCATTCCAAGTAAAAAAATTGTTTATTTCATTGAACAAATCGGCAATTACTTAGTTGCCAACCCAATACAATAAAACATAGATAGGAGCATACGAAAGTGGATGTAAAAATTTAAGCCATACTTTCCAACATTATTTTTCGTGAATTCATTCGCGCAAATGTTTAGAGTGCAATGTTTGCGCATTCGTACAAAATAAAAAATAAAAAATAAAAATTGACTGCATCGATTGCGCGAAATAGAAACTAAATTAGACAGTTCATTTTTCGTTCCATCGCTTCGATAGATTATAAATAATACACTGACATGTTTAAATCTGTTTGATCTTCTTACTATATTAAATTGCATATAAATTCATTTTTTAATGCATAAAATCCGCAGTCTGGTAATAAAATACGTTTCGGACATAAAATGTCAAGTATCTCGCGAAGTATCGACATTTGGATAACCTTGGCTCGATACTTTTATATACGCAGTATAATGAAACGGATCGATTAGTTTAACATAAAAATTGGGTCGGCGTTAAAGAATAAAGTGGAATTGCACCTGGCGGATGCATCGGTGCATCCACATAAAAATAAGATCGTAGGAAGTTAAGACGCGAATTATGCCATATGTTTTCTACCCCTATCGTCATTTTTTTTCTATTTTTTGTTTGCATCAGTTTTTCCGGGATCACTCTGTATAAATATACCGGTTAAATGTACTAGTATACATATCGGTTCTATTCTCGGTTTCTCTATTTCATTATCAACATCCAAAGCATTGTTAAGCACATATGCATAACCAGTGTTATTTTACTATCGATGTTACGCTGGCAGCTACCAAAACTGGCATACAGTGCCACAACTGCTATGATACCGAAGTTAGAGAAACAGCGTGTTTATGATAACAGGCGCATGTACTATGTTGGCGAGTCGAGCAGAACACGATAGTATAATCTACAATCGTTGACGTATCTAATACGTGCAATCTTGTCGATTGGTATAAATTATACAAAATTTTTATAATTGAAATTATTCAGACCTGTAAACGTATTACTTAAAATCTGTCATCTTATTAGTATCTGCCTTGTCACCAAAAGGAAAATCATCGAAAGTCAAAATCATTCAATTTTCTATTTTCTTAGACAAAGACATCCTAATTAAACATTTTTTCGCTTTTTTTTGTCTCTTTGATACGCGATTGCATGCGAGGTTCTTTCCTATCACTAATTTTGACTATTTCTCGTTGTAAAAATTTATAAATATTGACAAAAGTGTAACGAATATATGTGAAAAATGCCGATACGAGAAATCCTATAGTTACCTTAGAAAAAAAACGCGTTTTACATTGTAAGTACTCCATAAAAATAAATTTGGAAAATATTTTGTAAAAGTTGCGTATTCTTTAAAATTTCGCTAAAATGTTTGTGAAGATTTATCGTTGATACTATTACTTTGAGGTATTCGCAAAAATCAGCTGTCACGTCGCATTGTTTGTACGAGCACATTTTATGGTGCATAATGTAGCCTACCTTTCAGCAGCGTCATGTTTTGGCCACGTTTTCGCCGTTTAGAGACAGTGTGACGCTTCGACCGCCGCACTCTTTGGTTTCTTCAACAAGGCATACAGGGCGTGGCCCGGTCTACATCACCGGTGTCCTCGTTTCGACGTAGAATCGACTTAACCCTTTACGATCCGAATGTTTCATGTAGTTGTACGAAGAATGCATACATGACTCGAAACCATCGAATATCATTCTTTTATCAGAGATTGGTTAACGCTATTACTGTCACGTCAACAATCTCTAATATTTTACAAAACTAAAGTATTTTGTTTAATGAAATTAAAATTGAGAAGTTAAATTGTATAACACGAATTACATGAATTAAAAATTTTCCAGATAGGAAGAATGAAAGAAGCTGCAAATGAGGTTATAAATATCGAAGTTTTCATAAGTTAAATAATTTATTTAACTTTCTTTGCTTATTATGTCGTTAATTTCGTTTAAGATATTTTCATTCAAAAATTTTTGTTAATTTTTTTCAATTTCCTTTTATTGAAAGGATTATATATATAATTTATAAAGGATTATAAATATATATATATATTATATAATTAAAAAATATATATATATATATATTATAAATATATAATTTAAAGGATTAACATAAAATACTAGAATGTGATATTAACTAAAGATGCAAAGAAGATTTATGTAATTTAAGATTATGTGCACTTAGAATGAATAGAAAAACAGTACTTACGAGAATAATGACTTACAAGATTATTTTAGTTCGTCGCATTATTCCATTCAATGCAAACAATCGATGGATGGGACAAAATGCACTTTTTGAGAAAATTAAAAGGGAAGCAAATAAACGTAGAGGAAACTCATTGACACTATGCATACTTATAGCATCTTTCAAATATTTCAAATTAAAATTAGATAGCTCGTTTAGCTTTTTTGTTATTTTGTTCTAAACAAAAGTGTCCCATTCGTTGCATACGTTGCAAGAAAACATTTTGTACACAAAAGTTGCATGGCTTAAAGAGACACATAATGTAGTACACTTATTTGTTGTTATTATATTTTTATCGATTTTGCTTCTTTAAATAAAATACTATAGTTTCTGTATCAAAATATGGAATTCTCTTTTCTATTTAACTGAGAAATGATTAACAACGAACTGATAACAATTGGCCCAACAGAAGGCGTAATTTTTAAGTGATATTTTTACTTTTCCCGAAATATTGCGGTTAATTTTGAAGAATACTGATGCAAGTGCCGTCCGGGCGGCTCTTAATTGTAAATGGCGGACTCGATCCACGGGACGGAAAATAGCCGCAGAGATCACGAGCGGCTACACTTTGCGTTTTTTTTGCCGGCGACGTGGAAACAGTGCTATCCAAAGGCCCCCGAAGATGCAACGACATTTAAATATCGTCGTAGCTCGCGTCTTACGACGCCTCTTACCGTTCCCATGATTTTTTCAACGGCACTTCCGCGCAACCGGGACGGTCCCCTACGTACCAGCAAATCGTTCCTCCTCCGGCAATTCCGCAAAGAGCACAATGTAGTTCTTAAAAGCAGGCGCATCAGAGATTCTTCAGGGTCGTTCTTCGCGATTTCAATAATGTTACAGTGAACGCATGCATATACGCCACGGCCATCGTCCTCGAAAATCCGTCCTTCCTCCTTCGCGATCTCCTTTCAGCCGGGATTCATTTATTAACGAACGCAGACTTATTAATAACGTCCTCGGAAACATCCGATGAAAAGAGGCGGACTTAAAAGTCGATAAAACGAGGTAAGCTGCGTATCGAAAGATCTTGATTTCGATACAATTAGCAGGCTCGAATCGACTTTCATCAGAATAATTTACCAGAGAACAAGTATTTACGTGTATTATACAAATATATTGCGTATGACACTGAATATCTGCTGACATATTTTTCGACATAAATAGGTCAATATCTTTTTAGAAAATATAATAAAAATATCTAATAATATAAATTAATATATATAATATTATATATATAAATATATCTAATAATATAAATTAATATATATAATATTATATATATAAATATATATAATAATATAAATATGATAAAAATGTCGAGCTGCATCAACTGACGTTTCGAAAAATATATCATTATAATTAAAAAAGCGAAGACGACCTTGAAATCTCCGAAAATTCTCCAGCTTCGAAAAAGTTATTACGTTTATATTGTACATCTCTCTGAACTGAAAAACATTTGTTAATAAAGTTCTTCGATACCTCCAAAAATAACGGAGGTACTTCTTAGGTGGCCTCCTTTAACTGAGACACCCTGTATGCTAATAAATACATCTTTAAAAAATATGGAAATGTTTCTAATAAATGATTTATAAACTTGATCTCGACTCTGGTATTCCAATGGTACAGCACGAAGTTTGCTTCTGTGAACAAAAATGAAAAATTCCAACAATCATTAACCTATTCGCATTATTTAAAGAAAAAAGAGAACAACTTTCCATTTCGTTTCTATCACTCGCAATTGTTGCAAACAATGTTTATTCCGCATGCATCCGTCACAAGCGTCATAAATCCAAGACAAATTAGAACTGTTCTTATCGTTGCGAACTGTATCAACGGACCGAAGCCAGTAAAAACAGTAACAAAATTCTGTCCAACCGTCCATTGTCTCTTCCGCACAGATCCTCATCTAAATCGCAAGTTTGCTTACGATTCCGGACGGCCGCGAACAAAGCGAGTCCCGCACAAAAATTTCTAAAGCATTTTGTTCCCAAAGTAAAGCATTGTCTGCGATCGAAATGAGTGGTCGTGGGACGAGATAGAGATAGATAGATAGATAGAGGGAGAGAGAGAGAGAGAGAGAGAGAGCCACGTTCCCGTCGGCATCGGGTGCAAATAAAAAAAAAAAGAAGAGAAATCGGAGTCTTGATTGACAAAGAAACAATCAGCGGATATTCGCGGATGTAAAGCGGCGCGACAGCGGTGGTGCGGGGGGCGGTCCTATCGCGAATGTAATTACTCAGCCGTCGAGCGATTAAAAAGAATCGTCGACGCGTGTCGCCGCATTATCGATCCTCTAATTGCGTGGGTTTAGCGGGCGCCGGTTAAAATTGCCGCATTAATGTCGGTGTAATTCGATTAATTAACCGTGCCCGTTACACACGTAGCCGGGTGTCAAACGTTTGCTAAACGCGCAGCGTTGCGCACCTTCCCGCGAGCGCCGCTGTCGTCGACCCGAACAAATGGGGAAAATTAAACCGCCCCCGCACGCGAACGGAAAAAACGGCTCGGGAATGGGCAAGGGAAACAGAAACGGGGGGACGGGGAGGGTGGCGAGAGAGAGAGAGAAAAAAAGAGAAAGAGTGCGAGACTGGCGAAGAAAGTATTTAGAAAATATAGAGGTGAAATATTTCGAAGTAATTGGCGAAGTAATTACCAGGGCCGGTTTTGTCGGGCACCGAGAGCACTAACGAGAAAACGTTAACGCGGCTTGCTAAGTGCCACGGCTCCCACACACCCACCCTCAATCTTACCCTGCGCGTGCAGGCCGGTTCAGAGCGTCAAATACACCATCCGTGCAGAGGCCTGGACCTGACCGCCATATTGGAGAGAGGAATTATGCACGCTACTTTGCCGCCACCCCCTCCCGTGTGTGTGTGATACTTCGAATTATTTTTTAATGAAATTATTTCTGGCAAGCTCTAGTGCCGATATTTTCTGCGGATATTACTAGATATTACTAAACGCACTATCGCGGCCACCGCAATGCGCTGTTTAGAATTATTTTGGGGGAAATAGCGTCGTCTAATTGCCACTCGGCAGCCGCAGTTTCGTTTGGTCGACTTCTCTCGCTGTCGTTCTTGAGAATTTCCAAAGTATTATTTAATGCTCGAACCGGGCATCTTTTTCATAGAAATCTTACCGCGTATGCTTAGGATCGCTTATCGTTTTATTTATCAATTTTCGTCGACGTATTTTTGCCAACTTTCTTTGGCTAGTGTGACTCGTGGTGGAGATTTTTAACAATATTGGAATCAAATTCTATTTTCTTGTCTTCAATATATAGTTTCTTCTCCTTCGAACCGGGCATCTTTTTGATAAAAATCTTACCGCGTACGCTTAGGATCGCTTATCATTTTATTTATCGATTTTTGCCGACGTATTTTTGCCAACTTTCTTTGGCTAGTGTGACTCGTGGTGGAGATTTCTAATAATATTAGAATCAAATTCTATTTCCTTGTCTTCAATAGTTTCTTCTCCTTCAAAGAAATTGTGACAATTTGAAAAGTTCCAATTATTATGGCTGTAAAGATAGTGGTACAGCAAATGATGGTACATTATTTTATATCAGCAAGTATATTATATAAACTAAAATATATAAACTAAATTATAATATATTATTATATCAGCAGAATAAAATAAACACTCTGTGTATTAACTAGCACACTTGAGTTGTGAATTTAGTTTTAATCATTTTTCGATCCAAAAATAACGTCGAATTTATGCACGGCCGGCGTGTGAAATTCGGAAAGTATAATATGAAATTTCCGAAAATATTGAAAGAAGTATAGGAAAAAGAAATGAGAGAAACACGATTCTCAAAGCGGAGAAAAATGTGAAACTGTTCGAAACTATAGAAAAATTCGAAGCACTTGGGAAATTGGGACCGGCCAGACGCATCCGCGAGAAATGTTACGAAGGGCGGCCATGTTGAATGGCCGCCGTGAGTAACAGCAACTGAAAACTACCGGACTTTTTATTAAAACTTTTTTCCGGACCAAGTGGCCCAGCCGTCCCGGCCGGTAAATTCCGTGGTAATAATTTCGAACGACCGGTTACACATATGAATGAAGGCGCGGAAACTTGTAGCCGTGCGGCGGGGTGACCTGGTTGAATGGAAAATTGGGCTAGTTAAAGTTCAAGGGTCGTGTAATGTAGAATGAAGTTCCGTCGGGCATGTCTGGTATATTCGTTCGTCTCTGGTTTACCGGATCTGTCGAGTCCCGTGTCTAAATATTGCTAAGCGCAATCCCTAATTCTCCCCGTAAGATGTCCTCGAGGGTCCAAACGCGCGGGGGGCAAGAGAGGGTTGCAAGAGTACGCGACAGAACTTCTCCGCTTCTGAAGTTGTTTGGCTTAACTAAGATATAATAGATCGAACTTGGAAATTGGAAATCTTATGGAAATCACTTTTGTTTTGCATTGCTGAAAGAGTTGATGAGGTCGCCGAAGATGGCGGCCGTTGCGTTAATATGTACGGGCTCAACATTCGTTGAATCAATTTCACGTCAATTTCTTTTTGCTAATTAGACACGCGCCGGAAAGGGTACGTTCGCGCTTTTTCAAACGTAATAACTTTTTCGGAACCAGTCCAAACGACATAAATTATGTTGAGGTGTTCGACCGACCGGTTCTCTGGAGAATGAGTATGCAAAAAGGTTTTCAAAAAATTAAAAAATTGTCTTCCCAACATTTCTGTCTAAGTCTATAACGAGACTTTAGAACATTCGTTTTTACAGATCTCGGTGATTTATACACATGAAAATTTAGTCGAAATCGGTTAAAGCACAGTCAAACTATAGCCACTGAAAGATCTTGACGTGCACCACAATGCTGCATTATAAAAAAAATAAGGATTAATGTGTGAAATGAATAATGTTCTTAGCTTCGAACTAAACAAAATTGTCCTGACACATATTTTTCAATCCGCAATAAATAAACACCTTATATACAAGGCCGTTATTAAAACCTGTTCTCTAATATTCCATAATTGCTGCGTAAAACATCCAATTTGACTTTGAATTGTATGATTTTGTATTTAGGATGCTGTATTACAGCATAGAATCTTCTAAACCGAATGTTATTTTGGATTTGGAAGCTTTAAAGGGTTCTCAGTTTATAACGAAATAAACTTTTACAATATATTAAACTTAAGATATGCAGTGACTCCAAAAAAAATCTCAGACCGTCCGGGATTCACACGATTGTGAAAACTGATTGAAATCTCCTTGGACGATCGGTCCGGTAGAACGTGTTAGCAGTCGATTTTTCGGCGATTTCCCCGTCAGAAGCCGGTCAAAAGGCGCACGCGGGCAAACGCGGTGTGCGGCTCAGCCGCGTGTGCCTTGTTTCCGCGCAATCGCCACGAATTATTACTAGTACATGTGTGCCTTGTCGACGTGGAAACGCGTGAAATTTTCGGGCCGGTTGGCGTAAAATAACCACGAACGTTCAACCGTGAACTCGGCAAACACGGGACGCGCGAAAGCAGCGCTCGCGGCGTGCTTAAATAAGCCGGGGCTTGAAAATTCCGGCAACGTGAACGCGCGCCGCCGCGTTTGCGGATATGAGGCGAGTGACTCGCGAAAATTTCGCGACGCGAGTCGAATCGTGCCGCGGTTTAAAGCACTCCTTCCTCTCCCTCTCTCGCTCTCTCTCTCTCTCTCGCTTCCTCTCTCGCTTCTTCTCTCTCTCTCCCGCTTCCTCTCTCGCTTCTTCTCTCTCTCTCTCTCTCGCTTCCTCTCTCTCCCGCTTCCTCTCTCGCTTCTTCTCTCTCTCTCTCTCTCGCTTCCTCTCTCTCCCGCTTCTTCTCTCGCTTCTTCTCTCTCTCTCTCTCTCTCGCTTCCTCTCTCTCCCGCTTCTTCTCTCGCTTCTCTCTCTCTCTCTCTCTCTCTCTCCCGCTTCCTCTCTCGCTTCTTCTCTCTCTCTCTCTCGCTTCCTCTCTCGCTTCTTCTCTCCCTCTCTCGGTTCCTCTCTCTCTCGCTCTCTCTCTCGCTCTTTCTCGCTCTTTTTCGCTCTGTCTCTCTCGTTTTCTCTCTCTCTTTCTCTCTCTCTCTTTCTATCTCTCTCTCTCTCGCTTTCTCTCTCTCTAACTCTCTCTCTCTAATTCTCTCTCTCTCCCTGCTCTCTCCTCGTCCTGAAAACCAGCCGAGAAAAGAGGAGAAACTGAGCAGTAAACGAGCGCCGACAGCGAAATCGAAAAGCTCGGCCACCTAGGAACCAGTAGAACGAAAAACGTCGTTCGTTAACGACTTTATACGTACGCGAAGTAATTATGTTAGTATCTTGCCCGACGCGCGTTTCACCCGCTCGTGGAACCGCGGTCTACGAGGAGCGAGCTCCTTCATCTTTATTCACAGCGATTTTATCCGCGTCTCTTATCGCTCTTCAACGCTAAATTCCGTTCAACTTGAGCCAGTATTTAGGCGAACTCACCTTCTCTATTCTTACATGAAATTATGTATTACAATTGTGAATTCTGGTGGTTATTAATGCAATTTTTCTAGTTTTTCTCGCCTTTCTTCGTCGTAAAACCAAGATGTTAGACTTACTTCGTGGTATATGTCTTTTCTTTTTTTTTGTCACATTAAATTACGCAGTCGAGCGAGTATGTTATACTATAACACGTACTTTTTGGTAACACGGTATAAAAATTCGCAACATTCTTTTGGTGCAACACGGTGTTCTTATAACACGAATCTTTTCTGGCACAGCTGATATTGGTGGCAGATATGTTCCCGTCGCGTCGCGGTTCTTGTTGACACAAGCAGGACGTGCGGAAAGAAAAAGAATCGAACGAGTAATAATTTCGAAAGACAGTGTCGGTGATTATTAATGTGCCTGAAAATAAGTTCTCGACGTTTCTGAAATTCGTACTTTTTAGTTTTACGAAAATGTTCAACGTTTGTTTTCCCTGTACGACATTATTTGAAATACTTTAAA
Source organism: Megalopta genalis (assembly GCF_051020955.1). Lineage (NCBI taxonomy): Eukaryota > Metazoa > Arthropoda > Insecta > Hymenoptera > Halictidae > Megalopta > Megalopta genalis. The sequence continues at coordinate 7,902,445 of NC_135025.1, forward strand.
TACATTTTTTGGATTTCAATTGCATCGAAATTTCTCTTAACACATTACCGTTCGAATGAAATAGTAAAATAATAGTAAAAACGAAGCTAAAACTAGTCATTTTCTCGAATGCTCATGAAATGTAATTTAAAAGAAACAATCCAATCATAAAAATTATTTGCGTGATTGAATCTAAATAAAATTTACTTCGAATAAAGCAACATATCTTATAATTTAATTTGACTATCTGATATTTTATAAGTTATATCCATCCTTGTAAAGTGATGCAAGAACCTTAAAATATGCCGATTATGTATTGTATTAATTTTCGCCGTACCACGCCCTATTTTTTCTGCACCCAGAGCTCGAGGCCAGTCTTGATCCTTTGACAATTGATACTGTCTGCTGTTTGTTTATGTTAGAGCATATTATTATTATAGATATATATTTATATATTATTATATTATATTATTATATTATTATATTATTATATTATATTATTACATTATATTATTATATTATATTATATATATATATATTATTATATATATTATTATTATTTTATTATTATAGATATATATTTATCACATATTATTATTATAGCAAATATCTTGACCTTCTCAAAACTCCACCTAAATATGTATTTTGCTTCCTTAGTCTTAGAGATATGGCCTCTTAAAGTTAACGTGTCGCCAGCATGGGTGGTTGCTTGGTCAGACACGATGATGGTTCTACATCATGATGGTTCTAAAAAGAACCGATTGACTGAATGAATCATTGAAAGTAATATTATTATATTTCATGGAATCAATTGATCTCGCCTTTTTCCTTCGACATGTCTCCCCCCAAGAAGTATATTTCCATCTTTCTTAAGAATTCTTCTTCTACTTTTCTGAGGGTTGCAGATTCAATTCTGTCCTTCTTTGTAACTCTTCTACTGTATCTATGGGGATACTGGAAACTTTTTGCTTCGGATAACCCCAAAGAAAGAAATTCTGAATGAAAACTTATATCAGGTTTTGGGAAATATAACGCTTGAACCGAGGGGAAACTTGTGGTTCCAGCAAGACGGTGTCCCTCCACACTTTGCTATCCAAGTACGTAATTGGTTACGAACCAGTTTTAAAAATAAATGGATCGGACGCGGTGGTCTAGTAACGTGGCTCTCAAGATCTCCAGACTTTTCTGCTTGGGATTTCTTTCTCTGGGGTTATCTGCAGCAAGAAGTTTTCAATACCCCCGTAGATACAGTAGAAGAGTTGCAAAGAAGGATTATCGACGCATATCGAGCAATTGAATCTGCAATCCTAAAGGAAGTAGAAGAGGAATTTTTATGAAGGATGGAAGTGTATGCGTACTTCTTGACGGAAATGATTATAAAATCAAATTAACAGTAGTTACGTTGCTGTATTCGTCTCCTCTTTCAGTCATATTAAATTGTACAGTATAATTGTATCAGTATTGTAATTGTATACAGTATAATTATTACATCAATTAAATTGTACATTAAATTGTACCATAATTGCAGTTTGTGATAAAGATATGATTACAGCGATTTCAGTAATGTTCCTTATCTTTCTTCATTACAAAATCGAGGTACTAGTACACTTTGTTGTATTCATCTTTTCTATTTATGGTATTATTAATTATACAGCATCATTATAAATCGTGTAAATTATTACAGTGATTTTATTCGTATTTCTCACCCTTCTTCATTGTGGAATCAAATTATTACTATTTACTTTGTTGTATCATGTTTTCTTGTAGTCATAATAAATTGTACAACAGAATTGTATATTGAGTAAATTATTATAGCAATTTTATTCATGTCTCTTAGCTTTCATTGTAATAAAATTATTTAATATTTACTTTGCTGCATCCATCTTGTTCATTATAAAATCGAAGCACTAGCATTTTATTAAAACCAATCTTATCTATCGACTGTACCAAATTGTGCGTAGTTATTATTAGTCTATGAACGCATATGCAATTTATCATTTGCTTAAACGAACGTTTAAACGATATTTTTTAAACGAATTTTATCACTTTGTTTAAACTAATCAAGAAGTATTCTGTGGCAGAAGTCGATGGTATATTCGAAACAAATAAGGATTGTATGAAATTTTTAGTAAACATTCTACATTACTGTTTCATAAAAAATTTATCGAAAGCGTATATAAAAATCTGCAGTCCAGTTATTATAGATTGTTCAGTCAATTTCACGGGGGTAAACGTGTGTGGGTAGCTACCGTAACGTTGATCGTGTAGATCAGAATAGCGATTTTATTTGCGCCATACTTCAAAGCAACTTTGCGCTGTTTTGTACCGTCGATTGTACTTTTAATTGAGTTTCATCGTATTGATACTTCGTTATATATATATATATATATATATATATATATATATATATATATATATATATACGTGCGTGTAAATTCGCAACGTGACTACTTTGAAATACAATTTTTATTTGGAAAACAAAATTAGTCGGAGGTATGTGGGCCACGCTAAAGCGAACAATTTTGCCGGCATTTTCGGAACGGCGTTTGCATTTTGCCATCGTGATAAAGAAACACCTAATAAAAGACACAAACTCGTACGTAATGCCCGGGTTTTGTAAACTGGGTCATGAAAATTTGTATTTACATGAAAACCTGCTGTTTGCCCGCGGTTTATTATGTTTGCAGTGCTCACCAGAGATAGAACGAACCGTTTCATCCTTTATTGGAAGTAATTCATTAGTCGAAGTGTCTTTGGTTTCACGAATTCGAAAGAGTGCTTGTTGTGCGGTGGTAAAGAAAACAACTTTTAATTTTGAAAATGAAACTGTTTCTTGGTTCTCGATGTTCTAATGAATTTTGCACGGGTTTCCAAAAACTGTTTGCAACAACGATTGTAGGATTTAAAGCAGATTAATCTCGCAGCTGCAAAAAGACATCTTGAAACGGATTATTTTATCATTCGAAGATAAAGACTCGACATTAATAATTGCCGCTATATCTGTTCATTGATTTTTAATCAAGCAAAGAGATCTCCTAGTATAATTGAATTTATGTCTATTCACCTTGAATCTTGCGGAAGCTAATAATTCTTCACTTTTCCAACATTTTAATATCACAAAGCAAAATATCATAATGGCAGACAACGTATTAAACTGTCATAAAGTCCGGCTAAATATGTTTTAAATACTCCCGTCATTCATAAGTAGACTAAAAGCGACGCGTTTTCAATTATTATATATAATATTTAATTATTATAATATATATATATATTTTATTATTATATTATAATATTTAATTATATATATAATATAATATAATTATAACATATATTATTATAATATATAATATATATTATTATAATTATAATATATATAATATATATAATATTTAATTTTGTTGATATGAAAAAATGTGTCGTTACAAATTTGTTTGGTTCAAAGGTAGGAATTATGACTGATGTTTTTTCTTTCAAGATTATTTTTTCCGTGTTTTGAAAGCCATCGTCATTTCGTGTGTAAATATACAAAATCGAATAAAATGTCAAAATGCATTTATTGTTCATTTACACGTGAACACCTAAATATCTCCCTCGTCACTTATAACACTATGAAAAAACACTTCGGAACAAAGTTGCACTATTTCTAGAATCACATGCGACGGTAGCATTGATACTATTCCAAGGTCACTATTTCGCGAGAATTCGAGATCATCATCATCTTCTCAAATGGCATCCTACAATTTTTTCGATACCCTTATGGGGCATGGAAAGGCAAATCCAACGACCCTATAAACCATTCAATGCCAACGAATTTAATTACCGTGTCTTAGCATTGTCAAGTTATGACTGTTCGAAGGATTTCTTTGAAACGTTCGCCATTGGAGTTCCAGTCTATTTCCATAGAGAAGATCGCGATGATGCAGGCCGGCGGACCGCGAATCTCCGATTTTTCGCCGGGCATATGGCACAGTTCGTGGCCCGGTTTTCCGCGGGTTTTTCGCGACGAGAATAGTTGCGTTATCGGCGCGTCCGGCTTTTGTTGCAAAACTCGCGAAAACCGGTCGAATGCATAGATCATTTATCTACGAAACTCGATGAAATATCGGGGTCGCCGAGCGGTCCGCGCGCGTTCTCGTGCCCGGGTTTTTCGCAACGCGGCGGCGCCCCCGCCGTTTGTCGCGTTTATCTTCCTTGATCTTCATGAGCGAAATAATATTATTATTGGCAACACGCGGCCGTTTAATTCGCGATTCCCAGTGACGTCCGCCAACAAATCCGGCCGCGTTTCGCGCGTTGTTTGGCTGCATTTGCATTTTTGGATTGCGGTTACGCAAACCGGCCGCCGCCGTTCGGTCGATTTCGATAAACTGCCAGGTGTTTGTTGTTTGATATGTTTGAGTATAATATGCCTGACTATAAATAGCGGGTGTTTAACACTCGGTTTATAGCGAAACGTTCAACAACACCGCGAATATGTCTGCATGCGTGCGCAAATGCGCTTTAGCCGTCGATTATCGCGCCGTCGAATCCGCACGCAACTATAGCAATTATTTCGCTTATGGCTTGTCTATTACCGCCGCGATGCGATCTACATAATCGCGCGACCCTGGACTTTTTTAAATTTTCCTCCGAAGAACCACCGTATCCTCTCTTAAATTTAATTTTTCAACGTTTCAATCATTTAAATTATACCGAGCTTGTTAATGTCCTAAATAAAACGAGTAAAATTTAATACAGCTCCTCATCTTGCAATCAGTGCAATTTCCATTTTGCATAAAAATCCGCGGTCCACTCATTAGTTACGATATCACGACGTCATAGGACGTCAAATATATATCGTAATATTCTGGAATGTGAGCACCTTTTCAGGAGATAATATGGCTTTTCATACTTCACAAGAGGGTCCATTACACTTAACACAACGTTATAATTATAATGGCTGCCGCCGAAACAAAACCTGGTAGCGCGTTAATTGGTCGAGGATTTTATGCGTTTTTAATGAAAACGAGTTAATGTGATACAGGACAATATTAGTGTTAAAAGTAGTCGGTAGATCTGCATGATCTATTGATACACATTTTGTCACGAAATCTGAAATGAGGAAAATATTTCTTTCATTTTATGACGAGCACGAAAGAAAAATATTTACAGCTTCTTGCACGTATGCTGCAAATGCATACAACAGGACAGTTTAACTAGAAGAATTTCATAATATAATTTAACTTTGTTTATCCGAATATTGTTCCATCAATATTTGTAAGCGATCTTCATTATTTATTGCACGAATCAGCAAAGACTTAATCTAGCACTTTCTATATTATTTTCAATTTCGGCACAGCTGTTAAGGAAAGAAAACTTTTTACTTAATTTTTGTCGCTTGCAACTGATGCAAAATAAAGATATTCTTCATCTATTGCAAGGAACATGAGTGACTTAGGAGCCTCTACCCTTCTTAAAGAAGGAATAACCAAAGAAGATGAGGAAAAACCACATATAAATAATATATTATATATATATATATATATATATATATATATATATATTATTTATTTATATTATTTATTACTATATATATATATAAATAGTAATAAATAATATAAATAAATAATATATAGTAATAAATAATATAATATAAATAGTAATAAGAAAAATGAATATTATTATACATACACATTGCAATGTAAATTACGAAGAAGGCTGATCAAATGAAGATTGGATCATGTGTTCTAAATGTGATTTATGGACTCATTAAATCTGCAGTGACGGTGAAAGCACCATCTAGTGACTTTCTATGCAAGTTCTGCGATAAATTGATTCGATTATCAACTTGTCCGAGATTACCCCATATGGTGTACGCCAGGGGTGTCAAACTCAAAAGCTAACTTGGGCCAAATAAACAATGCTTAACTTTAGGTGGGCCGCAAAAAAAAATCAATGTTCATAGAAACAAATATTTTTATTTTGATTAGTACATTGTAATAAACACATATATAAAGTTAAATTATTGTTTACGTCCTGATACTTGACATCTCTCGCAAAAATGTTCATCTCGGGCCGCGAGTTTGACACCCCTGATGTACGTGATTACCCTCGAGCGGTTCGATAATTACGTACACTAAAGGTTTTATTTTTTCCTTAAAAGTGCATCCTGTTTAAAAATTCTATCAATATTAATTATCGTAGTTTATAAATAGATCGTTTAACTATAATCATGAACAGTGAACGAGCTTGTTTCCAACTCAGCTTTCCTTGTGTTCGAATTCTTGCTTAGGTGTTCGCAATTACCCCAGCCTCGCCTAAATACAACAACGTTATAACATATTTGCAGCGAACAGACGTTGTAGGGACACTTAGCATGAATATTCGGCATACAACGTGTCAACAGATTTTCAACAGGCAGATCGTCGATTCTTTCTATCGCAGGATTTCTTCTCGAATATTTTCAGCATCTGCATAAAATCCGCTATACGGCGCAGACTATGCCGAGCACAATGCTAAAAATCGCGGGATCGTCGTCGACGTTCCCATCCGTGCTCGCCGTTGCGAAAGAAGTAGTACCCGTCGCGTCGCGGAGATCGACAAAGGTAGGCCAATGATTCCGACCACGGACCCCCTGTGATGTTTTATGGAAACAACGGCGGCAGAACGAGAGCTTTGAAAGTTGCGCAGCCAGGGCCGCGTATAAATTGCAAGAGGCGAGCGACAGTGCGCCGTTCCCGGGACATAATAGAAACTTCAGTGGTTTTTTTGTGCGCGAAAATGGTACTCCTGTTGCTCGGCTGTCGGCGCCGCGCCGTCAGCCAGCAACCAGAACGGAAACGAAAAGGGAAGAACAGTCGAATAGGACGCAAGAAAATACAAACAAATGCCGAACACCGATAACAAAATTCGAAACGCGATACCGCGACCTTTCTTGCCTTCGAAGCTGTCGAGAACAATTGTCGCCCAATTCAAGATATTGTTCGATTTCGATCCTCGGCGCCCTTCCACGCTCGGACCGCGAGGCTCGGGTCCCCCGCTCGGTTCCCAGAGTAATTGCAGATGCCTAATCAAGAATTTAAATAAAATAAGAACTGAGCAGGGAGTTTGTTCACTATTTGTAATTATAGTTCAACTATCCATTCACAAACTGCAATTATTTTCTATTAACCCTCGCAGTACCGGTGATTATTTTTATTATCATCATTATTATTACACTATTATTATTACTATTATTATTACTATTATCACTATTATTTTATCGTACTTGTTTCTTAAATTTATAAGGAAAGTTGTACTAATATAATTTGAACAATACAAGAATATAAAATAGTATAGTTATCATTCCAACATAAAAACCTTTGTACGACACCAGAAAAATTATTGTTATGACACCCTCTGACTACTGAAGAGCGCCCTCCTATGCCGGAGTCATTTCTGGTCCACACTGATAGTCTACTAATACATATTTGCGGTTCCCCCCACTCTTGCTCGCCGTGACCCCGGCGCAGTAGACGAAGGGTTAATATACGTTTTGGGGTAATGGCAAACGTTCGAGATTGCCCCATCCAATCCATTCGTAATTACCCTACGATGTAAGATTAATACGTAATTTATTTGAGGAGTTCGAAGCGTAAAACAAAAACTTTGTTAATGCTGAAATCTCGTTTGAATCGTGTTTATCATAACTTCTATAAATCTCAAATGTGTATCTATTCTCTATACAGAAGTTACGTGGAAGATTAACGTCACGACAAATTGGATAATTGAAAAAGATGATATTGGATAATATTATTAGACTGCTGTATTTATGCATTTATGACGATAATTGGTAATTGTCATATTGAAGACAGGGAACAGTAAAAGAAATGAGTATCAATGCATTGGTTTCAATTTATTATGATTGTTAAAGAAAGGAAGAAGTTCCTAAATGACTTCTGATTCCTCGAATAAATGTCGACAATTTTTATTTTGTATAAAATTCCGCCCTTAAAAAATTGAAAGCATCGCAAACATACTAATTATATTTTTGTCAAAAAAATCTAATTATCACTAGACAGCGGATTTTGATGCACTCATGGCGATTCCAAGATTGCAAAATACGAGGAAACATTTATAGGAATCGAGATTATTGAATACACTGCTGATTTTAATGCAAAATAAAAATTGTCAGCACTAATTGCAAGGTGCACAAGGTACGTATACATTGATTCCTGAATTTGAAATAGTGCAGCAGTCCTTCAAATCCTTAAATGCTTTCACTATGTCGCATTTGACGAATTACTGCAACAATTTAATAAAACAATGTTCCAAACTTTTTGAGCATTGTTGAAATTTATATTAAGCGCAGCGTATCTTCCGTATGAATTATTGTAACCATTCGTGTTTTAAAATTTCTATTTAAGTACAATTTATTTTCTGCACGAATTATTGCAACACTTTAATGACACAAAGTAATAGACTACTAGATCATTGTGCCTTTAAAATTTGTATTAACTGCAGTGGCACCTCCTTCATAAACTATTGCAACAATTTACAAAAATAAGGTTATGAATTCCTTGAACATTCTATTGTGTATTTTGCTATTTCTATGCACACTACTATGCACCACACTACCATGCACCAACGTGTCAAAAAACTAGAAATTTAAAAGTTCAAATGTGTGATACTGAGTACGCTATACAGCTTCCGACATATCGCAGAAATTCTCATATCACTGCCGCGACGAAATCGTAAAAATTAGTTCCGAAATCCGACTGAATAACAAAAACTTGCGTCGCCAGCGACAAAAACCGTAAGGTGAACTAATTAAAATTTCCCGTCGCGAGGGGCGAGAGCAAACGTTGGTTCTTTAAAATCCGGTGTTCAGGGGGAGGGAGCAGACAACGGTTCTAAATTGGCATTCCGTTTGCACCGAACCGACGCGGGGAATCAAAGGCGTGGACCGCAAGAAGCTTCTCGGATCGTCGAAAGGGGTCGAAATAAGAGGAAGGAAAATTGTTTGGAAAAATGGAGGGCCAATTCCGGTGAGGGGATCGCCGTTCGTCGAACGTTCTTCCGCGATCATTATCCGGCGAGGGGGACAATGGCGGACGTGGGCGAACGAGGGGGTGGGGAGGGGAACGAGTCAGGCGGATTCACGGCAAATTAAGTACGCCGCCAGCTAGGGAAAGGGAAAAATTAATCCCCGGGCGGCGAAGATCAGACGAGTCGATATGGTTTTCACGGGTCAGATCCTCGGGAAAGGAGTAGTCCGGGAAAAGGGGTGAGCGGGGCCGAAGGTGCGAGGTCAGGATTCAAAACAGGTATTAAATGTAAACCGCGACACAGACCGGAACGGAGCCACCCTTCTCCTTTAACCGTCTTCCTGGCATTCTTCCTGGATTTTCTTGCCGGCTAACTTTTCTGTTTATCCGGGGGACGAATTTGCTTCTTCCCAGATTTGACTTTCTCGACGCTTCTGCGGGAATTGACCCGTTAAACGCTTTCCAGAGCCCGAAGAAAATTTCGCGAGACGTCACGGCTTCCTCTGACATCGACTGTTGCTGAAAATAGAAACGGCAATCGCGTTAAAACTTCCTGAAAATTATGCAGGATAAAGTAAACACGAACTCTTTGAGCGGACACTTCGCGGTAATCGATGGATGTACAGTAATTTCACCCTAAGTCGCGCTGAGATGAATGAACGCTCAAGAATGGACAATTTGGGAAGAGAAGATACGATTGTTCGAGCCTCGCGGTTCGTTTTTAGAGTTATCGATTGTCAGAAACGAGACGCAAAGCTCGAATGATCGTATCTCCTCGTCCCAAATTGTCGATAGAGCAATTTTCTGTTCATAACTGTCTTTTAATGTTTAAATAATTACCGTCTTTTACGAGGTGATTATCCCACGTTAAAAAATAACTTTTGTCTAAAAGATTTGTTCTATTTGCTGCAGATTGTGAGTAAACAAAATAGAAAAATAACTGAGAGTTTCCAGAGATTAATTTGATTCCCTTTAAGTATTTTTGGACAGCTAAAATTAATTGCTTATTCCTAAAGTACGAATTTTGTGTTTATGATAAAAATGAGTAGATCAAATGCAAAATAGTAAAAACATTTCAAAAATTAAGAACTACTATTGTGTTATTTTTAATTCGTGCTTCTCTATCTTGCAATAATTGCAGACAATTTTTATTTTGCATATACATTCGTAGTTTACTATACTTATCATTTGAATAATAATTACATTTGAATAAAATTTGATATTTTAACAAATATATGTATTATTAAATGAAAATTACATGTTATAGTGAAGCATGTAACATATTGTTTATACTGCAATATTGTTTTATTCAGTGCGAAAGAATACGATAAAGAAAGAAAACAATAGCAATGAAAAAAAGATATAATAAAACTAAAAAGATATAATAAAAATTAGAAATTAGAAAATTATAAAAGAATCAAATTAATACTTTCGTTGACATGATAGAAATTTTTATTCTATGATAAGATTTAATATATCGTCAGTAAATGGACATCTTCCAAGTTCTTCGAATGTTTTGAAATCTTCCAAGTTCTTCAAATGTTTTGAAATCTTCCCTTGCAAGCTAATTTCTAAAATAACATCAATTATATTATCTAAAAACGTTGTTCAACATATATTTAGAAATCGACAAACATAGTAAAGTAAAACTATAAAGAGGCTAATAGCAATGCGAATCTAGCTTATCCAAGCTTACATGAAACAACAATTCAAGCCTTGAACGTCTGAAGAAAAAATGGAACGCGATGGAAAAGAGAAAGAAAGAAATTGGAGATTAACAACGCTGAAGAAACAGGGAAATGGTAAGACATAGTGTAATGCCCTCTTTTCAAGATCGTTTCCCCTACGTAAAAGGGAGGAGACTATCCCTAAGATTATTCTCCTGCGATGCTATCTTCTGAAGAAAATTCACCGAGACCATAATTTCGATCTTATCGTTTGCTGTATTTTCGTTGAACGTCAGCAGCAACAATTCGAGTAGCATTAAAAGTGATACAGATATTGCAGCTTTCTCTTCTCTCCGACGATGATTCTGTTTAAGATCATTTGTAACATAAAATAAAGTTACGAACATCGTAGTGTTCTTCTTTCGTTAATTTTCGAGCCCACCGAAATTGTTTTTATGATTTTCTTCTGATAAATACCTAAATTATGACTGCACCGAATTGTGATATCGCTTTCTTTTAAAAAGTGACTTACGTCATGCAGCAATTAACGTAGAAGTGATCTTAACTCATTTTGCTACAAGAAAAGTAGTCAACACTGTCCAATGAACTCGCGTTCATGTTATGTTAACACGAAAGAAAATACACACAATACGAATAGATGAACAAAACAACTACACTTAACCCTTTGCACTCGAATGGCGACTCTGAGGCGCCACTAAAAATTGGTGTACCATTTTTCAAAATCATTCTAAGAGCATCGGACTTGTTTCAACTTGAAAAGAAACTATTAAAATTGCATTGTACTTGTCAACAGACTCAATTTCATGCGCATAAGTCGCAATAAATTATATAAAATAGAATTACCGTAGATCAGAAATCATGTTTTGGATTTCGAATTCAAATAGCTTCGACCGCAAAGGGTTAATACCAACTATTTCTACAATTAAATGAAACGCTATACGAAGCGTTTTTGCTTGTAATCACAGAAATAAGTAGTTTACGTTTTATTTAGAAATTCCGTATCCTTTTCATCGTAATCGCGCGCATGGTAATCTTCGCGCGATCTTCGTCGCCCCATAACTCCGACAAGTTCCAACATTCCCATTCTTCTTTCGATGATTCGTAAATACATCCAACAATGAGTTGGAGAAGGCATTAGCGCGTTCAGCGAACCGAACCGAGGCAATTGAACCCAGCGGAGATCATCGATTCCGCCGTGCCCCTTTAAAGTTCTCGCGGCCGAGCGAATTAACGAGGGCGCTCCCGGCTAATTTCGCGGTAATTTTTCGCGGTCGGAGGCGGATATTCGGAATCAATTTTCTTTACGAGATCCCAATAGTAATTCGGTAAACGGTCGTCGCGGCCCTCGCGCGAAGAAGCCGGCACTATCTCCGCCCTAAAAGCTGTCTCTTATCTGGCGACCTCCTTTAAGCCGAGCCACCAAACTTCATGACTCCTGGTAGTTTCTGAAGCCGCGAATAATGAAGGGTAACGATGTAGGTAAGGAAGAGCCCGCCGTTCGTAAGCCGGAGATATTAGTTTTATGCTTTACAAGGAACCATACTTCCCGGCCGGTGATCAAATTACGCCTTCGCTGACACCGACTCACTCGTTAAGAGGCGAACTACTTTTTTCCCCCGTAGAACCAGATCGACTTTCCTCCACAAGATCTTGTAGTTAAACTCTTTAGGAATGTCTCTGTGAAATATCATATTAGAATTCGCCATATTTTCGAAGTTCGCGACTGTTAGAGTTGGTCGCTTCAAACTTTGGAAACGTGTGTTTCCGAGGATACAGGTTTTAGCAGGTATTTGGCATGATTGAAAAAGTAGTGCCGGGCCAATCGCTTTGAAATATCATCTTAAGGAAGCGATCTGTTATCGTTTAGGTAATAATCAAGATGATTTGTCACGCAGGTATTTTTTTGCAGTGGAACAACGTGTCGGATTCATTAGGAAAATCTCGAACATAATCTGCTACATACAAAAGTGTTTGTAGTTTCCATTTAAAATGCGATAACTTTTTTAAAACTGGACCAAATGACTTGAATTTCTTTTTTAGACGGTAGAGAGACTAGTTTGTTAGGTGATGACCGAATTAATTTAAATTTAGAGAAAAATATTTAAATAAGAATTTTATAAAATGCTTTTTTTTAATTTTTCTATTATTCAGAAAGTCAAAGAAAAATAAAGAAACTCTGGTTTCCTAATCCTGCGATAAAGAAGTGCTAACCAACGTAGCAGTGAAAATAGAATTAGTGCAAAGGGTTAATGCCAAATTTATTGTTTGTTTGGGTATTCTTGATGACTTTGCTGCAGCAAATGGAATGTGCTCGTTTAGGAAAATTTCTGTTAATTTTTTCGGCAGGAATTTTCATAAAAATCACGTTCTCTTTAGGGTTGTTAACTAGGAACGAGCTGTTAAAGGGCCGGGGCGTAGCCGCGTTTTCCGCGCGGAGAAACGTCAAAACTCGGTTCCGCGCGTTTTTTCGTGCGGAACCAAGGCCGCGCCCGGCAACCTGGCTCCGGAAATGTGTAAAAATGAGAATTAAAAGTTCGCTGGCAAGGCGGCTGCACCCTGTCGCAAATCCCGCGGTTCTGGAACGAAATGTAATGATAGAAGACTATACGTATCGCGGGCTGAGAGCATGGCATGTATTCGTGCGAGGTATAATTTGATCCGTGAGTTGTCGAAGGAGAGGTTGCGTAGGTCACAAGTTGAGCTTCGAGATTCGAACTATGACGCAAGATTCTTTAAAAGTCCGTGGCACGCAAATAGTGCAATAAAACGAAGTATGTACCATCAAAGAGACGTTAATCGAGTGCGCTTGCGTTCTTTAACCCTTTCGACTGTAATGGGACACGCGTGTTCCAGCGGTCTTTTCTGATTATCAGAGGGCAATTCGTGTCTCACAGATGCGTTATTTTGCACTAATCTCATGTGTCTATGTACACTAAATTCTCCCCAATTGTCTTTCATTATTGTAAACAAAAATAGACAATTTGAGAAGAGGAAATCCGATTATTCGAGTCTTGCTTTGATAGAAAAATATTATAACAAGTTCTTCTGTACTACAAATTCCGATCCACCCTGTATATACCACCAGTCCCACTCTTCACATTATCATCACTCTTCCATTAAAGTCTACAGTCTACAATTTTGATTCAAATCGATTATTTTCCGAATTAATATATATATATATATTCCTGCACAAATAAATTCTTATTCAGATGGATTGTTGATCGAAAAAATACCTTGCTCGGATAAATTTCTGCCTAGATAAATTTATATTCGATTGGATATTTATTCGATAATGTCGAATAAAATTTGATTCGTTAATCCTTGTCTATTATCCGTCGCATGAATAAAATTTTGCCCAACACGGCTCCAGTGTGCGAACAGATTGATTACAAAATATCTACAAGGCTCTAAATAACAAATTCAATCATGCCACCCTTTAATTTCCAGTAAAAATTACTAAACGATGTTCCAACAAATGTGCATCGTCGTAAACGTGAACATTATATCCGCTTATACCGCAAATTTCTGAACGAAAAAATTAGTACAAGTTCTCGGAACGCGCTGTAAATCATCTTAAAAATTACAGAAAGAACTGCTGTGCAAGTTACCCAGGAAAAAATCGCGAAGCACGCCTCATTTTCGGAGCTCTAAACCGCGAGTACCGCTTCTTCCTTGGTCGAAATGACCGAATTAGGAGAATCGAGACGAAGTCCGCGTGAAATCGCGCGAGCGTCATTCTTCGAATCTAATTCGAATTGATTCCGCGGCCGGTCTGTATGAGAAATGGGAGCGTTTCGGTCGGCGCGGCGGCACCCGATAACATTCAGCCAGCATTCCGCGTGGAAAAAGTGGACGCGCTCTTTATATCGCAGTCACGTTTGACAGAGGAATCAAGGTCGGCTTAATAGAGCGTAACAAATTGACCCACTAACTTCATCGAGCCGTCGTCCCCGCGTGAAGCTACGTGGAAATGCATGTACGCGGGCTTCTGTATTAATCTTGAGACCGTCGTGTCGCGGATATCGACCGGGCCCGGTTTCGTTTTGTTCGACAAGACTCTTTCCCGCGGACCAGGGCCGTTCCCAGGGTCGATGGGAAACCTGGCCGATTTCAATCAAACAAAAACTCGGGTCAAAGAGATCATTCTGCGACGGGCTCTGTCTCTGACACGCTTTTTCCCCGACAACGAATAATCATAGTGCAAGGATTCAGAGATTCAGGGCGAGCGAAAGGTGCGAGGATCTGGGTCGTTTAGGGTACTGGAAGATCTTCTCTTGTTGGTCGGCGCTTAAAATGTGATTCGGGCAAATCGTATGGAAATTTGACAATTTCATAGGTTTTGCGGAGAACAGGGCGCGAAATCCTTTTCTTCGAGAAGAGAGGTTTCTTATGATCAGAATGAGAGAAAACACGAGTTTCTTAGTGAAAGAAAATTGCGAGGATGAAAGAAAATTCCCAATCGGTTAGAGTATCTCTCTATTTGATCGTAATTTTTGAAATATAATTTGCACTTTTATATGTCGTTTCAAGAGAATGAGAGTGTGGTGCTAATTTGTGTCAAGATTATGCCGAGGTTGTATCAAGATTATGTCAAGGTTAAATGTTTGTTGAAATGATAGAAAAATCTAGTTTTTTGGTAAAATGATCTAGATCGGTTAGGGTACTGAAAAACCTCTCCAATCGGTCGTGATTTGAGACAAGATTTAAGATAATTAACGTAGAGGAGTTCAAATTTCTCAACTAGAGAAAAATACGAAAAATTGGTTTTGTGTGTGTGTGTGATACAGAAAGGCCTCTGATTGGTCAAGATTCGAAATAAGATTTGAAACAGTTAACATAGAGAACAACGCGGAGTCTAATGCAAATTTCTATTCCCATACGTTGCTTTGTGGAAATCAGAGTGAGATACGAATTGAAGGCAAAGTTGAATGTAAATCAAAGTAAAATTTCATAAAATTTAAATTTTGCTAACATAGAAATTTCATAGTGCTTCGCATAGTATTATCACAGAAATGCACAAAGCCTGCTAATCGTTTTTGCCGAAGTATAAGGACCTTAACGATCAGATTACTTATTAGCGAAGTAAATTGCGTAACAATGCCTCCATGGATGTTCTAATGTTGGAATATCGAGATAAGCAGCTTATCCAACCACGTTAGAATTATGTGCGTTTAGTTTATCCTACATAAAATTCTATACTATTAAGTCCACCTGAGCAAAAAGAATTACGCTTCTTTCTTACAGGTTGCGAACTAAAATTTGTTGTACAATAACGTCTCCCTAATTATTCCTGAGTTGTCACCATTAACTTAAAGAATTGACCCACTTTATTGTGAGATATAGGCACATCAATCCTCGCATTATTCACTGTGGCTGTCCTTAACCTTTTAGGCACGACGCGCCACTATAGTGGCTTGCTCTAGTAGCTCACTCGCTCATCGTTTGAACCAAATAATCGTCTTCATATACATTGTTTCGCACTTCTTTTGTCTTCACATCGATTTACAACAGTCTACAGGGTGTCCCAAAAATGTCTCGGAATCCGGAAATGGCGGGTTCCTCTGACCATTTGAAGCAACTTCTTCCTTTACAAAAATGTTCTTCGAGGCACCGTTAACGAGTTATTAACGAAAAACAGTGACCAATAAGAATCGAGCACGGCTGACGCGAGGCGGCCCAGCCAACCAGTGCGCGAAGCCTAGTTCCGCTCATTGGCTCGATCGCCTCGCGCCAGCCGAGCTCGCCTCTCATTGGTCACTGCTTTTCGTTAATAATTCGGTAACGGTGCCTCGGAGGACATTTTTGTAAAGGAAGAAGTTGCTTCAAATGATTCGAGGAACCCGCCACTTTCGGATTGCGAGACATTTTCGGGACACCCTGTATATACAGTATCAGACTCTGTACAGTACACATCAGACTCTGCCGTCCAGAGAAATAGCCTCGCGCAGAATTCAACCGTACCTAAAAGGTTAACGGTTCTTCCGATATCCCCGCGTCCAAGGCAGGGACGAAACGCTTCCCTTTTTATTTCTCCCTCGTCGCCACCTTTTCGACCGTCCACATTGGCGACCCCAACGACGAACAACAGCGCAACCCTCTGATATCCGAAAACTATACAACGCCACCTGGAGACGAGGACTACAACCGGGAGAGTCAACAGACAAGCAGCACGGATCAACGTCAGCAGGATGGATGCAACTGGAGACTTAGTCCGAGACTATGTAATCCCTCTCTTAGCGCGACCATCGCCGTCGATCCGTCTGAGACGCCTGGCGTCCAGGATTGCGAGATCCTGGACCAACAACGACGTCAACAGATCGGCGGATATCGCGGTGAACAACGCACCAAATTTCCACGTCCCTTAGAAAGATTGTCTCTCAGTCTGACCTAATTTTTAAAAACATTATTACAGTACTTTTCTTGCCAAAATTTGACGTATATCGATGGCTCTCTAATTGATCATTGTAGATTCGTTCCATTATCAAATATAAACTCTTTGCGCTCGTACAGAGGAAAGATCTTTCATCTTTTATTTATTTATTTGATTTTATATATACAACACACGTTCAAGCAGTTAGCTGTGGCGTCTCGATTTCAGAGCGCACACCTATATGTATATGTCGCGAGAATCAAGCGACGACGAGTATACTCGTCAAACACAATGTAAATGTCGCTGTTAAAATATTGGGTGAAAAAGACGGTTTTATTTGATAAAATTAACAATTTTGTTACTAGTATTTACTTATTCACTTAACGTTAACGTATACCATATACATAATAAACGAAAAACCCAGGGATAATCAAATACTTATAAATATAATAAGTACTTATTATATAATAAATACTTATTATAATAATATACTATATAATAATACTTATTATTATTATTATTATTAAGAAATACTTATTATATAATAATAAGTTAAAAATTCAAAATTGCTGCTGTAGAGAGAGAGCGGTGTTTAGCAAAGCAAGGAACAATATATAATGGCACTTTGCACATGTAATTTTATTTTTATAACAATGTAAACAACTTCGTGCAGGATTGGCCTGAAAATATTTTGAACATCTTGAAATTTGAGAATATGTTTTCGTTTTCCTTAAAGTTACAATTTCAATAGCCAATGGTCGCCACTTCTTACGCACGACGAGTATACTCGTCGTGTCACAAAATATTGCCATTTCTCCATGACGAGTATACTCGTCAAACACAGCTGACTGGTTAAGCAGAAACTGAAAGAAAACTTTGCAACAAGGGCCCCTGGAAATACTAATGGAAATGTATGTATAATAATAAAACGTAGGATGGCGACTATACGGCGACATACGAGCGCAACGGTAAAACGTATAACGTCGCCTCTACGGCGATATACGGAGTGGAAAGGGTTAAGGGAGTCAGCACACCTCACCATTGCATACTTCAATATTCATTTAGGCTATGTCGCATTAAAATTTACACGTTACACTGCATGTTTGCAGGGAATAGAACAGAAAACACGACTTCATGAGAATAATCCAAACGAAGACTATAAAAATTAGCTAATTAGAAGCTGATTAGAATTAATGTTCTATTTAACACGTTTAGTTCGCGTGTTGCATCAATATTTCCGTGCTCTGTTAACATTTGTCTGTAGAAAAGAACGGGAAACGCTGCTCTGGAAAACATAATCGAAAGGATTACAGTGAAAACAATTAGCTCGCTGCGATTAGTTTTGTTCAACTTCGAATTATACGTCAAAGTCTGCACGCGTTTCGTTGCGTTCGCCCATAAAAACGAAGAGAAAGCACAGCCTCGGAAAAATATTCTAAAGGATGACGATAAAAACGACCGGCCCGGTGGATCCCATGTTTCATTTAACTCTGAATCACGGGTTTAGCATTTCAAGGATGAAATGCGACTGTTTAATGCATCGAGCGGCACACGTGGCCGGCGCGGTCCCGGTCAATGAAACCGAAACATACGTCCAGCGGCTGCAAAAGCAGAAAGAACACGGAGGATCGTGCGGTTTAGCGGAGTTTGCGGAGCGTCGAGACGGTAATTCATAACGGCGCTGTTGGCAAACGGACATTTTGCGTGCCGCAACACCATGCCGTGCTAATGGCCGCGGCCATAACTTTCCCTCCGTTTTGATTAGTGAACATCCTGCCGACTGTTATCTATCGCTTCCGTCCATTGGCTGTCGGCCGTTTCACGGACACTTTGTTTCGCCGTGGAATAAAGTAGACTTCGAACAATGATAACGGCCCCGAAACGCCGTGCCGTGGCCGGGGAGGAGATAGCGGCGAACCCCGGGCTCCGAACGAGCTCCAAGGAATTATGGTTTTTCGTAAAACTCCTGCGAGATTGCCTCTGGAGGAAGCACTTAACCATACTTTATGCGTCCCCCGCGATTCAGTTACGGCTGAACGGCCGATGCTTCGCGTGGACAGGCTTACATTTCTCAATTACAAACACCCCGGCTGTTTCTCGTTTACTGATTACCATCGGAAGAAACCGCTTCTTCGATCTAACCGCTCCCCCCGGCCCCCCCAGAATGGTCGACGTTGCTGCAATCGCAGCGAAACGCGAAACCCTAACCAGAAATCCTCGAAATATCCCTGGCACTTAGCGGGTTTCGAATGAAAGTAGAATTTCTAAGACCGGCGTTCTTCGAGAAGACTATCTGCACTCAGGATCGAAAAGATAGCACACCTCCAAATTAATGTATGGCTCATTCCATGTCAAGCTAGGGTAATTACCGTACTCATTCCATGGTAGCTCGATGCCAGGGATTTCGATGATACTGAAATGTGTTGTACTCTATACGCTATTAAAGGGGAGAGGGATTGAAATCATCATTTTTCGAATTTCGAAATTGTTGAAGGAATCGCAAACTCTCGAAGTTTCTAGTTTTTGCTGATTTTTACGAAAACTGACTTCACCTTTGAATTTATATCTCCAAAACTATAAAAGATACAAAGCTGCGATTTTTTTCTGGTGATTTTGAAGGATCTGAAAAATTTTGTTTCGAAAAATAATGATATTTTTGTTTTGCAAATTTCATTTTAATCAAGTTGTAGAATCGTTATGTTTTCACGACAGCTGAACGATGTCATTTAAACTCTGAGAAGAATCATTAGTAATCAATGCAAATTTTTATAGTAATCACACTGCCAGTTCGTGTTACTTTCAATGCTAATATTTTTTTAAAAAAAACGCTTCTTTAGAAAATGCTCCTTTTTTCAAGGAAAACGCTGCAGCATTATCTCGCTGAAAAATGCATTTATTTTTACAGTGTGTGCATGTGTTTATTTGCTCATTTATCATTTCGAGGTGCATACTTTTTTCACGTTTATATTTATACCAACAATTTCTGCGATTTGTCTCGCAATCATCCTCGAATTTGTCGCTGCTCTCAATTTTGCATATTTATCGCGAACTATTAAACTATTAAACTATTAAACTTTCTTCACTCTGCTAATTTTAATTTTCAGGATATTTTAATATATTCATAAATAACTTTCCGTCCTTTATTAACAATTTTTTATATTTGTTCAGCTGTATACTATTTTTCATTTAACTCTAACCCTTAAATATTACTACCGGCCACCTCTTAACCCACACATATTAAATTAATGTAGGATATTTATTAGAGTAAAAATATATAATAATATTATTATAATATAATAATAATATTAATATTATTATATTAATAATAATAATAATATAATAATAATATTATTATATATTACACATATGTATCATATAAAGATTTGTTACTCTTACGTAAATAATACGTACGATAATACGAGGCAATAATACGTAAAAGGCGACATTAAAGATAGATAAAGTTCGTCTACGCCGGCAGATGTTCATAAAAAATTTTCCTTTCAGCGAGTAGTTCCATGAAAAATCCGTACAGACGCGATAGTCGTACGATAAAGTAGCAATTTTTCGTTCGTAATTGTTACGAGTACCCTTAAAAATCAGAGATAATTTACCGAGGACTATTAAAGAGCGTTATTAGTATCTAAAGCGTTAATAACAAGTTTGTTCGATAACACGTATGTCTCACGAACGTGCAACAGCCGTAAACCTCTAAAAATCCGCAGCCCGCGCTGTGCCGAAGCGCACAGATATACAAGAACATTCGTTTACAGCGACCATTAAATTCTCGAATTACTTGGTTCCTGATGAGTGTAATCCCGCCGGTTTTTAATCGCGACAAAGCAAACGTTAGCCGTTGTTGTTCGATAAAAGGAGAATGGGTATCCGCAGAGACGCCGACAGATCCCGACGCGGGCATAAAACTGGCCCGGACAGAATGGCAATCAATAAAATCGCGAAGACGCCAGCAGCAGGTGATTCGTCGGACATAATCACCCCATTCAACGACCATAACATCGGAGAGAGGAGACTTCGGGTTCCGGTTCCGGCGAAAACAAACAGCCCCGATATCCGCGACGCTGCTTTTCAACCATCCACTCTTCGGTTCGAGGCGATGCATCACAGGTAACACACGACAGAGCCGCGGCGATCGTTTCCAATCAATTTCGGCGCGATTTAAGGCTGCTCTCTAATTCAGCTCGCGCCGTCTCCCCCCTTTTCCGATCGTCCTCCGCCCCTCGCTGTAATAGAACAATGGGATCCGGGAAAAGCGAATAATCGCGGTTCGACCGACGTTTCGTCGAAGTGGCGCGCTGTAATCGCAAATTACCCGAGACAATGCCGTGGGACGACTCCGAAGGGTAAGGGCCGACTGTCACGCGACTGTCCTACCCTCCTGGACGTCCTTAAGGGCGGCGATCATGCGAGATCCCTGGAAAACGCGAAGGTGTTCCGTGAGGGATCGCCCTTGAGCTCTTTGCGTCACGTAAATGCCCACGTTTTTTCGTGTCCCTCGTGCTGTACACGGCGTCTCGTGGCTCTAATTCGCTCGCAAAAAGTATAGGGGGGAAACTTCCGACTGGGGAAAAAAATTCATGCTATTTACGAAGTTAATGCGAGAAACGTATATTAAATTCTTTCAGCCGAGTGAAGAGGATCCTGACCGGTCTCGGGGATTTTCGAGAATTACGAGTTGTGTTTTATAAATGTTATTTATACGTGCCACGATGTTAAAACGACAAGCGATAGTATAGATTACTATAGATGAACTTAATTCTAAATTATTTGAACAATAATGTTGGTCGATAAACGGTGCTACTACTTGTTTTTTAGAGCGAGGAAAATGCGACTTACGCCACTGTTACTTCTACCCCATCAATTGATTGTAATTTTATAAGCTGCTCTCTTTCATCATTTTTTCTTTTTTTACTATATTTGGCTTTCTACCCCCTCAATTGATTGTAATTTTATAAGCTGCTCTCTCTCTCTCTCTCTCTTTCATCATTTTTTCTTTTTTTACTATATTTGGCTTTCTACCCCCTCAATTGATTGTAATTTTATAAGCTGCTCTTTTTTTTCATCTTTTTTCCTTTTTTTACTATATTTGGCTTTCTGCCTCACAATTTGGTGAAACATTTTTGAGAAAGAGAACTGAGATTGTGGAAAAATTAATGCTACCTTTAATGTCGATATAAAAAATATGTACAGAATTCTTTTTGCCAGACGAAAAAGGTTAAGGACTTTTCTGTGATAACTTTGCTAAAATTGATCAAATTTTTAGCTTTTTATGATCTAAACTCAATTTGAAGTCTTCTGATTTGGCCCACAAAACATACACCTCTTGAAACGCCATACCTTTTTAAAACTGGGCTAAAAACACAATGACCAAAATGCTTTTTTTTAAATTTTGCTATTACTTAAAATGACAAAAGAAAAGAAAAAACTCTCGCTTGGTAAGAAAGCAACAGAAAATTTATCACGTAACAAGTTCTTGCAGAGAACAAAACGATCTTATAAATAGAAGTTGTAACAACGGGATACATGATATAATGATAGAAATATGCTTCTCTTCTTTCTAAGCAGCTTCCGAAGAATGTTTCCATGAAGTACCAGTTTTACATTTTACGTATAAAATGTGTGCTGCGCGGTTTCAACCGTGGACGCGAAGGACGTCGAAAGAATTTCGTTGCGCAATTAGTAAAAGTCGTCGAGCTTTCGAATCGCAAGACTCGCCACAGCGAAAATTAATCAGTTGCCGTTTCGTCGGCGTATATTTCGAGTTGCGAGGTGTAATATGCTCACTGGATCGGGGAACGTTGTGCAGTAACGAGAGGTTGCTCGCGAAACGAATAATTTCTGGACAACTTGTAACTTGTAAACGCTTCTCTTGTGTAATAATTTGCCTATCGCGGAAACCGTCGCATAGCGTCGCGTTCGATTCCAAACATTGTGGAAACGTGTTGCGGCAGATGTTGATACGGAGCAATTATATTTTTATTGTGTTCTCTTATTTCGATTTCCTTTCGGGTGTCGACTTCGATTTAGGAGCCAATTGTTTCGTTTTCAGTGTGCACTTATGTACACGGTGCTCTTCCTGTAATTATTTTCTGGGTTAATTTTATAATTAACCATAATAATATATATAACCATATTAATATAATTTTATAATTATAATAATTTCATACCATTCCTAAAATTAATTTTTATTGTAATATATTCGAACAAGCCAAATTCCACTAGGACATTTAGGTTGCCAAAGAGTTCAAAATCGATCCACTATGATAGATTTTAACTTTCCAGTTTCAGTTTCGTTGATTAAACGACTTTGACGATGCTCGAATTTTTGGGGTCGATTTTCGGCACTTAACCTGTTAACCATCATATTACAGTTTTAGCCTGTTAACTAATGTGACATTGATCACATTATTGACATCGAATGGTGGCACTATTTAGAAATAAATTTTAAATATGATATGTTCACTTTGTTTTTCTTTTTTTATTACCCTATAACATCCGCTACTGCTTTATTAACAGCATGCACATTGTTGTAATTAAAATTAGAGCTGATGCAGAAGAATTCGAAAAAAATTTGTTAATATGCTTTAGATACTTTAAATTTATTTGCAACATTTTTATCTTCTAATTCGTATTTTTTACATTCTTTTACAATATATCATACTAATTCTGCTATGTCTCCATCTTCGCATTCGCGAAACGCATCTCTAAATTCAGATTATTTTTAAATAATTTATAACATTAAAATGATCAAACTAGATTAAATTGTATATACCTTATTTATTCATCGTGTTCAACTTGTCTTCTGCACATTTTCATCCTCGAACAAGATTTCTAATCAATGAGCCCTCGATATCAAAACTTGTCCCTCGTAACAAAATATACAAATTATTTATATACTTCTCCTGTATCGACTCTATTAATAGAGTTATAATAAACTATTCTAGTTCCTCGGCTGTATCTTTAACCAATGCACGCGTATGCTGAGAAATGTCTACTTTCGAACGTGTAATGAAAAGATTACATTAAAGCACACCGTGAAGCGATTCGTGGCGCGAACGGGAGCGGCGAAATTCTCGACGATCGTTCAAACATTTCTGCTGCGTTTTTTTTTCCGCGGGACCTCTTTCAGGGTGCTCCGCCATTCCTTCTGTTAATTTCCGCATCCTTCGCCGACACATTTTCGACTTGGCCGACCGATTACTTCCGTGGGAACGCTTGCGTCCCCAATTTCCTACGCAGATTAAAGTGTCAACCGACGAAATCGCCTAAGAAATTCCTTGTCGTGTTTAACGCGATTCTCCTCCTGCGTTTTTGCCCACGCATTCTCCCTCCCCCATGTTTCACTCCCTCTTCTTTCCCTCCCCCCTATATTTCCTCCTCACATTTTCCTTTATCACAGTATTTTTCCTCGCAGTTTTTCCTCCCACATTATAATACCCTTCCACAATCGAGTAGCTATTTGGAAGAGGCGCCTTTCTCGTGACAAGTCCTTTTTTCCGAATATCCTGTCGTATAGTATCATTGAATTCGTCTTGATGTGCACCGCAGTGCTGCGTTATAAAAAACAGGGGTTAATGTAATCCGGGATTTATTCAAATCCTAGATTCTGTGGATCTTTGGAAATTTAATGGACATTAAGAAATTAAGAAGAAGAAATTAAGAAATTTAAATGGACATTTAAACGAAATTATGAAAACAAAAGAATATTATCAGAAATGTTTACAATGTAATGGAGAAGCGTTTGTGCATCTTCAATAAAGAGATATTTGGAAAGCATTTCGAGAAACAACGCTTGACTCACTTTTTCCTCTTAATATTTCTTCCCACAATTTTCTCCCCTCCATTTCCTTCTCCCTCATTTTTCCCTGTCACATTTTCCATTCCCACAGTTGTTCCTCCCCTATTTTTTCATACCACATTCTCCTCTCCCGCCATTTTTCTCTTCCAAATTTTTCCCTCCCCCAGTTATACTCTCCCCATCTTTCCCTCTCCCACTTTTCTCTCCTACATTCTTCCGTTCCACATTTTCCTATCGCTTAGTTTTTCCTCTCCAATTTCACCCGTTTTTTCTTCTTAATATTTCTTCCCACAATTTTCTCCCCTCCATTTCCTTCTCCCTCATTTTTCCCTATCACATTTTCCATTCCCACAGTTGTTCCTCCCCTATTTTTTCATACCACATTCTCCTCTCCCGCCATTTTTCTCTTCCAAATTTTTCCCTCCCCCAGTTATACTCTCCTCATCTTTCCCTCTCCCACCTTTCTCTCCTGCATATTTCCGTTCCACATTTTCCTATCGCTTAGTTTTTCCTCTCCAATTTCACCCGTTTTTTCTTGTTAATATTTCTTCCCACAATTTTCTCCCCTCTATTTCCTCCTCCCCCATTTTTCCTTCATACAGCTTTTCGTCCCCCATTTTTCCCTATCACATTTTCCATTCCCACAATTGTTCCACCCCCATTTTTTCATATCACACGTTCCTCTCCCCCATTTCCCGACTCCCATTGTCCCTCCCTCCTATTTTTTACCCGGCTTCGTCAGAATCGGAAGTCGACGAAACGCGATCAAACAGGCGAGAATCCAAAGTCGCGGGGGACAGGAAATTGGACGTTGCGTAGGCGGGATGCGGGCCTTTCAACCGGCCGATACATTGTAACGTATTTATGATCCCGGGAAACAAAAGCCGTTACAAGTAACGATTTTTAGCTCTCTCGCCGGCATGAGAATAAACGCATTTCCTGGGCCCGTAACCTCCCTCGACGGATATTTATACTTCTGTTCAAACGATCGTTACTCGTATAATCGTTCGCCGCCCGCGACTAAGCGAGATGACGATATTTATTTTAATGCAAATATATCCTGAATTCGGCGAGGATTTGCCGCCCTCCGCCGTTCCCATCTCTTTCCGTTCGGCGTTCTATTGAACGTCCTATCGCTTTTTACGGAACGTCCTGTACGCCGATGAAAATATTGTAACCAGCCGGCCGCGGATTATTAATCGACTGTGAACATTTGCATGAATCTCCATTTCCGCGACGCGGTTCATTAAAAGAAATCGAGCGGAGTATTTATTCGAATACAATATATGCTGAAAAGGAAATCGGGGGAATCGTTGAAAGATAATGGTGACCAGCGTTCGAAATTATCAGAATAATTAGCGTCACTAATCAGCGATGGGGTGTGTCGAAGAATTATAGTACTCTAAAAAGCACTCCACAATTTTCTCGTTGAACACCTTATCTGTACTGATTGTATAATATATTATACAATATATTATACAATCAGTACAGATAAGGTGTTCATTATTATTGTGTAATAAGGTGTGCATTAAATATATTATAAAAATATATATATATATATATATATTTTTATAATATATTTAATGGATCAATAACATTGCAGGGATCGTTGATAAATACGTCAACTGATACACATTTCATCGTTCCTGCTATTACCGAAATATATAAACAGAATAATTCAAATATCCGAAATGATATTTAACGTTTAAAATTGTATAAATAATAGTTAATTATTTGCAGTAAAATGTATTACTCGGTAAATTGCTCTGCAAATTTTTATTATATTCAAAAGTGAAATAGAACTTAAAAAAAAAACGGCAGCAAGACTCTTCCCAAATTGTCAATTTTGTCGCGCGATCCGAGCGCGAATTAGGGAGAAATTACTGTAATGGCGGAAGGTTCGCCATAGCGATGCTCGATATGCGCAATAATAAACGTTACCCTCCTTACGGAGAGACTTAGGGTCCGTTCTCTGCACTAGTTGCAATCCACCCGGTACAATCTCAGTGGATCAGCACGTGCCAAGCAAAGTTCGAACACGTCCGGCAATATTTCAGGAATATTTCCGGAAAAAGATCAGTTCTCGGTCTAGGGGGGGAGGGGGGGGCACAGAGCGTTAATGCGCGCGATTCCGGACACACCCCGTCCCGAGTATCGATGTTACTCGAGGCGCACTCGATCCTATTGCCACTCGCAAGCCCATTCGCACCTATAATCTGCGCTAGCCAGCCAGCTACCCTCGAGTGGCTCGGCGAGTGCAAGGGAGTTCTACTGTAATCACATCCGAGTGTTTCCAAGCCGTGCAAGAGGGTTTGCTTTCCTCGGCATTCTCCAGTCGCCGAAGGCATCGTTCATCCCCCTGGACCGGGCCACCCACCCTTAACCCCGGGGAGTTTACGTATGCCGGACGTAGTTCCGCGCCGATTCATCAAACGGTCCTCTCCTTATCGCTCCGAGCCATTTAAGAAAAAAGCCCCCGGTATAACCCCCTGCAGAAAAGCAGCCCTCGGCTGGCGGTCGTCGCGGCGGCGCAGGAGGGCTGTAGACGCGACTACCCTTACCAAAGGTGTCTCCAGAAGAGTAGCCGGAGATTGGAGTCTGTCACTAAGCCAACTATCGACTCGCCTCTCACGTGTTTCGTCCTAGACACCCAACCCCGCCCGCCCCTCCCCGCCGACCCCGTCGAAAATTGCCGGGGGACGTGGATCGCTAAGGAACCAGTCCCCGTCGATCCTCCGGCAGAGATCAATGAATGACGAACTGGATGTCGCTGGAAAATCTGGCTCTCGAATAAAATCTCCCTCGCGGAACAGAGGCTGCGCTATCCAACACCCAACCCCGTCGATGTCAGCTCATTTTTGATCCTGAATAAACGACGGCACCAGACGTTCTGTATCGTTAGGGGATATTATGCCGGCTGCTTCCCGATGCCGCCCGTATTTTCGGAGAATCGATTCTACTACCCCTTGCTTTTCTTCTTCGGTCTGGTATTCGCCGAAATGGAATTTCGATCGGTGAATAAATAGTAATCTTCCTGCGCGAACGATCGTCCTGGTGCAGCGGCTCGCTTGTTTATTTTAACAATTATTTATGCTTGCCGGAATGTTCGCGGTTTAGAACGGGACTGGGAATTTTGTCTGGACTGAGAGATTTATGGTCGTGCCGAAGACAGAAAATAAAATTCTTCGCTTCTTATGATTTCGAAAATTTCTACGTTTAAATGATATCAAAGTAAAATTTAAAGAAAAAATATGGAATTAAACGAAAATAAAAAAAGTGTATTTAGTTTAATTTTGTGCTATTTTGGTTGTAGCAGAAGAACCTAAGAAGTAGAACCACGAGAAAGTAAAATTAATGACTACTGTGGTCTTATTTCAGATAAGTTATTTTAGGATTTTAGGATCACATGTTTATGGTTGCTACTAGACGCCCAAAATTTAACACATTCGTCCGTCTAATTTTGACAAGCTTTCTAAATTTAGCAACGTATTTTTCTGTCATTTTTCCTTGCAACTTTTGTACACGTCCAATTATTGTAATTTGATGTTACATGCGAAATATGCGCGGAGAAGGGTCGAAACGATAAATAATGTTTCTATAGAGCCAATGTTCGGCGGGGTATGAAGTGTGATTTATCGGTTATTTCTCGCAGCAAGAAACAGCAGAAAACGCCCGGTTAAAAGAGCAACCCCTAACAGAGGTTCGTTTCTTGACCCGTTGACCTACTTTGACCTCTTGCACTCTACTATTTTCTCACACGTGCACGTACAAAGCCAGACTTCCAGCTGACACAAAAAATTATTTACGGAACTACCCCCGATGTTTACCCCTCACATTTTTCGCTGGAAAGAATTTTTAAAATCTCTTTGCGCGATACGCGAATCCGCTGAAGGGCGATGTACCGTCATCTGAATATTCTATCCTTCCGTTATATTTCCGCGTTCGTTGCCTTCTCTTTTCTTTAACCGTTGCGTTTCGGGTCAACGCGACCCATGAGAGATATTTAGCTTTCTTTTCGACGGCAAAAAAGCTTTCGAATAATTAAATTTTCTGCTTACCGGCTGAATTTTTAATGACACTGAATTTCAAAACGCGTTCAACGTGATTGTTATTCTTCGTACATTTTTAGTAGCTTTCTTTTTGGTTAATCGTTCAGAGAGTTTGATGACTGAAGCAGATTTGCTATCATTTAATAAGAATCTAGTAAAATCAAAAACGACAGATGTAATGTAGATATCTAGATGAGAGAAATCAGGATTAAATGAATGCGATAAAAATAGAAATATGAATTTTTAGATAAATTGTTGTGCCAGCGAGTTTTTAATATATTTATACTTATTCAGGGGAAAAAATTTTGATTTAAAAATTATAGAACCTGAAATCACTTGAAAGTCATTGACTTATCGTACAGTAAATGTCTTATCGTTGCTTTTATAAACTAATATAAAACAGCTGGTTTTTGTGCTCCGTAAATCTAGTGTTAAACCAATTTCGCGATAAAGCGTCTCGCATGATTTCTTTCACGGTTACCTCGATTACTACTAAATCGTCGTTAATAAATCTCTGAAAAAGAAAGAAACCGTCAAACATCGACGACAAAGATACTATAAAAAGAAAGCGAATAACGTTCGTATTTAGTAGATTCTCCCCATTTCGTTTAGATTGCAGCGAAAATGTAGGTCCCATAAAATCTACTACACTCGATATAATCCACGGAAATCTGGGCGGTGTTTATTTTCCAAATCGAAAACGAGAAAATTTAAAGGATCGAATCCCGCATCGCGGCAAAAATTTAGCTTCTTAAGCGACCCGTACAATCCGCAATACCGGCGCGAGGAAATCGAAAATATTTGTACCGGATGCGAGCAATGTTTACTTTCCAAATTGAAAAACCGAAAAGTTCGGCTCCGCCTTATATTCGTTACGATAAAATCGAGAGCGCGGGGACCCTCGAAACTCCGTTTTATTCCTCGCCGTGACGATTGCGTCGATTGTTCGGCTGGCAGATCACAGGCAGAAGACACGATCCCGAGGATCCCTCTCTCGATCGTGATTGGTTTCCGGGAACAGCCCCGATATTCCCGCGTGTACCAAAGCACGAACTTCGCCGGATTGTTCCACGGTATCTTGGGGGTTGCTTCACGCGCCACGAAGTTGGCCCGCCGCCCCGCACCGAATCGGGGAACTATGCGAAAGGAGCTGTAATTAACCATCTAGCAACCTAATTTACCCTCGGCCGAGATTTATAGCGATCGTATTTCAAAGAGAGGAGCCACTCCGAGCATACTTTCGCGCAAGTAATGCGGGACAACTCGAAATCCGCCGGGAAGTTCGGCAGCAGCAACGACGATAGCAACAGCAGCGGGTGCAGTAGCGATTTGATTATGCGTTCTGGCGAAGACGAGCCGGGAATTATTCAATAATTCAATACCGAGTCCCGCCGGAGAACATAAAAGTCAGCGAATCATCGGGGCCGCGGGATCTTATTTTATTCGGCGAGGCTGCTCCGCCGGATTTCGATTCGACGAAAACAATCGACCATCCGCCACGGCAGTGTTGAACAGCAGATTTACTTACGTATGCAGCAGAGTTTCGATAATTCGATTCCTCGGGACTCGTAGCTCACTTAATTCGAGCTCTCCGCTCGAGGATCCGGCCGGTCTGTTATCCTTTTTCCGTCGAAATAGAGAAAGAACGCGCGGCCTCCGCTCGAACCCGCTGTCCGATAATGAAAGCTCGCTTGCCGCTCCTCTTTCCCTCCACTTTAATAATTTCAAAACGCCCGACCCCCATCGACAATCGTCTCGTTCCCCCTCGCCGCCATATTTTTCCAGCGAGTTAATACCGCGGCCCCGTGGCCCCGAACACATTTAAGCTCCCTCCTTCAATGAGCAGCAACAATGTTCCTGTCTTGTCCCTCGTGAAATCTCATCAAGGACGACTAATCTTTCGCCACCGGCCGAGTAAAAATTGTCGCCGGCCGTGGACGTCCTGCCGGAGCAATGTTCTGTTGCTTCTCCCCGCGATAAATTAGTACCGTGCCGGTCGGCCAGAATAATTCATTTCGGCACGAGGAATTACACCGAGCTATACAATCTCGTGGCGGTCCACGATATTATCCACGGAGTCGCCGAGTTCGAAAACAATTAAATCAATGGAGCCCGCGGTAAATCTTCGAGATGTTCGCGCTGCGGGAACTTCGTGGAAGAAAATTGCTACACGGTGTACCCGGTATGTTTGGACAGAATTTTTAAGGTATTTTCGGTGGTGAGATTTAAAAAATTATTAATATATATTATACACATATATTTTTTATATTATATTATATATATTGTATTATATTATATTATATTATATTATATTATATTATATTATATTATATTATATTATATTATATTATATTATATTATATTATATTATATTATATTATATTATATTATATTAATATATATTCCTTTAATTTATTATTAATATGTTTTTAATAATATAATTTTTATTTTATTTAATTTTATAATACCATAACAATAAAAACAACAACTGCATGCAACAATATAAAGCAAAACGACTTAATTGTCGCGGCAACGAAAAATTTAATAGAAAAAGCGAACCTGACTTATTTTTTAAGAAATCATTTTTCCTAAAAATTACGTTTGCATAATACGCTAGTGAATTCATCTCGACGTCATCGATAATACTATAATGTCAAAAACGTATGAAGCCATTCAAAAAAGTCACCAAATTGAAAAAAGCAAAAATATCTAATTTTCTTCATTTTTCCGATTTATATATTTTAATGTAGTACGATACATTTGTTCGATGACTAAAATTATCATGAATTTGAAGATTGAAGTCGTCTCTTTCCAATAACACCATAAACATTGATGTACGATTTTTTATTACCGTTTTATCACACTTTGATTGGAAACTGTGCTAGAATAAATATTGATTTTTCAGTTACCATTGTTATCAATTACTATCTTCTATTGTCCTGGTCGTATTCCGCTATGAACTGTTCCTGAAACGTGCAAAATAAATTGGAGCAAGCAATTTATACATGGAAATATTCGTAAAATATGACGAAGTGAATACATTCTTTTCAGCGATCGATAAAATTATTGCAATCGTTAGCTCGCACGGTTCGCTTTGATTCGGTTTTTCGGGAAATAATCTCCGCAACGTATAAATTTGCATAAACATCATCGGCCGTTGGTAATTTATTTTATTTATAATTTACGTCTACGTCGATGTAACTAATGGGGAAATCATCGAATATATTAATGCTTGTGCAATGAACACGATTAATAACTTTACTTATTAAAGTGAATTTGTTGCGATTAACGCATAACCTCGATAGCATGATTATTATTATCGCCTTTATTGCGCAACATGGGGTATCAAAATATAGATTAATAAGCAGTAATAGCCATTGTGTAATTGTATTTATTGCATTTTTTATTCAAATGAAATCGGATGATCGTTTTAAATATTTAATTAGCTCTCTGGAGATGCTTCGCTTTTAACCCATTCAAAAATATGCGCCCCGATTTCCTCGAATTTCAATAAGTACCATTTTCAATTTAGTTAATAAACGCATTTTTTAAATAAAATCCGAAGGTTTAAAACGACGACATTGTACTATACTAAAGAGTTTTTAATTTAATATTGCATCGTGCTATTTAAAGTCGAAATATTTGGTCGTTCAAAATGTTTCGTTCTTTCACGAGAAAAAAAATTTCTTGACGTTTTTCTGCTAGCGCACAATATTGTCTATTTTTCAATAATAACGTCTTTTAATATAATATATTTTCGTAAAAACAAACGACCCTTACTGCATTATTTACTGAAAATAAAATCACTGACTTCTACTTTTATATTTTGTTAGAGAAGTCACTGTTATTGTACAATTTTATGTCCACGCTGAGTTTTTGTCATACATTTTCATAATTTTGTTTAAGAAATGACTATGAGAAAGAGAGAGAG
Source organism: Megalopta genalis (assembly GCF_051020955.1). Lineage (NCBI taxonomy): Eukaryota > Metazoa > Arthropoda > Insecta > Hymenoptera > Halictidae > Megalopta > Megalopta genalis. The sequence goes on from NC_135025.1 coordinate 7,935,280, forward strand.
AGAGAGATAATTTAACAAAATATGAGAGCATCGACAATTTTTGCAAATATTTCACACAAATGACTGAAATACTTTCGACCGAAAAGAGATTTGCAAAACACATTTCTTAAATTTTCGTTTCAGACTCGAACAAAGAAAGTAAAAAAAAACAAGAGATTTTTCAAAAATACAAACTACAAAGATCCAAATACATCAATGATATTACGATGAAATTCGGTGCAGTTTAACTGTCATCCGATCTCTGCACAAAGTAATTAAATTCAGCGAACAACAAAATTACAAGCAATAATTCTAATTACTCATAATCCGAAGAAGCGCCGTTTCAAAGCCGCGTGCTCGCGTTAAAAGTCGCCAGCCAGCAACAAAAATCCTGCGAAACGTCGCTCTAAAAGTTCAACCGGCCTCGCGAAAACAGAATTTCTCTATCACTGAGATCCTCCGGCAGCAGTTTCTACCGCTTTCGGCCACGAGACGCGTCGATCCTCTAAAGTCAGTGGATCTTTTTATCGCGTTGACGCGATCCTCCGAGCTTATTCCATGAAATATTCGCGGTGAAAGGGCCGCGGTTGAATGCGCGTGATGTCCAGTTCGTGTTTCCATTTTTGCGGGTCTGGTAATCGTTCCCGGGGAGCCGGAAATCCTCTTGCGGGATTTCAGAGGCGATCCAAGAGGGCGGCGGCCGCCGTTGCTGCGGCTGCGGCTGCAGCTGCGGCGTAATTCTTTCGGAGCGAAGAGGGCCAAGGGGGTAATTATCTGTTTCTCGGCTCCATTACACCTGAAGGACGAGTGAGGGCCGGGCGAGAAAAGCGGCGGCTGGCGAACGTGACGGGAAATAAGAACAGGTCGAGTGGCAGCCGGAAATTACAGAGTCTACAAGTAGCAAGCACTGACACTGTAACTGACAATATGTACCCTGGGGGCAACACCGCCCACGCACCCAGCCCACCCCACTCTTTCCACCCCGTTCGAGCGCGATGTTTCGACGACTGCCTCCCCGCCACGGAATCGCTGAACACCCGTTGTTTTGTAAATTGAGCATGTATCGCTCAGAACGCCGCGCTGCCTGCGGAACTTCAATTTGCAAGTTGTTCACACGGTGTTATATGCGCTTCATTACTACTGCGATATATGTATTTATATATATATATATACATATATACATATTACCGTTGCACTTGATATTATGCCATCCCCCGCGGAACACAAAACGACTGCACGCCAAACCTCGCCCTATCAAAACAGACCCGAAGATGATCTCGATCCGGATTTTAGCGATGCGTTCTCGCTCCTCGTCAAATTCATCTGCTGAATTTAGGCGAATATACAGTGGGCGAACTAGCGTTTTATTATTTAATATACGCGTCGGAACAATCGATCTTATTGATTCTTATGCGAAAAGGCAGAAAAACAGCAAGGGCAGTATACAGGATGATAATAAAGATGATGCTGACTTGTAATTCTACGTTAAATTTGGTTGCTTTCTTTCGGAAAGTACCAGCAGAGAGAAAATTGATAGCATGAAATTACGACAGATGTTTTGTCGTCGAACCATGTCTTCTTCTACCGTCGTCTAAACGAACCACGTCTTCTTCTACTGTCGTCAAGCCTAAGCTCGAATCGCATAACTTCGCTGATATTTTTTCTTTCGAACGATATTCATACCTTCTTTGACGTTGGCTTTAATATTTCATCATGTATTAAGAATCGATTTCTCTAGCGCTTCTTTTCGCAAATAAAATAAAATTGCTCATTTTAGTGGACAAGCTGAGCGTCAATTACGGAGAATTTACTGTATATCATTTAATATGCAAAGAACAACAAAATAATGTAAAAACCTTATTGGCATATCTTGGCAGTCAATTCTTTTTGTATCGTCAATGGACACTTTTACGGTTATCAATTACGCAAAAAAGAACATCCAGACTCACCTGGAAGCCTAAAACTTTCTTTGAAGAAAATTCTACAAATGAGAAATATCACAATAAATTATAGGGTATCTTCAAACTTGAATAATTTTAAACATGCAATAAAGAGGTCTAAATTGGTTAAACAGAGTCCATAAAGAACACATCTTAATAACCGAGCGATATTTCAGAAACGTTCGAAGATAAAGCATGAAATAAAATTGATTTACATCGTAAATAAAAAAAGATAATACTGGCACATTGTTCGACATTCATTTCGATAACTCAGACAACGAAAATCGTTCATCTTACGCAAGATTCATCTTAAGCAAGCGACGGAGATTGTTATGTGCGTGTATCAAAATATTATTATAGCGATAATTTGAAAACTGGAGCGAAGCCTTTGGAAAGCCAACCGAAGATCATGGAAACGCGTGCATAATTTCTCACGCAGCCGAATTCGCGAACAAATATTCGGAACGTCAACAGGTGTAAAATGCATATTCAGGGGTTTTTTCCGAATCGAGGAACGTTGATGAAACGGTTGATGCGATACTCGCAATATTTTAAGTCTCGGTGAAAATGAAATTGTGCCCGAAATCGCGCGTTCGTTGCGAAAACATGAAACTATTATTGTGGCTTCCAGCCAAGCGGTCGGTCAATAGCCAAACTGCCATTCGAGAGCGATGTCCTCGACCTCGGATGATGTTTTTCATCTGTCCAATAATGTTAAAAGTGCCATAAGCGTGTTGCTGCGACGCGACGCGACGCGCACGGTGCACTCTCCGGAGAAACTGATTTCTCTTTTATTTTATTTTCTTTATTTTTTTTTGTCATCCAAACCCTAACCGGACTTGGAAAGCTTCGAGAAGATTCTGACAGAGAATACGTGGTACACGCGGCTTATACTTGTACGGAACAGGTGACAGTGGGGATTTGGGAAGAGGACAGTCGTGAGTGAGCCCTGACAGCGGGACCGGAAATCGAGAGAATCGATCTGCGCGCGGTGCTGTCGTCCGATATTCTCTGTAAGTTGCTTTTTTTTTCTTTTGACACGCTGGGTCCCAAAATATCTGTTTTTATCCTTCCGAGTTGTTTCTTTTACTGCTGGATAGAAAACGTTGCGCCAACTGTTTCCTAAAACAATTTGCCACTGGTGTTCGTGAATCACGTATTCGACACTTTTGTTAATCAATATAAGCTTTTTTTCGCGAATATTGAACACTTTATTGCCCGGAAATACATGTTACATCATGTTTCTCTTCTACACTCGCGTCGGAAAGTAAGGTAACGCCTATTAAATCCAAGTAACTTTTAGAAAATTGGTCAGTTTTTTAGATTGCAATTGATTGGAATGGTAGAAACATTAAAAAATGATGTTTCTCTGCTGTTTTATTTTATCTGAATCTATGAGGAAAATTTAAAAAACGTATCTTGTAGACTTTCGCAACTTGTACAGGGTGGAGCATTTTAAACAGGACACCTGAATAACTTGTTTGTTTATAACGATAGTGAAAAAGTTCCAGACAAAAATTGTTCGGTGTCAACAGGCAAATAATATGGTGATAATAATTTTATGATGGGCGGAGGTATATTTCTTCACTCATATTTTCTTTTGAACGACATAAGTACCTTCTTTGACGTTGCCTTTAATATTTTTCTAATGCTCTTTTTTTATTATAATTACTTCATAAATTTCATATAATGAAATAAAATAAGTTACTTATTATGATAATGAATAAGTATGGTCTAAAGTTTGACCAAATAAGTTTGGTCTCATTTTAATTGGAAGAATCTGATCAATATATTAACAAAATTTTTACGTATAAAAAATTAGAAATAAAAAGTTAAGTGGTTATTTTTATTCTAACATTACTATGTATTTGTATTAATGTATACCTGCATGCTGGCCGCTAGCTTTTAAGTTCGCTGACTGCCCCTAGTTTCTCTCTCCTTCTCTCTCTCTCTCTCCCTCTCTCTCTCTCTCTCTCTCTCTCTCTCTCTCTCTCTCACGAGATATCAGCAACCATAAGGACGAGTCGCGAGACTCGAAGAATCGCGACTTAGTGTTCTCCGATTACAGTAATGTCTCCCTAATTGTCGCCCAAATTGTACACTAAAACAGACAATTTGGGAAGAGGAGATGCGATTATTCAAGTCTTGCGGCTCGTTTTTTACAATTACCGATTGGCAATAACTATAGAAACGAGCCGCGAGGCTCGAATAATCGTATCTCCTCTTCCCAAATTGTCCATTTTTGTGGTCAATCTGGGCGTCAATTAGAGAGACTTTACTGTACCGTTTTCAATTCCGCGTTCTGGGCCTTCTAGGGAGAATTTACTGCACGTGTTATGAATGAATGCAGCAGCATGCAACGAAAAAGACAAGCTGATCCTTCGGGTTCAGGAAAAGATAATGAATTTAGCTTTGTGCTTCTCTTTTACTGGTAACTAACAAATTCCTTAAGACGTCGATATCTCATTCAATTTCCGCTACCGTGCACCAATTTCCACCGCGCCGCTTAATCCAAAGAAAACCGGGGACCGTCCAGACGAATTAGCGTTAGCAAGATAGCGTCGACAGCAGAAATAATCAGAGAGCCGATCCCACAAATCAGCGCGGAAGCCTGCAAATCCTTCGCGATGAAATTTAGCGCGGTCGCGATAAAAAACAGAAGCTGCCGGGAGGTGCGCGGGTTAATTGCGAGTCCGCAATTAACGGTTGCTGAGAACGTTCAGAGATCTGTGTTTCTTCCGTGGATCAAGATGGCGGCGTCTGATCCTTTAATTATCATGCCAATTGAGTCAGATCGACGCACAGCGATCCCGGATCTCTAAAATTCTAGTCAAAATATAAAGACGACCCGGATTTAATTCGAAATGATCGAAGGATTTCACAGTCGTTGATGTGATGAGCGTGGACATAAAATTTCAGAAAAGCAAAGGACGGATCCAATATGGCGGACGGATACTTTAAAAAATAATACTTTGAAAGTTAATTTTTTACAAGAATTGGTGTTCATTATATTAATGGTTTAATTGTATTAAATGGTATTAAAAATTGCAAATTCGAAATTATGATTTTAAAAATCAGTATGACGGACGGGTATTACATTTTGATAAATGTGAAAAAGTTATTTAAACATATATATAACGTTTATGCGTTGTTCAATACTCGTGTAACTTTTCTCTAAAACACTTTTGAACATCATTCATAATATTAGAAATAAACGTGGTGAAAACTACTGACATGAATACGTTGCATTATACAAAGATTTGCACGAAGAAATTACATAAATACCGGCATCAAATTTTTTGAAAATATTGCGAGATAAAAGTATAAACTAAAACTTTCAGCAAGAACTTTGTTTATGTTGAACTTATAATTAAAATTATATATAATATTAAAAGCTAATTTCTGATCATTTCTTTTAAGATAATTTATAAAATATAAAATATATAATTAAAATTATCAAAATTATCAAACTTTGTTAATATCAAAGGTGATACAACAAATTTTAGCGGTGCCTCAGAGTCATCACTCGAGTGCAAAGGGTTAACACGTCCAGTCTAATTCATCTATCCAGTCGCATCCTCTCCGATTCCAGTTGCCAGTTCAAGCCACGACACTCTTCTGTCGCTCAAGTGTACGAAACTATTCTTAAAAGTTACGAGACTCTATCATACTCCGCCCCTTTCCCTCAAAACTAGCGGCGACCATTCGGTGAAACAGACATTGGCTAGTCCACGAATACCATTCCCTTGCCAACGAAAACTCAAACATACTTTCGGCTACGCAAAACTGCCTTAGCCTTCGACTCGTACCAGCGGTTCTCACGAGAGATCGTCGGGAACTCGCGTCTTATTGAACGCCGGCTTGGAAAAAGAATGACGATGAAGTGGCCGGGGAAAGGGTCAGCCGTCCTTTTTTTCGCCGTTTTCACCAGCTGGGTACGTCCGCCGGGCTTGCTCTAATTGCTGCAATATTTTCGAGAAGCGCGCAGATGTATACGGCTCTTTTGACAAGAACCACTCGGCGACCGGCGTGAATTAAAATTCTATCGGCGTCGGGCGTTGCTCGATTTTTGCCGGACTGGTTTTTCGGTTTTTAAATTCTTTTTACGCCAGTCCACGAGCTGACCGTGAAACACGGAAACGGGAAAACGAGGCGCGGTTAGCGATTTCGGTTCGCACGGCGTGGTCCGTAACTGGAACGGCGGATCTTCGTGCAAAATGTATTGAAAGAAAGTCCCGACTTTCTGCATCTGTTTCAAATAACTTAGAAGTTGCATTCCTTTATTAACAACAGATTTGCGGAATCGGCTGATGAAAAAGGAATGATGATGAAAGGAAATCGGCTGATCGGAAGATCGGTTATCAAGAAAAGACGGAAATAAAATTTATTCAAGGGCGCATGTGCTGTCTACTTAAATTTAATCAAGGCATAGATTAAACAGATTAAATTTAATCGAGAAATTGCTGAGACAATATATATATATTTCAGCAAGATAATGCAGCTGTGCAAAGGGCAGTAAATCCTTTACGAAGATGAACGAACTTTAAAGTCGATTTTCTCGTGAACGGTGCTCCGGATAAAAGAATGTTATACTAAATTTTGTTCATTATCTTCCCGCATAGAATCACCCCCTGCTCGATTGCGCTAAGAATTCCGGCGCACCCTGTATATTTTCCCGCGAGAAGGCTAAACGGAACGAAATGCGAGAACGTGCTTTGGGCACGTCCACTTGGGACTTCCCCATTTTTACCGCAGACGTTTTCCACGTCGATGGGATCAAGGACAGTCGGTCTGCATCTACGCGAAACCATCTTCGGAAATACAGTGTGTAATAACTTTAATATTTGAACACCGTATAAATATTACCTCGTTCTATTATAACTTTGTTCCTAAGAGAAAAAATATACATGATCTGGTATAATGTGAAGGCACTGTCTCTAGTTAATAAAAGTATAAATTGCATTCGCGTAACTTACGATATTTGTTAAGTAACCATTTTTAAATGAAACAATATCTGATATTAGCGTCACCTTTTTTAATAAACGAAAGAAAAGATTGGAGAAGAAACTAGCCTCGCTTCTTCTGCAGATGACGTGCGTCAATTTTCCATAAAAATCCACAGTATCGGTTCAACCGTCTGACCATTCTATTTTTCTAGATCGATCCGGATAATCGAAGTTACATTATAGTTAATCATTACAAGAATCGAAGAAATTATTGTGAAAAGAACTAAATCTAGTTTTTCGCAAATGGTGCGAATAATTTTGCATAAAATTCCCCAGTGACTGTTCTGCTATTCGATCACACTGCGCTTTCTCAAATTGATTCGGAGAATTGGGATCTTGCTATAGCAAAAGCATTGGAAAAGCCATAAAAATAATTGAAAAAGCAACTAACTATGCTTTTTGTTCAAGTGACGCGCTGTCAATTTTGCATAAAAATCTACAGTAACAATCTAAACGTCTGATCACTCAATTTTCTCTGATTGATCCGGATAATCGCGACCTTACTACAGCAAAATCACTGGAAAAGCCAACAAAATAATTGAAAAATGAACTAACTTTGCTTTTTTACAAGTGACGCGCGGTCAATTTTGCATAAAAATCCACAGTAACAATCTGAACGCCTGATCGCTCAATTTTCTCTGATTGATTCAGATAATCGGGACCTTGCTATAGCAAAATCATTGGAAAAGCCAACAAAATAATTAAAAAATGAACTAACTTTGCTTTTTGTACAAGTGACGCGCGGTCAATTTTGCATAAAAATCCACAGTAACAATCTGAACGCCTGATCGCTCAATTTTCTCTGATTGATTCAGATAATCGGGACCTTGCTATAGCAAAATCACTGGAAAAGCCAACAAAATAATTGAAAAAGGAACTAATCTTGCGTCTTGTTCAAGTGACGCGCGGTCAATTCTGCATAAAAATCTATAGTGACAGTTCAATCGCCTGATCACTCAATTTTCTCTGATCGATCCGGATAATCGCGATCTTACTATAGCAAAATCACTGGAAAAGCCAACAAAATAATTGAAAAAGGAACTAACCTTGCGTCTTGTTCAAGTGACGCGCGGTCAATTCTGCATAAAAATCTATAGTAACAGTTCAATCGCTTGACCACTCAATTTTCTCTGATCGATCCGGATAATCGCGATCTTACTATAGCAAAATCACTGTAGAAGCCAACAAAATAATTGAAAAATGAACTAACCTTGCTCCTTGTGCAAGCGACGCGCGGTCAATTTTGCATAAAAAGCCCACAGTAACAATCCAATCGCCTGACCACTCAATTTTCTCCGATTGATCCGGATAATCGGACTCTTCCTGCAGCAAAATCACTGGAAAAGCCAACAAAATAATTCAGAAAGGAACCAACCTTGCGTCCTGTTCGAGCGACGCGCGGTCAAGTTTGCTTAAAAATCTACAGTAACAATCCAATCGCCTGACCACTCAATTTTCTCCGATTGATCCGAATAATCGGACTCTTCCTGCAGCAAAATCACTGGAAAAGCCAACAAAATAATTCAGAAAGGAACCAACCTTGCGTCCCGTTCGAGCGAGGCGCGGTCAATCCTGCTTAAAAATCCACGTATAACAGTCGAACCGCGTGACCACTCAATTCTCCCCGATTGATCCGGATAATCGATGTGCAGTTAGAACGGTGCGGCACACTGTCCGTCAGGCGGAACATCAGAATTATAGATATCATTGGCACTCCCGCGGGAGAAATAGACGTTCGAGCGGCAAGAAGTCACTAAACGATGTTCGTGGGAAGGGTCGAGTGCCGGGGACGCTAGAGTGGGTATCCCCGGTGTCCCGGAAATGCCAGGAAATCGAAAGATGAGCCAATAATCGGGGCCGGCTGTCGTCCCGTTAAAACGGTTCAAACGGGAGACCGGAATACCGGAGGGAGCGCGAGACAGAGACTCTCGGTGCGGAAGAGAGAGGAGGACGGGGATAACCGGACGGTGATCGCGCAAGGATGGAACGTCCGACGACGAAGAGGGTTGGCGCCGATGGTGGGAAAGGGAAACAGTGTACCGTGAAAAGAGGAAGGCACGAAATCTGCTCGGCAGAACGGATTTTAACGAGATCGTGGGAAGGGGGGAGGGGGGGACGCGAGAGACTGACGCATTGACGAGGTTTGAAAACGTGGCCGGCGGTGTGGCGGCCGGGGCTCGAGAGTCGAATTTAGAAAAATCCGGCGAGGAAGTTTCGGGACGCGGAGAACTGCGCCGGAACTCGGCAGGGGAAGTAACGAGGAGTAAATAACGCTGGGAAAGAGCGAACCAGTTGGTCGACAGAGGTTGGGCGCGGCGATGGCTGCGGAGGGAGGGGGCGGCAGGGGTCGGTGGATGCGCCGGGAATTATACGAAAGCAAAGAAAGGGATGATGGCAAGAAGTATGCAAATGCAATTGCGACGGCAGTTTAATAAAATCTGAGTTGGAGGAACAGAGAGAGAGAGGAGGGGGCGGGGGGTGGCGTGCCGGGTAGAGACTAAGGGATACTGGAGAGGTGAGAGTAAGAGGGAGGATGAACGAAACTCCGGAGATAATCACCGGCGCGGAATGATTGAAGCAATAACGCGTAACGGGGAGAAGAAGAGGATCATGAATGCGTATCGCCGCCGCATGGGGGATGACGGGGGTTGCGCTGGCGGGGCGGCTGCATGAAAATTCAACGGCGGTCGGGAAGGAGCGCCGCCGAGGAAAGCGAAAAAGGAGAGTATAATTAGATGTTTCCCGGTCTGGAGAACCGCGAATAGAAAACGGGGACAACGCTCCGCGGAAAATACTGGAGTACCGCGAGAGCTCCGGGAGTAAAAAAGTGGCCGGGCTCGCCGGGCACCCCTTTCTTTCGATGCTCTCTATGTATTGTCGGCGAGCTCCTGCACGATCTACTATGCACCGGGTCAAATTACCCGGCCTCTCTGTTGTCGCCTGTTATGACTTTATGACTTTCTTTCGTTGCGACGTGGAAAATATTGCAGCCGTTCAACAGACAGAGATATTCGAAATAATGCGGCGTCGTCGATATTACGAGCGTCGTTTTACTCACAGTGTACTCACGTGTGCCATAATAAATGAAAAAAATTGCTTGCGCTACGATTTCTTTCGTAGGCGTGGTAGAATAGATAGCGAATGGATCGGCGATCGAAGCGGAAAAAAGAGCTTTATACAATGCAGTGAGTAACTTTAATATTTGAATTCCACGCAATTATTTTATTTTGCTGCTTTATCATTTTGAAAACAAAAAATATACGTGGTCGGGTATAATTTGAAGGCACTGTGTCAAGAGTATACGTTTTATTTACACGACTTACAATATTTGTTAAATATTTGGTCGTTCGGAAAGTTGTCTCGTTCTTTCACGAGAAAATAAAAGACGATTTTTCAACGCTTCAAATGAAAAAAAACCTTCCGACATTCTTCTGGTGTTTACAAAATCTTATCTCGTAAAAGCCCCGTCGTTTGCTGAGTCACGTGTTCCTTTAACGAGCTTACAAAACGAAATTTTTCTTGAGAAACGAAACAACTTTCCGAACGACCCAATAATAAGATTTAAATGGAGCAATGTCAGATTTTAGAAAGAAGAATGAAGCAAAAATCAATCGTCTCTTTCAATAATTCTGACAAGTTGAAAATAGTGTAACAACATTATTAGATTCTTCTTATGTCTTTATCATTTTAAATATCCTCAGTCCGTTCATCACAATTAGCTTGTGCAACTGGAATGTTGCTCTTTTGGTTAGTATTTGCTTGTTTTGTCAATTCACGAATTTTTGGCATTCTACAATAATATTAGTTTCTACGCGTGGAAATATTGAAATGGTAAATTGGATAGTGCAACAAATTTTCTCGATGATTCAAGTTCAAGCGAAAAATAGCCTCGTATTCGATTAAGTGAACGAATAAAATGTCTACATTGGAGAACCAAAATTCTTATAATATAATAATATAAAATTCTTATAATAATATAAAATTCTTATAATAATATAAAATTCTTATAATAATATAAATTTCTTATAATATAATAATATAAAATAATAATATAAAATTCTTATACTGACAGTATGACCCCATCCGATGCAAATGTATCTCATTCCGAGTTCGTCATTTGCCCAAGTACGAAACTTCGCGTCGCGGCAATCTTGGATAGATCGCGATTAATTTTAATAGCTTTCGTTGCAGATTTAATGAATTGAAAGTCTTCGCGGCAACACCGAAATGATATCGCAAAGCGAATGTTTAATAACTCGTATATTCGTAAATTCCCGTAAGTCTCTCACCGATTCGCATTTTCATTGCTCTTACTTTTCGCCGCGAACGCGTAAAATCTGCGGCCTGGTAATAAGCAGATATAATCTTCGGGCGATCGGTGTTCTCGCAGAATCCAATGCATCAAAAGTAGCTAGAATTTGCAGTGTCACGGGCAGATCCTCGGCCGGATCGCGGGGCGAATGAAGATTTTCCACGTTCGCGCGGTGAAATTCGAATAAATTATATCGGGGAACCGCGGCGTTAAACGGGAAATTTGTTGGCCGATTAGGGTGGGGAATTCGTTCCTCGTCTGCGCTCTATCACGTCGCAGATACGTCGTATCAATGCGACGCCGCGACATGATAGACGATCGCATTATTGGATCATATTTCACTGATCGCCGGGGAAACCGGCAATGGGTTCGGTATGCTTCATTTTTATTGGGCAGATTGCAAATTTTTGTTGGAAAAGGAGCGGCCCAATATTCGACGGATCACATGGCGCAGATAAAACGGCTGTTTTATGCAAACTGCGTTATCAATGTTGCATAAACCAGGCCGCGGATTTCGTCCGGCCCGAACACCGAGGAGAATTTAATGTCTCACTTTCCCGCAATCCGATCCGCACAACCCGTGAACCCGTTCTCCAAATAATTTGAACATTTTCGACGAAATTTTCATCCGGTAGAATTTGTACGTTCGCTGTGCGCAAAAGCAAGCATTAGAACGGAAACTATAAAATATAACACGAAGGGACTAGACGTAAAATAGATTTTTTAAAGGAGAAAATAAATATTACTCTAATCAGAAATGACCGATTTAACGCTTTGACTGTCGATGAACAAGAACTTGAGACTCTTATATCTCGATCGTCTGCTGCAACAATTTCTTGAAACTTTCGTGCTCGAAATATTACTCCATATGTGTCTGATTCTACCGATTATTTCCACTAACAAATTAAATGGCAAAATAGCCAGTGGTGTGCTTGACCATACTTCTAACAAATAGAATTGTTGCAACTATTAAGAAGCGAGAAATAGTAAATTTAATAACGAAGGAAATTCGATTAAATAACTCACCGATCGATTTATACAAATCTCTTGTTAATTAAACCTCGTTGGTATTTTTCATGAACAATTTAAATGATGAAACAATTTATCGGGCACCGGATACCATTATTGCAAAATAAATTATCGCGAATATTAAATAATTGGAAATAATCGAAGTTATCGATATTATCGATCGCCGTTGATCGCGCGATCGTCGATCATCAAAGTCAGTGATGGGGGGGGGGGGGGGTACCCTTCGTGCTCTCTCGGCTCAATGTCATTGCTCGATTAGTCGGGACTTGACTAATGGTGGAACCAGACGTGTTTCAAGACAGCTCTTCCAATAATGTCGATCGTCAATGTCATTGGGGGGGGGGGGGTGGGGTGTACCCTTCGTGCTCTCTCGGCTCAAAGTCAAAGCTCAATCAGTCGGGACTTGACTAATGGTGGAATCAGACGTGTTTCAAGACAGCTCTTCCAATAATGTCGATCGTCAAAGTCATTGGGGGGGGGGGGTACCCTTCGTGCTCGCTCGGCTTAATGTCAAAGCTCAATCAGTCGGGACTTGACTAATCGTGGAATCAGACGTGCTTCAAGACAGCTCTTCCAATAATGTCGATCGTCAAAGTCATTGGGGGGGGGGGGGGGGGTGTACCCTTCGTGCTCGCTCGGCTTAATGTCAAAGCTCAATTACTCGGGACTTGACTAATGGTGGGATCAGACGTGTTTCAAGACAGCTCTTGCAATAATGTCGATCGACAAAGTCATTGGGGGGTGGGGTGTACCCTTCGTGCTCTCTCGGCTCAAAGTCAAAGCTCAATCAGTCGGGACTTGACTAATGGTGGAATCAGACGTGTTTCAAGACAGCTCTTCCAATAATGTCGATCGTCAATGTCATTGGGGGGGGGGGGGGGTGGGGTGTACCCTTCGTGCTCTCTCGGCTCAAAGTCAAAGCTCAATCAGTCGGGACTTGACTAATGGTGGAATCAGACGTGTTTCAAGACAGCTCTTCCAATAATGTCGATCGTCAAAGTCATTGGGGGGGGGGGGGGGTACCCTTCGTGCTCGCTCGGCTTAATGTCAAAGCTCAATCAGTCGGGACTTGACTAATCGTGGAATCAGACGTGCTTCAAGACAGCTCTTCCAATAATGTCGATCGTCAAAGTCATTGGGGGGGGGGGGGGGGTGTACCCTTCGTGCTCGCTCGGCTTAATGTCAAAGCTCAATTACTCGGGACTTGACTAATGGTGGGATCAGACGTGTTTCAAGACAGCTCTTGCAATAATGTCGATCGACAAAGTCATTGGGGGGTGGGGTGTACCCTTCGTGCTCTCTCGGCTCAAAGTCAAAGCTCAATCAGTCGGGACTTGACTAATGGTGGAATCAGACGTGTTTCAAGACAGCTCTTCCAATAATGTCGATCGTCAAAGTCATTGGGGGGGGGGGGGGTGTACCCTTCGTGCTCTCTCGGCTCAAAGTCAAAGCTCAATCAGTCGGGACTTGACTAATGGTGGAATCAGACGTGTTTCAAGACAGCTCTTCCAATAATGTCGATCGTCAAAGTCATTGGGGGGGTGGGGTGTACCCTTCGTGCTCTCTCGGCTCAAAGTCAAAGCTCAATTAGTCGGGACTTGACTAATGGTGGAATCAGACGTGTTTCAAGACAGCTCTTCCAATAATGTCGATCGTCAAAGTCATTGGGGGGGGGGGGGTGTACCCTTCGTGCTCTCTCGGCTCAAAGTCAAAGCTCAATCAGTCGGGACTTGACTAATGGTGGAATCAGACGTGTTTCAAGACAGCTCTTCCAATAATGTCGATCGTCAAAGTCATTGGGGGGGTGGGGTGTACCCTTCGTGCTCTCTCGGCTCAAAGTCAAAGCTCAATTAGTCGGGACTTGACTAATGGTGGAATCAGACGTGTTTCAAGACAGCTCTTCCAATAATGTCGATCGTCAAAGTCATTGGGGGGTGGGGTGTACCCTTCGTGCTCTCTCGGCTCAAAGTCAAAGCTCAATCAGTCGGGACTTGACTAATGGTGGAATCAGACGTGTTTCAAGACAGCTCTTCCAATAATGTCGATCGTCAAAGTCATTGGGGGGGTGGGGTGTACCCTTCGTGCTCGCTCGGCTTAATGTCAAAGCTCAATCAGTCGGGACTTGACTAATCGTGGAATCAGACGTGTTTCAAGACAGCTCTTCCAATAATGTCGATCGTCAAAGTCATTGGGGGGGGGGGGTGTACCCTTCGTGCTCGCTCGGCTTAATGTCAAAGCTCAATTACTCGGGACTTGACTAATGGTGGGATCAGACGTGTTTCAAGACAGCTCTTGCAATAATGTCGATCGACAAAGTCATTGGGGGGTGGGGTGTACCCTTCGTGCTCTCTCGGCTCAAAGTCAAAGCTCAATCAGTCGGGACTTGACTAATGGTGGAATCAGACGTGTTTCAAGACAGCTCTTCCAATAATGTCGATCGTCAAAGTCATTGGGGGGGGGGGGGGGGTGTACCCTTCGTGCTCTCTCGGCTCAAAGTCAAAGCTCAATTAGTCGGGACTTGACTAATGGTGGAATCAGACGTGTTTCAAGACAGCTCTTCCAATAATGTCGATCGTCAAAGTCATTGGGGGGGTGGGGTGTACCCTTCGTGCTCTCTCGGCTCAAAGTCAAAGCTCAATTAGTCGGGACTTGACTAATGGTGGAATCAGACGTGTTTCAAGACAGCTCTTCCAATAATGTCGATCGTCAAAGTCATTGGGGGGGGGGTGTACCCTTCGTGCTCGCTCGGCTTAATGTCAAAGCTCAATTAGTCGGGACTTGACTAATGGTGGAATCAGACGTGTTTCAAGACAGCTCTTCCAATAATGTCGATCGTCAAAGTCATTGGGGGGGTGGGGTGTACCCTTCGTGCTCTCTCGGCTCAAAGTCAAAGCTCAATCAGTCGGGACTTGACTAATGGTGGAATCAGACGTGTTTCAAGACAGCTCTTCCAATAATGTCGATCGTCAAAGTCATTGGGGGGGGGGGGGTGTACCCTTCGTGCTCTTTCGGCTCAAAGTCAAAGCTCAATCAGTCGGGACTTGACTAATGGTGGAATCAGACGTGTTTCAAGACAGCTCTTCCAATAATGTCGATCGTCAAAGTCATTGGGGGGGTGGGGTGTACCCTTCGTGCTCTCTCGGCTCAAAGTCAAAGCTCAATCAGTCGGGACTTGACTAATGGTGGAATCAGACGTGTTTCAAGACAGCTCTTCCAATAATGTCGATCGTCAAAGTCATTGGGGGGGTGGGGTGTACCCTTCGTGCTCGCTCGGCTTAATGTCAAAGCTCAATCAGTCGGGACTTGACTAATCGTGGAATCAGACGTGTTTCAAGACAGCTCTTCCAATAATGTCGATCGTCAAAGTCATTGGGGGGGGGGGGGGTGTACCCTTCGTTCTCGCTCGGCTTAATGTCAAAGCTCAATTACTCGGGACTTGACTAATGGTGGGATCAGACGTGTTTCAAGACAGCTCTTGCAATAATGTCGATCGACAAAGTCATTGGGGGGTGGGGTGTACCCTTCGTGCTCTCTCGGCTCAAAGTCAAAGCTCAATCAGTCGGGACTTGACTAATGGTGGAATCAGACGTGTTTCAAGACAGCTCTTCCAATAATGTCGATCGTCAAAGTCATTGGGGGGGGGGGGGGGGTGTACCCTTCGTGCTCTCTCGGCTCAAAGTCAAAGCTCAATTAGTCGGGACTTGACTAATGGTGGAATCAGACGTGTTTCAAGACAGCTCTTCCAATAATGTCGATCGTCAAAGTCATTGGGGGGGTGGGGTGTACCCTTCGTGCTCTCTCGGCTCAAAGTCAAAGCTCAATTAGTCGGGACTTGACTAATGGTGGAATCAGACGTGTTTCAAGACAGCTCTTCCAATAATGTCGATCGTCAAAGTCATTGGGGGGGTGGGGTGTACCCTTCGTGCTCTCTCGGCTCAAAGTCAAAGCTCAATCAGTCGGGACTTGACTAATGGTGGAATCAGACGTGTTTCAAGACAGCTCTTCCAATAATGTCGATCGTCAAAGTCATTGGGGTGGGGGGGGGGGGTGTACCCTTCGTGCTCGCTCGGCTCAATGTCATTGCTCGATTAGTCGTTACTCGTTTAGTGGAAGAATCAGTTGCATTTGAGGAAAGCTCTTGCAAAAGTGATATTATTATAAATTAAATTGTTAAGAATAAAGATATAATATAATTTTCAAGGAACGTTATTGCGTTAAATTACTTAATTAATTGTTGGAACAACTACTATAACAGAATATAACAGAAAGTGTACAGAATCGAAGTAAATTGGATATTTTCACACGTGTCAGACCGTGCACAATAAATTTTATTTTTCGGAAAGTTTATTGTTAATCGAAATTCGTTCTGCTTCCTTCTAAAATCAATGTTAATTAATTTTCTATCTAATTCGAATCTAAATTTACTTAACAGTCGGTAAAATTATTAATAGTTATTTGTCAAAATCGTATCTCTAATTTCAACGCGAATTTCCAAATGGTTTCCGATAATTTCTAAATCTTTTCCGCGAATGGAAATTAATATTTTCGATTAAAATCTTAAATGCGTGTGCTATGGAAACTTGGACACTTCTTGATGATGCTACTCTCTCTACGCTGCTACTCTCTCTACGCTGCTACTCTCTCTACGCTGCTACTCTCTTCTACTTCTTCCTACTACAAATTCCAGGACGAACATCGCATCGAAATGTAAGTCGATCTTATTTGACCAGTAGTTCTCTCAATTTTTTCGAGTACAGTGACCACATACTTGTTGCGAATTCTATTGTATATTTAGTTAGGATGTATTCTTTTCAATGACTTGCGTTTTCCGTTCGAATTCAATTGCCGTTACCCTTGCCAATACTTCTGTCATTGTTACTTCCATTAAATTTTTGACATTACTATTGCCGTTACCCTCGCCAATACCTCTATCATCGTTACTTCCATTAATTTTTTGCCATTGCTATTGCCGTTACTTCTCGAGCAATTAAATTCACGCGTAGTCATCGAAACAGATTAATTTTGAAGAATAATTCGAAACTAATAACCCCATTTTAGCTAGGATTTTCAGGTTCTTTATTTTCAGATTCTTTATTTTCAGGTTAATACTATCGTAAGACAAAACTTATGGTGTATATTATCATGTGTATTATTATGTATATGTATTGTTAATTGGTCACTGTACTCGTTGCAATTGTAATAGTAGTTCCTGTAGCAGTAGTAGTATTTGGGCAGGCTTTTTTTTTGCCGCCCCAACGATCAGCACAGATGGGCACATCCGCGACTTGCAATAGCGTTGCGAAAGAATCTCGCGTTGTTTCACTTTATTTTCAACAGAGATCCAAAATTAGCGTCGCGAATATAACTATCGCGATTATTAGCATTGACATTAATTGTTCAAAGTATAGCGTAGCGAGTGAAATAATCGCGATTTCATTTCGTTCGACATGCAAGATAGCTCCAAAGATTGTATTGCGATAAATAGTTAGAAAATTTCAAAGATTATTAAAGTCCATTCGCTTTTGCATCTCTGTTCATTGAATTAGCGTCGCGACGACATAATCGCGTTGCAATAGTTTACCTTCCGACTTTTCAGGCGCCCATGCTGCAGCTGCAACGAAGGGCCTCGCCGCCCCAACAACAGCTCGGATGGGCACATCCGCGACTTGCCATAGCGTTGCGAATTATTCACGCGTTGTTATAATTCATTTCGAACAGAAATCATAGCGTTGCGAATAAAATAGACGCGACTTTTCTTTGTATAATCAAGCACAATAGCTTTGAATATAGCGTTGCGAACTAATCGCGTTTCAACTTTGCAATTCTATCAGATTTCTCGAAGTCTACAGACTCGTTCTTTCCAGAAAGTAAAGTTAAATCTTTCGGATTTCTGTTCGATGCATTAGCGTAGCGTCGAAATAATCGCGTTGCCAGTAGCTTCGTTCGTCTTTTCAGGCGCCCATTCCGCAGTTGCAACAATGGACCGAGGTCCCAACGATCAGCTGGGTTGGGCACATCGCGATTTTTCCATCCTAGCGTTGCGAAATGAATTATCGCGTTTTGTCTTCGAATTAGTTTCGAAGTTAGCGTTGCGAGAATAATCGCGTTGCAGTAGCTTCGTTCGTCTTTCAGAGCCCATGCCGCAGTTGCAACGCTCCGCAGTGCAGGCATTCGCGATTTTCCTTAGAGTCGCGAGACGAAATTAACAACGCGTTATATTAGCGACGCGAAAAATTGCCAATGCGTTGTATCAGAATTGCGAAAACTGCCAACGCGTTGTGTTAGAGTCGCGAAATAAATGCCGCACTGCGAGCAGCCGTTCCAAGGATCGCAGCATTGTCTCGCAATCGTCGACGATTCCCTTTAGAGTTGCGTGAAAACAAATCAAAGCTCGCGCGATTTAATATTTAGACGAATTAGCACGAATTAATGTCCACTTCTAATTCTCGTGGATTAGCGTCGCGAGAAAGGAGTCCGCGTTTCTTTGCCACTTTCATTTTGATTTCCTCTCTGACATCCAAAATTAAATTGTAATTCTTATATTCGCAGACAATATCCTTGCGAAGCACTGGACGATCGTCATCACAGGGAGCGAGAATATTTTATTCGTACCTTCGGACTTTTTTAGGCCAGGACCGAGCACGTGGTGCAAATGCCCGCGAAACCACTGCGTGCAGTAGGAATTCATTTTTTCGATCCGAGAATTTACAAGTCGTAGCAGTTGGCGTAAAATCGCGATGCACGTTACTTATGTCCAAGTCTTCGAACTCCTTCTGCCGAGATTATCATCCGCCGACGATTTATCATCCGCGAGGGAGGATCATCGGCCGAAAAATCGGCCGAAAGATCGGCCGAAACGATTTCGTTTCCAATAATTTTCACACAAATTGCATTCGTCTGTGGGTTAACATGGCACTCCTGTGCTGGTCTCAGGTTTCCTATTTCGCTATATATTCAGACTAACTTGAACTCAATGGTTTCAAGTTCATTACAGAGAGATTATCATCCATCGTGGGATTATCATCCGCCGAGGGATGCGTCTTAGTTAATAAGTGCGTGCGAGTTAGTTAATAAGTGTGTGTGACTTAGTTTAAGATTCTTAACCTCTTGCCTTACTTTAACGGGTCTAGCTTTTACTAAAGATTTTTCTTAAGAAAGAAAACATTATTTTATTCTTCCAATTTCGTCTAAATTTCTCTCCTTTTCAATACAATATTTACTTGTGCAATGAAACGTAGTCTCACAATAATTAGAAATATTCTTCTCCTTCAGAGAAATAATTACAATCGGGAGAATTCTTGTCATCATAAATTTAGAGAGCATGGTACGGCAAGGGGTTAAGTTTCCTCAGGGGCCCCCGACCCACGGGAGCGACCGTGGGGGGCACGGGGGGTAGCGTCCCCGAGGTACCCGATTCGCTAATTTCGCATATGTCGAGTATTATTGCCTTAGCTTTATTTTTTCGCGTCTCGTCTTTGACTCCGCCACAGCAGAAAGCTGTGGCGGCCTTGCTTGCGCAATCTCTTGGGTAGGTACGAACACTTCTCGATGTTCGACGAGTGATCATGCGGCGTGAATGCTCTTCCCTGGTCGCTGTTCGGCCAGTAATCCGCCCTTAGCTCCTATGAGGGGCGGGGTGTTGGGAGAGAAATGGTCACACAGGTTTGCCTGTGTAGGCTCTCTCCTAGTGCCGATTCAGACGGGTAAGGCGGCCTAAGTTCGTTTTAGGTCGCAGGGCGAGAAATGGCATCCCACTGTGTGGGAGGATCCAACTTTGGATCGTCACTCCTCATGTGATCGCGCCGGACTTCGAGATTTGTAAGGCTCCGGTCTTGTGCAAGCATTGTACGCGTCGCGTCACCCACGACTCAGTGCCTTCTGCACTGACTCGCAGTTGTTTCTCACTTTGAAAGAATCACTGCCTTCTGCACTGATTCATTTTGGTCCCCGTGGATCGGAGACTTCTTCTTTGATCCACTTCGGTCCGCGATAGTACTTGACATATGCGAACGAGTGAGTGTGTGGGAATGTGTGATAGCTAGCTAGCGAGCGTATTAGTTTATAAGTCGTCGTTGTTAGAAAGGGAGCCATAGCGAATTCCGGCTTCGTTCTGACTCCCTTTCGGGTCTCTAAAGCAGCAACCTCCTCGCGGTGAGACTCGGGCAATCGGTATCATCCTCGGATCAAAAATTCTTGCGAATTGCAATGAATTTCTGAGTCGAGGATGATACCGAGCAAATAGCTGCAAATTTTATATTGTAAAATAGTGTGCATTGTAAAAGTATGTGGATTTATACTTCAAGTTAGGGCTCGAAATAATGTTTCGTTCGTAAATTGTTGAAATTGGTGTTCCTCCGATCGGAGGTCCCTCAGGGGCTCGCTTGCGGGTGGGGCCCGTGGGCGAGTACGGGGGGTAGCGTCCCCGAGGAACCCGAGGCGCTTGTAGGTTGTTAGGATTCTTAATTTAAGTTTGCTGAATTTCGTTTCCTTCATTCTCTCAAATCATGCACTCGTGTGCGGATTAGCTTGGCACTCGTGTGCTGGTTTGCGTGGCACTCGTGTGCTGGTTAGCATGGCACTCGTGTGCTGGTTAGTGTGGCACTCGTGTGCTGGTTAGTGTGGCACTCGTGTGCTGGTTAGCTTGGCACTCGTGTGCTGGTTAGCTTGGCACTCGTGTGCTGGTCTTAGGTTTCCTAATTTGACTTGTCACCTATTTTGTATTCGTACTAACTAGAATTCTATCTTTTCAGATTCATTACAGATATTATCATCCGCCGTGGGATTTTCATCCGCCGTGGGATTATCATCCGTCGTGGGATACGTCTTAGTTATTAAGTGCGTGCGAGTTAGTTGATATGTGTGTGTGTGGCTTAGTTTAAGATTCTTAACTTCTTGCCGTACTTTAACGGGTCTAGCTTTGAACAAAGATTTTTCTTAAGAATGAACATTATTTAATTCTCTCTTTTTATTCTTTTTTGCTTGTTCAAGGAAGTGTAATCTCACAATAAAATAAAATTTTCTTCTCGTTCTGAGAAATAATTATAGCCGGGAAATTTCTAGTCATCAAAAATTTAAAGAGAATGGTACGGCAAGGGGTTAAGATTGCTCAGGGGCCTCCGACCCACGGGAGCGCACGTGGGGGGCACGGGGGGTAGCGTCCCCGAGATACCCGAGTCGCTAACTTCGCATATGTCCAGTATTATTGCCTTACTTTTACTTTTTCGCGTTTCGTTTTTGACTCCGCCACAGCAGAAAGCTGTGGTGGCCTTGCTTGCACAAACTCTTGGGTAAGTCCGGACACATCTCGATGTTCGACGAGTGACCATGCGGCGTAGTGATTCGAACGCGGATCCTCCTTCTGGGAGGGCTCTCTCCTGGTCGCTGTTCGGCCAGTAATCCGTCCTTAGCTCTCTTTTGGGGGCGGGGCGTTGGGTGAGAAAAGGTCACACAGGTTTACCTGTGTAGTCTCTCACCTAGTGCCGATTCAGACGGGTAAGGCGGCCTAAGTTAGTTTTAGGTCGCAGGGCGAGAAATGGCCACTCACTCCCAATGTGGGAGGATACAACTTTGAATCATCACTCCTCATGTGATCACGCCGGTCATCGCGATTTGCGAGGCACCGAACTTGTGCGAGCATTGTACGCGTCCCGTCACCCTCGACACAGTGCCTTCTGCACTGACTCGCAGTTGTTTCTCACTTTGAAAGAATCACTGCCTTCTGCAATGATTCATTTTGGTCCCCGTTGGTCAGAGACTTCTTCTTTGATCCACTTGGTCCGCAATAGTACTTAACATATGCGAACGAGTGAGTGTGTGGGTGTGTGCTAGCTAGCTGGCGAGCGTGTGTGTTAGTTTATAAGTCGTCGTTGTTAGAAAGGGAGCCATAGTGAATTCTGGCTTCGTTCTGACTCCCTTTCGGGTCTCTAAAGCAGCAACCTCCTCGCGGTGAGACCCGGGCAATCGGTATCATCCTCGATTCAGGAAATATTGAGAATTGCAATGAATTTCTGAGTCGAGGATGATACCGAGCAAATAGCTGCAAATTTTATATTGTAAAATAGTGTGCATTGTAAAAGTATGTGGATTTACACTTCAAGTTAGGGCTCGAAATAATGTTTCGTTCGTAAATTGTTGAAATTGGTGTTCCTCCGATCGGAGGTCCCTCAGGGGCTCGCTTGCGGGTGGGGCCCGTGGGCGAGTACGGGGGGTAGCGTCCCCGAGGAACCCGAGGCGCTTGTAGGTTGTTAGGGTTGTTCATTTAAGTTTGCTGAATTTCGTTTCCTCCATTCTCTCAAAATATGCACTCGTGTGCTGGTTTGTGTGGCACTCGTGTGCTGGTTTGTGTGGCACTCGTGTGCTGGTTTGTGTGGCACTCGTGTGCTGGTTAGCTTGGCACTCGTGTGCTGGTCTTAGGTTTCCTATTTCGACTTATATTCTGACTAACTTGAATTCAATGGTTTCATGTTTATTACAGATATTATCATCCGCCGTGGGATTAACATCCGCCGTGGGATTTTCATCCGCCGTGGGATTATCATCCGCCGAGGGATGCGTCTTAGTTAATAAGTGCGTGCGAGTTAGTTAATAAGTGTGTGTGACTTAGTTTAAGATTCTTAACCTCTTGCCATACTTTAACGGGTCTAGCTTTTACTAAAGATTTTTCTTAAGAATGAACATTATTTTATTCTTCCAATTTCGTCTAAACTTCTCATCTTTTCACTACAATATTTACTTGTTCAATGAAATGTAGTCTCACAATAATTAGAAATTTTCTTCTCCTTCTGAGAAATAATTATAATCGGTATATTTCTAGTCATTATAAATGTAAAGAAAATGGTGCGGCAAGGGGTTAAGTTCCCTCAGGGGCCCCCGACCCACGGGAGCGCCCGTGGGGGGCACGGGGGGTAGCGTCCCCGAGGTACCCGATTCGCTAATTTCGCATATGTCGAGTATTATTGCCTTAGCTTTATTTTTTCGCGTCTCGTCTTTGACTCCGCCACAGCAGAAAGCTGTGGTGGCCTTGCTTGCGCAAACTCTTGGGTAAGTCCGGACACATCTCGATGTTCGACGAGTGACCATGCGGCGTGGTGATTCGAACGCGGACCCTCCTGCTGGGGAGGCTCTCGCTTCGCGTATTCGCAATGTAAGACGTCCTTAGCTCTCTTTTGGGGGCGGGGCGCAGGGCGATCCGACTCATTGTAGGATGATCCAACTTTGGATCATTATTCCTCATGTGAAAACGGCGAGCATCGAGATCTGCGAGGCTCCTGATTTGTGCGAGCATTGTACGCGTCGCGTCACGCTCGAGTCAGTACCTTCTGCACTGGCTCGCACTTGTTTCATAGTTTCAAAAAATCAGAACCTTCTGCTCTGATTCATTTTAGTCCCCGTGGATCAGAGACTTCTTCTTTGATCCACTTGATCCGCAATAGTACTTGACATATGCGAACGTGTGAGTGTGGGTGTGTGCTAGCTAGCTGGCGAACGTGTGTACTAGTTTATAAGTCGTCGTTGTTAGAAAGGGAGCCATAGCGAATTCCGGCTTCGTTCTGACTTCCTTTCGGGTCTCTAAAGCAGCAACCTCCTCGCGGTGAGACCCGGGCAATCGGTATCATCCTCGGTTCAGGAAATATTGAGAATTGCAATGAATTTCTGGATCGAGGATGATACCGAGCAAATAGCTGCAAACTTTGTATTGTAACGAAGTATGTATTGTAAAAGTGTGTGAATTTATACTATAAGTCGGGGCTCTGGATAATGTTTCGTTCGAAAATTGTTGAAATTGTAATTTCTCCGATCGGAGGTCCCTCAGGGGCTCGCTTGCGGGAGGGGCCCGTGGGCGAGTACGGGGGGTAGCGTCCCCGAGGTACCCGAGGCGCTTGTAGGTTGTTAGGTTTCTTAATTTATGTTTGCTGAATTTCGTTTTCTCCATATTCACAAAATTTGCACTCGTGTGCTGGTCAGTTTGGCACTCGTGTGCTGGTTAGTTTGGCACTCGTGTGCTGGTCTTAGGTTTCCTATTTCGACTTATATTCTAACTAACTTGAATTCAATGGTTTCAGGTTTATTACAGATATTATCATCCGCCGTGGGATTTTCATCCGCCGTGGGATTATCATCCGCCGAGGGATGCGTCTTAGTTAATAAGTGCGTGCGAGTTAGTTAATAAGTGTGTGTGACTTAGTTTAAGATTCTTAACCTCTTGCCTTACTTTAACGGGTCTAGCTTTTACTAAAGATTTTTCTTATGAATGAACATTATTTTATTCTTCCAATTTCGTCTAAATTTCTCTTCTTTTCAATACAATATTTACTTGTTCAATGAAACGTAGTCTCACAATAATTAGAAATATTCTTCTCCTTCTGAGAAATAATTACAATCGGGAGAATTCTTGTCATCATAAATTTAGAGAGCATGGTACGGCAAGGGGTTAAGTTTCCTCAGGGGCCCCCGACCCACGGGAGCGCCCGTGGGGGGCACGGGGGGTAGCGTCCCCGAGGTACCCGATTCGCTAATTTCGCATATGTCGAGTATTATTGCCTTAGCTTTATTTTTTCGCGTCTCGTCTTTGACTCCGCCACAGCAGAAAGCTGTGGCGGCCTTGCTTGCGCAATCTCTTGGGTAGGTACGAACACTTCTCGATGTTCGACGAGTGATCATGCGGCGTGAATGCTCTTCCCTGGTCGCTGTTCGGCCAGTAATCCGCCCTTAGCTCCTATGAGGGGCGGGGTGTTGGGAGAGAAATGGTCACACAGGTTTGCCTGTGTAGGCTCTCTCCTAGTGCCGATTCAGACGGGTAAGGCGGCCTAAGTTAGTTTTAGGTCGCAGGGCGAGAAATGGCATCCCACTGTGTGGGAGGATCCAACTTTGGATCGTCACTCCTCATGTGATCGCGCCGGACTTCGAGATTTGTAAGGCTCCGGTTTTGTGCAAGCATTGTACGCGTCGCGTCACCCACGACTCAGTGCCTTCTGCACTGACTCGCAGCTGTTTTTCACTTTGAAAGAATCACTGCCTTCTGCATTGATTCATTTTGATCCCCGTGGATCAGAGACTTCTTCTTTGATCCACTTGGTCCGCAATAGTACTTGACATATGCGAACGAGTGAGTGTGTGGGAATGTGTGATAGCTAGCTAGCGAGCGTGTTAGTTTATAAGTCGTCGTTGTTAGAAAGGGAGCCATAGCGAATTCCGGCTTCGTTCTGACTCTCTTTCGGGTCTCTAAAGCAGCAACCTCCTCGCGGTGAGACCCGGGCAATCGGTATCATCCTCGGTTCAGGAAATATTGAGAATTGCAATGAATTTCTGGATCGAGGATGATACCTAGCAAATAGCTGCAAACTTTGTACTGTAACAAGTATGTATTGTAAAAGTGTGTGAATTTATACTATAAGTCGGGGTTCTGAATAATGCTTCGTTCGACAAGTGTTGAAATTGTAATTCCTCCGATCGGAGGTCCCTCAGGGGCTCGCTTGCGGGTGGGGCCCGTGGGCGAGTGCGGGGGGTAGCGTCCCCGAGGTACCCGAGGCGCTTGTAGGTTGCTAGGTTTCTTAATTTATGTTTGCTGAATTTCGTTTTCTCCATATTCACAAAATTTGCACTCGTGTGCGGGTTAGTTTGGCACTCGTGTGCTGGTCTTAGGTTTCCTAATTCAACTTGTCACCTATTTTGTATTCACACTAACTAGAATTCATTTATTTCAGGTTCATTACAGATATTATCATTCGCCGTGGGATGCATTTTAGTTTCCATAATTTTCGCAAACATTGCACTCGTGTGCGGGTTAGCTTGGCACCCCTGTGCTGGTCTTAGGTTTTCTATTTTGACTTGAATTCAGACTAACTTTAATTCAATCTTTTCAGGTTTATTACAGATATTATCATCCGCCGTGGGATTTTCATCCGCCGTGGGATTATCATCCGTCGTGGGATACGTCTTAATTAATAAGTGCGTGCGAGTTAGTTAATAAGTGTGTGTGAGATAGTTTAAGATTCTTAACCTCTTTCCATACTGTAACGGGTCCAGCATTTAATAAAGATTTCTCTTTGGAATGAATATTATTTTGCTCTTACAACTTTATCTAAATTTCTCTTCTTTTCACCACAATATTTAATTGCTCAAGAAGTGTAGTCTCACAGGAAACTCAAATTTTTTTTCTCCTTCTGAGAAATAATTACAATCGAGAAATTTCTAGTCATCATAAATTTAAAGAGAATAGTATGGCAAGGGGTTAAGTTCCCTCAGGGGCCCCCGACCCACGGGAGCGCCCGTGGGGGGGCACGGGGGGTAGCGTCCCCGAGGTACCCGAGTCGCTAATTTCGCATATGTCCAGTAGTATTGCCTTAGCATTACTTTTTCGCGTCTCGTTTTTGACTCCGCCACAGCAGAAAGCTGTGGTGGCCTTGCTTGCGCAAACTCTTGGGTAAGTCCGGACACGTCTCGTTGTTCGACGAGTGACCATGCGGCATGGTGATTCGAACGCGGACCCTCCTGCTGGGGAGGCTCTCGCTTCGCGTATTCGCAATGTAAGACGTCCTTAGCTCTCTTTTGGGGGCGGGGCGCAGGGCGATCCGACTCATTGTAGGATGATCCAACTTTGGATCATTATTCCTCATGTGAAAACGGCGAGCATCGAGATCTGCGAGGCTCCTGATTTGTGCGAGCATTGTACGCGTCGCGTCACCCCCGAGTCAGTGCCTTCTGTTCTGACACGCCTTTGTTTCTTAGTTTCGAAGAATCAGAGCCTTCTGCTCTGATTCATTTCGGTCCCCGTGGATCAGAGACTTTTTCTTTGATCCACTTTGGTCCGCAATAGTACTTGGCATATGCGGATGAGTGCGTGTGTGGGAGTGTGTGATAGCTAGCTAGCGAGCGAGTGTATTAGTTTATAAGTCATCGTTGTAAGAAAGGGAGCCATAGCGAATTCCGGCTTCGTTATGACTCCCTTTCGGGTCTCTAAAGCAGCAACCTCCTCGCGGTGAGACCCGGGCAATCGATATCATCATCGACCTAAAAAATATTGCAAATGGCAATGTTTTTTGAGTCGGTGATGTTACCGAGCTAATAGCTGCAAACTTTGAATTCATTTTAGTACTGTGAAGTAGAGAATATGGCTGTAACAATTGTATTTTATGATTTTTAAATAAAATAAAATTCGATTCGACTAATCTGTCGAATAAATTCTTCTAATAAACTCTTATCCGAATAATGTTTCGAATAAATACTTCGAATAATGTTTCGAATATATTAAATTATTCGACTAAAGTTTTATTTGCCCGAAATTTTGTCCGATTAACGT
Organism: Megalopta genalis; assembly: GCF_051020955.1. Lineage (NCBI taxonomy): Eukaryota > Metazoa > Arthropoda > Insecta > Hymenoptera > Halictidae > Megalopta > Megalopta genalis. The sequence continues at coordinate 7,962,844 of NC_135025.1, forward strand.
TTCAATAAATTCTATTCGTTACTCGAAGAAAATTGGTCCAACTCTCTGGCAGACAATAACTAGCTCCAGAACTATCTTTGTTCTTTCCCGTAATATTCAAAGAAGATTTGATACTTGTTTAAAGGAAAAACATCGGTAAAAGAGACTTTGAAATTCATCTGGAAGTTCTTAAGAAACGTCGTCAGTTAAATTGCTAAAGTAATTTTTGGGAACACGAAAACTCTTGAAGTCCGCCAACAGAGCACAGTAATTGACTCCCTCTTAGAGGGTTAAATCAGTGAAATGGGAGTTTAAAAATATCGGTCGAGTAAAACGGCAAGAAAAAAACGATCATTAAACATGGAAAATTCTGCTTGGACGGTGGGGAAAGGCGGCGAAAGCGCCGCGCCAAGGACGAAGGATTAAAGAAACCAACTCATTAAATTCACAGAGGTGACAAAAACGAAAGCTGGGAGCAGAATCGGCACGTTCCGGCGTTCTTTTCCAGCAAATCGGTGTATATCCGAGATGAAACGAACGACCGCCGCGCCGAGAAAAATGCGGAGGAAATATCCTCCGCCGACGGTGAACCTGCGCGGCCGTGCATTTGAGAGTGGACAAACCTCGTAACAAACTTTCAAATAATTAATTCCGCCGTCTTCGTTTCCGCCCGGGGAAAGTAATTTAATGGGCCCTTTGGTTGTCGTGTCCCCGCGGCCGTTGCTTGCCGACCCGCGGAGGCCAATAAAACACCGACAGGGTATTAATTAATCACGCTTTTAATCGCGTTTTATGTTAATCGGCCGCATTTCTTCCGCGCTTTCGATCCAGATGAACGGAACCGGTTTCCGGAAAATTCCGATCCGGCCGTGCGCGCGCTTTCAATAAAGAAATTTCGTGGACAAGTGGGATCGCGCATTCGCATTTTTGTACATCGAGAGCCTGGACGAGAGAGTGCGTGACAGGTAATGCATCCCGGACATCGCGGGGAACGAGGGCACTTAATTATCGGCTCTAGCTGCCGGTTTTTATTGAAAGTAAATCTCCTCTCTTGGAACACGCGAGCGGGACACAACGGCGACTAAAAGCCTCAGACAGCGCAGCCACCCTCATCAAGAACTTATTTAACATCCTTCAGCTTCAGCTGAATGTGTACAACTTTTTTATCTGTCGGCTAATTACACGCCGGAGTGGACGGATGTTTCTCCGCGATCTCATGAACGCCGGCAACTTTTCGAAAAGTACGGAGGATTTCTCGCATAATCTCCTTCAGGCGAGGAAAAGGCGTTCGCGACATTTCCATTTACGAATATTGATGATCGGCCGCGGAAACATGCATCGACCTGTGCTCCTCGCCGAGTATCAATCGGCTACTAACGCCGATTATTGCAACTTATTTCATTCGAAATCCCGGCCACGCCCTCCGCGGTAATTAATCGCGCCTCGATTACTTAATGCGCGCTTTCAACGAAGCGGTTCATTAATTTCGCGGAAAATCCGACCGCGTCTCGCGCACCTCGGACTATTTTATTCTCCGCTGCATAACTTTCTTGCCTAGATTTTTTTATTGTTTTAGACCAGAGCTGAGCGATACTTTGTCTGTGTGGGCAGCGATTTTCAGGCCAGGGCAAAAACCGATCGGCGGGCCCCACTCCCCACTCCGCATCCTTCCTTAGCTCCTCGCGGGACTCTCGACCATTTATGACACGTTATTTGGCTGAAGATTTACGTCGAGATTGAGTGAAATAGAGCAATGCGAGATTGAGCGATGCGTGCGAGTGAGAATAGAAGAATGGCATGAAACCACACCACTTCGCACTTTCTTTTCTCACGTCTCCGCTCCGCTAAAACGCTTGCCCGCAGCTTCGCCCGTAGCTTTGCCTTTGCTCGCCGCAAAGTCTGTCGAACAGCTCTGTTTTAGACCTTCCGAGGGTAATGCAAGGAATCGGTCGTGCTACAGTAATTTCTCCCGGATTCGCCGAACTTCGGTATTCTCGGATTCGCGCTCTGATATTGCTACGGCCCTGTAATTCATCGATTTTCTCGCCACGCCGATGCGAAGGTTCGACGGAGTCGGTGAACACGTGAGCTGCGGCACCTTTGACTCGAATTCCCGGAAGTCATAATACAATGACATGACTTTTCTTAATTTTAACATTTTAAAACTGATTCTTTTAACATATTGCTGATAGTTTTCTGATTAAAATGAGACCGAACATGATATAGTTTGGACAAATATTTCTGATTAAGATAAAATCGAGCATGATATAATTTCGATTACATTTATTTACTTAATACTTGATTCTATTGTTCATTTTTTATCTTTTTGATTCTATTATTGTCGTAATTATATAAGTAAAATACGTTGTTATACATATTAATAATAACTGTATATTAAAAAGCTGCATTATATAACATTGTGCATAATTAGACAAGCGCAAAATTACGTTCTACATTAATTTGTGCTTTAAAATGAGGTTAGTTACATTGCAAAAACTGTATTACCATCTATATTTGAGAAAACGCAATGACTTTAATGACCAACAAAATATAAAGATCGATCATACGATTTTTCGAAAACATTATCGATGTCTCTTATGAATTGGAGAAGTATAATTTAACATGTGATCCTTTCTTGTTGCATCACTATGGTTTCATGATTGTAGAAATAAATTACAATAATATGGAGATCTTATTATAAATAGTAGTACATAATTTTATCATTACGTATATAGGTTTCGTATCATTTCAGGCTTTTTGTATAGAAATGCGTAGAGATTGATCACACGATTTGAGAGAGAATCTAATAAACAACGAATTTCAGCGAGACCGTACGGATTTAAGGAATTATAATTAATGTCTACTTTCATTTCTCTCGAGCCACCGCGGTGAAACATGGATGCATTACATGTCACGTCAAATGTTTTGGAGAAGTATCTCGTTACGCCGAGGACCCTCGGAATTAAAGAGCTCGTTATTAAGACTCTCTGCTCATTACTGAGACGTGCAATCCATATTTTAACTCCGGGTTTTGACTCGCTAGTCACGTATCACCGAGAAATCCGAGTTTTGCCCACCGTAAGATCGATATGTATTCAAAATTGTTGCACCAATTTAATGAAAGACGATGTACCTAGTAATCGACGTGTCGTCGAAATTGCAAAGAAATTCTTGTATAATAAATTGGAACAGAAAACGTTGCAGCAGATTTCGCCAAAAAATGTGGTGCGAAAGATTTCTAAAATATTTTTGTGATTATGCATTTTATGAAGTGATTGGAAAATTAATGTGAAAGTTCGAATTCGTCGATTCGATCAAGATAATTAAGGCTAGAACTAAATATGGCGAATGTTACGTGGTGATTTTCTAAAAGATTTTGTTTGAAAATGATCTAAAACATTTTCATATGCACAATTCAAAGCTAGAGAATGTTAAATTGTACAACAGAAGCAGAAAGTGTGTTGTATCTGCAATGCGGTAATAAAAGTCGGCGTACAATTTTACTGCAACAAATTAAACCAAGATGGCGAACCCATAACTCGGGGTAGCGTTCCGCAAACTTTACAAGGAAACCTTTGCGAGTTAAAATAAAACAGTTAACAGTTAGGTGTTATAGTGTAAAATAATACTCGAAGAAATACCTAATCGAATGCAAAAAGTAAAAACTCAATAAAAAGGAAAATATTGCTTTCGGGCGTAAAAAAATTAATTGTTTGACATGGTCACGTATTAACTGATAACCGCTTTAAATTAGGTGTGATTAGATATGATATAGTTACAAGACAAGTATAATTTGATTACAGAGAGATTCACAATTTTAGAGATAATGATAAATAACAGTTCCATTCAATGTGTGCTCCATTCGAGGCAGTTCTGCTCTAATTGCAAAAATCATCGTCCAGAAGATTTCAACATAAAGCTAGCATAATCAGATCTGCGATCATTCTACATCGTCCGCATTCCAATAATTTCAACAAAAATCCTCGAGATCAAGAAAGCGGCTTGTCTCCGCATACATAAAAATACCTAAAAATTCTGTAAAAATTTCCAAAAGTACAATTAAATCGTCTGCTTCGAAGCTGCAAAAAGTTCACTAGCCCCGAATAGAAAAAACAATCGAATCCCTGACGATTCCGCGTTCGAACAGCGAAAGTCATTGGCCAGAAAATTCGAGGAAATCCCGTGCCGTGAAAAGCGTTGATTAACAAAGACGGTGAAAAGCCGTTGTTAACGGGAAGTCGCGGGAACGCTAATTGATCGGGGCAAGAGTTTCAAATGGCGCGATCCCCCGGTAGTACACGGAGAAACGCGCCTTGAGCCATGGGCGTCGCGTAGAATTTCAACAGCGCGTCGCTGTTAAGAGATTAATCGCGACACGAAGGCACCGAGACTACGTTTTCAATTACTGAGACGGATGACAGAGGCGCCGGCGAACCGGGTCGGACGTCGAATAAAAGTAAAACGTCGCGTGTTGGGCTCGCGGGGTCGCGCGGGAAGAAGAGCCGGCGCGCGGTACGATCCAGCAACTTCCGTTATCGGGAGCTTTCTATTCCGCCTGCCATGCCGCGTTCCCCGTAAAAAATAAGTATTGCATTCTTCATCGTGCAAGCGACAGGTTGTCTATAAATCTCTGCGCCGAGCCCCGTCGAAGATGGGGAATCCTTTTCGCCCCCCGGATCGGAAAATAACCGTGGATAAAAGCCGACGAAAGGACCGCTGTTGCTTCCTCCGTCTCCTTGCTCCTCTCTCGCGGGATGACGACGATGCTGCTCGGTTTAATTTTGATATTGTGTATCGACTTCCTGGGCTCCGGAGTCAGCCCGGCCTAGATGCCGGCTTGATACCACGTTGATGGAGTCGAGAAACAGGCAATTACGGCCTCGAAAACTACTTAGGCCCTCGATAGACGTCTCCGGGGTTATGGATCCTGAAAAGTCTCCTCGATCATGCCGGCGCGCGGCGTCGAGCTCTGCCACCAGTTCGTAAAGATAATGCGCGAGACGGTCGCCTATCTGCCTGTTGCGTTATGAGAGAGAGCCCGGATAAAACGGATAGATAACGTTCCCTTGCTTGCGCTAGCTGGCTTCCCTGCAAACTCGTTTGCCAGGCTGTCGCGAAATTTTCAGGGAATACTTTGCTCGCAGCCTCGCAGTTGCTTTGGTATCAGAAACAGATTTCGGTATTCGAGGATCCGTCTATTCCACGGCATCCAATGAAAAGCATCGTCGATTCCGCAGTACAGTGATGTCTCCCTGATTGACGCTCAGATTGTACACGAAAGTGGACAATTTGGGAAGAGAAGACGATTGATCGAGTCTTGCGGCTCGTTTTTATAGCGGCATTTATAAAATCGAGCTGCAAAACTCGAATAATCGTACCTCTTTTTCCCAAGTTATACATTTTTCTTTTCAAGCTAAGCGTCAATTAGAGAGACGTGGGCAATATGCTATCTTCTGTTTCGTTTGGGCGATTGTGTCTGTCAATATGGTCGCCGTGGCGTTTCATTCGTAATGTTTGCTAAGGAAAATTTAATTGCGCTATATCTCGGTCGTTGCGTTCCAATTGGCTCCAAAAACGCAATAACGTTTTTAAAACTGGACCAAGTGACTTGAATCTTTTTTAGATGATAGAGGAACTTGTCTACTAGACGATGAGACTAAAATGCCTTTATCTAATTTTTGTAAATTATTGTGAATTGACTAAAATAAAATAGCTTTCGATATTAACGCTTTTGTTGAATTCACTTTTCCATCAGGAATAACACTACGAAGTCAAAAATACAGGATGCTACTTAAAAAAGTCAAAATGAGCTTGACTTTTAGTCGAATAACAATAGTTCTTGAAATTTGTTGCATTTCAATGTATAGCCAACTAAATACTGTTAAACTTCCATTCGAAATATTTTTCTGACAGACTGTCGAAAGTGCTTGGAAAATCGTGGCGACAGTCACGTGCCACACCCTGTATACATACATTTGCATTTTATATTTACCCCAACAGATATTTTTCGACTTATGTCCGCTACTTTGGAACGAAATGGAACGTAAGTCTTAAATTTATACGTATATTGTACGTATTACATAACTATCTAAATTTTGATATTCAGTTTTGATATAAAATTCACTGCCTCATTTTATTATAAATTATTCTATCATTATTATATTTAGCTTTTTGTTTCAGTCTTCCATTGAAACCTTCCATGTTACATCTTCCATTAAAATTCGAAGATGATGGAATCTGCTGTGTAGGTACCATTGTGAATCACTTAGTTGCTTAGTACATGAATTGCAATATTGATTATCACTTCAATTACAATAAGCAGCACTGTATTCGCGTATAATTGTCAACGCGTGAATGCGTCTATCCGACTGTTTGACAAACTATTGTCGTGTTAGTGCATTGTATCACTTTTTGTATTTACATATTATTTCATAATATATAATATATAATAATGTATTAATAAATATTAATAAATAATAATATATAATATATAATATAATAATATATTCTATAATATAATTGTCGTCACAATATTTACCGATTCGCGTTAGGTTCTTTAAGAAATTTTATCGCGTTTCCTTTATTATGAACAAAATTAGCGAACTTGTTACGAAGAAAGGAGATAAAGTGTTTTTAGTCTGACTATCATCGATCGCCCAAGCATGCTAAAAAGACGATGAAGAAGTTCATGTTAAAATAGACCCGATCATGTCACAGAGAAACGTCAAGGAGACGGATCAATAATAAAATGTTCACAAAAATACGTCTAAAACGAATTTAACACCAGAATTAATATATTCTCCACTTACAATTAAATTGACAATTTCCTTTTCTCTAAAATGCTCAAGTGCTATTTTCACGTTTCAGTAAAGCCATTGTAAGTCAATACAAATTTTTAATCGCGTAACTGTTATCAACCCCTGAATAGAACACTTCCTTTCGACCAAAATGATGAAGCGTCGTTTTTATTTTTTTTAAAAAGCCAATGAAAGAACAATTTCGAAAATAAACTTTTACAAGCAAAGATCTGTTCACCTTTAACCCTTTCGCTGCGGAACGCCTAAAAATGAATTACTCTCTCAGCAGCCGGCGCGATAGTAGATTGTCTGTACGAACGACACGATACGCGCGACGCTCGTAAGACGGTGTGTGAAACCGATTTTGCTGGTCTTTTCTTTGAGGCGACTGGCCGACACGGCAGCCAAACAATAATAGTAATAATAATGATAATAACAATTTTAGTAATTTTTAATAATCTTAAATAATATAGACAATTAATATAATATATTATAACAAAATTTAATAATCGAGCGCCAGAAGGCGCTGTTCGCTGAGAGAAAGTGTCTATAGCCGAGCGCCAAAAGGCGCTGTTCGCAGCGAAAGGGTTAAAGCACGGATCACGAGATGAGGAAATAATCGTAAGAACTAACTTTTGCACGCAGTCGATGATCAATAACAATGAATGCATCGATACCATTAAAGGTTCGCCGTTCAATTAAGTCGAAGCAGATCCAAGCCGTAAGTTCAGACCAACTATGTACATCCAGGAACAGCTAAACATTTACCCAGCTCAAACTTCTTATAAAGTTTATCGTCCTCGCGATCCGAGGATTCCGAGAAATGAATAAACTTCCCGGTTGAACCTCGCGTCGAACATGACGATTCGCGGAACATTCTTTGCTGATGGCAGCCGACTCGCCTCTTCCGAGTCGCCGAACAGATAATTAAGACGTCTCTTTTTCTCCCACGCTTCCGTTGCTCGTGCCCTTTTTTCTCGAGCCCGGTGAGTCAAGACATTTCGCGAGAGTTGCAAGTGCTGGAAGAACTTCAAACAGGCTGACTAATTATTTACTGAAACATGTTAAAGGGCTGGTTCGGTGGAAGGAGGTATTATTTTCTCAATTGGCGACTCGAAACGCGCTGAGAAAACATTATGGTTACTCGGGAGGACTTTGTTCGTATTAAATTCGTCAAGAATTTCTTGACTGCGCAAACTACTATAGCATGCATAAATAAATAATAATATTGTACTGTCTATTGTTTTAAAGGACTAGCAACAAACTTATACAACAAGATGGCGTCAGTACAGACGTGGCACTGATTTCAAAATTATAGTTATCTAAGATGTTGGAATAGAAATATTACGTTTGTTTAAAGAAGAGTTAATTTAATATTATAGCATATAATAACTTAATATATATTATATAATAATATATTAATTTAATATAATAACTTAATATATTATATATATATTATTATATATTTATTATAACACTGTACTGTCTATTGCTTTAAGGGACTAGCAACAAACATATACAACAACAAAATGGCGCAGATACTCACGCGGCACTGATTTCAAAATTATAATTATCCAAGATGTTGGAATAGAAATATTACGTTTGTTTAAAGAGTTAATTTAATATTATAGCGTATAATAACTTAATATATATTATATAATAATATATTAATTTAATATAATAACTTAATATATTATATATATTATTATATATTTATTATAACACTGTACTGTCTATTGCTTTAAGGGACTAGCAACAAACATATACAACAACAAAATGGCGCAGATACTCACGCGGCACTGATTTCAAAATTATAATTATCCAAGATGTTAGAATAGAAATATTATGTTTATTAACGCAGATTTAACTTATCATTATAATATATAATAACTTAATATATATTATATGATAATATATTAATTTAATATAATAATTTAATTTATTATAACACTGTACTGTCTATGTATATTAGCTTGTTTTAAGCGACCAGCAACGAAATATATGTAGAAAAACAAGATAGCGTTGGTGCCGACGTAGAACTAATTTCAAAATTATAATGAACTGAGATGATAGAAAAGCAATGTTATGCTTGTTTAACCCTGCGATTTCACACTTCCTATGCAAGATTAGTACGTTATACTCAGGGCCGGATTTGGATTTTTGCCGCCCTAGGCTAACATATTTTTGCCGCCCCGCGACGACAAGAAAAGGTGAAATGATCGTGAACATTTAAAATACTAGGTTCGGCATTTTTATGAAAACATATATTATTTGTCATTTTAATCTTTTTGCGTCCTAACAAGTTGGTCGATCTCCACCAATTAGTCCAATTGAAATGTATTATAATATACATTTTCGTTCAATTCGTAAATATTAATTTAGTAAAATTACTTTTGCAACTAATATGACACATATTATGTATGATATTACGTATAATATTTTACTGTGTACGGAAAAACCTATACCTAATTGCAACTCTGGTCATTTTCGATAAATCAAACGCAGTTCAATGTTCAAACAACTGTCATCATCAATTCGAGATAAATTTCCGAATATAATTTGATCATTCTGTAACACCGTTTCATCAATCGTCGTGCAGATGACTGTAGAGCAAGAAATGACGGAAGAGGTCACTCGGGAATGATTTTTCCTCTCATATAAATAATCTCGTCGCGGCCCCGGAAGCTTATGCGGCCGAGTCTCCCGTGTACACGGGAGACTAATCAAATATGAAGAAGGCGATGCGAAATTGTTACTAGCAAAAGACCCGAAATGTTATTTCAATTTCAAATGAAATTTGGCGCCGGCGCTCATATTAGCCGAGTTGGATTCACGCTCCGACCAGGGAATCTCTGATTATTCTACTCTCACCGCTCGCGGCCGACTTGTCGTTTCTTGTTCCACTTGCCGGCTTGGTTTAACGCTGAAACTCGCCGAAAGTTTATCGTGTCGCGGGGATGCGATCGAAAATCAATGGGATCTGTCAGCGAAACCGCGAATCCTACTTTTGTTAGACCAAGAGAGAGAGAGAGAGAGAGAGAGAGAGAGAGAGAGAGAGAATATAGCAAGATGGTCGACCGTAGGAGACGGTAATGCCGAGTGTTTGAGATTATAAATGCGGCGAGCGGAGTAGATAGCAGATCTCGACGCTTTGATCAAGCCCCGGATAAACCTTTCTTCTTTATTAAAATTACACAACAGTCCGAGCCGAGGAGAGCCGGAGGAAAAAGGGTCTTCGCGTTTCGAAATCCTCTGATCCCACGAATACCTTCTTCTCGGGTAATATCAGCTTGTCCGGAAATTAGCCGCGGGTTTTCGTGCGTTCGCTTCGCGAGAATCAAGACTTCGGATTCGCTATTTGATTAACTGATTGAATATTCCATTAGGCACAACTGCAGCACCCAGCGCCAGCGTATCACGGCTCGTTGGATCGAATTTTTAAGTTCGGAGGAGATTATTAACCCTTTCGCTACGGGCGGATTTTCCGCCGCGGTACTTCTGCTGGACGGCGCGCTGCGACATCGCTGCACGCTACAAGACGCCGATCGTTGCGGGGGTACCGCAGCGGAGAACCCGCCCGTAGCAAAAGGGTTAATCCAAATAAAGTTGAACAAAATTGAAAAAAATAAGGCATATCTATTTATCCGTTGTTGAGAGAAAAATAAGGTGAATTAGCTTTCTGCAGTAAGCACTGACTTTATTCGCTACAAACGATCGAACTTATGGAGGGCCACTATAGTGGCCCTTAGTACCTCGATGGCATCTTATGGAGGGCCACTATAGTGGCTCGTAGTATCGAAAGGGTTAATGAGCCGACTGTTTCTTGCGGATTTCTGAATCTAGATCGCTTGTCGTAAAATAATGGAGAATGACTGGAAGAATGGCGATCGATTTAGGGGATACAGGGTGTCATCATCGGTGACGGTTTGATGACGTTAATATATGCACTTCTCAACCTGCGAATAGTTTTTCACCGGCGAAGCAACCGGAGACAGCGAAAGACGAGGTTTCGTAATTTCCCGGTACGTTTACGTCGAAGAATATGTTCGCACTAATTACTTATTGCCCTAAATCTACAGGATGGATTAGGTGTTCAGACTATCAAGATTAGTCTCACGTATGCATATGCGCCGCAGGTGACAAACACGTTGCTTGTGTCTGCGACGTGTGTAAATAATTACAGCCCATTTGCCCCAGGTACAGATCTCGCGCAAGACATTATTGTTTTTAATACTCTCTGCTTAACTTGGCACGTTTGTTTCAGGGTATCTGGATAGACCGATATTTAGACTCGATCTAGTATGAATTATATATATATATATGGACACGTAGGTAATAATTGCAATTTTTTGAAGCTACTTTTCGGCGCCTTTTCAGGCAACAATCCAAAGCACACTTCAAGGGTTGCGAAAGAATTTTTTGAAATCGACGATATAAATTTGCTTCCATGGCCACCTTCGAATTAGATCAACGAGTAAGTGAAAGATACGCAAAATCAAAATTTATAGAAGCATTGAAGGAAAGATGCAACGAATTAAGCTCCATTATGCTGAAAAAAATAATTAGAAGTATGCCAAGTCGCCTTTTAGAAGTAATAAGAGCAAAAGGATATCAAACTCCATACCAAAGAGATTACAAAAAGATTACAATAATGTAAGATGTGCATTAAATGAGATAATTATAACATACTTCCTATCCTCAATAATATTAATTATTTTGCTTCTTTATATAATTTTGTATCTGTACAGGAATCAGTTTGCATTCCATGTATTCTCTTCTGTTTGTTAAACTACAATAAACGCATCAACGCAATAAATACGCTCTTACACTTATGTCATTAACTTTATTTTTCACCAATCGTTATAGTATCTTACGTGCCAACATAAATTGAAAAAAAAGACTTTTGTGAAAAATAGTCTTTTCCAAAAAGACTACTTTTTTGTACTTTTCCCGACCAACTTACCAAATGTATTTTAGCACAATTATTAAACAAACGCTATATCCGGTATCATACATCTGGCAAACATACTATTAACAATTAAAATCGTCCGAAGCAATTTTCCCCAGCACCCTCGACTACCTATCACGATCCCCAAGGATCTCGTAGCCCTTTCGCATAGTTCGTGTTCAACAGAACATCAACGTCCGCAACTATCATACCTCCGCAGCCCCCTCGCCGCGCCGCTATCTCCCGCAAGAACCCCATCCATCGAAGACCGATGGTAGCCACCGATATCCCCGGACACAGGATCAGCAAGGTAACCAGTCCCGAAGCGGTGGATCGCGGGCGCAAAAGAGTATGCGCGCGGTCCCTCATCGGAATCTACGGATACCGACAGGGAAGATAATCAATCGGCGGAGGGAGGGTAAACGGGTATCTTATCAAAGTTGGCCCATCTTCGTGGAAGTTGCTACCTCGACGTAAGTGTGCGGACCCGTGTTCTGAGCATTCGGAGGAATTGGAGAGAGGGGTAGAGAGCAAAAGAGAGAGAAAGAGCGAGGGAAGAAGAGAGAGAGAGGAGAAAGAGGAAGAGGAAGAGAGAGAGAGAGGAGAAAGAGGAAGAGGAAGAGAGAGAGAGAGAGAGAAACGTGTAGAAAGGTGTGGGAGTGCGTCTGCCGGGTGAGACGAAGAGGATCCTAGCTGTCAGAAGGGCTCGGAACAAGGAAGGGCGAGAAGGTTGCGCTAACTTTCGCGTCTGTGTGCTCGCGGCGCTGTCAGGAGGAACTTTGTCGATCAGAGTTGCGAAGGAGAGGGCCTGGCTATATCGGCGTTGCCTGCCTGTAGATATCTCTGGAGGAATGGTATAGACCTTCTTGCAGCCACTGCCACCCTCGTACACCCTTCTCACCACTTTGTCGCAGGGGGTGGGCCGTGTGCACGAGCGAGCAGCGGAGATAGAGAGTTACGCGCCGGGTTATCGGAATCCTTGCTTCTTGCCCGTTGGATCATCCTTATCCCCCCCCCCCGGTCCTCCCCCCGATGACTTTCCAGTACTTTTGACAGTGGCTGGCAATTTTTCAGCCGGAAAGATAAACCGGAATCCGTGGGGAATGACGTGACAATGGGACGGGGCCGGTTCGCGCGGCTACAAAGCCGGCAGAAAGTTTAAGCCGATGTACACTTTCCTAGAGAGATCTGGGAATTATCGGTTTTGTTTTCGATGATTATTGGTGGTTCCAGAGCGGTTTCGAGGAGGGTTTGAGATGCGTAACGGGTGATCGGGACGAAGGGGAGCGATAGAGCATGACTGAACCGAGTGGATCGAGCCCGTAACTCTTGAATCGCTCTTTAAGCTGTAGATGCAAGGTTTGTACTTGAGCTGAGTAGAGCTGGAATCAATCTTTGAGCTAATTATTATTTAACAAAATAAAGTTGATTCGTATTAACTGAAAGAAATCAATTTTAAATAAATTGAATAAGTTGTTGCACTTTTAGATATTCATTTTGATGATCCATTTGAAGATTACATAAATTGAGGAGACAGAGATGGAATTGAAATTTTTATTTTTGTTTAAGTAGTGATTATTATGCTTGTAGCAGATGGAGGTTTCGATGTATAGATTATTCGATGTATATAATGTGTAAGGGATGATTGGAATGAAGAGCAGCGATAGAGCAAACCTGAGCTGAGTAGATCAACCCTTGAACTAACTCTAGAGTGAATCTTTAATAATTGTTTGACAAAATAAAATTGATTCCTATCAGCTGATTCAAGTATGATTCAGTTCTAAAATTGCACTATAGCAATTCAATTTGATGGTCCACTTGAAGATTACATAAATTGAGAAGGCAAAGATTGAATTGGGATTGTCATTGATTTTTCTTTCACCAATTCGAATGAGGATCAATTTTAAATAAATTGAATTATTGCACTATTGTAGGTAATTTTGAAGATTACATAAAATAAGAGGTAGAAATGGAATTAATATCCTTATTCTAGTTAATTATTAAAACGAAGGGATGAATGAATGCCATATTTTTAAGATACGGCGGAGAGCAACTTATAATGAATCTGTCAATATAATCTCTATTGTATTTTTTTAACAAATTAAGATATTTAAAAACTAGTTGTGTGGCTATATTTTTTGCTTAAAGCTACACAACTTTGCCATTCGAATCATCCCTCTAGCTCTAATAGTTTCTCAGATCGTCAAGCATGGTTTCCACCCCTTAAAAAAAATTCAAGAATAGCCGCTAAAAATGTACGCATCTCAAATGCATTCTTGCAAATGCATCCTCTCAAAGTAACATTAGAATCTAGATGATGGCCATCCTATTAAATCATCGAGAATGATTTCTTGTCAGTCGATCAGATCAACTCTTGAACAACAACCTTAAAAATATTAAATAAATTATTGCGCTCTTGATGCTCAGTTCGGACAGGAGTAAGTTGATTATGTCAACGTTTCAGACAATGTTAGAAGTATCTTGACTTGAAACTTCATCCAGTTGTTCCGACTACAACTGCTCCGAAAGTCATTAGTCTCCGCTGATAGATTGTTGGGTTGCAGATGGAAGATACCATTGAATTTGGACGCTCGTTAACACGCCGCGACCGTGTCGAGTGTTATCAAGATCTTGCCGCAGGTTGTTCCTCGATCTTCTTTATTGAAGAGAAAGAAACTTTATTAACGAATAACGAAGTTGTAAATTCGTGAAGTATAATTAGGGGAGGCATGTCTCACGCAGCGGGGCCAGCTCGCCCCGCGGAACTTGGAAGAAAAGGGTTTTCGCCAGGTTCTTCAAGGTGCTGGAGAGAGTTTTAGCGTATATACCGGGCTGCAGAGTTATCTTCAGATAGCAAAAGTTCGCGCAGACTTGCGCTTTCGCGCGATAATTCGAAGAAATTTTCTTTCCTCCCCCGTCGAATGCGTTTCGCCGCATATTCCATTGTAATTATCAGTAACCGAATACACCACTGTAAAGCTTTGTTGCAGTTTCGCTGGAAGAGGATTAACGGATCGGTAAATTACGCTGTCAAAACCAGCCGGGATGAACAATTAATGGAAAAGAATAGCGTTATTTTACGCGGGGGTAGAACGAAATTTGTGACCGCCGTAATTACGCAAAATTATTTGCATTTCGTTTCGGCACGCGAATTTCATTAAATCCCCCGCATATTTTCCTGGTTCGTTAACAGAAGGGGCCACCTAATTTTTTGCCCGGTGCGTTATAATTAATAAAATTTCATTAAATCCCCGGATACGTATTCTGATTCCCGTACAACGTCGGAGTGTACGATCGCGGTGAGATTAGATCTGCGGATGATCTCCGTTCATTTTTGTCCTCCGGCTCGAGGTGGAACCTGCTCGGCTGAAAAAAAAGGACGGCGAATCGATACATGCAGGTTAAGGTGGGCGGGCGATAGTAACCGTAAACCAGGGTTCAATGTTTCAGCCCACGAGATCCAAGATGCATGTAAATGGAGGACACTTCTCGTATTTCAGGCCAACAAGAGCTCTCCGGCCGCGCGTTTTACCGTGTTAATCATTGAAGGATTCCTGTTAATCTCATGGAACTCGTCGAGTTATCAAGATACTTCTTTCTGAACGTATATTAGCTGTAGACATTATTATTACCCCTGTGCAAGTCTGTTGGGAACAGAGTTGTGCAGAATTATAATTGAATTACTCAAGGAATTATAATTAGAAAGTAATTGAATTACTCAAGAAATTATAATTGCAAAGTAATTGAATTACTCAAGGAATTATAATTAGAAAGTAATTGAATTACTCAAGAAATTATAATTGCAAAGTAATTGAATTACTCAAGGAATTATAATTACAAAGTAATTGAATTACTCAAGAAATTATAATTACAAAGTAATTGAATTACTCAAGGAATTATAATTTAAAGTAATTGAATTAGTCAAGGAATTATAATTACGAAGTAATTAAATCACATTACATTTCAATTATACTCCTGATTTAAATAATTAGTAATTGAATTACTTAATTGAATTACAATATAATTGAATTAGCACAATTCTTATTGAGGACATTGACGAAGATGTCTCAAAAGACACCTTTTAATCATTTCTATATAACACTATTTTTACTAAAAGAATTAATGGACATCTTTCAATAATTCAATTAAAATATTGTGAAAATATATTGTCAAGTGAAGTTTCGTGCTATATTTTATTATCGGTCACAATTCGTTTATTCAGGGTGAAATCACTGTACGTAGAAAGGTGTTGTTACCCATTTATCTATATGTCTTGAAAACTGCAGGAAGTATAAAAAAAGTGGTTACAATAAAAATGTAGTAGTTTGTTATGCCGTTTTAGGGAAATATTATTAAAACGATCAAAATAAGTTTCGTTCAAATAAAAAGATTCGCCGCTACCATCATTTGAAGTAATTTGAATTTTTCCTCTCGTTGGAAACCTCTTTATAAATGAAGATCGGTGATGGTCTGGAAAGAGCTTCCGAGTGGTGGAGAACGGATCGAAGCGTGCATACGGCACTGCCATTGGAATTCGCCAGTAGAATCCATTGGCATCATCCAATCCCATTTGTGAGGTCTCCCCTCCACCACTTTGCAACACATTCCAGACCGCCGCCGATGAAGATGTGTGCGTTAAACTTATCGGACAAACGCAGTTAGTAAATAATTTTAGCAACAATGGGATAAACGTCGTTATTTACGTAACGGTGTACACGCGTATGTCGTTTGATGAAAATATATTGGACAAAACAGTTACGCGATAGCAAATGACACATCGTACGAAGTGAAACGGTCGATACGCAAACCGCATATTCCGATTACAGCTATTATTTACAAATCGTGTTGTCCGGTAAGTTTAACACACGCATCGTCATTTATAACGAGGTTCACGATGAAAGAAAAATGCAAATTATTTGAAATGACGGCAGTGGCGCATATTTTTATTCATACAAAGCATGTTTACCGGTTTAATAATACCTACTTAAAAAGCATCAAAAGATCTATTGAATTTTTATTCGGTCAATTTGAAGCAATACCACAGCATTTTATAGCATTTTTACGTTAACAAAATTCGTAAAACAAAGCTGAAATATACATTTATATTTCCTTAGAAAGACTGCATCTTTTACTTAATAATTACTTATGACAAAATTACTTATTTTTTAGCGCCTCAGAGTGGTGCCCCGACTTAAGCATTATAATAGCATTATATTAACATATATTGCTATATATTATTATTATATATTCTATATATTATATATATTATTAATTATTATTATTATTAATATATATTATATATTATTATTATATATATAATATGCTTTATATATATACTTTATATTATTATAATAACAAAAATCCACGGAAAATAAATTAGAATCGCCGATCTTCCAGCGAGTATCAAACCTATTTAACCAGAGCTCCAAATAATCCTCTACGCGACCGAAACTGGAAAAGAAACGCGCGAATGATCTCTTCAATGCCCGTCATCAGCGTCCAAGTTGAGCTGGAATTGAAACGAACACAATATTAATTATGAACTTCCCAGTCGTCTGGAAAGCCTCCCCGTCTCGCAGCCAGAAGGCAGTGAACCGATTCGAGCCGCAGTCGTAGCGAAGTCTAACGAGGTAAAACAGTATCGCAGCGGCGAAGTCTCTCATGGCGTAATCAACTAATTAAGCGACGCACCGGTAACTGGCACAAAGGCCCGGCCAAGTGGCGCGTTAATAAACCGGATCGCGATTTAAATATCGCGGCTGGTCCGGCGGTGCTGCGAGCCGCGGCCCTCGTTCAATCCGCGGCGATCGATCCGCGAATCGAACAGAAGGAACGCGAAGGAGAGAGCCCTTCGGCCGCCGGTTCGGTGCTCGAAAATTCGCCAAGAGTCCGCTTCTCGCGAGAATATGCGAGCGCGGCCGCGCGGTCTCGCGGAGCGTGCCCGCTCGATGTAATTTGCGCGCGGCGGAACGATGTCAAGTTGCGACATAAACGCCTCCTTTATGCCGCCGAAAGCTCCGATAATGAGGAGGCTGTGCTGCGAAGTCGCCTCTAGCCGCGCGCGCGCGACTTCGAATAAGAACCGTTTTCGAGTTCGGCCGCGGTTCGTTAAATTTATTCGATAAGTTGAAACTTTCTCTCTGTGTATGTGCGCGCGGTCGCGTGCTTTTTCTCTCGGCGGCGCCCCGCTTAACGAGTGCGATTTTTCATACGTACTTCGCCCTTAATCAGGACTTTCCGCGTATGAGAGAGAAAGAGAGGCCGGGGGCGAAAGAGAGGAAGGGTGTTCGGCCAGACCGAGCGGCACCGACGACGCCGCGGTCCCATAATTTTCTCGAAGTTCCTATTAAACTCCGTTCACATGTTAATCCGTTCGGCGTCGCGACAAGTTACGCGCCCCGGCGTTGTTGCTGCGTCACCGCGATCCCCGACGACCCCCTTTAATCGCGTTCCTCAGCCGCCCACATCCGCACCCGCGCGGCTTTTCATTTTTAATTGGATCATCGTCTAATCCGCCGTCGACACCACCTCCCCCCCCCTTGATCACGCCGTTGTAAATTCGGTGACGTTGTTCCTTGAGGAACAACGTGGAACGAACGTTCCGGACGTCAGTAAGGGACACCCACCTCGGTTGTAACGTCGAGGCGCGTAGTAACGCGTTAAATAATATGCGATAATATGCGATAAATATTAACGCAATACGGTCCGGCCTACTTGTGATGTTGCATCACTGTTACAAACATGGATATAACTTTTAAAATATCGAATAGCTTTTTATGAAATTTCAGGTGAACGCTTTTTATACAATAGTGATTGCTGTACAATTCAATTATAGGATATGTTGTTTTTTCATTTAGATCCTACCATGCAAATCAATTTTATTGTTGGATTTTTTATTTTAAACAAAGAAATGGTTAGTAGTGTAATAGATTTGTATATATTTAATTTTTAACAGAGTAATATTTATATATATATATATATATATATATATATATATATATATATATATATATATATATATAATATATATTTAATATTATTTAATATAATATATATTATATATTTAATATTATTTAATATAATATATATTATATATTTAATATTATTTAATATAATATTATATTTACCATAATATTACGCACAAAATTTCATTTTTGTTTTGTATAAATGACAAATGGATAGAATGATTTATTTAACTTTATCATATATTATGTCAGAACTAATCTTTAATATAATATATATTATATATTTAATATTATTTAATATAATATATATTATATATTTAATATTATTTAATATAATATATATTATATATTTAATATTATTTAATATTATTTAATATAATATTATATTTACCATAATATTACGCACAAAATTTAATTTTTTTTTGTATAAATAACAAATGGGTAGAATGATTTATTTAACTTTATCGTATATTATATCAAAACTAATATCTTATTTTGTTGTGTATTCATTTCTCACATATACGTACAAATAGGTGTCTATACCTAAAAATCTTGAGGTTATTATTTTATCCACCGACGTATGTAACCTAATATTAGATCATGTCCGCGAACAAGATGACAATGTTCACTCAATTTAAAGAAAAACATTACCTATATATATCCCTAACAGTTACGTATTGATAATCCTATAGTAACAGTAAAAAGAATAGTACGACAAACAGGTTGAAAACAACGAAAGTGTCCACCTTGAAATGTTAGACGACTGCAGGCGAACACGAATGGTCAACGCTGTCACACTGTGATCGGCACAAACGTGCTCCGCTATGAAAAGAAGGATTGAATGCGTGAGTTCGACGTTCATCGAAAAGAATCGATAAAATTAGGAGCGCCGTCGGCCGCCATTAGAAGAGTACACCAGAATCCCATGGAAGTTTCAACATTATCGGAGCTCGGCTCTCTATCCGCTCGAAAGAGCGAGAGAAAAGTGGAAGCTGGAGGAAAGTCGTGGGAAAAGGACGGTAAAGAGAGAGAGTCAAACTTTGCAAATAGGGAGCTTCATTTACCCTTCCCACGATGCGCCGCCTCGCCCTGCCGGTCGTCCCCTATCCGAGTTTCTTTGAATTCTACTTGCCCCCATGACAATGACTTAAGTTTCATTCCTTTCGGATAGTTCGCCGGGGCCCCGCCTATTTCCCTGTCCTCCCGCCGTGTAATTTGCACTTATCGACCTTCCCCACCGTTTCTTTTTCATTCCTTCTTTCGCCTCGGACCGGCTCCTCGATAAGGAACGAACAGCGGAGAGATTTTCCATTAACGGCAAAGGAAAATTGCCGTTCGCTCGTGTCCGCGGGCCGGGCGGCGGTTTCGCGACGCTCTTTTCTAGACCTTGTAATTAGAAGGCTTCCTTGGCCGACGAAATTATACAGCCGAACAAAATGTTACGTACGAATTTTCTCCGTCGTGACGTTTTCGGCCTTTTTCTGGGAGTCACGTGCGCTCTGCGGAGAGTTAACCATGATCGCGTGTTTATGTCCGAGTACCCAGGGCTAACCAATTACTGTGCCTTCGATTTGTTTACTGCAAAACCAGTCAAAATGACCGACTTCCGATTTTTCTTTTGCAGTTCCTGATATTGTATAAATGTTTCTGCGAAAATGCTTTAAATAGACTTCTCTGTTCGCTGTAAAATAATATACACTATTAGTTATGAATTAACAATTTTCTCAATAAACATTTTTTCACACAGATTTTACTTTAGAGAGATACAGTAAATCTTCTGAAATTGTATCTCAGCTTGCAAACGAAAATGGACAATTTGGAAAGGGGAGATACGATTATAGTCGCCGATTGTCAACAACTGTGAAAACTATAAAAAATAATCGTACCCCCGCTTACCAAATTGTCCATTTTTGTTCACAAGTTGGGGACAATTGGAGAGAATTTACTGTATTATTTGTTTTCCTTTCTCCTATATGATCATCTCGATTTTTCACACATTATCGACAAACTGACTAAACAAATTGTTCGAGCAAAAGTTACTGATATAAAAATATTAATAAGATATATTTTATCGAATAAAAAACTACGATTATTTAATAAATCTCTACATTTCGTTATCAATTGATAGATCCCCATATGCTCTTTAAACAAATATCAGGGATCTCGTCTAAAAAATTCAGTATTTTAGGAATTATTAATTTTGTCCGAAATTCTCCTAAAGCACCGAACACTGCGACTCCGCTAAATCTAACGCGTCCTTACATGCTCGAAATCGCGCGAGAAATCGAGTCCATGGTTTTCGCGAGTCCAGGCTTATTGTTAGATGTACGGACACGTTAAGGGAGTGGCGTATCGAATAAATTATCTGGTTAAGGATCTGCCGTGCGCGCAATTACCATAGCCCCGACTAAGTGAGGTACAGCCCTAATATCGAAGGAATACGCGTGCTGTGAGAAAGTCGCTCGATGAAGTCGGGGGTGTTAGCAGAGAAAAAACTGTAATAACACGGCCGGGTAATTCCCGACGGGGGTTCTGTCACCGCCCCCGCGCGTCCCGGAGATTCCGAAATTTGTGAAGGTATTTAGTTGCCGCGCCACTAGCCCCGGGAAATTGTTATACATTAATTATACAGCTTCGGAACGCAATTATACTCGCGCTAGCTCCATTAAAAAGTTGGAAACGGCGAGGCGCGGCGCGACGCCCCGTGGTCGGACTTGCCAGATCGCCTCGGATGGTGTGAGGTATCAATCGGGAGATCAAATTAGCAGGAATTCGTTCGGGAAACGAATCCCGTGTATTACCGGGTTTTATAAATATGCGACGCAGAAAGTCGGAACCGTCGGCGTCGACAAGATTCGGTCGCAGAGATACCGGGAATAGCATGTTACGCCGTAAATATGCGCGGCGCTGATCCGCCATTTTGTCGGGCCGATTAGAGCCGACAGGCGGTGATTGTATTTAATGTCGGAGCTTTCTCGAAACATGGATCATTGGTCGTGTGTAAGTATATTATTATTTCCGTAGAAGAATTAGAAAATCACGAGAACTTTGGAAGATTCTAAGAAACGATTCTTGGCAAGGTTAAATTAGGTTACAGTCCCGAACTCGTACAAAATTCACCGAATCGGTATCGAATTGAGAACACGAAGAATGCTGTAACGCATATAACATTTGTAATATTTGTAGCAATTGTTACGAAGAGATGAAAATGTGAAATTATGTGTTCAAAATAAATGAAACAAGTTTTATAGTTTATAGTTATAGTTCACATGCGTACCCAGAATCAAAGAATTTCTTAAAAACATGTTCAAAAATTGACATAAAGGACACATAACAACGTATTGACGATTAAAGATTAACATATTACTATTTTGCAATAGTGATTACACTTAGTAAAACACTATCGCTCGCAGAATGTATTCTGCAAAGAAAGCTACGCGGATCTCCAATCAGGATCCCATAAGTTATTGATTCCATTAATTATCCACTTAAAGATAAGGAACGACGTATCGACGATTAAAGATTGATGTATTAACGTTCTACAATGGTGGTTAAATCTTCAAGATGAATTACTGACAGGATGACCTGCATTCGAAGTCGGCGGCGAAAAGCCAGTCGGTTGGAGCTTCAATTAGCCCTTTAATGAAAATTGTTCCGTCGGTCTTAGGACGTTCTGGCGTCTAGGATGGTTGTTTTGCTGGAGAAGGAAATCCCCGATCAGTCCCACGGTTGGCCCGCAAAAAGGGGCCGGCTGATTCCAGATTGATAACCGAAGGAAGCCGGGCTTCGAGCGCGCGAGTTTAGGCCGCGCGGTGCGGAGAGCTGGCGCACATATGGAGCTGGATGAGTTTGCGATTAAACGCGATTATAATTAAGGATAATGGAGTTTCGGCGCGGGAGTTCCCGTCTACTCCGAGTCCCTTCGCAGCTGGCGCCGCTATATCGAGTTCCTGTCGGCGGGCCGCCCTCGAAAATGCTTTTGGTCATCTAGTTTCTACAGTCGGTGTGCACGTACAAAACGTCCCCCGTGTACTCCACACACCTTCGACGTAGCAGATCCTCCACACTATGCGATGAGACGCCGCGAGGAGACCGTCAGCATATTGCCAATCCTTCGCGAGCATAGTAATTCCGGCTGGGACACGGTATTCCATGCGTCCGAAACGAATTCCCATTTTCGAGTTGTTTCTGTTACGATGCTCTACATTGCTCACTTTGACGATTTAAAACAGATTTACAGCAGCGGTCGTAAATTCAAGACGATTAATTTGAATTTCAGTATACACGCATATTCTACAGGGTAAAGTTGTTTAATATACGAGGACTTGATACTAATTAACTTTCATTCGAAACATTTTTTCGTCAGACTGTCGAAAGTGCTTGATAAATTGTGGCGACAGTTACGTGCCACACCCTGTATACCATGTATAGTACATTCAATGAACTTTTGAACATTTACTAATACTGATAACATTTACTTTGGAAATTTTTATTACGACGCTAAATCAAAAAATCAATTTCAAAAGAACCACTAAAAGAAGATGCATTGAAAGTGATAGTTCAACAGATAATGAAGAAAGTACTCTAAATAATGAAAGCGATTATGAAAAGAAATTATGACGCAGAATGTTAGTTTAGCTTTTGTTCTACTGATAAACATATGATAATTTAGACATTAAGTCAGTCGAAGCGAAAAATGGAGGCAATCTCCGAATTCCTTAACTGTATTTTGCAAAGAAGCTTCGTTCGGTTAACAATTCGTGTTTCAAGCATCTGTCTCTATTTCTGAAACAGCAGAAATTGTTTTAAAAAACGTATATTTAACGTAGAATGTATATATATTGAATATAGAATATAATATAATAAATATATATTGAATATATATTTAATAATAAATATATATTGAACGTAGAATGGAAGAGTAATGAGTGAACTAATTTCGGGACCGATGTCCGTAATCAACCCTTCAGTGGCACCATACGGTAAGATAAGCGAGTTTTAATATACTTAATCTCGATGTAGCTTATTTTGTATATTTAAAGGAGAATGTTGAAGCTAATTCGTGAAAATGCTCCTGGATCGACCAAGTATTAAACACATTGTCCTGTCCAACCCTCCCATGGCAAGCATGAAATTACAAAATAAATTGTTGTACCTATCTAAACTTTTCTCTATTGAATACTTTAAGATCGCCAATGTTAATGTACCTTTCTCGCGCACCACGTGAATAATAATTCAGCACGAAGAACAAATCGGAACTGTATCGTGGAACTGTTTTATAACGGGCTGTGAAAAGAATAATAAACGAGAACGTGTTCGCGTTCAACGGGGTACGTTCTTCTGGCTGAAATTCAAAATCGACCTTTTGGAAAATGAAACCAACTGCGAATGAATTGTACCATATTATCGCGGCTCCCTTTTTCCCCAACGGTATAGCCTCATTCGGTATTTAGTACTATTACGTTCCATTGTCGTAAAAATTCTTCGCAAAATTATATAAATGTACGTGCAAGTCTCTTGGCTAATTTTGTGAAAGAGCACGACCGCACATGCTACTACTTATAATTAACACTATGTGATGGCGATTATATGTTGTACTTTACTGTTGTTAAACGTATATATTCGCGTTTCAATTTTTTAGTATCCTGACACCCTTGTGTCTACTACACAACAAATACAGTAAAGTCTCCCTAGCGCACAAAAATGGACAATTTGGGAACAGGAGATACGATTATTTTAAATAATTCGTAACTATGAAAATGAACCGCAAGGCTCGAATAATCGTATCTCCTCTTCCCGAATTGTCCACTTTTGTGGACAATCTGAGCGTCAATTAGAGAGACATTGCTGTATTCAAATAGAATGTATCACTGTCGTCTCCAGAGCTGATATAATGATTGTTCTAATGAAATATACATACAGTGGGCCACAAAAGCGACTAATCTACTGGACGACGACTAAAATGCCTTTGTTTAATTTTACTATTTGCCCTTATTCACATTCAATTAAAGAAAACGATATTACAGCAAAAACAGTAACAAAATCATTGTGGACTAAAATCGTTCCAAGCAGTGCCGAAAGAGAAGAACAGGAATACATCAAATAAATGATCTTTCATTCAATATCATCGCTTATTTAACAAATATCCCATGAAACTGCCTTATTTTGCAAATATTGAAGATTGTTCGAGCAATTATGAGCACAGATCTCACGATTTCAAGCGATTGAAGCGAATCGCGCGTATGAGCAAAGCCGAGCTCGGTCCACGAAGGGTGGGAAATCATCCGTCTCAATTATGTCGTAATTTCTCCCCGCCGAACGAGCCGTCGAAAGCATGGTTGAGCCGAGGGGCGGCAGGGAGGACTTTTCGAATTCTTATCGAGGTGGGAAAGCCGCGACGATGGAGCACGCCGGCGATGGAGGATCGCTAGCTGTCCCCGGGGATCCGTTACTCCGGTCCCGTAACCCTACGTGTCTGGAAAAGGAACCGGCGGATCCCCAAAGACCGATTCCAATTGCATTGTCCGCGGCGAACCGGAGGGCGGCCCGGTGGTCTTCATTAGCGGCTGAGTCACTCGACTCAGCTTATGAGACACGGAATTGAGTGCGCGGATACACTTGTTCCTGGCGTACGTGCCCCGCGTGTTTATTATCGCGCGGCCACTACTAAATAATCAAACAGAGTCGCCGAGCATCGTCGCGAAACGAAACGCCCTTAAATATTTCAGGAGAGACGTTGTTCTAGTTCAACCTCGCAGGGGTAAGGGTCGAAACACGCTTACGTGCCAGGCACGGTCGTGCTCCAAGGCCGAAATATTCTTTCATTATATTGTAAATATTCTTTCATTATATTGTAAATATTCTTTCATTATATTGTAAATATTCTTTCATTATATTGTAAATATTCTTTCATTCAATATTGTTACATTAGAGTGTTCACGCTATACTGTTGGCATAACATGCTGGAGCACGACCGAGTCTGGCATGTACGCAAGTGTGTTTCGACCCTTGTCCTCCAGAAGAGGAGGAGAACCTTGTCCTTAGCAGCCCTCTCCAGTTTATTTCGCTGGAACATTCAACGACGACAAGCGTTGACATTCGAATTTAATGATCTTGATTAATGTAGCAATTTTCAATGTGCTTAATATATTATGGAAACTGGGAACTGGGCCTTTGCGCGGTGCCATTTTGTTTTATATAAAAGATGAGAAGCTCTGATATTGAAATTTAATAATCTTGATTAGCGTAGCAATTTTTCTTGTCCTGGATGTATCACGGATACTGGGAGATGGAACTTTTATACGATGCTATTTTGTTTTTCATAAAAATCGTTCAATATTGACAAATTTTGCTGTATTGAAAATTGATGCAACCGTTTCGAATATTTTCTACGCCATATATTTCAATGAATATATGTATATTGAAGGGAAAAAATACTTCACGGTATATTAAAGTAGAGTGTACAAATGACAAAATATAAAAAACTTTCGATTTAGTATAAAACGTTGATTACGTAATTAAAAAAGATATATAAAGTAACATCGAATTTTCGCGCAACATAAGTCTTATAAAAAATTGAGTTGAAAAGTTATAAAAAAATATATTCTATTCTATTTCTATTATATAATTTTCTCTTTTATTTTTTCTAAACTAGAGTGATTTTTATCCCCAACTTTCTGGAGAGACTCGGCGACCTTGGATCGTGGTGACTTGAACATGGGCGTTGGTTCCTGATTGATCCTCGTTGGTCCTTCGAGCCGGTTTTTTCCGACTCATTTCCACTTATTCTCCGATACTTTTCGAATCCGTTTCTCTCTTCGATTCTTTATCGATTCCAAAGGATATGAATCCTTTCACTCATTCATTCTCATTCGTGCTGTGTCTCACATCATCTCATCATGGACATTCTCGTCGCCCATCAATACACGCTACTGGACCTTATCTCGCGAACTAGTGAGAATCTCGAGGAAATGGAAGCGGTCAACGTCACCAGGGACATTCTTCAGACCACACTGTCCACATTAGGGGCACATTGGAAGCAGTTTCAAGACCAGGAGATCAGGGATATGGCCACGCCCAACGATTACGAAGATGATTAATTCACCATGGATCTTTTCTTGGATGTCGAGAACGTATTCTTCAAGCGTAAAGATCACAGTTCGCGAATTGTAGCAATGAAATAAAAAATAGCCGAACATTTGCGGGTTAATTTCCGCTCCTTGGAGTGAGTGAAAGATGGAGTGAGTGAAGAAAAATGATTCATAATACATATCTACGTATGTATATTCCACATATCCCCAAAGTTTCAGAATTTGTTGAATTTCCGGTTTGGGGATCATCCCCTGTAAGTAAGAACCTCCTCCCTCCTCCGTAAGCCTTCCACAGTAATTTGCATTGCATTTTACAAATTTGCCATGGTCGCAAACGCGTGAAAAGCAGGACACGTTTGAGCGGGTGTGTTGAAACCTGAGCGGCGCGACCGAAAGAAACGCGAAAAGAGCGCCGATCAGACCCGGTCCCCGCGCCATCCCGTTTACGTCCGCATCGCCGTGTGATCTAATTAAGACGAGGCCGGGATTACCTTCTTTTCACTGTGCTCTCGATGCTTTTAATTTCGCCGGCGCGAGGGAGGAGAGGCGCGGCAACCCTCGCCGGAAAGGCGGGCGCGGCCAAGGGAAAATTGTAGAATAATCCCGTGGGGTATTACGCTCGAAAGTATTCGGGGCAAAAGAAAAAAAGGACTTCGGGCTCGAATATTAAGGAAACAAGGACAAGCCGCATCAGCCATGAGCGTTGAGTAACTAGACTCCGTCGGCGTACAGGATTTCATTCGAACGAGACACTGCACGCCCGGAATAATGTATCAAAATTAAGGCTGCGCTGTTCGAAAATGCCCCGGATTTTTTCCGATAATAAGAAACACAAGGCGGGATGATTTGCGAGACGTGTTAGCCGCAATTAATAGCCACATCTTGCGCTGCCGGACGCCAAACTAGGTGCTGCTTGAATTTAATTAAGCATTTTATGTTTGAAATCCGCCATGGTAAGAGTATTTCAACCGAGCTTCCAATTTCTGAAATATTTTCTATTTGTATATAGCATACGATTGAGCAACGATTTTATACATAATATAATTTTATATATAAAATAATATATTTTATTTATATTTTTTTATTTATGAAATATATAAGATAATATATTTTATTTATATTTCTTTATTTGTAAAATATATAAGATAATATATTTTATATATAAGATAATCCACTTCTCTTTAAGTTGTCACAATTCTCTATTTTCCATATAATTAGGGTTCAAAAAGAATATGAAAATTTAGATACTGTGTTACTTAAAATATTTGATTAAATACATTTTATTTAATCAAGTACATAGACGTACTTTATGCAGTGCTAAAACGATTAAGCAAAGAGATGCACTCTAAAATAGCATGACTTTAAATAGCATGGTGTATCAAATCAGCTGAACTATTTTTAATATAAATTACAAATAGCTGGAAGATTCATACCTTTCGTTAATAAGACATAAGTGAAAAAAAATACATGTAATTTTTCTTACTTTTCGATTATTAACGCTGTTGCACCCAACATGCCAATGTTTGACCATCGCAAAGGTCCGCCACGTAACACAGGAAACAGTATCGTCGCGCGCTGTAACATAGGGGTTTCCCGGAGAACTTCAACTTCCCTCTGCACCTGCAGGATAAGGCCGAGGCCAAGATAGACGGCATTAATCTCGTGTCCAATTTCATCAGCACACGAAACTCCGAACTCCCGCGAAAGAATCGCTTTGTTAACCTACACGGACTCGGTGCTCTGTTTCCCTGCGCTTCCGCCAGCTCTTTGAGAATTTACTCATTTTCCCTGAATTATTGTTTACTCTATGAACAGCCGCATACACCTCCAAAGGGGAAATCGAGGTAGAAGGAATTTGTTTAATCAAAGTTGCCTCGAAACCTGTTGGGATTTTTGGAAGGAAACCTGTACATCCTCTATGAAGGATATTTATTAATTTTGCCCTGATAATTTGACCAAAAAGCAGAACGTTGCTTTAATTGTCTTCGGTCTCTGTGGAGAAATGACGAGTAACATGCGGTTACATCGTCAGTCTCGAATGGGCAGAGTTTGAAATCAGAAAGTCTAAAAAGAAAACGAGATTTTTATACGGTATGTTAAACAATATTTGAACTCTATGTTCATATTTGTTTGATCATTTTCGAACACTTAATGCTGTGTCT
Source organism: Megalopta genalis (assembly GCF_051020955.1). Classification (NCBI taxonomy): domain Eukaryota; kingdom Metazoa; phylum Arthropoda; class Insecta; order Hymenoptera; family Halictidae; genus Megalopta; species Megalopta genalis. The sequence continues at coordinate 7,991,785 of NC_135025.1, forward strand.
ATAATAGTAGCACTCAGAGTCAGAATCTGGTTTGTACAAAATAACAAATTTTTCTCTGAATTTAGACTTAAACAAAAGTGAATTATTTTCAATGTAGCATACGGTTTATTTATGTTAATTTGTGAATGTTCGCCTTAATTCTTTACATTCAATTATTGTTAAATAATTTTCAAATGTTTCATGATAAAGACATTCAGCCGGTCTCTACATATTAGAGACATGAAATAGGGGATGATATCAGCAATAGTTGCTTGCGTAAACCTTGAAAAATGAAGATTATCTGGAAATCGCGTGTTAGGACTGGGAAGACCGGTTAAAACCGTGTTATGGTTGACCCGGAACGCAGTGTAACCGCGTTATTACAAATAATTTCGCTGGCTGTTCCGTTGGTTTCCGTAATAAGTAAAGCGAGTAACGATAGTGCAGTTTCTGAATTAGTAACGCTCCGTTGAACATGGTGTTTGATTCGAAAGGGGCAACTAATGCGGAAAGGAGGGCGTAACGATTCGGCCTTGTCTGTGCACTGACGCGAAATTAGGCTGCAGTCTATGTACACCCTCCGAGCGTGTTAATTAACAGTAGAACTTCGTGCTGGATGCGTCAAGCACAAAGGAGAAAGAATATTAAATGAGAGACAATATGGCAGTTTATTGATTACCAAAGACAAGAAGAAAATACATACTAAGGAGTAACTTGAGTTCATTACGTCGATGGCTTTTTTATATCTAGAACACGCGATCACTGAATGTCCGTGCACAAAACCGATGAATCTCTCATTGATGAATTTGAATAATAAAAAACGGTATTACTTTTCTTTCGGTCACATAGAAAACAGAGCAGCTATCATGGCGTTATATTGCGCTCTAAGTTTTCTCTTCCAAGGATACAGGAATGAGAATGTGTTTCTGATTGTGTTCCAGATTAGCTCATCACATTTGTCATGGTTTGCTGATTGAATAAGTCCGATTGCACAGCGTTGAGGAACATGGGGACGCTGTGTTGTCGTTGCAAGTGCTGCTCGACCAAAGTCCCCAAGGTCGCAGAGAACGCTGTTTCTAAAAGATCGACGCCATCTTCGCCAATGTGGAAGAAGAGAAAATCTTCGGAGGACTCTGCGTACTGACTAGACAATTTGTAACGACCCTCCTTCGTCCTGTCTACTCGCCAGCCGAACAGTTGGTAGCAGGCTTGCCGGTACTCTTGAGATGAAGCCTTAAAAGCCTCCTTGAGCCGAGCTATCTTAATCTCGTGGGTCTGTTTAAGTTCCGCTATTTCTGAAGATTTTTCAATTTTGTATGTGAAATGCATATAAAATCAAAACGAGAAGAAAGAAGAAGTTACCTTGAGTTTGGAGAGAAGACGTTGGCGCTATTGCCGAGGTTCCACCTAGGGCAACTTTGGCCCTTAGCTCTTCGACTTCTCGTATTAACGCCATCTGCTTCTCTTCCGCCTGCTTTTCAGCAATGGCGGCCGGATTCATTGCGAAATGCAACACCCTAGCGTTGCAGTTGAAGTCGCCTTTCAATGCACGATGTTCCAGTTCACCTTTCAATCGGTCAATCTCCTTCTGCAATTTATTACACTCGTCCAGTTGGTTGTGGCCTTCCACTGCCAGGAGATCAGACTCCAATTTGGCAACTAGTTCCCTGCAATTGTATAACTTGGTACAATTCACGGTATTTTTATAACAATATCATTACTTGCTCTGGAAGAAGTAGTCTATTAATTATTCATCATAATGAACATACCTATAAGCGTCAATGGTGCGTTCCAGAGCGGGTATTCGCTCGGTTATCGCGCTGTTGCTATCCACAGTGATCTCCTTTTCATACAAATCCAGTTGCTGTCTGTAACTATCGCGTTCCCTTGTGACAAGGATCATCTTCTTCTGCAGTCTACTCACGAGTTTATTCAATCTCTCTTTCGAAGCCGTTACGTCCGTAGCCAATTTCTTGGATTCCTCGTAAATCTTCTGTAGACTGTGATTTTCCCGTAAAGCGGCGTCCAATCGCGACTTCAGCTGACCTTCTTCCGATTTTAAAACCAATTCGGCTTGTTGCAAACGATTTAATTCACGTTTTAACGCAGACGGCCCACCAGTGATTCCAATCGATTCGTATTCGGACAGGCGCAAAGACAGTTCACTTTTCTTAGCTTCTAACATTGCTACTTGCTGCTCTACTTTCTCAGTATGATCTAGTCTATGGAATCGTAAAAACATTGATTGACATAATAGTCCTTATAAAAATAGTAGGAACGAGGTTTAGAGCAATACCTTTTCATCACGCTTGCCATTTGTTCCTCTAAAAGCAATTTTCCTCTAACGGATTCTCTTAGTGTGGCAATGGTCTCCTTGGCTACACTAAGTTCTTTCTCCAACTCGCTCGCTTTCGCTGCTCTCGCTGTTAGTATCTTTCCTTCCTCCCATAGCGCCTTCTCAGACTCGAGCTTCTCATTCTTAATCTTCATGCTTTGAAGCTCTACGTTCTGCAATTCCAGTTCCTGCTGCTTGGTCTGGTATTCTTTCAACTTCTCCTCTAACTGGGATATTCTTGTTTGAGCTGCTTCCAATTTATATTGGGAATCCGAATTCTCGTTAACATCTTTCGACACCGAAGAAGTCTCTTGTGATGAAGACTGATTAAACTCATCTTTCAATTTTGCGTTTTCGTTCATCAACACCATCATCTTTTGCTCCAAACTTGTTTTCACCTGCGAAATAGACATTTTCTATGAAAAATCATTACATCAACGCAATCAAAAGTAGTTGGTGTTTTCTAAACCTGAAATAGTTCTTTTTCCGCGGCAGCCTGAGCGTCGCGTGATTCCTGGTTCGTTCTACGTGCAATATCAAGCCGTACTTCTAGCTGTCTGACAGTTTGTTTTTCCTGCTCCACCTGCATCTCTAAAATACCTTTCTCTTTCTCAAAGACCTCCTCCATTTGTCGACGTATTTTGTGCAGCTGCTGCACGGCCGATTCTTGATGAGAAAGTCTTGTTTTTAATGATAATACCTGGAAAATAAAGATTATTTTCTTGAACATATAGGTTTTAAAATAGTGTTTAATGCAGTAATTAATGTATTAACGAAGATATATATATTACCTCTCCCACAATCCAAATTAAATATATAAAGTAGTGTCTAAAATTGGATAGATGGACCCCGGACTACATCATGCTGGAAGAGGTGAAGAAGGAAAAGCTAAAAATTAAAGCAGGGATCAGGATGACAAAACACGAAGAAAAGATAGATATCTTGAAGGAAATATTGGCAGTAAAGTGCCTGAATGACTTAGAGATGTAGAAGAAACCCAAAGGAAGCTATAGAAAAAGGAAGGAAGTATGCAATAGAAACTAGATAGAATAAATTAGGATAGATTAGGATTGTGCAGAAGGATGAGTCTTTGTATAGAGAGTATGAGAATATGTCAAGGAATGTGTAGAAATATAAACCAAGTCCATTTTTGAGCTACGAGACCAAAATGAAATAAATATATACATATATATATTACCTCTCCTTTCAGCCGTCTCCATTCCCAAGGACTGCTTGGAACATTTTCGGTTTCACTCTTATTTGAAACAGAATTAACAGAATCATCAAGTTTAGGTCTCTTCGGTGAGTTAGTACAAGCATCGTAGTCACCAAGGGACAAGAATGAAGTTCCTGACATTCGTAATGGCAGACCACTACTGCTTTTCCGATAGGACTCTGAAGCTGATCTTAAATCCTTAATCATTTTGATCACACTGGTTGGATCTTTGTCATCCATCTGAAATAAATTTATTTATACGTATAAAATAAAGACAAATTTATATATACAAAATTGTGTAATGGTTACTAATGGAACTTACTCTGAAAAATATGCTATATTATTATTTAAAAAATGTAAAATATAAAATCGTGAATCGCTCGATTGTATATAAACACACGTCGGACCATGTGGTTATAATCTATATATGTATACCACACTTTGTTCCGTTGATGATTGCAATTGCAGCTATTGATGCAGTATCCTTTGCTTTAATTATGTAAGTATTTTGCCTGTGATTTTGCGGTTTAAAGTCTTTTATTGTCATCACTGCAATCAAAGTATCCTAACTCCATTCTGTAGTGGCACAATACGTGAGTAAATACATAATCGCGCTACAGTTTCGACAATAGAAGCACAGATTATTTTTTATGTAGAAGCACGGATGAAAATCAGAGTAGACCGGATAGCATATGAGGTTTCTCATGGGCTTTTCTGCCTCACGGTAAAGTGAGACAAGCTACATTGGTTGTCGGTGCGACTTATTTCATATGGTTTATGCTGATGTCGTGCTGGCTTGCTCACTCGCTATTTCCTCTCTTTATTTAAAACTGTGAGGGCAGCACAGTTTAGCTGTGAAGCATCAACCAATATCAGAGAAAAGTAATCAACATCACTCGATATGCCGAGGCACTATGTTTTATCACATAACATATAAGTGTAACGGCGCGCTAAATACAACTCACATTTGCAACTGAAAACATATTACAGTCTAGTCTTTTTTTAATAAGTTACGTTTTATTAAGTATATATGCGGTGTATTTAATTAAAGTTATAAATAATACTTTGTTGTAGTGTTTCGTTGCAACAAAGTTTGTTTGACATTTGAAGTTATTTGCATTGTACCATTTCACGTACTATAGTTAATATTAGTTATACATAATTAGTTATAATCTAAAATATTTATATAGTTTTAAAAGTATATTATTAAGTGATATATATAGTACAAGTTAAACTAAATTTGATTTACTACAATATCTACTAAATCATTGATAATATTCAATGACAATTAACCTCACATTAGAGAAATATGTATTTATTACAATGTTTGAAACAATATTTAATCGTTTGAAAACGAAAGTAGAAGAACGGGGTAACTGCTGATGGAAATATTAACTGGATTCATGTAGGTATTTACTTTATGCAATATCGAATTAATTAACTAAGGTAATTTTAGAATTATGTAGCCATTAAATTACTACTAATTTAAAATCTTGCAGAGTTGTGTAAATAATTAATGATGTTAATATGAGTACACCAAAAACAGTGTCAGGTGCTAAAGTCACATCAAAGGTCCCAATTTTAAAAATAACTATAAATAAAAAATATAATAGGCCTTGTGTATCAAAATTAGATGACAATAAACTTACATCAGGTATTACTAGTAATACTGACACTTGTGAAATAGGAAAAAGTGATATGACTAAACCAATAGAGACTAATTTGATAAATTATACACAAAATGTTGTTGCTCCTTCAAAAGCTACCATATTTAATCTGATACCTGTTGTACTTGAAAAATCTGTCAAATACACAGATAATTTTATGGAAACAAGACACACTTATACGCCTAAAGTTTCATTTACTAGAAGGGGAGATTTATCAAGAGATACGTAAGTACTTTTATAAATATCTAATTAAAAATTGAAGAAGCTTTTTTGATGGCACTGGATAAAAAAATTGTATTTAAGAAAATAGTATTTGAGATAAGTAGTAATAGCAAACTTGTTAATTTTTATAGCATGCTATGGTATTTAAATGACGATATTTGTAGGCGTAATCAAAGTATCGCTGAAAGAATAAAATATTTACATACAAAAGCGCAAAGGGACTGTGACATACTAAGGATTCGTTTGAAAGCACTGAGAGAAAGACACAAACAAGAGAAGGAAGAAATAAAAAAGTTGCAAATATATTTAAGTAATCTAAGTAAAGATAAATCAATTACTAAAGTGCTTAAAGGGCAATTAAAGAGGAAAAAGTCTTTTATTTCTTTAGAGGATATGGAAGAAAAAGAGTGTGAGAAATTACTTAAAAAAGTTAGAAAAATGAAGCAAGAGATATTAGACTTACAATACCCTGCTGTAACTTCAAAAGAAGAATTAGAACAAATAAATGGAAGAAATCATAATACAAATGTAGCAAATGAGAAATATAAAATACTTTTGAAAAGTAGTATTTCTAAAAGTGAAGTCACATGAAATGAAATTTATAATAATGGAACTGATTCTGATAATATGTCAGATACATGATACTTACAGAGAATATAAAAATGTTGATGATTATATACATATTATATGTAACAAAAGAAAAACATTATCTTCGAAAATGATATTAAAAGCATTATATTTGTCTGATAATTTAGTTCTGTAAATATTAAAAAAAAAAAATAGTATTTAGTGTAATTAAATATAAATTATAGGCTCTACATTATAAGATTTAATGTTATTTTTTCTAGGGGTAATAAATCATTGTTATAAATTTATATTATGAAATAATATTAAATACTATGTAATTTATTCCGAAATTTAATTTCATATTAAATTATATATTAAAAAAAGGGAAAGACAATACTTATACAAACACAGTAATTAAAAAACTATTCTCTTTTATTTACAGCACTTCTGCATATAATAACGTGTGAAATTAATAGAATTTACAATTACCTATTCTGATTTCCAGTATCATTTGAACTATTAGTATTCTTAGTATCTTTGGTTGTCATTAAATTCTTTTCTTGTTTGTCATCAGATATAACTGGTTGTTCTGCAGTTTCATGCGCTTCAGTTACTTTTCCTTTTTCAAATTCTATAGTAGTTACATCTCCTATATTTTCAGATGCAGGTGTTTCATTGGAAGCTTTTTGCAGTATTGATTGTACATTAGAGGTAGACAATGAGGAAGTAACAATGTCTTTTTCATTTTTTGAAACTGGTAATAAGGGAGCCAAAGGCTCTAGTATATTAACTCTATTTAAGTATGTAATTCCCTATTAAAAAAAAGATGTATAAGATTGTAGATAATATCCTTATTTTAATGAGAAAAATGAGTTTTTTTATCACAGAAATCGCATACCTCTGTTTGGAGTAAATTTTCGGAAATACCTAAATGAATAGCAATTTGATTTGGTGGAAAAATAACGTGTATGCAATATTGTACATAGGGAATTAATTGTTCGCTTAGACATTCTATAAATTTGAGCATATTTTCTCTTTCTGCAGCTGCAAAAGCCTACACAATAAATTTATTAAATTAAATTCGTAAACCTTCAAATAAAAAATACTATCAACTTACTTGTTGTTCTTGCTTATAAAAAATTAGTATTGCTTTTGCAACTAAATATAAGGACTCTTGTAGAATATTTGTAGAGAAAACAGAAAGAGCTACTGGTGGACAAAGTCGTATTTCATTAAAAGCAAATATGAGACCATTACAATATTCGGCTAAAGGATAAAACTCCACTAATTGTTCTGGCGGATTTTCCTGTACAGAGAGAAGAATACTTTATTAGTTAATTTATTTTAAAATATAACTAAGAAAGTCAATTATAAATATTAACTACTTACTGACTTAATTGTTGTTGTATTTATTTTCATATTAGTTCTTTGAATCTTATTAATTAGGGTAAACGATTCCATATCTTTCTCAAACTTTTTTGTTGTTTTACGGACACTAGACTCAAATTTTTCACCAATTACACGTACAAATATGTCAGACATTCGTCCAGTGAAGTCTACTCCCACTCTTCCAAATGATAAACCAAAATATGTGCACTGACCCAAAATGGAATCTATAGATGTTACACCTGGTAAATCTTGTTCTAGTGTCGTTAAAAATTGAGATATCTTTTCTTCAATCCAATGATAAAATATAGCACACTCATTTACAGTTGGATCTCGACCTGGCATTATGAGCTCATCATCATTAAACATGGCTCTATATTGTGTTATTATATTAAATAAATGTATCCTTGATAATTCTATTGTTTTTGTTATGTGGAGATTAGCTAAAGAACAACACATAATATTATTAAAGCATGTACTTGACAATTAATTAATGTAAAATTTACTTACGATCATCCTTGGGTATAGCATTCAAGAGGCTCTGAAGCCAGCTGTCACGTGCTTGAAGAAATTTAATGCGTAATTCTGGTTCTGTAAAAGCATCCATTGATCGTAATAGTCCAACAAGTTGTAAACATCTTGGAAGTGGCAAATCTCCTCTTAAAGACCCCACAACTTGACCTACCATGCCTGACCAACTGCTTTCAATTTCTGCTACTATGGACTACATTATTAATGAATAAAATGAAATATATAATATGATAGCTTCATATGTCTAGTATCAATTACCGATATAATTGGAATATCTCCATGTTTTGTTCCTAATTGACGTGCGTATTGAGACAATTCTAACGCCTCGTTATATTGATTGCTTCTTAAACATGATTCCATTAGTTGAGGCATTTCAAGAACTTCAAGTAATTCTGCATTTCTGGTTAATGTTAAACTATTCACTCTCCTATGTGCATTTATATCTTTCGAGGCGTCGCAAAATAATTGGCATTTCTCCACAAACTTGGGAATCTTTTGCACGAGCCCATCAAGCCAGCATTCAGTTTGATTAAACTTAAAATCATATATTGAATTTATATTAGTAAATTAATTTTTGCAGAATATATTAGAAAATATTACTTTCTTACTTGTTTAAATATTTCTCTGGAACTCTCTGCAGTTTGTACAAATGTTTTATAATTTGTAAATACTAGTTCTTGAGTGGTATGCAACACTGAATTTTTCTCATCATCTAGATGATCAGGTTCTTTACCTGAAAAATAAAATTATTTTATATAAAATATGTTTCACATGACTCCAGTTATTTAAGAGTTACCAAAATTATCTTACTGAGTTGATCAACATCATAGCCACCAAGTTTTGACAAGTATTGATAAAATTCAGGGTTTTCTTTCCATGACTCTAAAAAAATAAAAGAATATGTACATTTTTTTACAAATCAAAAGAAAAAGTTATATATTATTAAATCATATCACAATTTTATTCGTATCATATGGAAGCAAATCACCTTGAATCCCATTTGGAAATATAAGGTTTATAACATTTTCAGTTTCGATGTCCATTTTTCATTTAGTACATTTATATTTTCGTGTGGAATGTTTAAACTGTCTTTATGTTTTTCACGTTATACATGCAAGAACACGTCTGCAACATATATACATACTGCACGATTTTGACAGAATGTCTTCGTCTACTTTAGTAGTATTAGTAGATATGTACGTGTCGCGATGCAATTATTGGTTATTCAATGTATGCACTGTGATACATACAGTGACACCTAAGTTTCTGCAAGACTCTCCGGCCCCAGGGCGCTCCGTTAGCGAGAATAGGAGTAGAAATTGTTTTGCTCTGGTTGACTGACTCAATGCTAAAACAGGGTTCACTGCGGATTTGATGCACCGTAAAATGTTAGGGATGCTTGCAAAAGCTAAGGGAGGTAGAAAAATCCTGCATAACTTGAGGTATATTATTGTAGTACACATATACATTATATGGTCTAAGAATGACACGGAATCCAACGGGATCTTACAGCTTACAGGAAAGATCTAATGATTTTAATGACCGAATGGAATTATTTATTTATCATAACGCTAAAAATTTAATGTAACTTACACAAGATGAAATTATTGACTCAAGAATACATTTTATTTATATTTATTATCATTATCATCCCATTATTTCTTTTATGAAATTAAGTTATTCTAGTTTTCTACAGAATGATCCACTTAAACTTAAAATCCACTTAAAATTAGGTTTATCGTTATATGTACAATTTTTTGTTACGAAATTATAACAGTTTAAACACAGACATATTACATAGCGAGAATCGAGCATCGGGTATTCTGTGTACATACATATGTATATAACTTGGTTGTATTGTATCGCACATACATACTGCTTTTATTCCACGTGGTTTTGCTGTCTCTATCGAGTTAGGTTATTTACATCCAGAATATACAAGTCTTTATTTATTACACGTTTGCTTTTATGTTAATTATTACGTAAATAGCAATGCCACAAATGAAACAAAGTGATTTGAATGCTTGGAAACCTCTAACATTAGAGGGTTCTGTATTTTCTGGCGGTATTGATGGTTTAATTGGTGTAGAAGAATTAACTGATTATAAATTAGAAAAGAAAAATAATAAGACGAAAATTGTAATTTGTGATGTAGGAAGTGAAACTAGTAAAGATAAGGTAACTATGAAAATCTGTTTTTTTTAACACAAGTACTAACATAACTTAATTTCATTATGTGTTTATGTTAGGTATCTTTAAAACGTAAAAGTTTAAATGAATGGCAAGAAGATACCATAGATGATAATGAGCCAGAACTTAGAAAAGCAAAGTCGAGAAACCATAAAGACGGTATCATTAAGAAAAAGAAAAAGAAAACAGAAAGAAATGGAAATGTTGATTTAAGTTTGAAATCTGATAAAAAAGGTCAATGTCATAGTAAAAATGATGATAGTGAAAGTGAGATGGACCATAAAGATGGCACCATTAAGAAAAAGAAAAAGAAAACAGAAAGAAATGGAAATGTTAATTTAGGTTTGAAATCTGTTAAAAAAAATCAATCTCACAGTCAAAATGATGATAGTAAAAGTGAGGTGGACCATAAAGACAGCACCATTAAGAAAAAGAAAAAGAAAACAGAAAGAAATGAAAATGTTGATTTAAGTTTGAAATCTGATAAAAAAAGTGAATTTCATAGTCAAAATGATGATAGTGAAAGTGAGGTGGACAATTTTAACATGCAAGCATGGAGTGTATTAGGAGTACCCAAAATGATAATAAAAGCATTAGAAGATCAACAATTTTATTCACCTACTACCATTCAGATGTTAACTTTGCCACCAGCAATATTAGGCCGCAGAGACATACTAGGTGCTGCTGAGACAGGTAGTGGAAAAACATTAGCTTTTGGAATTCCTATATTAAATGGCATTTTGGAGTTAAAAAATAAATCAATCATTGAACCTAGTAACAATTCTATAAGCAAACTTAGTAATAAGACTAGAAATGAAGGTTGGACTTGTACAGAAAGTAAAACTACAGAAAATGATAACAGTTCTTCAGAATCTGATTATGAAGAGGATGATGATGTTGATAAAAATAATATTGGTTGTGTACGAGTAATCAATAATATAGAAATTAGTAAACCTCAGAATTATGCACAGAAACCTTTATATGCATTAATTCTAACGCCAACTCGTGAATTAGCTATTCAAATAAAAAATCATTTGACTAAAGCAGCTAAATATACTGATATTAAAGTAAGTATTTGTTGATGTGCTGATAAAATATTGCAAATACTTATGTTATATACAAACTATTAATCATGTGGTTGTATTATTTAGATAGCAGTTGTGTTAGGTGGAATGGCAGAAGTCAAACAGGAAAGAATATTGCGTAAGGGTCCAGAAATTGTAATTGCTACACCTGGTCGATTATGGGAATTGATACAGATGGGTAATCCCCACCTGAATCAAGTGGAGTCCATTAAGTAAGTCGTATATAAGTAATTTTAACAAAGTTATCTATCAGAGTGAGGCCTGATGCAAATTTTATTAAAATGATATACTATGTATGCTAGGTACTTTGTTATTGATGAAACAGATAGAATGTTAGAAAGAGGTCACTTCCAAGAACTACAGCAACTACTGGAAAAAATAAATATGAACAAAGATTCGTTACAAAAGCGACAAACATTTGTCTTTTCTGCTACATTAACTATGGTGCACGACATTCCAGAGCATTTACACAAGAAGAAGAAGAATTATAGAAATAGAATATTTAAGTTAACATCTGGTCAGAAATTACAAAAATTTATAGATTTAATTGGAATAAAAAATCCGAAGATTGTTGATATTACGAAGGAGTCAGGTTTGCATTTTTATATTATATAAGCGACACTATTATGTAAAATAGATAACGGCACTAATATGGTTCCTCTACAGGTACCGCTAGTAATTTGACAGAATGTAGAATAGTGTGCACAATAGATCATAAGGATTATTATCTTTATTACTTCTTAAAAAGATATACTGGGAGGACACTAGTGTTTTGCAATAGTATTGGTTGTGTAAAACGTTTAGCTACCCTTTTTGGCATACTGAATTGTAAACCTCTGTCACTCCATGCTAACATGCAACAACGGCAGCGACTGAAAAATCTTGAGAGGTAAAGGAATTTGAATAAAAGTAATGTCTTTTAGATAACTTTTAGAAATACAGATTTCAGGCAGATAAGAATGGTTTATTAATAGCTACGGATGTAGCTGCAAGAGGCTTGGATATACCAAATGTAGAACATGTAATACATTATCAAGTACCTAGAACGAGTGAGGTGCGTTCAGATGCACGTAATGAATAAAATTGGTAAAAGTTGAAGAGATTTTGTCATTTTTTAATATTTTTATTTAACAATTCATAGAGCTATGTACATAGAAGTGGGAGAACCGCAAGAGCTCAGAAGGAAGGTCTAACAGTTCTTATGATGGAACCGTCTGAGAAACAGTACTATACTAAATTATGTAAAACCCTCGATCGCAGTACGTGTATTAATTCAACACTATTATGTGAAATAATTCCGGATGGAATACTAACACAGTTACTTTTGTTAACAGCGGAGGACTTACCCGTATTTCCGATAGTTGACAGACTACTTATCGCAGTCAAAGAAAGGGTTGATGTTGCTAGAGATATTGATAAATTGGAATTAAAATGTCGTAGGGATACTTCGAAGAAGAGCTGGTTACTGAAAGCGGTGGAGGAGATGGATTTGCTTCTAGATGAGGATGAAGAGTAAGTTTAAACGTAGTTGAGAAACATCAACAAATTCTATTTTTAGATTCTAATAATTTTGTTTTCCAGAGAATTACAATCGGAAACAAAAGAATTGGCAGATATGAAGCGTCAGTTAAAAATGAAAAGACGTTATTTAGATTCTCTTTTATTGAAACCATTGTTTCCAAAAGGATTTTCTGGGAAATATCTAGATATCAACATCGAATCTCCGTTAGCTAACGACAACGAAAAAGCTGTCAATATTATGAAAAAGGTCATAGAGGAAATTCCACAGAAACAGAAGGAAAGGAACAAACTATCTAGTAGAAAGAAGACTATCTTGAAGAATAAAATATTGAAAAAGAAAAAGAAGAGTTTAAAAGGCAACAAAACGAACAAAACAGAGCATACCGCTTCAATTAGGGAAAATAAACGGAAATAAATATTTCGTATATTTGTATGTACCTAGTTTATTGCTTACATTCGGTTTCCTACGTAATTCTTCATATTCTGTATCACATCAACTGGAACGAGTTTTCAATAGAGCAATTCGAATTTTTCCATAAACGAGCGCGTCACGAAGGCAGATATTGTAGCGACTTTATTTACTGACCAGAAACGCATAACGCCGCGTGCGATTTAAATTACAATTTTAACGATTAATTTTCACTTGGTTTTTATTCTCACAGCCCCCTTCATTATTTCCTGAATGTACTACATTCACGTGTAAAAATTATACGAATTTATTTGCTAGCGATTCAGTATAGCATCGTTTACTTTCATATATTTCGCATAAAATATACGTAAAAAATTCTTCTCGAATTACTCGGAAAGTTACAAATCTGCGTGTGGCTATTCAGCACCAAGAAAGTCGACGCGACCTAAAAGTTAGCTGATTAAAAAGTAATTTGTTCAGTAGTTAAAAAAGTGTCCAATGAAAAATGAAAATAGAAAAATACTTATTTTAGAAACAACCAGAGGTTGGGCCCTCCCTCGAAGGGCAAACCGATCTCGCTGCGATTGTTAGTACGTATGGCAGAGGTATGTCATGCAATCGTTATCGATCCTACAAAATTACATATATAGTTCCGTGGGATTTATTATAGTAATATAATACAGATTCGATTGGACGTTGATCCCCAGCGATCAACGAGGTTTTTCGATCATCAAACACAGCCGGTTTCCTTATAATAATAAAACTCTTCTCGGTCAGAACACCGTATTGTAAATAACTTCGTCCTCCGTGCTGATAATCGAGTCGATCCGCTCGTTCGTCACCATCGAGTTCATGTATCGGTCGTTGCCGATCTTGGCCGGCAGTTCGACGGCCGCCGAGTCGCGTCCTTTCACCACGATCTTGATCCTGGCCATCACGTGACTTCCAGGACACTTTTGTACCTGGGCAGCCGCGTTCTCGCAGATCTCCGCGTAAATGTCGTCAGCTTTGGTCCTGGTTAATTTGGGAAAGGATGGCACGGGCGTCAGGCTGTCTCTGACGCGGGAGTAGTTCGGCTGTAGCTCGACGCTGGTCGGCATCTCCAGAATGCTCGTCGAGACGGACCTTTGTACAGGTTGCTTGGATGAGTTCGAGTGACTCTGGTTAGAGGTAGTTTCCGGCTCCAGGCTAGAGTAGCGTTCCTGGCACCTGATCGCGACTTCCGGTTTCACCGCGAACGTGAACGAAGCCGACTTCTTCGCCGGGTTCCGGCTGCGGCTACCTTGCGCCAGCTTCGAGATCCGCTCCAGGAATCCGTTCCGACAGTTCTGCCTCGTCTGACTCTTCTCGCGGACGGTGCTCTTCTTCAGATGCTCCAGCCCGTCCTTCAAGCTCTGCAGGATCGGCTTCGCCGTTTCAGGCTTCGGCTTGATCTTCTTCAGATGCATTTCCTTCAGGCTCTCGCCGGTCGGGTGCAGCTTCAGAGGTGCCACTCTCGGTTCCGTTGCTCGATCACCGACGGCGCGGCTGAAGTGGAAAAACAGGTTGAACTACATAGAATACATATTTCCAAATGGTTTTAGCGTCTTTCGGATATTACGGTAATACGGGACATTCTACGGTATATTAAAGCGATCAGCGTAGATACGACGTGTTCCATCCGCAATTATTCAAACAACTTCGAACGTTTCAGAGTGCGCCGAGAGTGCCTCGGTTGTTCGAACTGAACCGGGGATATGGATGTTCGGATGACAGATCGGACACTTAGTCGGTAAACTAGGCTAAACAATTATCGAATATTATATATAATATATTATAATAATATTATAATATATAATAATATAATAATTAATATATTATAATATATAATAATATAATAATTAATATAATATAATATATTATATATATATTAATATTAATATAATATATAATATAATATAATATTTCACGTATGCGTTTTATGCGATCTTTTTAATTTGTTTCAAATTTTCAAAATAGCTTCGATTTGGTGTGAAGTAATTTTCAATACTAGTTACTCTAAGATTTTTATCGCTAATCTTTAATAATGTTGTAACCCTCCGAACGCAACCTTAGAAACTAAAATCATGCAACCGTGCTCGTCACGAAAATTCAAATATTCAAGAATCCACAAAGATTCAGAGATTCAAAGGTCAAAGACTGAAGCACTAAAAAGCCCAAGATTCAGATGGAGGGTTAATTAAACGAAAGAGAATATATCGGGACTGCTTAAAACACTGGAATTCTATTCTCGTAAAAGTCGTTAGTGCAATTTATTACGATACAAATAACAAATTACTGCTTATCATTGATTAAGATACGTATTAGATAAATAACAAATGATATTTAAAAGTACCTGCAGGCAGACAATAACCGTTGCATTTTGGGCGAAGCCAGCAGCCTAGCTTCCGATGGATAGCCTAATCTCGCCCTCCTTACCCGTGGCGCACCACTTCCGGTTACCACGAGTTCGAGCATTTCGGGGTTGTGCACGGGTCTTTCCGGCACGATACATCCTAGAACGATTGGTCCTCGAGTCGAGCTTTCCAGTTCCATCAAACCGCCATATTCTCTTGGCAAGGGAATCGGAAGTGGACCAGCTATTAAACGAACCTGGTAACCAAGAGTTTCCGATTAGGGTTGTTCCTTTTTTAATTATTTGTACTAAATATTGTTTGGTGGGCGCCTGTATAATTGCGGCGGCATAATAAAATGAAAGACAGAATTATAAATATAACTATAATCTTTATTAACGAAGAAGGACTCGTGTTACGACATCTCCTTCATCACATTCATTTATTTCGAACAATTAACATTGCAATATCTATATATTATGTTTTAATTATTTATCTTTCTATGATACAATGGTGGAGTAATAAGATTACCAAATTCTAATTAACCTTTTACTGTGCAATTTACTTCATGGTTACAGTAACTATCAGTGGTCTATCTTTAATTATTTTTATTACAAGAAAAACAAGCGATTGTTGACGGTTTAAAAGTAGCCCATAACTCAGAGCAGAAATTTTCTATTAAAATCGTTTATGTTCTTCAATTGCGTCTTCAAGACTGAAGGAAAAAGATACTTACTCTGAGAGGTAGCTGTCTTTTCGCAAGATGTTGCACTTTGTACAGTACAGCATCGCTTCCGGTGTCGATGCTTCCGTTCTGGCAAATGGCGTAGAACTCGCCCCTCGCCGACAACGGTGCAAACACTTCGCGACCATGTGGATCTAAACACTGGGCGTATTGATCCTTCTCCGAAGAGCTTCCAGAAATCCCGAAGGACACCGTGCTGCATTTCCTCGTGTCCTGGAAGACCGCTATCAATCGCAGAATCTCGCCCGCTCTGATCGTGGTTTTCGTATAATGAGCTCTTAGGTTGCCATTTTCTGGAAGCAAAGAGGAACCTGATAGTAAATATTTGCAAAATATGCAATCATAGCAAATAAATAGATTACAGATATTTATGGCGCTTATATTATATTATATATTTATATATATTATATTATTATATTATTATATTATTATATATATTATATATGATATTATTATGACGCTTCTTAATTAAAATTAAATACATTTCTAAATGCAAACATAAACGAATATTAATGATACTTCATTTCTCAAAAGATGTTCAACATGAAGATGAATTTTTCATTTTACTTTTATGATATGACCTTTGAAAATAGTTATTTGCATAAAGCTATTTCTTACAATTAATATGTATAAGTTGTTATTATTAGATTGCGAATGATTATACAAATATAAGTTTTTTACAGGAACATAAAATTATAAATTCAACAGACATTAATATAAGTTGATTAAATACAATATCATTAAGTGGATTAAATATTTTACTGTATTTTTTGCTAAATAGCTAAACATTTTCAGTGGGGTTACAAGTGCTAAATAGTTACACAAGTGTTCGCGCCTTTCAGTGTAGCTGAATCCTGTTTAAAGTAATACACAGACGTGTGCAATAGTTTATATTTATTTATACGAGTCGTTTCCTTTATAAATCAATCTTATTTTATCGATTTTATCTATTTATAAAGTGCAAGTAACTTGCGTTATAAAACGTAAGTAAAAACTGTCAAATGTAAGTAACTGACGACTGCTAACAATGCGAAACGATGAAGGGAACATTAGAGTCAAGAATCGCATGTGGCAGTCCATTATGCTCTTGTCAAAAATAACAGCACAAAAATTGAAACTCCAACGTCGATGTTTCATG
This sequence comes from Megalopta genalis, assembly GCF_051020955.1. NCBI lineage: Eukaryota > Metazoa > Arthropoda > Insecta > Hymenoptera > Halictidae > Megalopta > Megalopta genalis. The sequence continues at coordinate 8,009,148 of NC_135025.1, forward strand.
CTTCTTTTATCACTGCTCCGTGCATTATTACTGTAACATAGTCTATTTACCGCATTTAACTTTCTGCTTCCGCCAGAAACGTGTGATTTACGCATTCCTTGTATTTCTCTTTTTACCGAGTCAGGTTGTGCACGCCGACATCTATATGCATTTGGGTCAAGAACATCATTTCTTGATATTACCACCGATAGTATACATTCGCGCGTATTATTATGCCTCTCTTTCCTTTTTCCCCCCTTCCCCACCCGCTGTTTGTTTTTGTCGAACTTTTCTGGTTTACAAGTGTTTTCACTCATTCTCGATTTCTTATTCTCGGTTTCGATTGTTCATTATCGTTTCCCATCTTCTCGTTTCGTTTAGCGCGCTTTTTGTGCTCTCCAAGAACGCCAAATCCGTTTCCTTTTCTTTAGCGGTTTTCGACATCTGTGTTTCTTTTGCTTGTTTCGCCTGTAATATCTCCTAATCTCTCATGTGTGCGGCTTTGTATTTTTCTCTGTTTGCCCTTCTCGTGCTTTGATCGCGCTTTAACTTTTTACGAAAATGTTACTTCTCATTTTTATTCATCGTTGCACACTGCCGAGTTTCGTAATTCGTTTACATTCGTGATTTTAATAAAGTTGGAGAACAAGTCGCCGCGTGTACTGCTTTAATGTTTTATAATCACTATTCTGTGTTAACGTATTGACACTGATTACTATAATGGTATTATCAATGTTTTCAGTTGAATGATTATATTTTTCATTGAATCCTCATTATTGAAGCAATAATATGATGTACTCAGATTCGACATGCTTCGAAAATAATTTGTATAATATTTGCAATTTCTTATGAATTAATATGATTCGTTTATAAATAGTTCGTGAATTCTACGCATTTGGTGTTCATGATTTTCGAAAATTTCACGTGGAAAGAAATTAAACTAGTTTCTCATCTTCTCCGGAATGTAAAAAAGCTTCCAATAGAACAGTGCAATTTCCTTTCGACTTTTCACTGTCTTGTAAAGTAGCTCGTGGAGATTCTTAAAACGTACATAGAAGACTGCAATCTATTTATGATTCATAAAACAGTTAGCTACTGATTTATGATTTGGTTTGATCACAGTTTGCAGGCAAGAATTATTTTATGTCGGTGTATCGTTTATTCGAATGATTAACTTACCCATTTTTGAGTGCGTTAAAATGTATGCTCTCAATGGCGCTGCTAAAAGAAATGCGGGGACTCCGGCTCGTACTAAAGAATCTACTCTTCTATAGACTCGTGCGCTGCCTGTAGTGCTGCCACTAGATATCACAGAAAACCACCCTGAAATTAGAAGAAACAAAGAAATAATTTTGGAAATTGTATAGCATGTTACAAAATTTTTGCACAAATAATGTGCTATTTAGAGAATATTAATATAATTATATATATATAATTATTATATAAATTATTATTATATTATTATTATTATATTATATATTATTATATTATTATTATTATATTATATATTATTATATTATTATTATTATATTATATTAATATTATTATTATATTAATTATTATATATAATTATTAATATAATTAGAAAATATGCTATTTAGAAGCACAAAGTATTGTCAATATCGATACTGACATATTCAGGAAGCTTTTCTCTATCTTCTAGGCCATATATGATCTTTCTAACATTTTTAATTTTCATGCAATACTTTTAAATCACCCAGTGGTCACTAGAAGGCAGAAAAATGTTTCAATTTGTCGAAAGCTGTTATTTACACTGCATAAGTCACGTTTTAATTGCACTTTATTAATGATAATATGCAGCTATTTTCATTACTGCTTCACTAGTTTACAGAAATTTTCTTCGCATGGAATGTTTGATGAATTTGTCGAGCGCCAGGTCGCGCTATGAATAATGGATGACGGAGTGAATGACTGAATAATGTCAGTAACAAAATAGTGATCTAAACTGTTCCCCATAAAGCGAAGAAATAATCCGCTTCTGCATCGTATGCTCACATTAAATTATCAAGTCAAAGTAGTTGTAAATTACTATCGAACGCTTTCCTGGATGAAGGGGTACCATAATGGTGTAAGGGAAAGGTGTAAGTGGCGTCAAACTACACACGTTCCTTTTTTCTTCGGCTTTAGTTTCGTAGTTGATGCGCGGTTGGCGATGCGGTTGATGACACGCGATTGATGTCCGTAGTGCGATATTTTCTTGGTTCCAATTCATTGACATTTCAAAATATCTCTAAAATTATTGGAACGTTGCCGACGCGTTAAAAGTGCTGTTTAATGGGACGAGTCGAAAGCCTTTAAAATAATAGATTGTACTTTTTCGTGCTTAGCGAGACTTTCAATCGGAAGCGAGAGATGAAAGCATTCAAGAAACGATTTGGATAATATTACAGAATTTCACACAATATATCAGATATTCCACTTAAGAATCTCGTTGGACGATTTAAAAAAGTTCGATTTTGCATAAAATTTCGCACCCCAGCGAGATCGCTTAGGTTTCAGTGTAACATTATACGCGAAGAACCTGTCCCCGAGGCTTTACATTTGAATATTTTAAATACAAAATGCAAGTATGTATTCGTAATTTTTAAACGCGCCTAACTACATGTAGTGCCATATGTAGTAAAGCAGGCGATGCTTATTTTTCGATACTTCTTTCAAAATATGCTCCCCTTCCTCGATCATGTTGTCCAACAAGAAAGAGAGATGAAATAAGGAAGCTGAGTATACTTACATGCGTGATAAAAGCTTCGTCCAAGATTTATGAAAATTATGCTAATGAAATGCAGCGATCATATTCAGTTGTAGTATAAATTACGAGCGCGCAATTTACAGTGCGAAGAAGATGTTATGGGAATAAAGAACACTGCGTCGAAATTGCGCGACGTTTAGTATCATTTCAATGTAGGCAATAGTAATTACTGCAAAGATCCAACGAAAATGATCGTGCTATTTATACTGTATTTTCTATGGTGTTTTCGAAACGGTATAGTGCAGCATATAATACAAGTTTACGTGATTATTACTTATTAAAAGAAGGTTATGTCAATGGTATTTAGTAGAGGCTATGTACTAGATAAAGAGTCATTTTTAAATATATTTTTACTTCACAAATATTGATAATTTGCGTATTAATTAATGGAAACGATTTCACAAAAATCGTAATCATTAATAGAAAATTTTACTTTATTTTATATTAGGAAATTCAATTTTACAACTCTAATGTATGTAACAAGCATATTTTAGTAGTCAAATCCCACTATACCAATTTTATTTATATAATTGTGATGACTGTTAATAAATGTAAAGGAGGAGCTACAAAATGTTAAGCATTAAATATCATTTCTTAATTTATCGCTATACCTGATTTATAGTGAAATGTGCTATCATACTGTCCCACAATATTTCAATAAAAATTCTATTATTTTTCAAATCAAATTGTTTAGACTGGCGAAACGCAACTCTATTTCATCTGTGTACGTTTATAGCGATATTTTGCAAGATCGTACAGAAACGAAACCTTGGTCGTAATGTTAAATAAATAAAAATTCCGTTAATTTTAAAGCGTGCCATATTTTTGTCCCGTGACTGCGGTATCCCATGGGTAGTAGTGGGTGTCGAGCTGAAGTCGTGGTATCGTCTTTTGGGGCTATTTCAGCAGAAGGGTGCGCGCCGGCGCGGCTGATCAGGGGCATAAATCTGCCGGGGCATTTTCAGATATCGCTCCGGACGAACAGATTTACGTTCGACGTGTCGAGCCCGCATAAAAACGGGTCCCGGCCGTATTAGCCGTCGTTCCGTACGAGTACTCAATTACCCTGGCTGTTACAAAGTCGTCCGTGGACAGTATAAGTTACGGGACACTAAACAAAATACCGTGCAGCTTACCGTTTCGTGACATTAACGGGCTTTGTTTCGCAGTATATTACGTGCAAGTAATTCGTGCGGTGCGTCGTCCGGGGCCCGAAAGACACACCTCGCCGGGAACGAGGGAGGCACTGAATTATATTACGGTCTCCCGGGGCCGCCGTGCGCGCGCAAAGGAACGACCGGGCCCTTTTCGGAGTTGGCGCGCGATAAGTAACGAGTAACGTGAGAAGAAATCTAACGAGATGCTTTTAAATTATAGTTAACGGCGTCGTTGAATACGGTGTGTGGCCCCCGTATCGGCGACCGAACGAATACGCGTTATGCATAGAAAATTAGCTCGCGTTTATCTCGCGTTATTATACTAGAGACGCCACGAGATGCACCGCCGAGATTTCACTAATTGCACTGGGCGCGCCTGGGTGCTACCGCCGGACAGGAAAGGGGTGGGCCCGGCTGATTCTGGGAATGATTCTTTATTTATTTTAATCGCTGGTCGGCGATTGGTTATTACACGGTCACTATGATTACAATAATGATGAAACATGCACCGAGACGGGGGTTGAAACGGTTTCGAAATTAACTATTTCGAACGGCTGGTCAATAGTTTATATTGGTCAATATTGGTAAAAAAGTTTAGAAATGTTACGAGATCCGAGGAAATGCTGCAAAGTCTGATCGTATGTACACGTATAGTAATTCGATTAGAAAATATAATTCTTGGAATCTCACGATTTTTGCAGATTTCTGTAAAAGGAGAACGCATTTAAAAATTCTGGAACTAATTCACGAATGGAAATGAAGCTTCTTTCGTTTGATTCGCGAAGGACTTTAATGCCGCGAGATTATTTTGTCCATTATTAAATAATCAGTTTTCTAAAATTACGAAATATGCTCACTGCATACGGTGAACAATAGAATTCGCATGATCTCGAGCTGCTCGAAGCAGCATTCCAAGCGTTCGAGTTGCATCTCCAGACGGTAAAATGGCGACACCACACCCAGGATTTAGATAAACTGCACAATCACCGTTTAATCGGTTCGTTCAGTTACAGCATTCGGAAACTCCTGCATACGTTATGCTCTAAGCCGATCTGAAAGGTTATAGAATCGTCTTTTGACTTGAACCGGTACTTCGCGGTGGATGACATCGGCACGTTCTCCCGCTGCAGCGGCTTCTCAATGAGTGCCACGCAATTTCCAGTGGAACAAGCCGGAAACTGTCCGCTTTTCTTCTGGCTATAATTGGTCGCATACTACTGGTCGTGTTTATGGGACTAGCGGGACCGGAAGTAACAAGTTATTGCGTGTCTGTTTAATCTATTCGCGGAGACAATGGGATCTTTCCTCACAATTAAGCAACCCTAGAAACGCTTCTGGTGATCATTAAAATGATACGCGCAGCAAATTCTCTGCGATTGTTTTGTAAACGAAAATGGACAATTTCGGAGGAGGGATTTTGTTTGCAAGCCGAGGGACAATTGGTGAGAATTAACTGCAATTGTTGAACGTTGTTCTGCAATTTGGTTTCTTGATTTTTCTACTCTGACTCTTTGCTAGCTTGTGTGTATAGAAATTGTTAAACGACTCTTTTGTTTGTCCTCGTTGTTCTTACATTTTGTAATCGTTGTACTACGGATGTTTATGCGCTAAAAATATGGAAAATATGCGCAAAAATATGTAAACATGTCCGATATTAAGAATATACTGTATTAAGTGTTAAGTCCAATTTAAGTACACACCAAGAATTTATTTTCGATCTTCTTTATTCACGCGACTGCGAATCGGTTGTTGGGAACCGTTTAGTAATCGTTGTACTACGGATGTTTATGCGCTAAAAGAATGGAAAATATGCGCAAAAATACGTAAACATGTCCGATATTAAGTGCATATTGTATTAAGCGTTAAGTCCAATTGAAGTACACACCAAGAAATTTATTTTCGATCTTCTTTATTCACGCGACTGCGAATCGGTTGTTGGGAACCGTTTAGTAATCGTTGTACTACGAATGTTTATGCGCTAAAAATATGGAAAACATGCGCAAAAATATGTAAACATGTCCGATATTAAGTATATACTGTATTAAGCGTTAAGTCCAATTTAAGTACACACTAAGAAATTTATTTTCGATCTTCTTTATTCACGCGACTGCGAATCGGTTGTTGGGAACCGTTTAGTAATCGTTGTACTACGGATGTTTATGCGCTAAAAGTATGGAAAATATGCGCAAAAATATGTAAACATGTCCGATATTAAGTATATACTGTATTAAGCGTTAAGTCCAATTTAAGTACACACTAAGAAATTTATTTTCGATCTTCTTTATTCACGCGACTGCGAATCGGTTGTTGGGAACCGTTTAGTAATCGTTGTACTACGGATGTTTATGCGCTAAAAGTATGGAAAATATGCGCAAAAATATGTAAACATGTCCGATATTAAGTGAATATTGTATTAAGCGTTAAGTCCAATTTAAGTACACACCAAGAAATTTATTTTCGATCTTCTTTATTCACGCGACTGCGAATCGGTTGTTGGGAACCGTTTAGTAATCGTTGTACTACGGATGTTTATGCACTAAAAGAATGGAAAATATGCGCAAAAATACGTAAACATGTCCGATATTAAGTGCATATTGTATTAAGCGTTAAGTCCAATTGAAGTACACACCAAGAAATTTATTTTCGATCTTCTTTATTCACGCGACTGCGAATCGGTTGTTGGGAACCGTTTAGTAATCGTTGTACTACGGATGTTTATGCGCTAAAAGTATGGAAAATATGCGCAAAAATATGTAAACATGTCCGATATTAAGTGCATATTGTATTAAGCGTTAAGTCCAATTGAAGTACACACCAAGAAATTTATTTTCGATCTTCTTTATTCACGCGACTGCGAATCGGTTGTTGGGAACCGTTTAGTAATCGTTGTACTACGGATGTTTATGCGCTAAAAGTATGGAAAATATGCGCAAAAATATGTAAACATGTCCGATATTAAGTATATACTGTATTAAGCGTTAAGTCCAATTTAAGTGCACACCAAGAAATCTTCTTTATTCGCGCGACTGCGAATCGGTTGTTGGGAGCCGTTGCTCGCCGTTTGATCGTTCGTTCGAACGGTTTCGCAAATATCTGCTCGGGGACTAGTCCATCATCCGTGCTCCCTGTTTTGTCGGTAGCTCCCGATTTGTCCCCCTCGCGGTATCCAGGAATTGACCACAACGATTGTCCGAAAGAAACGAAATATCAATCTTCTTCCAGGTATTACTACAGTCCGACGGTATTACTTCTCTGTTTTGCCTCGTTTTCTCCAGCCTGGCGCAAGATCGAAGTTGCCGTTATGTCATTCGTAACGGACAGCCGAGCCATGTCTTCGGGAATAAGGATCGCGATGGTAACGTTCCAGCGATAGGCGTGTATACTTACGCATGATTTACTGGCAAACGTCAATTTTACGCTCGGCCCGTTTCGCCGTTTTCCATTTCGTTTTGTGAATCGTAAGTAATCTGCGTAATACGCTGTCCAGTTAGTTTTGTTCATTTCCGAACTTCTTTTGGACAGTGCGGCCCGCGCGATGCCCATAGCAATTATGGTCACTTTTAACCCTTCTGTTGTGTTTCGGGCCAGTATGACCCAGATCGTGTATCAAGCTTGTACAGCGTTTGAATTCTGCAAATTAATTTTGTCCTTTTTTCGTATTTTAATGTTAATTCTTATATTGTTTCATATAATAAAGTTGACAATATTATATCACATTGCAGTTTCCAATGATATGCATCTCGTTTTTTTGGTCGGGTTTATGTAATCCAGTTTTTACATTATGCAACGTAAAAGCTATTGAATTGTTACGTTTATTGCACAAAGGTTTGAATATTTATTTGATGTATCACTTTGTACGTTAAATCGGAAACTATGATAAATGTCTTACAATACAGTGTTAATAGTTTTGGTGAAGAAAACAGTTACTGCAGGATTTACTGCAGTAATTTAATACTATGAATATGTTATATAACATATATGTATGTGTACATATGCTATTAGTATGAATATAATATAATATAATATAATATAATATAATATAATATAATATAATAATATTATATATGTATAATATTATACATTATTGTTATATAGTTATAGCATTAATAACGCAAGTAAACATAACACATATATTATATAATGTTATGTATACATAATATATACATATTACGATATATTATACTTGTTATAACAATAATATAATAATATTATATGTATAATATTATTATATTATTGTTATATAGTTATAGCATTAATAACGCAAGTAAACATAACACATATATATATATTCTGTTAAAAGATTTTTCTCGAAGTTTGAATAGTTATAAACACGCTATTTGTACATAGATTACAAAATGCTTAAAATTAAATATTTCAAGCAAATGAGCAATATATTTAAAAACATCATTAAGTCTCCTTATTTCTAATATTCTACAATCGGTGCGTTAAAACGTCTAAAATACTACTTCGAATTTTATAATTTTATCTTTACACGAATAATATTTTGGATTTTGAAGCTTTAAAGAGATATCACGAACTTTATAGAAAAAAAATGTTTTCAACATGTGTTGGACTCGAAAAATTGACTTTCGGACACGAATAGCGGGTTTCCATGTGCACGCCAGATTAAAAAAAAAAAGGCCAGCCGAGAAATTCCTAGTCCCATCGGAATAATTAATAGACGAATTCCATTTCTTGTAGCCGTAGACATAGAAAACTTGTGTTTCGCATGAAGATACCCGGTCTGCTCGTTATACGATAAATCTCCAACTCGAATTACATACCAATAAATCGCCACTCGTATAACCATCGCGCAGGATCAAGAGGTTAACCCACCGCCTGTGCACGAGGTTGCATGTCAGAGGAAGAAAGTCGGTTTAGAAAATGGAAGCATAGAATCGGGGGGGAGGGAGAGGGGACCCGCATCGTGTTCACAGTCGGTGGTCCGCCGCGGGAGGACAAAAGGACCGTGGATCTATGTATTCGGTAGGAAGGAAATCCACGGGGCGGTGTGCCTTGGCGCGGCCGCAAAAAGTGTTCCAAAGTTTCAGAGGATAGCAGGCGTACGTCCTGCGGCGGTAATAGCAGCGCTCGCAGCAGCAACGGGGACACGGTAGCCGAGGGGTTGGCTGACCGAAGGTCGGCTGGTTCTTTTGGTTGTCGCTAATTGATTTAAGAATGCCGCCCCGATGCGAATGCACGCAAGGTGCGCCTCGAATCCGGCCTTTTAACGGGCGCGCGAGCGAGCGCCGATCGTTCGTCCTGGAATGCCAGGGCTCTCCCGACTCCGGAACGATCCTATCCGTGGGGGAAACCTAAATCTTCGGCCAAGCTGAATCTCCCTCCCGACCCCGTCCGCCACCCCCTGCCGTAGAATTTGTCTTTGATATGGGTACGCCAACACGGAGAATGCATTTCGACAACGGGGTCTTTTTTCCAAGGTACACCGTGCACGATAGTGCCCCCTCCGATCTCAACTTTCGGAGTCCTTGCCTTTTTAGGCGCGATTTAAGGGTGTTGCGCACCGGCACAATGTTTCTGCGCTCGCACAGCTGGAAAGCGTATTTATTTATTCATTTATTTATTCATATGTTCATTCATTCATTCGTTTATTTATTTATTTACTTGCTTGGTTATTTATTTGTTTAAAACAGATATTAAATTCATGAAGGGTATAGGAGACCGACAGAGCGTTGCTATATTCACACAGCAGAAGAACGTAGTTATTTTTTTATTTCTTTGGAATAGTTATTATATTCGTTAAAGGTGTATTTGTGCTAAATTCATTAGTTAAATTTAATAGTTAAAAATAGTTAAATTCATTAAGAGTATAGAAAACCGACAGAGCGTTGCTATATTCACACAGCAGAAGAACGTAGTTACTTTTTTATTTCTTTGGAATAGTTATTATATTCGTTAAAGGTGTATTTGTGCTAAATTCATTAGTTAAATTTAATAGTTAAAAATAGTTAAATTCATCATGTTAAATTCATTAAGAGTATAGAAAACCGACAGAGCGTTGCTATATTCACACAGCAGAAGAACGTAGTTATTTTTTTATTTCTTTGGAATAGTTATTATATTCGTTAAGGGTGTATTTGTGCTAAATTCATTAGTTAAATTTAATAGTTAAAAATAGTTAAATTCATCATGTTAAATTCATTAAGAGTATAGAAAACCGACACAGAGCGTTGCCATATTCACACAACAGAAGAACGTAGTTATCTTTTTATTTCTTTAGAATAGTTATCACATTCGTCAAGGGTGCATTTGTGCCGTCAACACAGTCTACGCCGACACAGTAGAATTCTTCTCACAGTTTCAGACACAGATCGTTTCTCTGAGATTGTCTAACATCGTCCGTTTACGTCGCTTCATAGCAGAACGACATGCTCCAAATAAAATATATAGCATCGAAAAGCGTTCTTTCAGCTAGAAACTCATGTAACAATGCCAATAGTTGCATCTCCCCGGCTTAATTGTAATGCCGTATTACAACACGACGGTCATCATTATGCGGCCGTTAGGCAAACAATTGATTCAACGATTTAAATTCTCGCACAGCTCGCGAAAAGCAGCGTTAATTAACGGCGAGCATTTCCACACAGCTTTCCCTTTTCCAGGCGTTGTATTTGAATGAATAACTTATTCAACAACTTCGAAGCAGCTGCACGAAATGGAAATGATTCGTTCTGTTTCTGTATTATCGGTTCGGGGATCGTGCACCGATGAATACACATGGAAAACTCGAACGATTGTGCTGCTTGGGAACGATCCGCGGGGAACGGGCTGATACGCCGAGAGAAATTAACCGGGATTTCTCGTACTGGTGGCAGAGTAGCTGCGGGATGCTCGGAGACCGTGTACTCCGGAAAAGGAACGACGCAACCTCGTGGCTCCTCGTAATCAACGAAGAATTACACAAGAGCTCTTCCTCCACTTTCCATTTCCACGCGCATTCGACATAGTTAAACGCGGCCTGCTTCACTCGTTCAGATCGCAATCGAACAGACCCATGCATCCGCCGGAGAGGCTCATGGAAAAGTTCACGGAAAAGCGGACGAAGGGAAGAACGTGGGCGACGCGAACGCGGCCGCGGTTGCTCCCCTCGGGCCAGCTTCCTCGACATCTAATTAGGGTGCGCAGCCGTAACGTTACGCCGTTTAATTATCTAATTACACGGCAATTTGATTAATTATTCAAAACGATGTGCCCTCGCTGAGAAAGGACCGGCACACGGGCTGCGCCAAAGTCATTGTCAGTATCAAACACAATGCGCTTTCTGGATCATGTACCATTGACGCCTGCCATGTACTGGCGATGACGAACGAATCTCGCATCTTTGTGCGAAATCTACATATAATTCTCGAGGTAATTTCGTCGTGACGGATAGCAAGTTGAGGTTCATACCCGGGAAGCTTCGTGAAAATAATTCTGCATTGTGTGACATTTAATCTATGGTTAATTGTCGCAGTGATACGCGCGATGTACGTTTTATTGTTGTTGCCACGGACATCTTAAAAACCATGCACAACTATTGTTACTTAAAACATTGCAAAAACGGCTGGCACTGAGTATGCAATTTTGTTGAACCTTGCAAATAATGAAATTATGGATCTATGAATTGATTATGCACGTGTAACTCGAATGAAGCGCTTCGACAACTTAACAACTCATTCGATTAAAAAGCTCGCTCGTAAGAATTGTTTTCCTAAATAATTTCAGTTACTTTATTTCATGATAATATTATCTAAAATCCTTATAGTAGCGTAAGACTTACGTACTGCAGTGAAAAATTAAATCTTAGGGTCGAAGGTCGTTCGAAGGATCGGTGAACGTACAACGATGTCTGCGATAGCATACAACAGAAGAAATAATGTGTCTGCGAGTGAAAAATTATAGAAACCTTGAGAAGGTTTATGCTTATGTAGCATTATGCTTGTGTATTTTCACAGATGAAGAAGATAAATTAGGTGACCTATCTTAAGTGAAAATCACTTGACTTTGCGCTATTGTAATAGTCAATCGAGTCCAGAAAGAAGCTCTCCTAAATTGCATTATCTTTCACTGAAACAAATGACCGCTTAGATCGAATAATTGAAGCATCCGTTCCAACACAATCCATAAGCATAAGTTTGAATAGCATTGTTTTCACAATGGTAGCCATTCATCTATCTCCAACCCCAGTCAGAGATTCAAAGATCAACAATCCGATAATTAAAACGTTCCTTTAATTACCCGCAGCAGTTTATAACAGGATTAAAGTTATCTATATTTCTCGTCATTGCCATTATAGTATGTAACGAGGCATCCTAAGCCTGACAAAACAAAGCTGAAATTTACATTAATATTCTCTTGGCAAGGCTAAATCTTCTTCTCAGTAATTACCTATAAAAAAGTTTCTGAGCTATGCTTATTTCTTAATGCCTCGGAGCGGTGTCCTCCTTAAATCAACACTAAAACTACCAATTTCTAAATTGAGTATCCGTTGTAATTCCATCTTGAGCTCCAGCAAAATCTCCTCAAACGGAAGGCGCTTGTCCATTTAGAATTCCCGTCACAAGACTGTTCCAAGTAACGAGTCAGTTTAGCGAAGAAAAAGTGAGAAGCTCGGCGCAAGGCTGCGAACAGCGTTATGTCCCGGTGTCTTATAAAACAGGATACACTTTCTTCGACAAGGTGAGAGCAGATTTGAAGTGACTCAACGCGGATTTTTCCCCGGTAAACCGAAAATGACGTATTAATGGCGGACGCGTGCAGGCGCCGATGCGTTGCGAAACGGTGCGCGTTCGCAGCACGTGTCCGTGTTCAACTTTCAGGACGCGGGGCTGCGAATAAAGCCGTGTGTCGTGCCGCGTTCTGACTAGAAAACTGTAAATGGTCTCAAGGATCACGGGGACTGACTGTTGCTTCAGGTTGTTACCCCTCGGGGAGCCAGATGTTCGCGTGATCCAGGTGCGGCCGCGAGGCCCACGTCACATTGTAACCCTCTTCGAGAATTAATTCCGATTCCGATTTTTCTCCGGCTCGTGAAAGGAGACCTCCCTTTTCAATGAAATGGACAATAGCCCCAGCAGCTCCAGATGTTATCTTCTCTTTGGGATCAGGGATTTTTAAACGTCTTTGACCACACCATCAGCTTGCTTGCTTGCTTGCTTGCTTGTTGACTACATTTTATTGCGGATGAAGCTGCCTCGCTACTGTAGCTCGGTGTTTTCTCCGTTGTAATATTTATTTAGTGATAAAGATACGTTTGTGTTCTGAATCTCATCGTTATTTATGTATTATCTCCTGAAAGTAGACTGACGAAATCGTGTATATCAATAGGAACCAATAATATTTGGAAATCTAACTTGACGTTTAAATTCATTATTCATTTTCGCCGATTCATTTTCTCTATTTTCTATGTATAAATATTAATTCCTAGATTTTAAATGTTTCTATATTTGTCGACTAGATAAACGTGTTAACACCATGCCGTCCGGTGACACAACGCTGGTGCCATGCAAAAACTATCTGTTGTATGCCGGTGGTACCACTTCGGTGCCATTTTAAAAAACTGAAATAACATTTGAACTATATTTCTTGGGTGTTAAAAGGCAGCAAACTAACTATAGCATTGTGCTTATTTAACTACGAATTAAGTACGAAAATTCTTGGATGACTGATCTTAATTTTAGAAATTTATATTACCGCCATCTTCGAAACTTTTTTTAAAATCTAAAATGTCCAAGCTATTATGCCGGCGTCAAACAAAAGAATCGTATCTAAGATCTGCGGACGGCATAGTGTTAAGTAATTTGTATTCCATTCCTTATTATTGCTGTCGAGATCGATTTTGGAATCGTTCATGAAGAATCGATTGAGGTAATTATTATTAATAAAAATCGAAATAATTTCGAAATTATTATTGCGTGGATCTGCGAGCAAGGCAACCATTTTCTTTATTTGAAACTTCTTCCCTATTTTGAAGCACTATAACATTTCATTGCCGATATTCCCAGGTGGACGTTCACTTCTTTTTAGGACCCCATTCTGGTTCGCCAGATTGCCAGCTGCAATTTGAAATAGTTTCTCCGAAACCATTTCTATAAGCCCCGATGTTGGTGATTTTCTACAGAACCTTGTGCCTAGTTCACATCCCCGTAAAACTGTTCGTTCGCATTGTCTACCATCGGCGCGGCGCCGTTTAGTGAATAGCTTTGTCTACCAGCGATACTAAAGTCTTTATCTCGCGAGCGTTTCATAGAAACATTTAAACAGGATAACAACATTAGCTGGGAGAATATGGTCTTTCTTTGAACAATCGTAAACGTTAAAACGAATGGCGAACTATTTTACCTACTATTTCTTGAAAGATTAAATATTTTTCACAAAAGATTACTTCGATTTATATATCATCATTTTTCTGCTTTGCTTCCATCCGTTTTTCCTTCATATTTTATTAAAAGATATATTAGATAATTAGATATATATACTAACATGTTGAATAAAAAGTTCCTTCGATTTTATAATTAATTTCAAGGTAAAAGAAGAAACGGAAACTAGTTAGATTATTTAACAATAGATGGTCGAATTTATTTAAGTACTTTTCTGGCTAATATGCATTCAACTTCTGATGTTGATCATTGTACTGTGGATATTTGTTTCTTCTTTTAATACCTCTTTTAATAAACTGAAAATTTGCACATATTTTTGTATAATAAATCCATAAAAACTGCATTTATTTTAGAGCAACGTGTTTCATAGATTTTATAAATTATTGAACAGATTCAATAACTTATGCACTAATTTTTTAAAATTACCAAACAGACTTAATGTCTTATTTCAGGCACTTGATAAATTATCAAACAAATTCGCAAGAATTTATTTTCTATACATTTTCTTTGCTTTTGTCCGTCAGTACTATGATAACAATTATGCTGATCAACGCAACGCATCAGAATTATGATGTATGAAAAATTACACAAAAATTAAATGCGATGAGATCAAATGTGAATAAAAGCGAATATCAGTCAATGAATAAATGTATTTATAAATCGAGAAGAGTTTGGACTGTTTCTGTTGATCGATATTAAACAAGTATAATTTCGGTTTAATGTCCATTTCCGCGCGCGCGCGCGCGCGTAAGTCCGGAACTACCGAAAACAGGGCTTCTTAGGGCTTCTTTCCACGAATCAAAATTTCAGCGCAGAATAATAGCACGTGCAGCGTTTCGTGGTCGTCGTAATGACGCCCAAATACGTCGATGAAAAAAAAGAGGGAAGAAGCAGCAAAAATACAGGTTAGTCCTGCAGAATGATACTGGTCGAAAGCGTGGATTCATAGATTCTATCGTTCAGAGGAAATTGGACAGTTCACCGCAGACGGACAAATCAAAACTGCAACGTCTCCCCCTTTCTCCTTTATTGTCGTCCATTTTGTGATTCTTCGGCGTCCTTGAACGAGCATACCCACGACCTAATGACTGTCATTTGAAAACCGACAGTGACCAATTGTTGTTGAATACAGGTTCGTTCGGTGAAATTATCTTGCGCTGGAAATATCATTCAGATCATACACGCGCATCCACGTACTCGATCATTTGTTTGATAATTTATGAACATGGCTGATGAGCATCGTAAGCGAATTACGAATTGATGCCTGAGACAAATTTGAATAAAGCGCGGTTGAAGTTTATGAATAATTGAAGAGGAATGGCTAAGTCGAAATTATGACATTGCATGGTAGACTACAATGTTTTTTCATTTCATTTCATTTCGAGCATTGGAAGTTCTGTAAGCGATCGAATGTCTTTATGCGACAGTTTCAAAAGAATATATGAGCATAATTTGTTTTGAGAAGTTTAGTACTATAATGAAAGTTAGGGACAAAAATAATATCTGTATCTGTTAATTAGTATCTTTTAATGAGTTCTTTATTATTTTCTTTTGATTGGTAATCTCAAATTTTAAACAGTTAGCTTGCAATCTTTAATTGTCTAATTGAAGTTTCTGATATAAAATTATTTCTCCCACCCTAACGTGGTTAAAATGTATATACTAATTTATTTATAGCATTTTAACTTAGAAGTAGAAAAATTATGGTTTCTAAGTTCTAATTTATTTTTAGTGCCATGATTAACTAATACTAAATACAGAGATAGACCAGTGACATATCATGGGATAACAATTAGAAGTGAATTTGAGACTGCAATCTTCAGATTTTTATCTATTTCTTAATGAGCACTCCATATATTATATCTGAAACTTTTAAGATGTTCACAATGGAACTGTTTGGAAAGAAAATACGAAGAATGTGAAATGGAATTGTTTCAATTATTTAGCGTGATCTAAATAATTACAAGTTCTTTAGTTGACAATGACTTAATTGTTAGATACCGAGAAATGTGTGACTCCGTAAAGAAGAAAAGGGAACGAAGTGATCGTAGTGTGGATTCTCCAGTAGTCGTGGGAATTTACAACAATGAATAGCGGATAAACTAGACAAAATAGCGGCGAATTCCTCCGCAGGTTCTTCTTTTTTTTCGAGCTGCGCGTGTTTCCGGCTCATCAACAGAATTTTTGCGGAAATTAAATTAATAAATATGGGACGAGAAATGCAAAAGCCAGCGACAGTCCCACGGCAATTATCGCTGGAAATCAATTTTGGTAAAAACAATCTTGTGCGAAATCACCCGAAGCACAATCGAGTAACAGTATCTCGCATCGGAACTGGTTGTATCAAGATAACGCATTCTTATCTAACCGTCGATCAGCTTGTCCTTTTTTTATACTCGATTCTTGGCTGAGAGAATAACCTTATATGTGAGAAGAGATGTGGTCAACAAAGGGAAGACACGTTGGTAACCGAGATTTTTAAACATTGCTGTCACTATAGAGATTAATAATAAGTCTCCTTATAAGTCTATTTATTAATAATAAGTATCCTTGAAATAAAGCTCGAAATCAACGTGATTTTAAGCATAAATAAACAAAATTGTTTAAAATTAATTGTTAAAATGTTTCGCGTTTATTCTTGTTAAAAATATTTCCAATTGTTACGTGTCCAAGCGTATCGTTACTTGAAAGAATTATTATTACTTAGAAAAAAAGTGCGCAGAAAGTTTCAATTATTAGTTATTAGTAAATCGTTGTCAATAAGTCAATATAGTAGCAATAAGAAATAAGTTATCAATGAACGAGGATTAATGTATGCACAAACATTTTACATATAAAAGATTTTGGTTTAATCAATGACTCAACTTATAAATTATGAAATTCAGTATAGCTAGAAAATAATTTAACTCTGTCTATATATAGTCTTTTACTAATTTCAGATAAAAGCATTTAGGGTCGATAACTTCATTTAATTTACAAAACACAAACTGATTCATTAACGTTGAACAAGCATCGTTCACATTACGACAACACACTAATATACACATGTAGAATGAACAGATTTATGAGCTACCTCATTAACTTCGACAAAATGTGTTCGTTGACCAATTTTAAGCTAGGATGAATTGTAACCTGAAGTTCAGTGATCGCAAATTGGCTTGAAAATATTCACTGGAAACATTAATTGGCCTAATCATATCGCATTGATCACGTGGTTACGTAAAAGTACTTTTAATATACCAATTTGGTATTACGGTCGTCTTACGGTTTCAATGTTTACTTATCTATCAATATTTTTTTGTCTTTTAAATAAATGAAAATTGGTTAATATAATTCAAGCGTTGAATCGATAAAATAAGCTTGAGACAAGTTAATAGTTAAAATCAATGAAAACAGGTTTGATACATAGTTTCGAGTAACATAAACACAGATTTTATAATTGCATTAAGTTCTATGTCATCTCAGAAATATAGCTCCTGACACAATTTTTCTATTATTTAACAATAGTATTATTGCATAGGCACTGTGTATCGCTTTATAAAACGGCGACATCGGATTTACTCAACTTTGTCCAATTTCTATTGTAAATATAATATATATATATAATATATTATATTTACAATAGAAATATATAATAATATAATAATATAATATAATATATAATATACAATAATATATAAATATATTATAATATATAATATAATATATATATATATATATATATATATATATTTATATAATATATAATATATAATAATATAATATAATAATATAATATATATGTATATAATATATAATATATATATCAAGACGGTGCTTTTCTACAGCGATTGTCCTAGCTAGTCGCAGCAGTTCAAAGAACAATTTTTCAAACAACAATTTCTCGTCGATAGTTAAACGTTCCTTTAATTATCCGCAGCAGTTTATTTTTTGCTCGGTTCAGGAGGCAAATACCTTAGAGTGCAGCATCACGAAAAGGGGAAAAAAAGTGTAGGGTTCCGAAGGTCCGGTGATGAGAGGTCCGCGGACGTCGACCTCGGCGAGAGAGCTGCGGGTTTACACGCTTAATAAATTACTGTAAACTGGAGCCTGGACCCTCGTAGACGAGGCTTTGCACGAATAGTATTTAAGCGAGCCGGTGATTTGTGCGATATCGTCCGTCGCCGCTATCAGCCCCTGGAATCGGATGCACGGCTGCATCTTCCTCGGTAATTTCATCCCGGTTGAAGGTTCAAGTTCTCTCGACAAAGATTCCATTTTCTCTCCTTACTACCGGTTCGAAAAGTAATCAGCGGTTTCCCGGCGGACCCCGATCCTCTATAACTCTATACTATACATACACGGTTCTCTACACTCCGCATCGGTCATGGCCGTTTTCTTCCATCGCTCCGGCACGGAATTAAAATCAATGCTCGCCGATCAAACGTCCGAACGGCGCGCGCGCCATTACAATTTCATAAGCAACATCGAACGGAAGCCGTTGCCCGATGCCCGAGCAGAGACGTTTTCATTTGCCGACGTTTCATGCACTTTCATTTCAGATACGCCGGTGAACGCGAGACCTGGCCTTTTTGCCCGATCTCGGACATCTTCATTTTGCTCGCCGGTTTACTGCGCGCGCGTCCCCGAGAAAACGCTCGCCGCGGAAAAAGTGTTTCGTTACTTTTTGCTCGGCGTCGTAAGCTGATTACAATGATTTATGGGAAATGCAAACGCGTTTCTTGCGCCGCCTTTGTTATGCCCCTGCGTCGTTATCCCCCCTCCCTTTTTTCAATTTCGCGAGCCGCGTGGGGCGCCCCGCGCGCTCCTTCGAGCAATTTTTGCGGCCGCCCCGCGTAATGAGCAGATTTCTTGTTAATGCTTGTACACCGCGTCGTTGTTCAACGATTTATCGACATTTTTGCAAATACGATTTTTAGGGATTGCCGAATATTCGAGGCGTTCGATGCTGAAACATCGTTGTTGGAACTTCATTTATGGTATATTTAATTATTACATTGGCCACGATTGTAACTGGCTTGACGCAGACGAAATTTTCGTATAATTAAGCGGGAGCGATACAAGTTCTAACAACGGTCTCAATAAAGGCAAAAGATGATCGCTAAGAAATGATGAATGGGAAAGAAATATAAGAAAAAGTGGGAAATGCAAATGAAACAGTTTGTGGAAAATGATTCAAGTGCATCAGTAAATGTTGCTTCGAAAAATGTCACGAACGATTTCCCAGGAGTATTCAGGAAGATAAATGTAACAATTTGTATAATTTAAATAATAAAGAGAAACTTATTAAGGAAAAACTTAAACTTCGACCAGTAGTCCCAAGTTCGAGTTACTAGTGTGTTCTGTTATAAAACTAAGATAATAAATCCACTAAAATCTCGATTATCGCATCGCACAATTACTTAATTGCATTGTCAGATTTCATATTTCTTAATTTGTACAATAATGGATAAAACGTATTTGGATAAAATATAATATAATATTGTGTGTAATAATTTTGTAATAATGGTAAAATATAGTATAATATTGTGTACTGCCATTGTTTAGATGGGATAACACTGAGTGGATAAATTGCTGTTTATGACGATTTTAATTGATCTGTTTATTTTCTGGAGAGCAGGTTACCTTGACAGTTGTAATTTGTTTTTTTTTCGCATTAATTTCAGAAATATTCTAGGCAGACGATGAAATACCACGTTTATCGTCTTCTAATTATTTTACGAGTCGCGTCTAAGTAGTACTTAGGGCCATAAAGTTATATTTCAGGTTTGCTCGCCGCCATATTCTTCCACGTTTTATGACACTATGTTCGAAGTAATAAATCTTCGGAGTTACTGTCCAAATTAACAGTCATTAGTTTCTTCTAGGCGTAACAAACACGGGGCGCGTTTAGCTCGTTAATATTTTAATAGCGCCATCGAATAATTAAATAAAAATAAAGAAAGACACTATGTTTGGTTTGTCGGCGATAGATAAGAAGAGTGTTCATAAAAGCAGTATCAATTTAATCGTGAACAGAGATTACTATCGTTGAGGACAGTTAACATATTCTTATATTCCGCTATAATTGATACCGCTAGTGAATAATCTGTTAAAAATTAAGATGTGACACATGTCACGAGAATTCTGTGTCGCTGTCAAATAAATATTAACATACGTACCATAATGATTCAACTTATTTCTATAATCTTATTCTTAAATTTTTAATTTATATACAAATTTATTACAAATTTATGAATAAATTCAGTATTCTATAAATGTATTTATAAATTGTACATCTTTATATATTTTTATATAAATTTATATCTGAATTCTGCACACAAATTTTAGCATATAATTCTAAAATTTATTATAAATTCATAGGTAAATGTAAATTTTATTATAAATTTAGTTCAATAACTTTATCTATAAGACTAAAAAATTTGCACATAAATACATTACAAATTCAATGTTTCTGGAAATTTTTCAATACGACCAATAAACAATTCTGCGTCCAAGGTGTCAATACGTATCTGAATCAATCATTTTGCGTTCATATCCTGTTGAGGGGAGACGCGAGCGTTTTAATTACCTCCCGTTAACGCTGCGTCGAACGTCCGTGTTCGCCTAGAAAACACGGTAAACATTTGCACGCTGAATGAACGCGGGCTGCGTTGCGATTGCTTTCTAACAAATGTGCATCATCTAATTTAAACTAGCGCGCTTCGGACCGCAATCCCAGGAAAGTGCCGTTGCTTAAAAAAGGAAGAAAAGAAACTGTAAAATTGCACACCAACACGAACGAGCGCGCGGCGTCGTCGTAGCATGAAAAAAACGCGCGCGTTTCGATTCGCTTTACGTTTCAATTCGACCGTCGTCGGCTCCGTCGCGCGTTGTTCTTTCGAAAGAAAACCGTCTCGGTCGCGATCGATCAAAAGAACTCGAAACTCCGAGGCGGCAACGGAGCTCGCCGTGATCCGATTCGGTCAGATTGCCAACTTCGATCGTGCATTTCATGCACGTGCGTCGGACAAATGAGATTAGTCGGGTGACGAAAGTGTACGCTCGGAACGGAACCGATCGTGCCGGTTGAAATTCCACGATGACGCAGAAGGAAAAGTGACCGGTGGTGGAACAGTTAGTCAGGATCGGGGACCCGAGTTCTATTCGCAGCCGAGCACCTGAGAATTTCTTGTTGCGCGCGAAATCACAAAGAGACCCCTTGTTGACTGATTGGCCTGACGGCCGCGGATCGATTCACCTAATGAAGCCACCTGGGTATAAGGAAACACGATTTTCTGCGTCCAGAACGCTGTCCGAAGAAAGTAGCCCCGTCGCCTATGAAACGCGGTGAAATCAATTTCCCTGAACTGCAAACTGTCACCAGATGCCTTGTTCTCAAACAGATCTGGCCACATTTCAAGTGACGTTATTTCACGTATTATTTTCAACGACATGTTATTCTAGTTCACATAAATTCTGCTTGAATATTATACGGAAAGTGAAGTGTTCAAACAGCTTGGTAATGTTCAGACATACACTGGTGAACGAAATGATTACGTACCGCAAGATTTTTGGGAATGAGTCTACTTGTACAGTAATGTCTCCCTTACTGACGCTCAGATTGTCCAGAGAAATGGACAATTTGGGAAGGGAAGATACGATTATTCGAGCCTTGCGGTTCGTTTTCATAGTTACGAATTGTCAAGTACTATAAAAAACGAGCTACAAGGCTCGAATAATCTCCTCTCCTCCTCGAAGTATCCCCTCTTCCCAAATTGTCCATTTTCGTGCGCAATCTCAGCGTCAATAAGGGAGGCATTACTGTACTTCGAAGCCACAAAAAGTGACGACCGGCTTAAATGTGTGAGCTGTAGTCGTTGCTAACACGAGGGATGCTCCAAATATGAGAATTTTTGTGATTTGTGTGGAGAGCTGAAGAAAAAATAACATATAAGAATTACTTTCTTTATTTATAATACTTTTTATAAGCTACAATCAAGGTTATTTTTCGAGGTCGCTCTCACCCCGTAGTAAGTGGACGCTCTAACCCGGTGATGCGGGCGAGATCGTCCACTTATAGTATTTTTGTTTTTTGCTGTAAATGATAGTACGTATTTTAATTTGACGCAAAATATTGTTTATATATGTGTTAAATTACTTAGACGTTGCTGTAACTTGGTTAATAAAACTCTGAAAAATCACAGCAATACTTTTTTCAAAAAGTGGTCGGTCTCTCCTGGATTTACCCAATATTTCTTGTTAGCAAAAAACTTTTTAACAGCATTGAATATCTTAATTAAGCCGTACGTAATCAGAAAATGGAAGTCCTTTTATTAAAACATTATTGAGATCACAGAGAAACAAGGTTTATATATGCATAATATGAACATAAAATTGTTATTTTTATTTTTTCAAGCTCAGTAACAAATGTTATTCTAATTCTATTTTGTTTGAGATAGTTAGTGCTATAGATACTAATTGCTAAATACTTAGCAGATAACTAGTTAGTCAAAGTTTTTTAATTATTTTATTGAACAAAAATCGTATGTGTACGTATAGTATTTATACCTTAACTAGCAGCTCGAAAATTGAACAGTACCTGAAAAATGTGCAAAGACTGTAAAATGTGTTAATAAAAGCGTTAATTAAAAGGGTTTTAGAACATGTAAAATAAAACAGATAACGTGAAAATAGCTGGATGAAACTATTTAATGGTTGCTTAACGCTCCGACGTTCCGACATTCTATTGTCTATTTTGACTCCCACAGTTATAAACATTGTTATTCGATTATCTAAATTACTGACAATTAATTTCAATTTTCACATATTTCATTAAGCTCTATAGGAAAACTTACGCGTCTAGAAGGGGTGCCTTGAAAAATAATATAGCATTGAAAAAATTGACGAGTAAAATAATAGATGATCCTAAGCATGCTCGATTAGATATTTGCCAGAAAGCTCAGAGTTTTACACAGTCGGATGGAACTTTTGAGCAGCGGCTGCAATCGCGCGAAGGGGACGATCGCGCGAATGTAATGGTGCGAGAACGAATGGGGTGTTAATATGGTCACGTGGGCCGTGATTTTTGCCATTCGGGGATCATCGTGAATTGTGCCGAACTTATAGCGAATTCGTAGGCGTTAAATAATGTTTCCTTAGTCAAGTTACTGTTAGTGCTTGTTCGATATAATCTCCGCCGGCCAGCACGAACCACATATTTACGAGCGAGCCGTAAAGCTCGCTTAGACGCGTGCATTGCGCTATTTGCTACGATAAATCGGAGCAGGCCAACTTGTCTGGGGTTGTAGGTTTTACGGAATGATCATCCTTATTGTCGGATAACGATCGTCCGTTGAAATAATTTACAACATTGAAATGTTAGTACCTCGAGCCGGAATCGAAAAGTCATTAACTATTGCTCGAGTATACTAAAAGATTCCGTGAAAAATATCTTCTCATTGTTTCGAACGGGTTATATTTGTCTTTTATTCGATCTGCCGTGCCCCATTGTTGGATGGATAATGTAGTTCCTCCGGTTTTAGTGCTTATCTAAAATTTTACGTTCTCCGAGGATGTTTAAACTTGTTCGATTGGAATGTTCTTAATGAATTACGTTGTTGTTACGTTCGTTTTTTGATCGTTTTATATGTCTTTCGTTCGTATTTAATATTGTATCATCGTTGTATCATTTAAAGTTACCCATTTAAATTATGGCACCTGAATAGCAAAATTCGTATTATTGTTAATGTAAATATTTTGGATACTGACTGAGTTTGTTCACAAATGTTTCGATTCATGCTTACTTAATTATCGTTTATTTCACTGTCATAGTCAAATTTCGTGCAATATCGTTTAGAATTTTGAACTTTCTTTATTCGATAATTAAATTGAAAAACAAGATTTAAGAAGACATTATATCCATTCAAATGATCTCTAGAAAGTGATTGATAAAGTATTATAATAATGTCATAGTGTAATAACGTTGTAAAGTAGCAAAGTAAAACTTTTAATTAAATTATATCAGTTTCTATGTAAAATGAATTATAATACTAATCGAATATTCTTGTATTAATGTTCAATGTTTTATTCGTTACTTGCATAACAAATTTGAAACCAACGTTCCCAAAAATGGCAAACAATATTCTGAGATTTTTACATATCAGGATATATTACTTGTATAGTTTCAGAATTTTATAGTTTATTTGCAATTAATTGTTATACTGAATTTTATAGACTGTTTATTAAGGAGTAGTATTTTCCATTTAGGACCAATTTCGGGAGTAAAAAATTCTGATTTATTTGACACATGGATATCAAGTGATTTTAATGAAATTGATGTTTATTTAATAAGAGAGAAACTTATTAATTTAATAAGAAAATTGATGTTTAGTTAATGGGTGTCAGCTATTTTAGATGATACGATGAGTCAGATATCGAACAACATTAAGTGAAGGTTGTTAATTTTTTTATTACTATTACAATTTCTTTAAATTTATTATCGTTAATCTTATAAATAGTTTATCGATTATTAAATAGCAATTAATCCTGAATCTTTCAATCTTTCTAAAATTTGTTCATTTCTATTCAAATCTATTAATTGTTTCGTTTCAATGTCATCATTTTTTATCATTATTTTTTACAATTTTATATATTTGTCCGCACTGTAGATTCCTCAGAAAATCATTCTGTTCACGCGCTACTACGCAACACTTTCATCCCTCGCGGAATATGCTAACAGTTACGTTTGTATGCCGAATCGATCTCCATCCGAGATGGAAAGTGTGACCCCGCCGACATTATTCCACCTGAAATCCCGTGATTCATTCACGGATCGTTCGCGTAAACGTGGAATGTGGGCCGGTCGAGCGACGCCAATAGTAAGTGTCGTAACCGGCGTAGCGCTTTTTTCCGATGAATCACCGATATCCACGTAACCGAAATTCATAACAGGTTTTTTTCTGCACGTGATGCAGGTCCCCCAGCGCAACCTCCTTTCGTCCCGGCTGATTAAATCAACAGGTTAATCGGTAAGGCGTCGCTTCAATGCTGCCGTGTTGCAACTCGAGTAAGAGGCAGCCACGTTATTTAATCAGTATACCCACTCGACTTTGGAACGTTGTCTATTATCGTACGAAGACGCCGGAGCCTGCGATTGCATCGATCTTCGGCGCCGATGCAGTGAATAGCTGACATTTAGACGAATTTAATTTTCTAGCGATTCATTTTGCGAGCATCGAGTACGGAGCGGTGTTACATGAAAATTCAATGGAAACGTTTTCGCATTCGATTCTTGAGTTTTTCTATGTCTTTCGATGTTTGGAAGATTGTAATAAGTACACCGTCGATCATTAAGCATAGAAAAGTGAATGGATGCAATCTGAAAGAGTGGGAAATTTAAAATAATTGGAAGATACCAATATACTGTTTTGTGTGTGATGTTGTTAATATTATTAATTATTAATAATTAAGAAGATCTTCAATGATTTTCGTTTTTAACGGCATTCAAATTATGTGTTAATAACATTAGAATGGTTAATGACAGGAGGAAGTTGTTAAATTATTCTTGTTTTTAGGAACTGATACAGAAAAAATTTCATATTGTATAAAAATCTGCAGTCTGGTAGTAATTTAGAACTGGTTCTGGTTGGACTTTCTGATCCTTTTGTTATGTTATCGATGCAATTTTCCATTTTTACTTTTTAAATTTTCGTTACAGGCTCTTATAAAAAGTTAAAAAATAAGAGTGTTTTATTTTTTTTTTTGATTATTCCAAGTAATAGTAAAATTTTAAAAAAGCATTTCAGTTATTATCTAGAAGACTAGTCCCTCTACCATTTAAAAAAAATTCAAGTCACTTAGTCCAGTTTTAAAAAGGTGTACGAAAACTTTTGTGGACAACTGTACATTAAACATATATAGTTTGAATTTCAGTAACCAAGTTAATGAGAATTCTAACTCTAATTTAATTATTTGAAAAACTGGTTCCTTAATTGCTGTACTGATTATTTTACTACGATTTTTCATACTAAAATTTGTTAACTTTTGTTCAGTTATACTGTCTTAACAGCAATCATTTACATTCAAAACAACATCATTAGCACGTCTTCGATGAAACTGAAAAACTCATGAACAATTATTACCAACTCTTTCTGCAAAACTTCAAGCATATGTACAAGAATCTCTCGAATAAAATACAAGCCAATTAAGCATAGCAACGCCGAACTCATTGAACCGAAGAAACGGAGATTACAAGACTATTAAAAAATCTACATAACGTCCGCATACGCATAAACTATCAAGCACGATCTCTATCGAGACTGCAAACTAGCAACCGCATAAAATCTTCGAGACGTACACATCCCCCCCTTATACTACCTAGAAATCTAAACCTTTTTCAAAATTCCGATCGGTCGCGATAAGAGACAACATCTAGCAAGATCCAAGGATCTGCCGGTTGATTTTTCGCGGCAGGATAATATTCGAGTTTTATTTTCCGTCTCTCTCGCAGGGACTACTTAGTTGCTTATCCAGTCCCTCGGAATATTTTCCATTTTCAAGAAAGGTTATCCCGGGTTAATGAACACGTCGGCCATTCCGTTGCATCGCCAGCAAGCAGTAAAAATCGATTTCATGAAACATGATTATACCTCGGGGCCTGGATTGCGTCGTGTTTGCATTTACCTTCGACGGCCGGCGACGGAGTGACAAACAGACGCATCCGTCGAGCGATTACCGACTTTTTCGGATCTGGGAATCCCGATAAAGGATCCGTCCGGACAAAGAGAGGCCGGTCTTAAACTTTGCTCGGGTTTGCTCTTGCCCGTTCGAACTAATAGGCCCACATTACCCGGTTTTATTGGCTCGTAATTTCCGTTTCAACTGTCAGAAAAGCATCGCGCGCAAGGTTCACGGGGAGGATATCGCGTCCGAAGAGGTCGACTGTGACCGTGGCCGGGGCCAGTTTCGCAACTTATTGGCACAAAGTGGTTTACGATTCAAAAGGGGAAGAACGAGCCCCGATAGCGCAACCGAGTTTCTTTCACGCCGCGCCGGACCATTAACCGTCGTCGTCCTTCGTGAAACGCGGGTTGACGCTTTCGCGGAGAGCGCGCTGTCTAACCTGTTCCAGTGATCTAAGCTGGTTATCACAACCGTTCCCGTTTACTTTGCCGGGCATAATTTACGTTTTTCTGAAAATGTCTGCCGGATACCGGGCCCATTAAAACTTAACCGCTGGTTGTCGCCGATTATGGTTCACTGTCAATTATAAGTAACCCTCCTCTCTTTTTCCCCGCCGCTGGAACCGTTTCGACGGGGCGAACTGGTTTCGCTCGTTCCGGCGACGATTCCGATTGAAAAATTCGGAAGAACGAACCGATCTCCACCCTTTTCTCGCGCGTCGATCATTCGGTTGCCGGTGATTTCGTAAGCGAAACCAAAGATATTGGAGATTTTCGCCCGTTTAATGAAACAGGCATCTGGATTCCGAGAACGTAAAAGAATTTGTGCCGGATGAAGTAAGCAGTTACGATAAATGAGACACGAGCAGATAAGTGAATAATTAATTATGACTTGCATCACCTTCAAATTCACCGGCATTGATTTTCTTATGCAATTTTTTTTGCACCTTTTTTGCAAATTTTTTGCATCTTTTTTATGCAAATCTTACGGATTTGTGCACAAAATGAGCAGGTGAAATTTAAAAGAATAGATAACCTTCTTTTTCGCGATTAGTTCAGACGATCTAAATTTTTGTGGAATGTTAGAGAGATTATCTATCTAATTATTAAAGCAAGCATATTAAATTATCTAATTTATCAGTCGGCGACTAAAAAAATTGTTCTAAAAAATTGCGATTGATTCGCATGATAAAAGAATTAAAAAATGATGCTTCTTCAAATTTTTTATGTGAACCTGTAACGAAAATTAAAAATCTGCATTTTATAGATTTCGATAACTTGTACGCATATTCAAGATACAGCCGCTGAAAGATGTGAAAATAACCTCTTCTTTATGATATTCGTGAACAGCTACTATTTTTGCGAGCTTTAAACGTCAACAGCTCATAACAACGTAAACCGATTTCAATAAAATTTTCAGTGTAGATAGAAGTTGCAAGATGGTATGCATACAAGAACCACAAAATGCATTTTTTAAATTTTCATTACAGGCTCAGATAACATCATTTTTCAATTCTTTTATCATGCCAAACAGTTGCAATTTTTGAAAACAATTTGTTAGCCATTGTCTAGTAAACTAATTTATCTAACATACGAAACAAATTTAAATCGTTTGGTCTAATTATAAAAAAGTTATTCCGTTTTAACAGGTGTACGAATACTATGTACACCGACTGAAGATTACAAGAAATTCGATTTGTCGTTATTTCGGCTCATCAAAATTGTTAATTAACGCCAGCTTTACGGGACCCGTCAAAATGGAGGGTTACAAATGTTTGAATTGACGATTCTTGAGATTGTAAAGATGCATTTATGAGCTACTTCTTCCACTTTGTTATTTTGAGCAAATGTTACGATAAAACTCGTTACAAAGTAAAGTAAATATATTATTGTTACTTTAATAAAATATTATACAATAAAATACAGTAAAATCTCGATGATCCGGACCAGTCTGAGAAAGTTGAATATTCGTAATTGAACAGTTACGTAGTTGTATGGATATCAGACATTTTTTCTACGTTATACAATTGATTTATTTGATATGCAACGCTTTAGATTGTATTGTTCATACGTGGAACGATTTTGGATAATTAATAAGTCAGACATTCGGAGGATCGTAGTTCTGCTGTAATTGCTTTCAAGACTCCGTAAATCTAATGTTAAATAGCGAAGTCAATTTCTGTTAGCTTATTGTTTCCTGAAACTGATGTAGGAAATCTTTCTTCCGCATAAAATACCGCAGTCTAATCGTCGTTAGTGTAATTACACTAATGAACAGCATACGTTTTTGTACATGAAGTAAAAATGCGCATTCTTAATCCGTGTCTTGAATTTAACAGAGATTTTCAGTTTAGATTCTTTGAAACGGAAAATTGAAGTTGGAAATTTATAAGTAATTAACCATTAAAGTAGAAATTATTTACAACTTGACATAATATACATGTATGATTTTTTATACATGTATGTAACTGTGAACACGAAACTAATAAATCTTTTGGACAGTGTACACGTATTTCATGTGATAGATGCTTCCATTAAATAGTGTTTAAGTTCATGCGATACGTAATTTCTAGTGGAACTAGCTACAAGAAAACGGTTTTACTATAACTAACTTGACCCTAATCTGTTAATAATGATCTGGTCGGATGTGGAATTTTTGTCTCATTAGATATTTTCCGACAATTACAATTGAAATGAACTGCATTTTCTTTCGTTTATAATAACCTTGTTGTATTGTATATTATTGTATATTATCATGTCGTTGATAATTTTGATTTCCTGCGTAACGTTTTTCTTTTTCTTATTTTGGAATATTACTTGCAGTTCATTTTCCTGAAACTTCGTAGAAACTAACTGAATTCCCGAAAAGTGTGACTTTGATCTTTTTCAGCTGAATCATGAATCGGCATTTTGGATGATTCAATTTAAAGTCTTTGGGATTTCCTACATCTGAATTACTATTCAAGGAAAATATGATGCAATTCTCCTAAAGGAGAGAGTAATTGTAAAATGATACTTTTTGTTTAAATAGTTAAGTAAATGTAAGTGAAGTTAGAGCAAGAAACATATTTCTTTTCATTTTGGGTAATTACTTTGATATTTCTTTTTATTTAAGAATCGTAATAGAGATCATAAACAAGTTTAGTTGCTAAACGTAATTAATTCTACTTTTATCATTTTTGTCACAGACTTTTGAATGTTATGCTACACATTGTAATCTTAACTCTTGGTCTTCTCTCATGGTACGTATGCATTTGAAATGGAATTACAATTCTGATAGTTGAATATCAGATTCGATAATGGAGCGTCGCTTTTACGAGAAACTATAAACAGTAATAACAAAACAGACCCTGCTACTGTGTCAAAATTTTTAATTTTGGTTACTATAACCAGAATAACAAAATCCTAAAGATATATATAGAATAATTTAGTGATATTGTTTCACCATTTTCGATTTACTAAAATCATTAAAAAGGAGGATTAACTTTTTTGGTAATTTCTGTTTCTTAAAATTGACTTGGACAATTCTTATCGAAATATTATTTTATTAGAAAACATTTCTAAATTTCTAGCAGTTTTTAGACAAAAATCAATAAAACCGCGATCATCGCAATCTTTAATTCCGAGCCCATCTAAAAAAGTTAAACCACGTGATTTGTTTGCATTATTTATCATTCCAACCAGTTGCACTGTTCTGCAAACAATTTTTGCACGCATCGTCCAGCAAACTGGTCCTCCTATCGCACCAAAAAAATTGAAATCGTTTGGTGCAAAAAATTATTCCTTCCTAGAAAAGATTCCGCACGCTCATGTGACATACTAAATTCACATATTTAAAACAGCTCCACGTTCCTCCCAAAAGCCGATCGGTCCGCAACTTGGGACACTGGCGGCAATAATTCACGCGAGCGCTACTCACCGGGATAACCTTCTGGTATGACTATTTCCGGTCCCACCTTGACGTCGTGCCTGTACCGATGTATCAATAAGGTCGCGGTAACCCGAAGTGATTTCTGCTGCTGTTTGTAGAGCAACACTGGCCTGCCACCAGTGCCCTCGAGCCGAACGACCCTCGGCAAGGAGAATCTGTCGAGGAACTCGCGAAGGGGCATGTAGCCGCCGCTGGAGCCGGAACTACCCTCGGCGGTGGCCTCCCTGGAGCTCGGCAGGGACTTCGGCAGTGACGGCACCTCTTCGCTGGACATCGTCGAGAATTCACCGTTTGACGACATTGTTCTGCACAAGTCCCGTCACATGTTCATCGAGCCGACCGAGAACAAGATTCGCTGTTCGAGCCGCGGCTTGCGCCACGCGGTTGCATCGTCGCAGGACCCAAAGTTCCTAGGAAACTCTGCGGAGCGGCAGGACACAGGAACCCGAACGCGCAACGGTAAATCCCGCGTTTACTTTCGACAGCATTTTCTTCTCTTCACCACGGCCGACTACCACCGACGGCACAGAAACCCCATCGACGACTCCCCGATTCCGGCACTTTCCTCGATTATGTCACTCGGATCTCCGGCACTTTCCACTCCGGCAGAGTACAACAAACTATATCGCGACGACCGGCGGGGAACGACTTCGTAGATCGGTCCTGCCCCCCAAACCGCAAGGATTCATTCACTTGTACACCGCCAGTTACCGCGGGCAACAGCACGACAGCGTCTAATCCTCGCCGATCCTTCTGCTCGGCACCGAGGAGGCTCTCTTCTCGAACGCCATGGTGTCGATCGCGAACAGTCCACCTTCGTCGGCTCGCATCGTCTCCTCCTCGCGCGACCACGTCGGACGGAAGAGAGACCCTTGCGTCATTCCCCGTCGAAGCACCCGGGATCCCGAGGAAACCGAAACGACCTGCGGAACCAGATCGACCAGAGTACCACGGACGGGCGTCAATGAACCATGGAAGAGCCGCCGATTCACGGTGCCAATCGCCGCGCCGGCCTTTCACAGAAACCGCGATATATGTTCCCCACGGTTCGAGCCCCGTGGCGTCTATGATTTAGCACGGCATCTCACGTGGCCACGGGGAGTATCTCGCTTTTATCGCTTCGCAAGCGAGCGAGCGAGCGTTCGAGACCTATCGACGAGCAGGCCTCGGCATCCTGGTAGCTGGGAGACAGCGACGGGGGATGAGAAACAGCACTTCGGGGTGTCTTTCGAACGCTGGGATCGGGAA
Organism: Megalopta genalis; assembly: GCF_051020955.1. Classification (NCBI taxonomy): domain Eukaryota; kingdom Metazoa; phylum Arthropoda; class Insecta; order Hymenoptera; family Halictidae; genus Megalopta; species Megalopta genalis. Next base: position 8,041,274 of record NC_135025.1, read on the forward strand.
CGGAGCGAAAGGCGATTTTCGAGGATGGCGAGGAGGACGCGATCCGCGTACCGATTGGATCGAGATCGAGCACGCCGGGGACCGTTTTCGACGGAGGAACTACCCCGGTCTCTATGGGAGATTTCAGCTAGGTGGGAACGCGTAGACCTTTCGCGCACAGCGCATACTCCGCAGGCTCCGAAGAAGAACCGATCGAACCGGCGGACGCGAAGTCACTGAGCCCGGCGTGACTGAGGCGAGCGTAAGAGGCCCACTCAGAGTGGGCCCCGCTAACACAGACACGCTGCCAACTGGTCATGTCGCGCGCGGGCCGCCTCTATACAGAGGCGTCGGTGTCGGTGTGCCTACCACCACCAGCTACGAATGCGAACTTAGCCCGCAGTCCTCCGACGGCTAACAGAATGCGTGCCTCTGCCTATGTTCGGCCGACCCACGAGAAGTGGGCTTATTCAATAGAACCTCTATTGTGTCCGAGGAGCTGTTCAGCTCTCCGACAGCATCGAACCGCCCTTAATAGTTCCTCTAGAAACGTAATAGGGTGTGGTAAGTGAAGTCGCTGTATGTACGCGTCTCTGGTTACAAGTATCAACAGTTTGACAGCGGACAAGAGAGCCGATACCGTTCGCTACCAGCGAATTAGCCGGCCGATGCCGGACGGAATTTTGTTTGCGCTTCTGGCAGCTCGGGAGCTACGAGAGGATCCTTCTCGATACGTGGCAGTTTAAGGTGGCTGATAACGGGGTTTCTTTCGTTTCTGTCGGTTTTAGTTGGCAGAGGCGAGATTGAGTTCCGACGAATGGTCAGACGATTGGCGAATACGATTTTTGTTGCAGAGGATAGTTATACCGATTTTTATGTATTTTTTCTTGCTGTATCTGAATCCGGAATTCGTTTTTCTTTTTAACAGTCACCGATGGCTTTTTTGGAATTCCGCATTGAATCACTGTTACAAATGGAGTTTTTATATTTGTTAACAAAAGAAGCGTTAATATACTGATTGATTATTGTTGAGTGCTCGAACAGGGTTCCAGAAGACAAATACTCCAGAAAATTAATAAGTAGCACATTTTGTATAATGTTTGTACTTTTTAATCCTTAGAAAACCATACGTCTAAAAATACTATCGAGATCATACATTAAAACTTTTTTAAATGAAAAATAAGTCAAACTTTGTAGCCAGCATAATTTCAGTTGATCCCACGAGATTTTGGTAATAGTCACCGTTTTTTATAAGTTTCGATTGATGATGTGAACTTTGATGTTTTTTTTTGTCAGCTAGAAGGTACTTTTTGTAATGGTTTGAATAAGTTGAAAGTAGGATAAAATCAAATCTATTAATCTATCTTCTGTTTCAAATGGCATTTATTCATACTTATTATTAGACTGCGACACTTTATGCGTAATAAAATGTGTCTGCTGCTGAAGAATATTCTTACATCCTTAACTTAGTCAATTTTGTCATAAATGCATCAAATATGCAGTCTTCTTATTATAAATGCATAGAATTCGCAATCTGAAAATGAGTAAATCAAAATCGAAAAAATACTAAATAAGAGCTAAGAAAATGAATTGCTCTTAAAAAATGCGTACTTTCGAATTGAATAAGTAATTGTAATAACAAAAATTTTGGCTTTAACATGTAACACGATTCGACGGTAATTGTGCTAGTTTAAAATCATTTTGAATACGATGTAGTTACGAATATTAATGATATAAGTTTTACGTGTAATATAGTATAGTATAATTTGTATTTAGTAATAGTATAATGATCTGTGTGTGTCTGCTACTTTAAGATTAGCAATACAAACGTCGAAATGAAAGTAAAAAGAACAAGTATTACAACATCTTTTGAGAGTGCACGTTCAAAAATTGATGTCGCACGTGGAAACTTGGAACATTTCGTTATTAAAATACCTTCGGGATTTCGTTGTTTGAATTCTAAGTGCGCTACAATACAATACAGTATTCCAGCAACCTATATTATTAACGACATAACTGTAGCTCCTTAAACAGCAATCTCCCGAACGAATATGCGAGAAGAAGCAACTGGATCCTCCTAGAAGATTGTCCAAAGTAAAAAGGCTCGCTGTAAACACGTACCCGTCGCGTTACCTTATACAGCTATCTCTAACGCTAAAGGCTAATGGTACACACCCCATTTTGTAGCACCTATGTACACTGTAACACACGTCGCTCATTTGTTGCGGCAACGACGGAGCATACAATTTGTAGCTTTTGATTTCTCGATGCAGAAAAAAAAATAGAGCTTGTCATTTTTACGGAGTGAATTTCGTTGGAGAGTGTTCGTAAGAACCTGCGCGTCACTATTGCATTGTCACGTTTGATCTAATCGAATAATTTCAATGTTCACGCTTTTTAGTCGCTCAGTGAATTTAAAGTATCGAAGTGGCAAAAATAATGATCCAGTGCTCTAGGTTTGTGTTTCATAAACGTTGGTCTGCGTCAATTGTAGGGAGTAGAGAGTCGATTGAAGATTCTTTCTGTTTTTAACAATTTTAAAATAATTAATAATCATGATACATTGACATTTTTAATAAATGCCTCATCTTCATGACCGAAGAGAATTTTCTTTACAAATTCTAATGTAGGGCATAATTTTTTCGAAAAGTTATTGGTCAGTATTTCTCTCTTATAAGTAATATAATATAATATAATATAATATAATATAATATAATATAATATAATATAATATAATATAATATAATATAATATAATATAATATAATATAATATAATATAATATAATATAATATAATATAATATAATATAATATAATATAATATAATATAATATAATATAATATAATATAATATAATATAATATAATATTTAAATATTATATTATTATTATTATATATTACTAAATAAAATAATATAACATTTCTTTTAACAGTAAGCGAAGCTGCATAGCCATTGATAAAGTATATAGAAGTAAGTTACATAAACATTTATTTCTTATCTTAATAATTTCAATGAATTAAAAATAACAGCAATTCTAGATTCTTAAAATATTTTGACTGGTTTGCAATCTTTATTATTGTTATTATTATTATTATTATTAATATTAACTATTATCATTGTTGTTGTTATTATTAATAATAATTAATATTAATAATCAGTGCGTTCCCTACAATCACGATTCTTGAGTTTCGATTGTTGCAGCGAATCAGCGAAATAATTTTACGATTTGATTCGCGCATAGTATAATAAAAATTAAGGAGGCAACAGCGATGGTTCCTGGGAGGCTTGGAAAGTGGAACGACCTTGAGTTTCATTGTTGAACAAATGCTCGCGAGAACAAACGAACGAACTGGTTGCATCACAGTTACGAATGATACGTTCGCACGATTCGTCCGCGATACTTTTTTTTTTCTCTCCGTTCTACGGAGAATCGCACACTTTTGTTCGGGGATTGCGTATACACTGTGATACGTAATAACGACGTACGGTACTAGTCAGGTCCGTTGCCACATCGAGAAACTGAGACAACCTGCTGCCTGTCTTCTGTACGATTTTTCGCAGAAAAGCAATGATATCTGGATGAATTAACTGTTGTGGGAACACGTGATTCATAAGTCTCGCCGTTTACAATTAATTTCAGAATTGTCAGGCGGAATGTTTATTCATCATTTGCGACAAGAGGTTGTTGAATAGAAGATTTCTTTTCTGAATAATTTTAATTATAAAGTTCGCAGTCGACTCGTCGAATAACACATTGCACATCAAACCGCATAGTCGCAGGGTTTATAGTATAATTTTCATCAGCTTTTCATCAGCTGTACGACCCAAAATGTTTAACCCTTTCGATCCTAGCGGAACACATGCGATCCGGTGATTATTTCTGATTGTTAGTGTATCACAGATGCGCCATTTTGCATACTAATATGGATACTGCGAAACGTTTCCTTTTTAGGAACGCATCGACCAACTTACATACTTGTGTCTCAAAGTTATGTTACTTCCGGGAAATGAGAGGTTCCTGAGGTCATTTGAAGTAACTTTTTCCTTAGCGAAAATGCAATCCGCGGCTTTGTTTACGAGTTATTAACGAAAAACAGTGACCAATGAGAGGCGAGATCAGCTGGCGCGAGACGGCCGAGCCAATTAGCGGGAACTGGACTTCGTACGCGCCCGTCCCGCGTCAGCTGATCAGGCTGGCGTCAGCGTCGGCTCTCATTGGTCACTGTTTTTCATTAATAACTCGCAAACAAAGCCGCAGATTGCATTTTCGCTAAGGAAAAAGTTACTTCAAACGAGCTCAGGATCTCCTCATTTTCCAGAAGTAATATAATTATGGGACACCCTGTATAAGTTTAGTCGATGCTTTCCTAGAAAGGAAACGTTTCGCAGCACACGGTTGTGCGATATTCAGAGTAATATAGCGGTACTGTTAATGGGCCAGGTAAAACCAGAACAACTCATTTTGATAAACTTATGAGTATAAAGTTACTGGTACCTTATAACTTGGCAATGCACTATAGTAGCATTCATTTGATGGGTGCAAAAGAAATCTGGATTATTGAGACCTGGATTATTGAAATTATTATTATTGAAATCTGGATTATTGCTGTACGTTCCTCGAAGGTATCATGTTTTAATACGAATCTCAGGAATAATTCGAATAGTGCACAGTTATTGAAAAGTAACAGAATTTATTTTTATATTACAAATGTATTGATTAAAACGAACACGTCTTCGTAGCCAACACGATTAAACTATATTGCATAATATAACGTATGTATATACATACATGAAAAATGTAGTTTATTTGATTCTGATAAATTCCGTTATACACTTAGGTTTGGCCATCAGTATTCAAAGCAATATCTCATGGAATATTCTCTTGCCTACTCTATTCTCTACGGTATAGGTTCAATCTTGTTGTGTTCTAACTGTAAAAGTAATCAGACTAGAATAAGAAATATGGTTAATGTTGTCTTGATCTTCTTAATGTGCACATAATGTTAAATATCCCGAATGCAAGAATATACGATAAATTCTCTACAATTGTCCATCAACGTGTAAACAGAAATGGACAATATGGGAAGACGAGACAATTGATCAATTAGGTTCTGAGATATTTGTCCCAGCAGATTGATAAATGATGTTAAAGGCCTATAACTTTGGTAATTTTTAGAATGTTCAAATTTCCTTTTAACTATAAATTCTTGAAACATCGTAGAAATTGGAAAGCGAAAGAAACCGATTTTTTTTTAAAGTTATAAATCGGATCTTGCTTTTAAGTTTGCAATTTATTGTTAAAATATAAAAATCATCGTCGTGTGTTGACGATGATCATTATAAGTAACGCGAAGAAAATGTTAGTTTGCATGAAAACCATAGTCTACTTACCAATTATAGTCGCGAAGACCTCATGTGTCGTGTTACAACATTAATTATACAGAGCGTTATCTTAGCAGATGACCCATTTTTGATAGCATGGTCAGTATGCATAGACAATTTCACGACACCGAAGAAGTTCCAAAACTTTCCCAGTTAAAAGAACAATCAAATCAATTAATGAAATGATATAATACGGTCAATAATGCAACTTATCTATCATTTGCGTTAGACTTCAATTAAATTCACAATAATATTTCAAACCATCCCTTAAATAATTCCATAGTTCAGAAGAGATACATCGTCCAAACGAGCTCATCATAGAAAATTATATTTAAGCAAGAGTGGGACAATAAGAAATTGTGACAACTAACGAGTACTAATCGATAATCATTAATTCGATTACTTTTTCTCCAATTATTATAAATCAGTTATAGCAACTAACGAGTCGTAATCGTTAATCGTTTATCAGATTACTTTTTATATCTAACTCTGATGGAAACCATCCGTCGGTCGAAACACCTATTAATTAATTCTTTCTAGTGACTACCGTGCATATACATACAGCGTTACTATCAACTCCGTCAAGGTCAAATTAAGACCCCCTACTTTGACGAGTCTGACTCATGATGGTAATTTCAGGTAATAGCCTGTTATATGTGAATTTTATTCTGTTTTTTTTTCTTTAAGTCGGAATTAAATTCTGTTCTCCTGACATCAATATTTAAGCGCTCGAGTAAATTTTTAGGTACACAAGAAATATAAATTTCCTTCTCATTCTAAGAAAGCATTACAGTCGAACATATTCTAATCATTGTAACGCGATCATTGCATTTATGCGATTGTGAAGACAATGATACTGCAACGGATTAACATACAATTTACCGGCAGTTTTTTAAGTAAAATATAATATATTATTATTGTTATTATTATTATTGTATTATATTATACTATTATTATTATATTATATTACATTATATTATATTATAATATATTATATTACATTATATTATATTATATTATAATATATTACATTATATTATATTATAATATATTATATTACATTATATTATATTATATTATATTATATTATATTATATTATATTATATTATATTATATTATATTATATTATATTATTTATAAGAGAGAAATACTGACCAATAACTTTTCGAAAAAATTATGCCCTATACTAGAATTTGTAAAGAAAATTCTCTTCGGTCATGAAGATGAGGCATTTATTAAAAATGTCAATGTATCATGATTATTAATTATTTTAAAATTGTTAAAAACAGAAAGAATCTTCAATCGACTCTCTACTCCCTACAATTGACGCAGACCAACGTTTATGAAACACAAACCTAGAGCACTGGATCATTATTTTTGCCACTTCGATACTTTAAATTCACTGAGCGACTAAAAAGCGTGAACATTGAAATTATTCGATTAGATCAAACGTGACAATGCAATAGTGACGCGCAGGTTCTTACTAACACTCTCCAACGAAATTCACTCCGTAAAAATGACAAGCTCTATTTTTTTTTCTGCATCGAGAAATCAAAAGCTACAAATTGTATGCTCCGTCGTTGCCGCAACAAATGAGCGACGTGTGTTACAGTGTACATAGGTGCTACAAAATGGGGTGTGTACCATTAGCCTTTAGCGTTAGAGATAGCTGTATAAGGTAACGCGACGGGTACGTGTTTACAGCGAGCCTTTTTACTTTGGACAATCTTCTAGGAGGATCCAGTGGCTTCTTCTCGCATATTCGTTCGGGAGATTGCTGTTTAAGGAGCTACAGTTATGTCGTTAATAATATAGGTTGCTGGAATACTGTATTGTATTGTAGCGCACTTAGAATTCAAACAACGGAATCCCGAAGGTATTTTAATAACGAAATGTTCCAAGTTTCCACGTGCGACATCAATTTTTGAACGTGCACTGTCAAAAGATGTTGCAATACTTGTACTTTTTACTTTCATTTCGACGTTTGTATTGCTAATCTTAAAGTAGCAGAAAAAAAAAGATAATTATACTATTACGAAATACAAATTATATTATACTATATTACACGCGTAGAAGTTGTATCATTAATATTCGTAACTACATCGTATTCAAAATGATTTTAAACTAGCACAATTACCGTCGAATCGTGTTACATGTTAAAGCCAAAATTTTTGTTATTACAATTACTTATTCAATTCGAAAGTACGCATTTTTTAAGAGCAATTCATTTTCTTAGCTCTTATTTAGTATTTTTTCGATTTTGATTTACTCATTTTCAGATTGCGAATTCTATGCATTTATAATAAGGAGACTGCATATTTGATGCATTTATGACAAAATTGACTAAGTTAAGGATGTAAGAATATTCTTCAGCAGCAGACACATTTTATTACGCATAAAGTATCGCAGTCTAATAATAAGTATGAATAAATGCCATTTGAAACAGAAGATAGATTAATAGATTTGATTTTATCCTACTTTCAACTTATTCAAACCATTACAAAAAGTACCTTCTAGCTGACAAAAAAAAACATCAAAGTTCACATCATCAATCGAAACTTATAAAAAACGGTGACTATTACCAAAATCTCGTGGGAACAACTGAAATTATGCTGGCTACAAAGTTTGACTTATTTTTCATTTAAAAAAGTTTTAATGTATGATCTCGATAGTATTTTTAGACGTATGGTTTTCTAAGGATTAAAAAGTACAAACATTATACAAAATGTGCTACTTATTAATTTTCTGGTGTATTTGTCTTCTGGAACCCTGTTCGAGCGCTCAACAATAATCAATCAGTATATTAACGCTTCTTTTGTTAACAAATATAAAAACTCCATTTGAAACAGTGATTCAATGCGGAATTCCAAAAAAGTTATTAGTGAAAAAAAAACGAATTCCGGACTCAGATTCAGCTAGAAAAAATACATAAAAATCGGTATAACTATCCTCTGCAACAAAAATCGTATTTGCCAATCGTCTAACCATTCGTCGGAACTCAATCTCGCCTCTGCCAACTAAAACCGACAGAAACGAAAGAAACCCCGTTATCAGCCACCTTAAACTGCCACGTATCGAGAAGGATCCTCTCGTATCCTATTTAGCTGTTTTCTTGGATTTAGCTGTTTTCTGGGATTTAGCTGTTTTCTGGGATTTAGCTGTTTTTCGGATTTAGCTGATTTCTTGGATTTAGCTGTTTTTTCGGATTTAGCTGTTTTTTCGGATTTAGCTGTTTTCTTGGATTTAGCTGTTTTCTGGGATTTAGCTGTTTTTTCGGATTTAGCTGTTTTTTCGGATTTAGCTGTTTTCCCGGATTTAGCTGTTTTCCCGGATTTAGCTGATTTCTTGGATTTAGCTGTTTTCCCGGATTTAGCTGTTTTTTCGGATTTAGCTGTTTTCCCGGATTTAGCTGTTTTTTCGGATTTAGCTGTTTTTTCGGATTTAGCTGTTTTCCCGGATTTAGCTGTTTTTTCGGATTTAGCTGTTTTCCCGGATTTAGCTGTTTTTTCGGATTTAGCTGTTTTCCCGGATTTAGCTGTTTTCCCCGATTTAGCTGTTTTCTTGGATTTAGCTGTTTTCTGGGATCTAGCTGTTTTCTGGGATTTAGCTGTTTTTTCGGATTTAGCTGTTTTCCCGGATTTAGCTGTTTTCTTGGATTTAGCTGTTTTCCCGGATTTAGCTGTTTTCTGGGATTTAGCTGTTTTCTTGGATTTAGCTGTTTTCCCGGATTTAGCTGTTTTTTCGGATTTAGCTGTTTTCTGGGATTTAGCTGTTTTCTGGGATTTAGCTGTTTTTTCGGATTTAGCTGTTTTCCCGGATTTAGCTGTTTTCTTGGATTTAGCTGTTTTTTCGGATTTAGCTGTTTTCCCGGATTTAGCTGTTTTCCAGGATTTAGCTGTTTTCCAGGATTTAGCTGTTTTCTTGGATTTAGCTGTTTTTTCGGATTTAGCTGTTTTCCAGGATTTAGCTGTTTTCTTGGATTTAGCTGTTTTTTCGGATTTAGCTGTTTTTTCGGATTTAGCTGTTTTCCCGGATTTAGCTGTTTTTTCGGATTTAGCTGTTTTCCCGGATTTAGCTGTTTTCTTGGATTTAGCTGTTTTCCAGGATTTAGCTGTTTTCCAGGATTTAGCTGTTTTCTGGGATTTAGCTGTTTTTTCGGATTTAGCTGTTTTCCCGGATTTAGCTGTTTTTTCGGATTTAGCTGTTTTCCAGGATTTAGCTGTTTTCTGGGATTTAGCTGTTTTCTGGGATTTAGCTGTTTTCTGGGATTTAGCTGTTTTTTCGGATTTAGCTGTTTTCCCGGATTTAGCTGTTTTTTCGGATTTAGCTGTTTTCCCGGATTTAGCTGTTTTCTTGGATTTAGCTGTTTTCTTGGATTTAGCTGTTTTCTGGGATTTAGCTGTTTTCTGGGATTTAGCTGTTTTTTCGGATTTAGCTGTTTTCCCGGATTTAGCTGTTTTTTCGGATTTAGCTGTTTTCCCGGATTTAGCTGTTTTCTTGGATTTAGCTGTTTTCTTGGATTTAGTTGTTTTCTGGGATTTAGCTGTTTTCTGGGATTTAGCTGTTTTTTCGGATTTAGCTGTTTTCCCGGATTTAGCTGTTTTTTCGGATTTAGCTGTTTTCCAGGATTTAGCTGTTTTCTGGGATTTAGCTGTTTTTTCGGATTTAGCTGTTTTCCCGGATTTAGCTGTTTTTTCGGATTTAGCTGTTTTCCAGGATTTAGCTGTTTTCCAGGATTTAGCTGTTTTCTGGGATTTAGCTGTTTTCCCGGATTTAGCTGTTTTTTCGGATTTAGCTGTTTTCCCGGATTTAGCTGTTTTCCCGGATTTAGCTGTTTTTTCGGATTTAGCTGTTTTCCAGGATTTAGCTGTTTTCCAGGATTTAGCTGTTTTCTTGGATTTAGCTGTTTTTTCGGATTTAGCTGTTTTCCCGGATTTAGCTGTTTTCCAGGATTTAGCTGTTTTCTTGGATTTAGCTGTTTTTTCGGATTTAGCTGTTTTTTCGGATTTAGCTGTTTTCTTGGATTTAGCTGTTTTCCCGGATTTAGCTGTTTTTTCGGATTTAGCTGTTTTCCCGGATTTAGCTGTTTTCCCGGATTTAGCTGTTTTTTCGGATTTAGCTGTTTTCCAGGATTTAGCTGTTTTCCAGGATTTAGCTGTTTTCTTGGATTTAGCTGTTTTTTCGGATTTAGCTGTTTTCCCGGATTTAGCTGTTTTCCAGGATTTAGCTGTTTTCTTGGATTTAGCTGTTTTTTCGGATTTAGCTGTTTTTTCGGATTTAGCTGTTTTCTTGGATTTAGCTGTTTTCCCGGATTTAGCTGTTTTTTCGGATTTAGCTGTTTTCCCGGATTTAGCTCTTTTTTCGGATTTAGCTGTTTTCCCGGATTTAGCTGTTTTTTCGGATTTAGCTGTTTTCCCGGATTTAGCTGTTTTCCCGGATTTAGCTGTTTTTTCGGATTTAGCTGTTTTCCAGGATTTAGCTGTTTTCCAGGATTTAGCTGTTTTCTTGGATTTAGCTGTTTTTTCGGATTTAGCTGTTTTCCCGGATTTAGCTGTTTTCCAGGATTTAGCTGTTTTCTTGGATTTAGCTGTTTTTTCGGATTTAGCTGTTTTTTCGGATTTAGCTGTTTTCCCGGATTTAGCTGTTTTCTTGGATTTAGCTGATTTTTATTTATTATATTATATTATATTATATTATATTATATTATATTATATTATATTATATTATATTATATTATATTATATTATATGATATTATATTATATTATATTATATTACATTATATTACATTATATTACATTATATTACATTATATTACATTATATTACATTATATTATATATAGATAATGTATATAATAATATTAGAAATAGACTTTTATATATTTATATATATATATATTTTGCGATATCCAAACTGCAGCGACGTATACAAAGCGGAGTTCTGTTACTTTCCGATCGCACTTTTGCGAAATGACAGCGAAACGGTCGCCGTGCTTCCGGTAGACGAAGCGAGAATCCATGAAGTACCGTATATCCAGCAGTCGGGCTCCGAAATGGTAAAAACATGTAATAATAAGCAATTTTCCGTGCGCAGACGGTTCTACCGTTAGCGCTGGATGGTCCCCGGTGCTCGGATCCTGGGAAGGCCTTAGAAGGCCGCGGCTTTGGGCTATCAAGGATACGCGAACCGTGTGGGGTTTATTAATACCGTCTCGGTAGCGATGTCTCGGTCTATTTAATTCTATATTTACCGCGGTCGCGTTTGGTAGCGACCAGCGAGATAGCGACTAATCTGCGGAGAGGATCAGTCAAGGCGAGCCGGAGGGTCCATCGTGATCGCGCATTGGCGATCTTCCCACGGTGTGTTGGCCGCCGGATCGTCGGAAAGGATCGAGAGCCGAGTCGGCGGCGGCGGCAACGCGCAGCCTTGCAAGGACAAGGACGCCATTTTAGATGTAAGCGGGCAAACAATTATTATTACCCGGTGTGCCAGGGTGTGGCGGCATCGGTGCTGCCGAAGACAAAGCTGGCTGAACGCGGCCGCGAAAGAACCGGCACCGGCACCGGCACCAGCCGCGATGGGAAGTGGCATGAAGATGCAGAATGCGCGATTAACCACTTTTACGGGGCTCCAAGGTCAAGGACGAGGAATCGTAATAGAGCGCAACAATTATTTCACGCGTTTGTCTCTTGCCAGAGCTGCGCGCCGGGATGCCGAGGTTGCGGCCCAACGGTACATACATGTGAATTCTCGTAACTCTTTCTAAATTTATCGTCGGCTTCTGAAAAAGTGCTCGCGGATTTGTTGCTCTTAGTTCGGCGAATTCGTTTATGGGAGAGAGTCGAAATAGGGGAGCACTGATGAACGTTCAGGAACGTGTTAATCGTTTGTTTTCTGGGATTCGTTGATTGGGTATTAAAATAATAGAGCGATTACCAGCGGATCTTTAATGAGTTATTTATTCAATTAATATGTTACTTATTGCAAACGTTGCAATAACACTTGTTAAAAATCAGAATAATTGTCTTATTGTTATTTTTATAAATTAATATAGGACAGCTGTTTCTTTGTGCTCCGTAAGTCTGACGTTAATAAAGCAAAATAAAAATATTCTAACATAGGAATATCCTTAAGTGTGAAACCATGACTGTTTGATTAGCCTTTGCACAATGGTAGTGCTTCAGATACTGAAGCTAATGATACCCCATTTTGGGGGGCAGACGGTTAATAATTTTTAAGATATAAAACAAGTTCAGAAATTAATCTACAGTTCTCGAGTGACATATACGCAAGAAAATATTTGTTTATTAAGATATTATTGATTGCAATAAGTAGATATAGTGGTTTGTAAAATGGGCGATAAAAGTAACAAACATTGATTGCGTTATCATTCTATGTTCACCACAAGGAATTCTCTAGTTGATGTACACTGACGTGCACACAAAAGTCCTCGGCCAGATGGTTCTTGTAATTTTTATGCCAAAAAACAGCCTTGGGAAATTTGTATTAATATTATAAACAAGGTTATCTTATTCCATTAAATTCTTCTATTAAATTTTGACAAAATTCTCTCTTATCGATTTTCCTCCATGATCCTTCATTTGCCATTTCGTCTCTCCCAAAAGATGCTTTTTTCGGATTTAAGTCCACATTGACTTTTCTTTATAATAGCGTAGATTTTTTGTAATGTCTCTTTTGGAAGAAAAATTGCTAAGGGACCATTTGCACGTACGAACTATGTCTCCTCGTCAGATTTTAATGAAACAATTGACGAAAGCGAAAATTAGCATAGAGATCGACAATATGATAATAAGTTGAGTGTAACATGACAGCATTCGTGTTATTTTTCCAATGCGTTCGCTGTTTTGCATTCTGAAGCGTGTTTGTGTAAGGCCGATTTTTCGACCCGGCTAGCTGCATGTAATCCCTTAATTAATCAGGCAGTCATCTCTCTGTTAATCGTCGATTCGATTAACAAATACACTGGCGAGTTCAAGCGGTAAGGGCAACGTTATTCGGTCACCGGTGAGCAGCGGTCCGATATCGGTTGGATCGATCGGTTCACGATTCACACCGAGAATGGCACGGCCGCCAATTAGGACGCACGCGCTTCGCATTTTTCATTCGGCGTCTCATATGAAATAAATGTGCTAACTAACCAATTACAGCGGGACGGACCACAGGACCGGCCGTTCTGTTCATTAGTGTCATACTAAAGTGCCGGCCGCGCCCTTGCATCGTGCACGATCCGCACTCTTACAAATACGATGACAATGATGATCCATGGTTTTCGACGTTGCGATAAATTCGATTGCTTTACGGCGGCGAGATCGCGTGCGAGATACAGCAGGGTCGATGACGAACGGTTGCTCTATTTCTGCGATACCGTCGGAAATAGAATTTATCGATTGATAACATTAATCACGGACTACTTGCACAGCTTCGAGATGAAATGAGCGACAACAAAGTTGGAAAATCGAACCAAGAAATTATAATTCGAATCTGGTATCGTTGAATGTTTCTTGCATTTTTTTCTGATAGAACTGCTAAAGAAAGCTTGAATCGTTTCTTCTGGATTCAAGGGGTTATTCTGAATCTTTGAAGAAGATCGATTTTTGTCGAAATTTTCTTGAAGAATATAGGTTCAAGAATACGTCTACAAAGCGTCATGCTTGAATTCTTGAAATTATCGTTGAATGATTTCGTTGATCTTCGATCTTTTCTTAGAACTTCTTTAAAGTTTACTTTGTAAACTAGTCGAAATAGAGTCATAATTAGTCTGCGGATCTTTATGCAACATAGAAATTCCGTGGATCCTTTGTCGAAGGATCAATGTTTCTTTTTTCCATTGACAATCTCGGTCAGTCGAAGATAATGCATCGACATTCTGAAATTCCTTTAAACCTTTCAACTGTTCTGTATTTGCATAAGATATATATATATATTGTACAATATTATACATATTATATAATATTATGACATATATAATATTATATAATACATATTATATAATATAACATATATAATATTATATAATACATATTATATAATATAACAAATATAATATTATATAATACATATTATATAATATAACATATATAATATTATACATATTATATATATTGTACAATATGCACATAATATTATACAATATTAAGATAAATATTGATACGAATCATGTAATATTATACATATTATATAATATTATAACATATAATATTACATATATTATACAATATTATAACATATAATATTATACATATTATATAATATCATAACATATAATATTATACATATTGTACAATATACACATAATATTATACATATTATATAATATCATAACATATAATATTATATATATTATACATATTATACATATTGTACAATATACACATAATATTATACAATATTAAGATAAATATTGAAACGAATCAGAAATAACGAACGCAAGATAAAAGTACCATTTCGAGACCCTTTCTACTTCAAATTCGCGGAATCCACGAATTTTCAAGCTCTCAACGTTCGTCGTTCGTCACTTTCGTACCATAATCGATTCTCTGAATTATTCCGACGAAAACTGGGGATAAAAATCGATACGATCCTCGCGCATAGTTCAATTAAATGGACAAGGTTTGAAGAAAGAAGCCGATGACCGCTGCATAGATGGAATTCCCAGTACAGTAAGGGTTAACCTCATAAACGAATACCACCGCGCAACCAATCGGAGAGGATAGCTATATAATTTCTCTGTTGGGTAGCAGGAAAATAAACTGATAATGCGAGACGTTCGATCCCTGCATTTAGTTAGTTACTCCAAATCTCGATACTTAAAGGCGTCGTTATATCGCCATTACGAGCGGTATTTTCCATGTGCATGGAACGACCGGTGAAAACGAAAGCAAAGCGCGTCCTTAAAAGTGTTGAATGTATACCATTAGCTGCGTTTAGTATTCAAATAATCCAATCACATTTTTTATCCCGGTTAAACCGTTTTTCGCGATTAAACTTTAATCTGTCTGCAAAATAAACATTTTCTGCACCATTTGCGAGAAACGAACGCCGAAGCCTCTTCGAACTTCTCGTTAATAGAATTCAGTTTAAAAGGGCCCATCGTGAAATTAATATTAGTTAGTTATTTAGATACGAAATCATGTCGACTCGTCGATTCATCGTCGACTACGGTCTCCATGTTCTTCTACTATTGTTATCGTTTTTATTGCACCTACTTATTCCTGACGTAAATGCATAAATCTACTTGTTATTATCTCAACGTGAATTTACATGCGAACGTTCATGCGAATCACGATCGTCACACGACTACGATTACGGGGATAAAAATTCGATAACTTTACCAAAAGATTCGGTCGAGATAAAACTGATATGAAATCATTACTGCACTTATATTAAGACATTCGAATGATTAATTACTGTATATGCATATACATATGTATATCCACGCGTACAACATCAGGCTAACAGAATAGAATTTTATTGCATATCTGTTTCACAGCATTAAAAAAAAGCACCGGCCGTACATAGTACAATACATTATGTCTAATCAACACGTTGATTCATCCAGGTGAACTTACACGCATTCCAATTATCGGTTTTTACCGTTTCCTTTCTTCGCTACTTCCACCGGCCATTTTGTTACTTCGCTTTTCCTGTCGTTAACTATATCCTCAACCCACGTGGAGTGGTTTAATTGTATGGCATATAATTTCTATCGCCACTAATTGTACCGGAAGCGCGACACATTTGGCATACCAGTTTGTTTAACAATAAACCGATATTTTCTATGTATCTATTTTTGACCGAAAGCGGTCAAATCTCCGCTTTTTAAATAATAATAATATTTGATTACTTGTAATCAACTGAAGAAGAATATAATTATTATATTATTATTATTATATATATTTATATATATATAATATAATATAATATAATATAATATAATAATAATAATAATAATAATAATATATATTTATTTATATTTAATATATATTATTATTATTATTATATTATATATATATATAAATATATATAATAATAATAATATAATAATTATATCCTTCTTCAGTTGATTACAAGTAATCAAATCAAATTTATTAGACGTGGCACTTTTTACAGATGTTTCCTGTGAACATTTGCCACAAATACATTTTTTAGAAAGACGTTTGTGGTTTTATTTTTTTTTTATAATATCCAACTTGACACGTCTTTCATTTTTCAGAGATTGTAGTGGAGTCTGTTGGTTTACACTCCATAGCTTTTTTATATTGCTTCGCACTAATATAAAATTATACTCGTTCGTGTTTTCATGTCATCTAATTCGTAAATGGTAGTATACCTCAGGTTAATAAAAAGCTTCGATATTAATTTCAAAATACTCGATACGATAAAAGGATTCGATATGAATGTTAATGGCAACCATACATCAATTATTCGATAGACATTTCTACAATTTCATTATTACCTGTAAAAATTATAACACAGCATTTGAATGTCTCTTAAGCGTGATCGAAAACATGTGGTGCACAAAATTCATTCTGTTTGTCTCGCATTATCGTAAGTATATTTCCAAAAAAAATAAGACCATCACTGTTGTATATACTATAAACTTAATACGCACGCCTGAGAACAATGATGCCATTTATAGTTCAACAGCGAAAAGATTGAAAGATTGATGAATGAAAGGTTGATAAATCGTTCATAAATCTTTTTCTTCAAGCTGTTCGTAGCCATCGCTCCGCACGGGTCTTGCTTACCTGCAGATGTAATTACTGGGTACTTGGTATTTTTATCGTCTCCACTGCCACTTTAACCGAACGAACACTCTCCATCTTATTGTTGTCTGGTGTTCTCGCCTCTGAACTCTACAAAAATAAATGCAAAGGAGAAACGGCCACTTTCAAGAATTCCAAATGGGAGTGGACAAAGGGCAATATGTATATGGCTGAGGTTTCGAGTTTTTCATCTTTCGCGATGTCAGTCGGCGCTGTTCTTGCGAGGGATGCAAATGCCCTCTGTCCATGTTGCAGATCTTTGCTACAAAATTTTAAGTGTTTAAACACGTACGTACATTTTGTTTTCACGATACCTTCATCTTTTGAAATCATTTTTACTTAGATACATAATTTCAAAGTTATTTGGGATGTGCAAGTTATAATAATTCATTCTGTATACATATATATATATATTTATATATATATAATAATTATATATAATTATATATAATAATATAATATATTATATATAATTATTACATGTATTTATTATATATAATAATATAAATAATATTTATATATTATTTATATTATTACATATATTATTATTTATATTATTATATATTATTATTATATATATATTTATGGTAACTTGTGTGACGGCTATATGAAATGTCTTTCTTATTTCTTTTTTATTATTATTACAACAAACATGGATGGTTGAAAAAAATAGTAAAAATGTTAGACAAATTTTTGATGGTATTATTTCCAATGAATTAAAAAATATTTAGGAGACGAAAGAAATTTTCATCTAACTGTCGTTTGTTGCGATTGAGATAGAAAATGTTCATTTCGTATAATAAATTATATCACATTATAAATCAATATTTTGTAACGCGATAAACGATAGAAATAATTTTCAACGTTTAAAAGTGCATTGAATGAGTTCCATATGTATAATTTCAGAGATCCAATGTTTGGTTCACCCTGACATAACCGTGATCATTTTCAGCCGTGAATAACGTCGCTTGGAAATCCCTTGATTATGTTAGTCGTCACGTTGCTTTTTGTGATCTGGTCATTCGATCGTTTGCTCCCAGCTTTCTTCGCTATCGCGATGGTCTCGCTTGAAAAAGAAAAAAAATACAAAGGATTTACTTCGAAAGCCAGAAGAAACTTATTACTTCAATAGGCTTCGATAGCGGTCGCACGGGCTCTATGCAAATGCGTAGGGAAAACGGTACCGAGTGCCAACAGTGCCAACACTGCGGAGCCGCGCAGTCGATAAGACGAAACGGTAGCGCGAATGTTATCGTCCGAATGCAGAACATATAGCAGGTTCCGGCGGACAGGTCGACGTGCTCGTAAAAATTCTTTGGATATACGACGGGACGCGAGGTTCCACGTAAAAATCCGCATTTTTCGGCGCCCACACGGACACCAAACTCGTCACACAATGGCACACATAAACTTGCTGTACAACGTATTACCGTATCGCGTACCCTAATTCGTCAGAAATCGGATAAAAGCGGAGGAAGCGTATCGGGAAAGTTAATTTCAATTTTTCGTGTGAGAAACATCGTCTTAAATCTTTACGAGTGTTCGGTAAAATACGTTTGCTGCGATAAATGATCGAGTATACGCAATACACGCATAGATCATATAAAAAAAAACATTTATCTATGTGTATACGTATTTGATAACATAATTGGACTAAAAGAAAGAATATGTAATAAGTGTGTGAAAAAACTCACCAAAGATTGTAATGGATTAAACCTCAACGTAGTAAAGAATAATAATAATAATAATAATAATAATAATAATAATAATAATAGTAGTAATAATTGTCCAAGAAAATACTGATTCAATTTCTGAAAATGTGTGCACGAGTTGCAGTGTGTATAATTAGCTTGATTCTTAAAATAAATTAAAATAAATGTTCTTCTACTAATAGTGCAAGTTCGGGAAAGTTCGACCACTTTTTGAAAAAGTATCATATTGCTGGTGGTTTAAAATTACAGTAAGTAATATTAAATTAAAATACACTAAGTAATTTAACATACATTCAAACAATATTTTGCGTAAAATTAAAACATGTACTACCATTTTCAAGCAAAAAACAAAATACTGTAAGTGGACGATCTCGCCCGCATCAACGGGTTAAAGCGTCCACTTACTACAGGTGAGAGTGACCTCGAAAAAGAGCCTTAATCGTAGCTTATAAAAAGTGTTATAAATAAAGAAAGTAATTTTTACGATACGTTTTCTTCAGTTTCCCCACGTAAATCACGAAAATTCTCATATTTGGAGCATCCCTTCGTAAAAAAGCATTCCCTCTGAAAAAACTATCAGACTCGCCTAAAGCTTCAAAAGCAATTTGCAAGATTAGGATACAGTTTCGCGACGATCGCAATGCGCGATCAACAAACAATTTATTAAAGTGTTTTCCGATTTTTAGTACAACGCCATATGGCGTCGTCGTAACTTACCCTAAGTTTAGATGAAGTATCTTCAAAAATATATGTTTGGAGAAATTTATGAATAAATCTGCTAGACGTCATAAACATCGTCAATTGTATAATTCTGAAAATGATACGCTGTCCGTACGGTTAAATATCATTTAACTATGCTATTATTAACTATATTATTATTATTATATTATTATTATAATATTATTATTATAATATTATTATTATTACTATATTATTATTATAATATTATTATTATTACTATATTATTATTATATTATTATTATTACTATATCATTATTATATTATTATTATTACTATATTATTATTATATTATTATTATTACTATTATTATTATTATTAACTATACTCGAATTCTGTCGTACTCCTCTCAATTCATTAAAATTATTAAAGAGCTCGCGTATCGTACAACTAATGCAGAGAATTTTCATGTTGTATACTGTAACTGTACAGTTGAATAGCAATCAATTCAGGAATGATTCCGATTCTTTTCAGTATTTGAAGCCACCGTTATCCGACACTATTAAATCGACCATTTTCAGCCATAATGAGACTATTACGTCCGAGCCTGCGAATGTCAACACAATTCTCGATGTTATCAGGCATTGTAAACCCCTCGGATTTATGTAAACGACCGGGAACCCTTAGAGATTTAACTTTTAAATGGGATGACAATGGTGGTTCGTGGACTAACAGTCTTCCGGTGCCGATTTGAATTACACCGCGATGCCTCGGCCAGGGCTATCCTGTCTTATTGACAAGGATACTATTCGAATGCGAGGTACCGCGCGGTCCTTTGAATTAGCATGAGATCATGGCGGCACATGTCTCGTCACACCAATTCGAGCTCTGGAATTGCCACGTACCAGCGACACTTTTGTCTTCCGACGAATTAATATTCCGCGAGCATCGGCCGTTTCATCGTGCTACTTGCAACAGATTATTTTTGCGCGTTATAACGGCGTGCTGCAGATCGACCTTAAGATATTTTATGGTCGGATAGGGAACAGAACGGGAGTTCATGTGGTTCCTATGGGAAAAGTGGTAGAACACTTTCGCGAACGCAGTCATTTGTTTCTCAAATTTTCGAAATATTTGGAGGTACGAAAATGTTTTCGGATGATCTTTCCTCGATATTTTCGTTTACTAAGTTTTTATAAATTTGCTGGTATTTCGTCGAATTTAAGAGCTTCAGTTGCTGCGTAAATTCAGATCGCGTGTAAACAATATCGCGTAAATAATGCGCATCCTAAAAAATATGTTTTAAAAAACTGACGAATAGAGCGCAGATTTTTACTGAAACTAAATATTGTCAACATCGGTCGCAAGAAATAAAAACTAAATACATAGATGGTTGTTTCTTTCTTGAATAATTTTATCAGATTATTAATTGCAACCATTCGTGAACAAAGCTAGAGAATGATCATAAGTATTGCATCATACTACTCAAATCTAAAATTAATAAAAAGTTCTATGCATAACAATTTTTATATTATAATATAAGCAATTCAAATTGTACGGAATTCACGAATGTTTATAATATTATATATATAATATTATATAGTATAATAATATTTTTGTACCGCAACGACCTATTTTTACGGTGATCTTGTAAACAAATATTTTCTTCGGCTTTAAGAAACGAGCATGGATAGTCGAACGTTAAATTATCAAATTCACATTGACATTTGGCTGCAGGAATAAATCGGTGACTATTAACAGTAAGATCGTGACGAGAATATTGGTCGGCAAACGGAATTTACATTGGTCATCGGGTTCGTCGAATCAGCAATAAAATATGCTTTCTATAAAGACTGGTAACGGTACATTGCTATTGTTAGCGACTAACAAAAGCGTACGATTAATAGGAAAGGTTTATAGGAGGCCTGTTAGTCGCGTATAATGCAACAGGTATTTATCAAGATGTTGCAAAGAAAATGACAACCCGATCTTATATTTAATAGTAACTATATTTTATACCAATAAAAATTACGCTTTCCAATTCATATATATTTATTCAGGAGTCGATTTTAATGATCACCATAACTCTTCATCGAATTTAATCTTCTTAGCACAAATTAAGATAAATTGTAATATTGTAATAAAGAAACGAGATATTAATGTTATTAAAAAGATAGCCTTAAAATAGCTTTAAAATAGCCATAAACACAACAATTCTGTCACAAATTGGTACAAATTTGTATTGATGACTCAATGACTCATGTATTCAATCACATGCTATTCAAATAAAGGATTGCTTTCACTTCTGAAAATATTCTACTATATAATTCCTTCAATTCTTTAATTATTTTAACACACTATTCTCGTTTACTAAAAATATTCTACTATATCATCCCTTCAATTCTTTAATTATTTTAACACACTATTCTCGTTTACTAAAAATATTCTACTATATCATTCCTTCAATTCTTTAATTATTTTAACACACTATTCTCGTTTACTAAAAATATTCTACTATATCATTCCTTCAATTCTTTAATTATTTTAACACACTATTCTTGTTTACTAAAAATATTCTACTATATCATTCCTTCAATTCTTTAATTATTTTAACACACTATTCTCGTTTACTAAAAATATTCTACTATATCATTCCTTCAATTCTTTAATTGTTTTAACACACTATTCTCGTTTACTAATAATTGTTTGCAGCAATCAATTTCGGCGAGGTAACTATTGCATAAAACTGTTGCAACGATCTTATATGAATAGAAATTTCGATTCGGCTGGGAGGGTGTGCCAATTCTAAATCCGCTTTATAGCAGCATATAAAGCAATCCTTTATTTGAATAGTATGTGACTGAATACACGAGTCATTGAGTCATCAATACAAGTTTGTCTCAACTCATGACAGAAATTTTGTGTTTATGGAATGGAAGCCTATTTCAAGGCTATTATAAAGCTATTTTTTTAATAACATTAGTATCCCGTTTCTTTATTACAATATTATATTTTCTCTTAATTTGATAAGAAGATTGAAGTCGATGCAGAATTATGGCGATCATTAAAATTGACTGCTTAAAAATATATCTATGAAACGATATTGAAGCTTGAAGAAAAGAACGTGAATAAATACATATGAATTGCAAAGTGTAATTTTTATTGGTATAAAATATAGTTACTATTAAATATAAGATCGGGTTGTCATTTTCTTTGTAACATCTTAATAAATACCTGTTGCATTATAAGAAGCATATAGAATTTTCCTTCTGGACACATTAGCTCCTTCACAGGCCTTAATGACACATGTGACAATTTGTAATTAATTGTCAGAAATCTAGACAGTCAAGTAACAATATATATAATAAATATAATAATAAATATAATAATATATTAATAAATATATATATATATACTTTGTGTCCAAATAGAGAGACACCGGCGCGCCTTTCGAATGTTATAAAACAGTTTTCCCTATACCAATTCAAACTTCATCCTAAGCGCAATCAGCTCTTAATACGCCGCACCAAATTCGTCGTATTTAAAAAAAAAAAGGTCAAAAACATTTCGACCGATCCAAAAAGATACGATAGATTTCCGTGAATAAATTCGTGAGTCACCGTGGGCACGTCATTCGTTCGGCCGCTAGACGACCCCGTTGGCCCAACGTTAAACGCACGAATCAATTGAATTATACGCTATGAATGACTATTGTAAGAGACACACTCTTATGGCCGCGTATCGGGAATTGGCTGACGCGATGGAAGTCTCTTGCATCCCCGATAAGATACGATCTCCATTCATTGTCACAATTAGATCACATTAGAGAGAGAGAGAGAGAGAGAGAGAGAGAGAGAGAGAGAGAGAGAGAGGACTTCTTTCCCTACCCGCATTTACAGATTGCATCAATCCCGATTGTACGGTAGAACGCGGCGTAGCGACGTCCCGCATTCTACTTTCTTTTCTGTGTGGGAAGCACAACGAACGGAACAATGAGATCCCGACTTCGAGTCGAAACGGCGCGGCGCCGGTAATTGCATTTAAAACACTTTACACTGATAAATTGTGATGGTCCCCCATTTAAAGTCGCATGCCCGTTACGCCCCGAACGAAATCCCGCGCTTCCCATAGGCTGCTCCCGATAATAGGATCGCAGGAAGTTTCGTAATCAGCCGGAGCTCGTGATATTTTATAAATTGTTCATTTTTTCTTTTCGCTTCGGTACGATGCGGATCAGCTTATTAGTAGAATGTATTCCTTCCGTGGCGTAAACGCGGCCCCGTAATAAGTTCTGCGGCTTGCTTAGCTGAGTTTTCTGTCGGCGGTCTTATCGAAATTGCATACATATAGCGCATCCGCGGAAGGATTCACCCGGCCACACGGATTCCACGGTTTCCCACGATCTGAATTACAAGTGTCAGTTACACGCGGTTTATTTGTTACGCCGTTTCACAATGTTAATTCGGACTTGTTCATGTTAATAATTCGTTGGCTTTATCGTGCCATGGTCGAACTGCGAACCGCATCGGCGCCTGGTGAAACGGTATTTACGAATACCATTGTATCAGCATCGGGTTATTAAAATTCGTAGAAAAAGAAACAAGCCTCTATTCGATGATTATCTCCTGCAACTGTTCCAGAAGATGCTTGAACACTTTCGGTTTAATTAGATTCGCTGTTTAATTTACGCCGATAGCGGTTACAGCTTTGTTACAAGCTTATTCGCTCACGGATTTCGAATCGAATCGATTTCGCGGCTTAACAACGGTATCGGCAGTTGTTCATTTCATGAATCGACTTATAATTTCTAATTGATTGATGGAAGAACTAATATCGACGGGCTAAAATACCAAATCTACGATCGAAATAAAAGAATGATAAAATTAAAAAATGAACGAAATAAAAGAACGAAAGAATTTTATTCGACTTATTCGATAGATCGAAAGTTAATTATGCCTGAAAACAAAGCAAAGATATAACTGTTCACCCCACAGTAACCGGCTCCATTACTCTATACGTATACTTTTATTTATAAAATTTATTTTATCCGGTGAACCTACTTTTTAGTTTTCTAGATTGCGCTAGGAGCGATTATATTATTCACAAACTAGCAGAAAATAATCCAAGGAAATAGCGAGAACAGTGTCCGCTCGATGCGCACAATAAGATAAACGGCTTCGACTATCGTGGACCCGTAATGCAACTTTGCTAGAATAGAAAGTGATTTTCTATCGAAGTAATTAAATGTGACGGTAGAAAGCGACTACACCTATACGTACGTAAATTAATTTACTTCCGTATACTCGGTGACATTAGCTGTAAATAACGAAATTATTAATAACAAAATTATTGGGAATGCAACCAGTTCGCGTGGCATTAGAAACAACCGATCTGCATGTTACGTTAGCGTTACGGTAATATATTGTGGAATTTGCATATATGTACAGGTCACCTTTTGTTTTCTTTGTAATTTCTATTCCTTGATTATCTAAACTCGAATACCCAGCGATATATATATATATATATATATAAGGAAACTGTACATATTCATTTTTTTTATTAAACACTTGTATATTAGACTATATATATATATATATATATATATATATATATATATATATATATATATATATATATATATATATATATATATATATATATATACAATACAATATATATATATACACTTGTATATAGACTATATATATATTAAACACTTGTATATTAGACTATATATATATAGCCTAATATACAAGTGTTTAATAAAAAAAATGAATATGTACAGTTTCCTTTTGATGATATAAACTAAGGATACTAACGTTTATTGAATCGATCGTGGAAGAAAAAGCAAAGTGTTACATTTTTAATTTAATTTAATATATTTTAATTTAATTTCACTTATTATCTTTAGTAAATCGTTTCAAAAATGATAAAGAAAAAGGGAAAATATAAAAGAAAATTTCAGATTGCAATGAAACTTTCGGTATGCACGTAAGTTACCAAGTTCTACAGATTGCAATTATTAAATTTTCGATATAAGCTCAGCTAACAAAGTTTAAAAAACATCCATTTTTTAAATTTTTGTAACATTTCAACCAATTACGATCTAAACAAATTATTGTGTACTTATTTTCTCGCAAATTAGCCGGTTTAACGTGTCAGAAGAATTAATTCTTGGCCAATTTTAAAAAGTTATTCCGCTCGAAAAAGTGTTAACATACTTTCCGACGCGAGCGTATGCTACAAAAATCGCTAAAAGTCTGTTTAAATATACTTTCGTTATTTGTATTAAGCAATATAAAATAGTTGTTTCCAATGCTCTGCAAGCCTAGCGTTAAATAAACTATTTTTCGCAGGACGAAAGAATCCGCAGCGAGCCGATATTTGTGGACGGTAGTGTACCTACCACGTAGTGTGCCGTTGCAGAGAGTTTCGGGCAGCTCGGATTCTGTATATGGGCGGCGACGAACTTTTCAAGGTTGCCAGCCGATGACGATGACACGAAGGACCCGAAGACGTTGCTGACTCGACGAAAGTTTATTCTCCGCTTACGTCACACGCGACGCCGCATGCACGTCAGGTGGCAACGACACCTCGCGATGCAGCTGCAGCCCTCGGGGATTTTGCAGGAGGCGTGGGTTAACCAGTTTTTACTCGGACGGACCAGGAGAGGGGGAGAGGGCCGAGGGCAGCCCTGTATCCGGGCCAACCCGAAATCGACAATGAAAGTGCAAATGAGAAGGAAAACTGGTTCCTCGATATTTTGATACGTAAGAGATGTTTCGACATCGCATACGCAATCGACGAACTTGAATCCTGGCCGGCCTACCCTGATGTAACAGCCGTGCAGATCGGTTGCGACGAAATTTCGCGGACCAACAGTTTCATGGAAGCGTTTTCGACTGTCTTCGGTGCCGCGAGCTCTTCTTGGATGCGCGTGTACACTTCGCCAAGCTGCTTATGCATTTCACCGTTCTGACCAGAAATGTACAGTGACGAACAAAATTGTATAGACACGCCGTTTCGTGTCTCGCGATGCTGTAGATCATGCTACCAATTCCTTAACCCCTCGGATGATGCGTAACGACTAGTCAGACTCGCGATGAAGATTTCAGACATGATCTATAGATAGAATAGTATTCTGTTATCAGTGGACACTGCTGACATAGAAACTGTATAACTAGAAAAAAGAAATAGCAAACTGTAAACGCGATGGAAAAATTTAAGAACAGTTCTGTCTTTTCTTTGATGTGCGTTGAAATGATTAAAAGAAAGAATATATTTTTATTTCGTGCCTGTTTCTTGCGAATTGAGTTTTATACAGTTTTTATTTTGAAGAATTTAGATGTACGACGTGAATAGAGGCAGGAGAAACAAAAACTGTCTCTTTCTATCGGGGAGATTATTGCAACGAAAACATACTAATCAATTTAAGTGTGAAAGAAATCGGAGTGCGAGGGGTTAGCTAATCGGCGGAATTTGGATGGTCGAAATTGTAAGGTGAACATAATTTACAATATGTAGCAGTTTATTGTTGTACGGAATATTTTTCAAGAATAGGAAATTAGTACATCTTCATTTTCAATAGACATGCTGTACTTATTACGTGTATACTTTTATTCGTCACTCTATTTTTATTTCTTTGGAAGAAGTCGCATTTCTGTTCCACCAATTTTCTACTAATCATTTTCTAATTTCCATATTTAGGCGTAAAAATAATATACAGCCGTAAAAATAATGTACAAAGTAGATATTTCATCCATTATTCTTTTCTATTTGATTCAACACTGAAAGGGTTAAAAAATAAGTTTCACTTCATCAAATTGCATCGATTATGTTTTGAACGACATTATTCTCGCGGATTCGGTTTAATTTAAAATTATTTGAACTTCATATTTACGTAAAATGTATTGCAAGTAAACAAACCGTATTACACTAGAAAATCAGATAATAGTAAATCAAACATGTCGGAAACTCGTGGAGAAGTTAATGGTTCAAAAACGTACCGCGTAAAAAGAGCAACGAGCGCATCCACATCCATTTCCTTTCGCATTAACATCAACGATTGAAATGAATAGAATCTTTAGCGGAACAACCAAAGGAGCTCGCAAATTAAGATAAACTGCCCCCTCCCCCTAATTAGGACACACGGACATCCTAACGTCACCATTAATTTCTGTTCAACCGGTGAGTCCTGCAACTATGCCAAGAATGCAAAACGCAAACGCGAACGCGAAACAGAAAGAAGACTCGAGCATTCGATTATTATTTGAGATCGTACCCTGTCACTTTCGTTCAACGATCGCTGGATGCTAGGAGTCTAAAGGGTTGCACGTTCCAGGCGATTTACAGGATTGGACAGGTTTTGCGAATTTTTCGCAAGCAAGCATCTTGAAAAGGCACTACTGTGCCTGTGTGTACGTACAGTCGCTCGCGAAAGGATTCGGACACTTTTCTTATTTTCCAAAAATCGTCGATATTCGAACCGTTGTAATTTCGTGAACAAGAATCGTACGACAATAAACCTGGACTCATCTTAAAGCTTGAAGCTTCTGTTTTCGCTGTGAATTAATTTCCTTCTAATTGTAGGTAAGATGGTTTCGAAGCGAATAGATCGCGGATCTTCGTGCAAAATAGAAATTTTCGAAGACGATTGTAAGAAACAGAAATTAAATAAAAATAAATTCAATCTTTTAATAATTTCGATATGTAGAAAATAGCGTAACAATATTATTGAATTCTTCTTATGTTTTCGCAATTTTATATTTCAGCCATTCATTTTTACCATGAAAACATAAATCAATAACATTGTTATTGAAGAGAAACTTCATAGATTTGAAGAAAGACTAAAATTCTTTACAGAAAGAAAAAAACAAAATTAGCAGTTTATTTACGCATTTGTGCATCCCATATCTTTTCGGCTGCTAATTAAAATTCTAGAGCTTTCTCGCGTAACGTAGGTCTATTTACTTGTACGCGTCTTTTATGCCAAAATCATTGAGATAAATATATCATCCACATATTCATTTTCTAGATTTATTAAGTTATATGCCTTTCCCTCCCCCAAACCTCCTATTGCAAGGTGCCTCGCGCCGTAATTCAGCGTGTCTTTCAGGCCTTAACAACTTTAACATTAAATATATCAAAAACTATAAGCCATCTTCCCCTAAAACTCGGCATCATTGGATTCAGCTTTACAAGCATTACCAGTGTGCAAAATCTCATAAAATAATGAGCGTCAACCCTGCGTCACTCATCTCTTCTTGTAAGTAGAGTGACACGAATGTTAGGATAACAGAACACTTCCTTAGTTAATAAATCTAGCGTTAACGGAACTTTAGCTAAGCTCTTATCATCTGAACAATCAATTCACATAATTATCAATTCATATAATTGGAATGGGGACAACTAATCTAAGTATCTAAGCGATACTAAGTATCGCTGCTCATGTAAACTTTAATGACATTTACTCGTTAGAAGAAGCATTTTTTCACGTTGCTTCAGAGTAAAGATTGTATTTATCAATTTTCATAATCGTGCATTCTATCGAAGCATACTTGTCATAAAATGCAACTATACTTACTTATAAAGTAAATAAAAGCAATTATTATTTACTATGTAATAATTCGTGTAATAGAAGTAGGCGACGCTCGGACGGTGGTTCATGGGTGAGAGTATCTGGGCTCCTATTATATTAACAACCTGATTATGTGAACTTATCTGACCCCATACTAATAAGAAGTATATATAGTCCCATACTTATATATTCATTTTATTGGGGCGCCTGCAATTATTATTCCCGGCCTGCAAAATAGTTCTCAAACGCTGAAGAAGTTACAGCCCTCGATCCCATCCGCGAATTCTCTTTTACAGCTTCGATCGATCCAAAATGCCTTAATGGTAATTTGAGCTCACGAAATAGGAAAAAAGCACCTCCTAAAAAATTTAGTGAAAACGGTGCTTGATGTATAACGTTTGTCGAGTTGTTGGCTAAAAGATTTGCATGGTAAGATCGACGCGACGCTCAAATAATATTCTCTTCCGACCATCCGCCAAATGAAGAAATTTTCGACATCTTTTTACCTATTATCTAGTAAATTAGTCAGTCAAACATTCAAAAAAAAAGAAAAGAAAAAATACAAAACATTCGGTGCAATTTTAAAAAAGTTGTCGCGTTTCAAAATGTATCGCTGCAAGTAGCCCGCAGATTTTTATGCGAATTTTCATTTTCAGCGTCGCAAACGAGAACAATGGTGCCTACTTGCATGCGAGAAAATCATTTCAACGGATGCACCGCGCGTCACTTCAGAATAATTCCCGCTGCTTTTTCCACCATAACATAGACAACCGAGAATTCTGATGTTGGCGGACCGGATAATCGAGGTTCTCCACCGTGGTTCGAACTGTTCGGAAATCGGAAATCGTCCGAGTCCTTTCGCGAGCGACTGTACGTATACGTGTATGCGTGTGCGTTTGCGTGCGCGCAACATTGCGCGGACCGTTTTCCCGCAAGTTTCACGACTCGCAACCGTGAAGCATCGAACAGGGATAAGCCTTCGTGACGCTCGGCATTGGGAATACCTAGTCGAGATCGCGAGGTCAAGCTTACGAGCGGAGGAGATTTCCAGGCTCATCAGCATCGGATTATTATTACGTACCGTGGCCGTTCGTGTGCGCGCACATACAGGGCACAACGTGCGCGCTGTTACCCGCCCGGTTATGTACACTCGGTAACCACGCAATTCGCTCGGCTAATGTAACGCGAGCGACACGTCAAGAAATAACTTTATTTAGATACACTATCGACCTGTGTAATTGCACGGTAAATGTTCTCCACGCTCCCGCGCTCCGTCGGCCGGGCCTCCCTCCGACCCCTTCCATTTTTTTCCTATCC
This sequence comes from Megalopta genalis, assembly GCF_051020955.1. NCBI lineage: Eukaryota > Metazoa > Arthropoda > Insecta > Hymenoptera > Halictidae > Megalopta > Megalopta genalis. The sequence continues at coordinate 8,071,708 of NC_135025.1, forward strand.
ATAAACATCGTCGTTTACGACACTGCCCATTGCTGGGCGGACTCGCGGTGTACACCGGGCCCCGCGGCCATTAAATTGAAATCATTATAATTACCCCGATGAGCGACTTGCCCCTTAATATTAAAATCCTTGGACGCGGCCTTCGCCGAGGAAGAACGCGCCTCGTTGCGTCCATCGCATCCACAGTGGTCGATTTGACACGAAAAGCCGGACACGGCTGTCTTGAAAGTAGCTCGATCGTTTGATCACCGCGACTTTGTTAACGCTAGATTTCTGGAGCACGAAAAACAGTTTTATATTAGTTTATAAAAGTAACAGTAAGACATTTATTCTGATTTTTAAGAAGTGTTATTGTAACATTTAACGTAAGTAACATATGAATAAATAACTTATAAATGTATCTTTACGATATGAATAATTGTAAATTAAAGAATTAGTGACCCGTCATTTTGTTCCGTAAAATAAATACTGTAGAAATAAAATAAAAATTGATTTAGTAGACGAAATTGAGTCTTTAATATGTAACGATTAAGCTGGATAACAAATTTAAATAAATAAATAAATATCTGAAGCATAGTAAAATTAGTATAACATTACAATCACTTTTATCTTTGATTTCGTAAAGAAATACTTACGAAACCTAAATTTATTTTTAATAACGATTGCATGAAAATAATTAATATAATATTCATTTATTACACCAACAAAATTTATATTAATCATACAAAATTTACTTGTATCTGAAGTTCCATAATTTTTTTAATTTTCGGATTGGCAAAGCATCCTTGTAAACATGAACTACGTGCGAGGGAAAACTTAAATAAAAAAATAATACCGAAAACTGAACTGTAAATATAATAAACATGTAATATAACTATGAATATAATAAACATTAATATCTGTTTACATTAATATCTTTTTTAAACTTAATAGTACGCTCAGTGAACGCGAACAGGCTTACGCGTGAAACGCCGCGTCATTTCAACTTTAATTAGCTGTAAAACTGGAGTCCGGATGAGTACGAATAAAATTTTTTCGCCATTATAATCACGAATTCTTTCCGAATAATACAACGAGACCAATAAAAGTACTCGGGCGAATTCGGAAGTATAATAAAATTATGTTTTTAAACGTTTTGACATAAATGCATAAAATTCGCAGTACAATGACTGTACCGTGAATTTTATGAAATTGTTCGAAAATCGACTAGGTGAAGCAACAAAAACAATGAAGCCCTTAGAAGAATTTAAAAATGTTCTCTACATTCTATTTAATTCGTTGAAATTATTCAAAGAAGAAATACATTTTTGTTTATTATTATTGTTTCTTAAAATTAATTAAGACAATTTTTAGCAGTCTAATAATAATTATTGTTCCTTGTTAGCGAACTCCGGATTTTTATGCAAGATAAGAACTGTTTAAGTAAGTCTGCTGATAACGTCCTTCTACTTTCAGCCATTTGAATAATTTGACCTACTCGCTTGCGTTCAAAATGCATAACATTCGCGATCTATATATTAGTAATAATAATGATAATAATATTGTTTAGCGATCGTTCATCGATGTACACATAATCTAATTAGACAAACCGTTCTCGAGGTACGCGTTTATGCGAACAAAAGCCTGTTAAATACAGTGAACGTATGTAACGATAAGTATAAGCAGATAATTGGAAACATTTTCAATATGAAATTCGAACCAGCAGAAGAAGATCTGGATAGCGAACAAGTAATCAAAGTTGATGGGATAATTTTCAACTCAATAAAGACGTTCCTGAGCTATCCGAACCGCGTGCACGACAAACATTAACAAGCATCGTTTTTAATAACATCACCGCGGAAAGAGTGTACACTAAATGCGCCTCTTCTCGCTAAATTACTATAATCATATTATTACCCCTAACTGCGGTAATAGAAGTTCAAACGGGTGGTAATATTACACAGAACGCATCTAATTGTTAGTTTCAATTCGATTTTATATATAATTCCCCAATTTTTGACTGAAAATTTATTTGCGAAACTCCCAGTCCTCCCATATTAATTTACACAATAATCCGTGGTCTACTCATTAGTGCCATATAATAATAAGGTAATTATTGACTAACTCTAACAGATTACGTCCGCGCGGGCACTAAATCATACACAGAGTAGGTCGTGAAAAATATATGAAATTCAAAGCTAAGGGTAGGGGGAGAGAAGATTTTTCTTTTTTTTACATATTTCACGAGCATCTCACTTTATGAATTATCCAGTGGATTAAGGAGAAGGGAGGTTCGCAATGCCGAGCAGCCCCGGCGAATTATGACTAACAAGCTTATCGATTAATGTCGCTTATCGGTTCCACGTCCGGATGCATTACCCGGCAACATTAATTCCCTTTTTTACGGATGTCCCCTATGCGATAAAGCTGCTTATTATCGCCGCATCGGTCTCAATCATAAAAGTCAGCGTTAAGCCGCGCAAAAGGAAGACGCCGCGTAAGAACAGTGCACGCCGTGCCGAGATTCAGCCATCTTAATACAACTATCGTGGCACACGATGCCACTATCCCGCTGTTTACCCGTTGGGTATCAGGAACCCTCCGGTATCATTAAGGGGACGCGTTCCAGAACTTCTCAATACAGACAGGATTTCTCGTGATCCGATCGTAACGAAAGCAATTAGAGATTTATCGCTGAATAATAAGCCGCAGTCCTTTTCCGCGAGATACCGGGTTTTAGTCCTACAATAAAGTTCGTAATTAGTTCTCTGATACTGACAGACTGCTATTAAACATTTGCGGACGAATGCCGGCAGGCCAGCGGCATCGGATACTCGTTCGCAGGATTAAAAGTTCGCGTTCAACGTGGAAAGTATGTTGACACATTTTTGAACGGTATAACTATTTTGCGAATTGGGCCGAATCATCCTAATTGTTTCTTTTTTTGGATATTAGATTAACTAGTTCGCTAGACAGTGAGTATAACAAAAATTTTATAAATATTGCATTTGGTTGGAACGATAAAAGGATTAGAAGATAATCTTCTCTTAACTTTACTATCCGAGTCTACAGTAATGTCTCCCTTATAATTGTAATTATTATTATAATGCAGCTCGTTCTTGTAATTGTTGACAATGGGTAACTATAAGAACGAGTTGCAAGGCTCGAATAATGGTATCTTCTTTTCCCAAATTGTCCATTTTTGTGCAGAATCTGAGCGTCAATTAGGGAGACATTACTGTATAACGAAAATTGCGATTTGTAGATTTTGGTAATTAAAAGGTGAATGTCGCGGTGATTGGACGATTAAGGACGATTAATAGGAAATATATTTATATGTGGATAGGTTTATTTGGAAGGCTAGATCGTCTATTTTACAAATTCAAGTAAAAGAGAACCTGTGTATGGAGTGAAACCCTTGAATAGCAAAATTCACATATAAATTTAAATAATATATAACATATATATATACAATACATCTCTAATAGAAATCATAAATGTACAGTAATTGCGAATAAACCTCAATATAAATTTCTAATGCGTTTCTAATTTCTAATATAAATAACCGCACTTCAATATTCTGTTGTACATTATTCCGAGTCATTTTTCACACGAAATTATATACTGAGAAATTATACTAAATTTCTTATAAGAGAGATATCCTATTACTGACGCGTAATGTACAATAAATTCTCCCTAACAGTCGCTGAAATCGTACACAAAAATGAAGAATTTGAGAAAAAAAAATTATTCGAGCCTTGCGTCTCGTTTTTGTAATTACCGATTACCAAGAACTATAAAAACGAGCTGCAAGGCTCGAATAACCGCGTCTCCTCGTCCCAAATTCTCTACACTTATGCACAATCTGAGCGTCGATTAGGGAGAATTTATTGTATTTCCATGCATCGGGATCGCTTGGAAAATTCAACACTGCTGTACGCCGATGCTTCGAAAACCTCGCGGAAGCATTTTCCTCGCTCGCGTCCTCGTGCAGGATTGTCGAAAGGGGCCGAAGGTGCATTATCGCGCGCTTCGAAATCGGGGCCCGTTGCACCGTTGCACTCGGCCGGCGTCGACGAGTTGGAAATAAAGGCCGCGGCGAAGGTGAGCGCGGCGCTTATTATATCTCGAGTCTCTTAAGGACCGAGCACGTAACCGTGCACCCGCAAAAATTACGACTCGGTGAAACGTGTATGCACACGTACCCGGGGCGACACAAGGCTTTTGGGCAACCCAGGCTATTAAGTTAAGGATTGGCTACACCCACCGCAATCATAGTGATTACCCGACGCGTATTACAATGCAAATGCTGGTTAATTCTCACGTGCCCGTGCGCCTCCGAGATCGTTGCGCTAAATCGTTCGCTCCTCCCTTTCTTTTTCTTATGGTCGCAGCGCCTGCGATTTCGTCTCGCGGCACCGCAAGAAACCGAACGGTTAGGGTAGAGGGAAGGCCGGGGTATAGTTATCAGCGGGGTTAATTCCGAATGAATGACTGGCTGATTCTGCGAGTCGTGCAATCACGCTGAATGCATTTGTACAGTGTTTAAACGAGACGCGGAAGAGAGCGGATGATGAATCAATTGCTACTGTTCGAGAGTATGCTTATTAACGTTTCTTGCGAATGAGTCGTGTATGCGGTATTGAATCGCTTAACGAGTTAAGGCGTTATTTTTCGTTAGACGATAATTGGATAATGGTGAACCACGGAAGTTCGCGTTTCCGCGAAAGTATATGGAGAAACTGGAGTCGAATAGAAATCTGTAGCTTCTGCGGGTACCTTGAAATTCTTTAGAAATCATAAAACGCGAACTTTGATAATATTTAACACATTATTGTCGAGTTTTTAAGGCGTTCGTTATTCACGAATTGGCATGGATTAAATAGGCATCTCTATAGTCTTTGCAGGTAACTTGAAATTTCTCGGAAATTACGAAATACGATCTTTGATATCACGTCGCTCATTATTGTTTGATTTTTAAGGCATTTGGGATCGTTGAATTGAAATGAATTATAAAGAAATCTATTTTTTCGTAAGCAGCTGTGAAATTCTTCAGAAATTATGGAATACAAGCTTTGATGGTATTTCACAGATTATTGTTCATTTTCTGAGTCATTCGCTGTTAATGAGTTAGAACGGATTGCCTGTTGTATTTGACAAGCGTCTTTTGTACTGACCAATCTAATTATTAGTATAATAGTTCTAGTTAGTATAATAGTTCTTGTATCTGATAGTTCTTGTTATTGCAAATTTCGATAGGTATGCACATGTTCATTCGAGACATATATTTTTGAAAAATGTTGCTCACAAATTGCCATCACGCTGGCAAGAGGTCATAAGTAACGACGGAAATTATATTGTACAATAAATATTAGTAAATTTATGAAAAATCTATTATTTCCTTTCATTTCTTAAACGGACACACAAAACTTTCCGGTAGACCTAATATAATACTTTATGGAGGAAAAGTAGGAAAGGATCATATTACTCTTTCGTTTACTTAGTTCTAGCAATGTAATTACGCAATAAGAGCTTCGCACAACGAATCTGTATTTCATAATATCGATTGTGTAGTCTATGACTCGACCGTTTCGTTCGCGATTAAAGCACGTACAATAAATATAAATATGACGACACGTTTACGATATTGGCACGTGCTGCTGCTCATTCCTTCCTATTTCATAATGTAAGAACGCCGAGTGTCGTTTTTTAGTTAGACGCAACATAGTTAGCGGCCATGACAGTACAAAACGTGAAGATCTTATCTGTTTGATCGGAGCTGACCTTTTTTACTTGCAGTAAACATTGATGATGGAGCACGATATTTTCTCTCTTCCCTCGAGGTTGGCGATTTCGATGGCATTAAACCAAGTGAAATAAAGTAAAGAAAAATCGTGCGATGACAGTTGTTCGTTTATATTAACCCTTAACTGCAGTCGTCCGAATTAGTAATAACAATAAGAACGGAGGAGTCTGTCGGACTTTTACTGAGATATATTATTTATCAAATGAATGTTATATTAATTTTTACATAGAAATTAAATGTAGCATGTATTGCACATTTTTATTGCAAAATGTACTGCTCAAAAAAATTATAGCATAACAAAATTTCGGATAAAAACTGACCAACTTTGTTTGACGTTTTAACTTCGTAAAAAATCATCGTACGATGATGGTCTGTTTTTTATGCATTCTACAAATATCTAAGAATATTTATTGATCATTGTTTTCTCATGAAAATGATTACTGTCATGGCTATAGATAGTTTTACCTTCAATTGGTCACTGTACGAATACTTTCTACAGCGTCTCACACAAACAGAGCTCAAGTAAATCATTAAAATAAGGATGATTTTAGGCATTTTTTATTACGCAAAATATTGACGAAATATTTCGTCACTTTCCATACATATTCTTTGCCATTTCAAGATGCATACAGTTTTCTTGTTGCATTTTATCGACATTTACCGAAATAATACATTTTTTTCTTATCGAGAACAAGAAATAAAACGCATTGTTTTGCACAGTAGAACTGCGCGTCGTACAAACCTAAATCCTATTTTCAAAAAATGCCAAAAGAATGATAATACGCGACTGTGAAAACAAAATAGTGATTTTTGCGTAAAATTTTCAATTATTTTAAAATTAAGATCTCCTTATTATCATTCTTCTTGCATTTCTATAAACTGAATTTAGGTTCGTTCGACGTGCACTTCTATTATGAAAAAAATGCGCTTTATTTTTTCTTCTAGACGAAAATAAAATTTCTATATTTTGAAATGTTAATGAATGTGAATTGAGAGCGACGAAAATATTCATCAATTCTTTACGTTATAAAAAAATTGACGAAAATCGTCTTTATCATAACTTGAAGCTATGTTAATAAGTTAACTTGAAGCCTCCCCCTCCCCCTAAAGGCAAGAAATTTTTTTAAGATAAGTCCCACAGGAACTGTTATAGTCTTTATCAACTTTATTTTATTAACTGCTAATCGTCTTTATCATAACTTGAAGCTATGTTAATAAATTAACTTGAAGCCTCCCCCTCCCCTTAAAGGCAAGAAATTTTTTTAAGAAAAGTCCCATAGGAACTATTATAGTCTTTATCAACTTTATTTTATTAACTGCTAATCGTCTTTATCATAACTTGAAGCTATGTTAATAAATTAACTTGAAGCTCTCCCCCTCCCCTTAAAGGCAAGAAATTTTTTTAAGAAAAGTCCCATAGGAACTGTTATAGTCTTTATCAACTTTATTTTATTAACTGCTAATCGTCTTTATCATAACTTGAAGCTATGTTAATAAATTAACTTGAAGCTCTCCCCCTCCCCCTTAAAGGCAAGAAATTTGTTGAAGAGAAGTCGCACAGGAACTGTTATTAAAAGAATCTATTAAAAGAATCTAAATTATTAAAAGAATCTAAAAAGTTCCAGAACTTTTCCCATCCATGTGTCTAAAACGAGTAATATTATAGATTTCAAAGTACAGTAATGTCTCCCAAACTGACGCTCAGATTCTGCACAAAAATGGACAATTTGGGAAGACGAGATACGATTATTCGAGCCATGCAACTCACTTTCATATTTGTTGACAATTCCCAATTATAAACGCAAACCGCAAAGCTCGAATAATCGTATCTCCTCCTCCCAAATTCTCCAGTTTTGTGGACAATCTGAGCGTCGATTAGAGAGACATTACCGTAGTCAACGGTTGTCATACAAACATTCATCTTCAAAGTTCGACTTTCGGTCAGAAAAAGCGGTTCTTCGGAGCACCGTGAAGAAGACTTCCGCGAGACACGAAAGACGACCTTTCCATCGAGCGTGCGAAAACTTTCGCACCGGGCGAATTTGGTGTGCGCATGCACCCGATGCCGTGAAAAACCGGCCTAGGTTGATGAGCCGGCTACAAGGTGTACCGTTCACCTGCATCAACAGAAACGAAAAACGCGATGGCTCGTCATCCTCGAGCACGGCCGGTGGTTTCCTCGGCCGGCAGTCGAAAAAGAAAAAAAAGGAAAAAGGAAAAAACGGTCGGTCCGGCTCTCTCTCTCTCTCTCTCTCTCTATCTCCTTCGCTCTCTCCCTCGCCGGAATCGCAGAAAAACATAGTTTGCAGACCGTTACACGTCTCCGGCTCATAGTACATAGTACCCCGCACGACCCGGGAATCGACGACGTTCAATCAACGTGTACCGAGCGTGGCACACGTGTGTCAAGTCACGCCGCGAGCCCGGACCACACGTTCGACGTCGGGAAGTTGCTTTCTCGGAGTCATGCCAAAGTGAAGTCGCGCGTAATCGTGGCCGAACGATCTGTCGTCTAGTCAGGTAGATCAAGCGTGTCGGCTGGCATCTCCGTGGAATACCGTGGTAGATTGCACGGCGCGCATGCACACGGGTCGCACACAACTGTGCAGGTCCCTCGGTGAAACCTTCTCAAAACCCTGCCGTTTCTGCGACGAGAAATGGAATTCTGTCAGCGAAGGGAAAGGGACACCGCGCGGCGCGGGACAGGACGGTTCCGAAGTATTTGAAGGACAGGACAGTCGAAGGTTCATTAGGAGGGAGCAGCGACTTGGGGATGCCGAGAAAAAGATCCGGCGATTCGCGTGGCGAAATATCACGTACGCCAATTCCAGAAAATCGAATTCGTTGTTTCATCGCGACGTTTGTTAACCGTTCGCGTACCACGAGCCACTTTTGCGCTCTTCAGATTTTGTGTCGAGGAAAGCCAGGGCACTTGGCCGAAACAAACGACTTACGGCCCACCCGAAATTTGTCGAAACGTGCTCAGTCTTTCGGACGCATGTATACGTCGCGCGTCGCATCGCTGTCAGTAGTCCAATTTGCATTTTGTTGTTACCTGTTCTAAATTAATAGTATATATATTTTCATTCGTAACGTTTTATTTTATGTTTTACGGCTTTTTTCGACACATAATCGAAGGAGCGCTATTGCGCTCTTCGGCTTTTTTCGACACATAATCGAAGGAGCGCTATTGCGCTCTTCGGCGCTTTTCGATCCTGTTTCTTCAGAATCGTCTGGTACGCAAACGGTTAAACTACGATACAATTTGACCCGTTTCTTTCGATTACAAGGTTTCGTGTTAGCTCTTTTCTTTTAAAATGTAAGTTTCTTTTTCATAGCGATCAAGCCGCGCGTAATCTTTACGATTTACAGTGATGCCTCCTTAACTGACGCTCAAATTGTGCACAAAAATGGACAATTGTTTTTGCACATGTTTTTATAATTGTGGACAATTTATAACTATAAAAGTAAACCGCAAGATTCGAATAATCGTATCGCCTCTTCCCAAATTGTCCATTTTTACGGACAATCTGAGCAACAAATTTGACCCGTTTCTTTCGATTACAAGGTTTCGTGTTAGCTCTTTTCTTTTAAAATGTAAGTTTCTTTTTCATAGCGATCAAGCCGCACGTAATCTTTACGATTTCCAGTGATGTCTCCCTAACTGACGCTCAAATTGTGCACAAAAATGGACAATTTGGGAAGAGGAGATTATTCGAGCTTTGCGGCTCGTTTTTATAATTGTGGACAATTTATAACTACAAAAATAAACCGCAAGGCTCGAATAATCGTATCGCCTCTTCCCAAATTGTCCATTTCTATGGACAATCTGAGTGTCAATTTTAGAGACATTACTGTACAGCGTATTTAAAAGCCGCGTCAATTACAGGAGAGAAGCATCGGGAACGCGTTCGAGACGCGGGTCGTTCACGATCGCATTCCATAACGATCTAAATATAGTATCCTTTCTTTAATTCTTCTTCGCGGGACATTGATATACGGGAATTTTCGCGGAATGAGATTCCGTGATAGCGATTAAATTGACTACGTCCCATCGTGAACATCGAAAGAAGGCACGCTCTCCGAGCTGATGTTAACAAATTACAGTGTGCACAAATTATATACAATGTGGTAAAATCGGTGTAAGCATCGGGGGTTAAACATAAAGGTTAAGGCAACTTGCACTCTGCCGCCCCCAACGTCGAGTAGAAATAATTGAAGAAAGGCTCTGATACGACAGAAAAGCAGTAATTTCGAGATCGTAATTTTTTATCAGTGCCACAGTACATCAGTGCTTGCGAGATCGTAGGCTAGATATGCGGCGACGTTTGATATATGTATGCGCGTGATAGATGGTGCTAATTTGTTAATACAAAAGTCGCTATCCAGACGTAACTTCGTGGACTATTTATTTGACATCGGAGGCTAAAGCGAAACAGTGTCAGAATTTGTGATGCTTTAGGACTTTCGTTGTCCTCGTTATCGCAATCTTTGAGAAATTGTATCAATTTTTGTGTTACTTTAAATATAAACAAATTTTTTAAACGAAAGATTTTTGTTAACGGATCTAACTGTGAAAAGTGTAGTGGTGTCTATTATACAGGGTGTCCCAGCATCGATGGTACAACCGAGACGGAGGTGATTCTGCGTGAAAAAGCAAATCGAAAATAAGAAATACAATTTTTTCATATGTTAATTATAAATAGTACTAATATAATTAGTATCAACATGGCGCACTCTGTTATTCATTTCTGTCTCTGGATTGAAAGTGGATGCAAATGAAAATGAGACATGTAATATAGTTACTACTTTATTAATGGAAAAATGGTTGAAAATGCCGGATAATGCTGAATATTCAAAGTCGATTTTCGCGATAAAAAAGCCGCAACTGAAAAAGTTTTATATATATATATATACTTTATTTTCGATTCGTTTTCTTATGTAGAATCACCCCCATCTCGGTTGCACTATCGATGCTGGGACACTATGCATAGTAATGACTATTCATTTTTCAGAGGATAGGTAATTAATTAAAATTATTTTAATAAGTTTTCAATTTATATTCATGTAATGTATGCATATATGATGTATGCGAGCGAAACTTTCTGCATATAATTTTAATATTTCCTTACGATTAATCGATACGTTATGCGAAATTTTCCGGGAATTGAATTTAATGAATATATTTAATTAGTCCGTTGTATGCAAAAATTATCAGGTTGGTGCAGCTACTACAATCTCTCGATAAAATTCAGAACGGTCGCTTGTTATAAACCGTTCTTTAAAATATCGCTGATCTAGACGATATAAATTGAAAAGGTTATTGTGCATAAATTATATTACATAAGCAATAATATCGTATATTCTTCCTCATCAATTATGATACAACGATCGAATTTAGTTCTTATAATGAGGAAACATTGTGTCTATACTTTTATCTACTCCATTTTCTCAGCCGACTTTTTCTGAGCTGTGGACAGTACTAGATAGTTTGCAACAATTAATATTTACTGTGTTTAATTACACGACAAGTGCGACAGAAGTATATATTCAGCAGCAGCAGATATATTCTATGCAACTGTAAATAAACGAAAATATCGGAGTAAGATTCTTTACAAAACGTCACGATGTCCATTGTAAAAAATGTAATTTCTCAAAAATTATCAAAATGCTGCAGCTATTTCTTCTTTAATATTAAAGTTAATTAAGCTCTCGACATCGTGCAAAATAAAATATTTGTCTAACGCACTGGGAATATTAAAACCTTAGAAATATATGTAGAACAATTTTATCACATTCGAAGATACCAAAAATAATTCGCTATAACTATATAATACAATTTATAATATAATTATAATATATATTATTATATATATATATATATATATATATATATATATATATATATATATATATATGTATTATTATATATATATGTACTATATTATATATAATACAATTATAAATACCACAACATGTATTCGATTACTAAACTATCTAAACTTGCATGAACAAGTTAAAAGAAAGAATTAGAAAAAAGCAACATGAAAAAATAAAAAATATGAAAGATAATTTAAAAAATATTGCTCGTTGATTACCCCTTCTTGCTCGTTAATAGAATTCTCTACGTTAAAGAAGACTTGCACGGTGAAATGTCGATTACACGAGCCAAGGAGAAACGGTTACGCAATTACAGCGTCACAGATTTAATCCTTAATTAATATGCTGATAATTTATCGCCGTTCGAAACGTGTTCGAACATGATCGTTCCTCGTCGCATTTTTACCGAGTCGATATAACATTATTATCAACGATCTAGTCTCCGGTAGATGAAAATGTCTGAAAACGTCGGAGCATAAGGCAGGCATAGGCCGGCCACCGGTAATGATGCCCTAATCAACCGATCTTCGGTTACAGTTATCCAGCTCCTCGGCCAGGTAACGATCGATCCCGCGTCCTCTTCCGCTCCCAGAAGCTATTCGAAAACAATTCAATTCAATAACAAGCGATTAAGCCCGGCCGGCTCTCCCCGAGCGTCAGCTGAACAAACGTATCGAATCGCGATTCACTGCGCGCGTCCGCGCTATAGATCGCATCGGCGCCATTACTTTTCGCCGTGGATCGCGCACGGCTGACGAATAATCGGCCGATAACAGGCCCAAACGGGGGATAGTCGTGCATCAAACGGTCCCGGCTTCATTTTACCTGGGATCTTGAAAGACTGGGTCTTCTGGGACTGTCGGTATGCATAGCGGGTCGTTGAATCCGTGATTCGGCAGACTCCAGGCTAGTCCCCGCCGTTTACAGATAGGGGAGGGAAGGTATCTTGTCGGAAGTAGACATTGATGGCCGATAGCTCTCGGTCCCGACGTCGACTGAACCCGGGGACTGCTTCGAAACTGCGTAGCACACCGTTGGAATCGCGAGATCGGAGATCACGCGGGCATCAGAACGAGACGGAGCCGATCCGAAAGCTCGGCGACGAAAGAGGACGGAGAGGAGAGATCGAGCCGCGGAGCCCAACGAGTTCCAACCATGTCGGCACTAACTTGTATTAATGTTGCCGATCAATTCTAATAGACGTGGTCGCATCAGCGCCGCACGTGCATTTGCATGCGTGTATAGCGTGTTCCTTAATGCGCGCCGTAACGTTGCGTTCCGAGCGGCCACGGGCCTTCGTATGAACGCGCGCTGGAAACAGCTGTACAATATCCTCTCCATAACTGTTCCAATTTCGGGTCCGCCTAGCGACAGTTATGGTACAGGTAATACCATTCTTTATCGTGTTCCGCGCGTTCGGAAAGATAACGATTGAAGGAGAAAGAGGATCCGAGGCGTTCGATAAACAAAGGACTCGTGCGAGCTCAGGCTTTTTAGCAGAGATCGTAACTGTTGTAACTATTACATTTTTGTTTAGGATGATTGTGGTTACTAATTAATGGTTTGAAATGATTCGAATTTTTCGGTTACCGGTAACTATTATAATTGACGAGAATAGTGTTTGGTTGCGAATAATTATTACGGATAACGAAAATTGTTTCGTTAACAATTTCGATGACGAGAATGTTAATTCGTTATAGATAACATTTGTAACACCAAACGCGATATGATACGATCATAATTGCTTCTGCAATTAGTTGGAGTCCGAAAATTTGATCGCTTCTTCAATTAGTAATTATGATTGCAATTATATTTAGTCTGGTGGTCGCTTTTTTGATTAAAGAAACATCAAACATGATTTATTTACGATTACAATTACTTGCGTAATAACTAGTTTGCGGAATTTTATGCGAAATAAAAATTGTCTGTATTAATAGCAACGATTCAATATAAATATGGTTTTTCTGTGAATAAATTTAACATTTTATTTAGCGGAATTAAGTCTATTTAATAGACTTTTCAATGAGTGAACCGTATCTTAAATAATAATTTCAGAAGAACTTGTTACATTACCTTAATCTAAATAATTTGTTGGATTATGGATGACGTTATCGTAGTTTCTGAATAATTTTTTAAGAAACTCTTAACTCTTGATCTTCAATTTTAAAAGGACTATTAGAAAGTTGCTAGTAGATAAAATAAGTTGAGAATAATGTAACAGTTATTCGAAAGCTTTTTCGAAGGCTGTTTCGTGTTTGATCTACTATCTTCTACCATAAGTGCATAAAATTCATAGTTCAGTAATAGCTGAATTTTGAATCGTTTGTTACGCAAGTAATCGATAAAAAAACGTTTTCACGAAGAAGAAGACAAACGATTATATTTTTCGATTTCTAACTTTAAATAATGCCTAAAAGATTTTATATTCATAGTTAATGACGCCGATCTACGTTTTAGTACCCATTTTAATATTGCAGTCGTGAAATCGATGAAAATGATACTTAAATTTTTTAATTCACAGTTATTGAAATCATAAAGCTGTCTTCGTGGCAAATTATTAATTTGATTTATTCACTTGTTTACTACTGGGTCGTTCCGTTAGGTATAACGATATAATGGTCCTGCTATTAATCATTTCAGGACGAATAACCATCATAGTGGCGACGTTAGGTTCATGTAATTATGTATGTATACATACCTTGCAAGGATAAAGACGAATAATTCAGAAGTTTAAATAATAAGAAATTGGATGAATATTTTTTTGCAATATTTATAACGAACTTCGAAATTATGAATATAATATAATATAATAATATAAACTTTGAAATATAATATGAATAAAAAATAATACGAGTAAAAGATAACAAGGCACGAGCATATTTTTAATTACAAGCATCGACTTGAACCACTTATTGACCGTAAGATACGATTTTCACTATATTATATTTTATAATATATGTAGAAAGGGTATAAATAAATAATTAATTGTCTCTTTCATGCTTTCATATTTGATAATAAGAAACATATATACTTCAAATTATACAACATTAGCGTTATAAATAATTTATATAACTTTTCCTTAAAGCCTTTTCCTGTTTTGTTATTTACTGCTTTTTTTTACTTACTCGCACGTAAGATAAAAACTCGAGTTTTATAAACTATCAACATTCTTATGGCATAGCAAAAAGAATTAAATTTGCTTCACTTTCGCTGTAAAAAATGCGATTAAGAGAAGCACGCTCATGTTCTATGAACTGGTACAATCGGTAACGATACTGTCCCTGCATATGAAACACGGATGCCAACTGTTAAAACCCATCTATTCGAATAAAAGTCTTTTTACAGCTGATTGTTGCACAATTGTATTTGGGCGAGTGAATTTATAAAGAACAATGTTCAAAAATACAGGTAGAACCTTTATTTCTGTTACTGTTCGCAGAAGGGGTCACAATTAAGGCGGTGTACCATAACAGGTACTTCTATCTTCCTATAGCAATTTTCAGTTCGGCTGCTGTCCGACATGTCCGAGGTTAGAATAAACACGAAAGAAGACAGAATTTTGCAAATGCCAGTGTTGCAGTGGCTGGATCATGCAACCGGTGGTCGTGTTCGCCTTCAGCACGGAGTTCCTGAGCTCATTCTCACGCTACATGCTTCGAACATATCGAGGAACACTCTGTAGACACGGGGTTCGCGGACGTATACATAGTTAGGCGAACTCCGCGCGGTATAAATCGCGGGTCATCGCGATCTTTTCGTGTCAAAGCATACTGAATACGGTGAACAGCAACGCGAAAAAAGCTGCCGGCCGATCGGCCGGTCGCCGGTCGTCCGCGTGTTTCTCCAACGCGGGGTTAAGCGCGCGATTTCGCATTCCAGTTAGGCGAATCGCACGATCCGCGTCCCTCGTTACGGGAATTATGTGCATGGGAAAAATGTTGATCGGCTGGACTTCCCTCTGCATTATTTCTCCTTCGGCGTTACTGCCGAAACATAAGCAAGAAGCGTAATCGGCGCGTCACTTTTTCCGCTAATTATGATGTATCGCCAATCGAAGTTTTCTCTACTGAATTCGATACCTTTCCCGAGCAAGGATTTTCTTACATAATAATAGACTTCTTCATCAGCTTGGAAATATTTCTCATTACTGCTTAACTGAATTAATCAAAAATGGAATCACCGTTTTCTTGTGCTGGACTTCTTCGTTTGTTGAGGAATTCCTTAAAATATTTCTTTGACCAATTTGTTCTTACTTTGTGTTGACTAATAGGATCTTTTTATTTAATGATTTTGCACGATGTAACTATGAAGTTTAAATTAGACATTAGAAAGTACAGTTATTTTGATAGACTTTCGTGCAGTAATATGCTAATGTTTTTTATGATCGTTACCGTATTTCTTAAGATCTGTTATTTACTGTTTCTGTTGGATGATTTTAGATTCGATAACGGGTTTTATTTCATTTTAATAGTTAAAGCAGTCAGCGATAAAATAAGATAAAGTAAAATACAGATTATTATTTCCATGCTTAATAAATTTAATGAATTGAAAATCTTTAATCTTGAGATTCACGAAAGGCTATTCGTTTACCTTCTAAAATGGAATAACTTTTTTACAATTAGTTTATTTTTTGGCCCAAGTTATTTTGGAGTGTCAGAGGGATTAGTTGACTAGACGACGGCTAAAAAATTGTTGTCAAGAATGGCGACTGGTTGGGATGATAAAAAGATCGAAAACTTATGTCTCCTCAATTTTTTCTCTGAGCCCATAACGAAAATTTAAAAAATATGTTTTGCAGATCTTAGTAACCTGTGTGCACGCTGAAAATTTAATTGAAGTCGGTTGCAGTTTCAGCGAAACCAATTGCAAATTTTGAAACAATTTTTTAGCCACTCTATAGTAAACTAATCGCTCTAACATCCAAAAAGAATTGTTTAAATTTTAAAAAAAAGTTGTTCCGTCTTAAAAGGTGTACGAATACTTTTTACACCGATTGTACAAGAGTTCTCGCATTTCTAGTTAAACACTCAAGCTATTACGATCTCATTCAACATCTTTTGCGTTTACAATTCGATCCAAGAGACGCACATTTTCGATCATAACGAAACATTTAATAAGTAATTTCTATAGAAAATTGAGCATTGTTCACGACCATGCGAAATATTGTATCGATAATCTTTCTAGATAATCACGTTGCATGAGTCTTACAAGGTTTGGAAAGGGCGTGACCAGGATTCTTTCCGGATTCGCCACGGGTTAGGGGGACTAGTGAAAAGAGGTGTCCAGATTAGTCACGCTAGTTTTTCTTGACGAGGTTTTCTTCCCTCAATAAATCGTCGGACGTTGTCGGATACATAAATCCGACCAGGGAAAACGACGCGCGTAGATCATCTGGTCAATTTTCCAGTGTGAGAAACAGCCAGTTAGGAACGGAGACGCAAAGCAAATTCGTGGACGACACAACAATAAACAGTAATAACAATAAATAGTTTTTGTGAAAAATACGGTTCCCGTGGAAACAGCTTCAGTATTTCCACTGAAATCGAAAAATCTGAATCACAAACGTGTTTAATTAAATAGTCGAAACGTCCGAATAGTAATCGCTGTTAACCCTTTGCACTCGAAGTTATATTAATTCGAAATCCAGAACATGTTCTCCGTCCTACAATATTTCCATTTCACATGAAATTGAACCTATTGACACGTGCAATACCTGCGCTCGCAGTTTCTTAAATATAAATAAATTTCATACTGTTAAAATGACTCCGAAACGAATGCAAAGCGATCACATAATCGATTAATTGTCTATTCTGTTTTAACAGTATCCCATGCGAATAGACCAGTCCAAAGCAACACAAGCACGATGCTACATCGAAGATCGAATCCAACACTGCAACAAAGTTTTCCATTATCCGAACACCGGCGTCCCCTCGACAACTTCGGATAACCGAGGTCCTATCTCGCATTTAGATCGATCGTCGATAAATACGTATGTCACGGTCGGGAAAAAGGCAATGGCAACGACGAGGCCCGCTTAATTAGCAGAGCGGAGCTTTCGGTTATGGAGATCGGCTCGGTGCCCGGCTCCGGATTGACCGATCATATACATGCCCGTCATCGTTTTGGCAAGCGGGCTCAATAAGAAACAGTGGCGGCCGGTGAAAAACGTAACAGAATAATGACAGGCAACATCGTCAGGGAGGTGAACGGCTACCGTGATCGTAATTGACGTGCGCGCATTGTTCTGCGCGAGCTGCTTTGGCAGCGGCTGGAAAAAAGAAGCGGCCGGCCCCAGTTTCGTTCGGTCTTTTGCCCCTTTTTCTCCCGCTCCCCGGCTCTTTGCGAGGGCCGGAGTCGTAAAAAAGACTGTATACTTTCGCAGAGTCCACGGGGCGATATATAAATTACACGTCTGGTCTCGGGAGCCCCCGAGGAACTAACGGTACCCGGACGGGGGCCCTCCGATCTTAGCCTGCTTCGACGTCCTTTTCTGCCTCCTCTCTTTCACGTGACACTGAAAAAGAGAAGAAAATCTGTTTACCGAGAGGGAACTCCTTCCGCGCGCGCGGGGCCGCGGAGCGACAGAGACGAGAGCTCGGTTGATCGCGGGCCACGATTGCCAGGAATTACGTCAGTGTCCTACTGGTGTATACTCTGCTGCGATCATTCTCGATGCTGCTAACCGATCAGCATCGGGGCCCCAACAGAGACACACTTGCCGCTAACTACGAAACTTTGAATTATCCGGGGATCGAAATGTGCACAACTGGGGTAGCGCAGTCAATTACTGTGCCTTTGCTTTGTCGTTAAACATGACTGACTTCATGCTCGTCGAACAAGATGTGTTACATTAATCTTGACATAACCTTGACATATACATTTTTTTTTGGTTCAAATACAGTTAATTATACAGGGTGTCCCAGGTTTTAATGTTCAAACTTTGTCAGTGTATTCTATGGCACAAAGTAAGAAAATAATGTTGTGTAAACATAGGTCATATAGAGCTTTATTAAGAAATATTAAAACCTGGGACACCCTGTATATTTGTTGAAACGAAGTATGTAAAACATACCACGAAGATTGTTTCAACTTCTCGACGCTGAGCTCGCGAAATATTTTCTAAAGCGTTTGGAAGAACCTTAAGAAAATACTGTACGAATGAAGATCGATGAATAAATCGTTCAGTAAATCTCATTCATAAATCTGATCGATAAAATAGATCGTTCTAAGTAAGATGTTGGTGAACGCGACGATCAACAAGTTAATCGACGCGAGGAGCAATGGTACAATACGATACAGTACGAACAATATAGCAAAGGTAGAAAAAGAAAATTGGTAAGAAGAACGTTATTCCAAACAATTATCATAAATTCTTATTCCAATGAATTCTTATTCGAGTAAAATCGGACAAATCTGGATTTCGATAATTTAAATATTCGATTGAATATTTATCGAATAAGCCATTTTGCCATCTCATTGAATAATTTCCTCGAGAACCCTAATCGAAGTTATAGTAATGTCTCCCTTACTGACGCTCAGATTGTCCACTAAAATGGAGGAGATACGATTATTCGTGCCTCGCGGCTCGTTTTTACAATTGTGAACAATTTATAACTATAAAAATAAATCGCAAGGCTCGAATAATCGTATCTCCTCTTCCCAAATTGTCCATTTTTATAATATTATAAATTAAATATTCGGTTGAATATTTATCGAATAAGCCATTTTGCCATCTCATTGAATAATTTCCACGCGAGAACTCTAATCGAAGTACAGTAATGTCTCCCTTACTGACGCACAGCTTGTCCACTAAAATGGACAATTTGGGAAGAGGAGATACGATTATTCGAGCCTCGCGGCTCGTTTTTACAATTGTGAACAATTTATAACTATAAAAATAAACCGCAAGGCTCGAATAATCGTATCTCCTCTTCCCAAATTGTCCATTTTTATAATATTATAAATTAAATATTCGGTTGAATATTTATCGAATAAGCCATTTTGCCATCTCATTGAATCATTTCCTCGAGAACCCTAATTGTGGACAATTTATAACTATAAAAATAAATCGCAAGGCTCGAATAATCGTATCTCCTCTTCCAAAATTGTCCACTTTTGTGGTCAATCCGGGCGTCAATTAGAGAGACATTACTGTACTCGTCGAACATTATTATTCCTAAAAATATCTTGAAAAAATTAAGGGTTAAAGAAAATCGAAAACCAGAGTTCTCATCGGGATTTCCGCAGATTCCCCACAGGGTTCGCGAACGTATTAACGAAGCGCGCGCGCGCGCGAAGTGACGTCTCCGTCGAGATGATCGATTTAATTATCCGTGACGACGACGCTGTCACGAAATCCATTCGAATTCGTCGCGCGGGAGACCGTTATATCTGCGAACACATGTAACGTGACCGAGAGGGTTCAGACCCCGGAGTGAGTGGTCCGAGGACTCTACACCAGCGTTGACCTTCGTTAATCAGAGTTCTGCGCTTCCTAGTGATAAATAACGTCCTCCTGCCAAGTGGGCACGGAAGACGCGACGCTTATTTGTATACAAGCTGCAGCCCCTCGTTATATAGTAACGCGTAGGCACGTGGTATATGTAACACCGTGCGAAAGATCAGAACGAAGAGAAACTGAACGCAGAAAATGGGATAGGGGAAGAAGGAAGAAGATCTGGCTGATTGTGTATCAGGTGTCTAGCCGAGATTCGTTCATCTTATACACAGTGTATCGCATAAATAGCATCTCAAGCGACTGTTTCGTTATTTCTGTGTACGTAAAATGGCCGAAACAAGATGTTTTACTGTTTTCGATTCTACCTTGCTCGAATAGACGTGTTCGAATTACAGTAATGTCTCTCTAATTGACCACAAAAATGGACAATTTAGGAAGAGGAGATACGATTATTCGAGCATTGCGGTTCATTTTTATAGTCACGAATTGTCAATAACTATTAGAACGAGCTGCAAGGCTCCAATAATCGTATCTCTTCTACCCAAATTGTCCATTTCTGTGCAAAATCTGAGCGTCAGTTAGGGAGACATTACTGCATTAGTAGCATTTGCTTTGGTTCAGAGTTCACCTGAAATTTACTTTAAATGGTAATTTAGAAATAATCGTTTCAAACAACATTGATTGATATTTCTTAAGTAATGTATTGCAATTAATTGTATGTTCTTCGTTTGGTCAACTAATAGAGGATCGAAATGCTAATTATTCGAGGAAATAATATTTATTTCTTAATTGAACATTTTTATAACGTTCCAAATAACTTTCAGAAAAATTATTGAATAACATACAGAAATGATCGAAGTGAATGTGAAGTAGTGCTACTAATACTAATATTTATTACATTACACAACGCCATGAACTCGTTTCAAATGAGATTTAAAATTACATAGAACTACAAACTGATCATTAATGTTCACATTATTCCGTATCCAAACTTTCATCTGACTTCTATATTTATATACAGGGCGGGCAAGAATTCGTAGTACAATCGAGCAGGGGGTGATTCTACGTGAAAAGATAAGAACAAAAATTTGGTATAACATTTTTTTATCCGGAGCTCCGTTTACGTGAAAACTCCATTTCTAAATGTTTTAGGATTTTTCGGTAAAAAAGTGATCTTGAAATCTTGAGAAATATAACCTTCAAAAAGAAATTATTTCCACCGCAACATGTGTCCCTTCGAACTGTATAATTTGTCTCAAATATTTCTGGATATCATTAACGATAACAAAGATGTCGATAACAGAGTCAATGAAACACCCTGTATATTGCGTATTCTTCGACATACTGTAAATAAAAAGTGGAGTCAACGAAAGGAAATACGTAGATAACAGAATTATCAATTTTAAAAAAGTAGATCTATGTGTAAATTTTTGAAATGCAAGATAACGCATAAATTAACAATTTCTAATAGCAATAATATTATTGTTTTACAAAATCCTTTCATTGAGTGCTATCTTCATCGACTAATTTTCGTAAAATCGCATACAAAAATGAGGATTTACACAAAGATCCGATCGTTACAAACGGAAAATACATCGTTGAAAAAACAATCTCATCAAAATCATTTGATTCTACGTTCGAGCAGTTGTGGCGCAGTTTCATCCCCGGTATCGAGTATAATTGTGCGAACAGGTAGGCACGCGCTAAGTAAGGAGAGCAAGGTCGCATTAATATGCACGATAATTGGAAATTTCTGAGAAGAATTCACGCGATCGCGGTTTGATCGTGAAAAGGGAATGGATCTAGCTGGAACCGCCGCGGTTGTGTGTATTGTGCGTGAGATAGGTTACACCCACGCCGTTGGGACAACTTTCACATTTCTCATGAGCCTCGCGATATGCCTAGGTTCCAATCACTTTTGTTTCCTCAAGTGGCCCCTTTCATCACGGCCTGACGATTCGTGCGAATTGACTGACAGCTTATGCAACTGTCAGTCTGCGACGACACCGGGGAAGAAACTCCGGTTGGAATCCATCGCTCCAGTTGTCCGCCATTGTTTCGGCGATCGAATTGCGTCGCTTTCTCGCCTAATTGCGTTCTTGTTTATTAGAAACAGATTGTGCAACGACGATGAGCAAATTCGCGGTTGTTGGGAGGATGTGGGAGTGTTGGTACACCACCTACTCCACGAGAGCTATTAGCTCACTCACGGAATAACCGCGGGAGACGTGGTTTGAATATTAATTATAAAATTGCAACTTCTTTGCGAGAGTATCGTATCTCGCATTTCGTGTTACAGAAGTATTTCTTCCTCTGTTAGATCAATCATAGTCAACGAATGATGATATAACCTATCAGCTGCAATTGCATTAGAAAGCTGATAGAAAATGGTTTTCAATCTCTGTCATTCCGAACGCTCTTGTTATGGAAATACCGGGATTAATACATTGTTTCCCAGTGAAATATTACTTTGAAGCTGACACTGTATTTATATTTTGCCATATTTTATCTGTCTTAGCCGATACTGGCTTATCTCATTGTTTATTCATTTATTCCGCTATGTTAAAACACATTTTATCCAATCTTAGCCTTCGCGAAAGGCAATACTGATGTATCCATCCTCGGGTAATTAATGTTAACTCGGGTGAATTTGAAAATTAAATGATCTACAATCATGAATTATATTTTATTATAAATGACTTAATGTCACAAAGTATATTTTATTTTTCAAACGATTTATAGTCATGAATTGTAATTTATTTTACATGAAATTAATTACATTTAATTGAAGATAAATTAAACATATTACATATATAGATATATGTATAAATATACATATACAATATATGCATATATACATGTATATGTATATTCTAGTGAGACACATTTATATACAGTGACTATATATACAGTGTTATATTATATAGATATACAGTGCTATAACTAACATTTAGAATGTCATAAATAACTATAATGATTTTTTAGCATTTACATTAATATAAAATAAAATTCTTCAAATGAATAAAATTCACTTCTATATACGTAAAAGGTTTTAATAGGACATACACACAAAATATCAGATATTATATGCAGTGTTCCGCAAAAGTGCAGTTTATTCGATTCAAAAATACTATTTTAAACAATTATTAAAGGATATACGCTGTCACGTTCACGATAACATAGTGCAAAAATGATAGTCTCGTCATTACCATCGTACCACGTAGCTCTCTGTCAATTAACACGTTCCGCAGATGACAAAACTTTCATTCAGCTGAATGAAAAGGATCATGACGGAAGAAAACTAGCAGCCGGTGAAACGATCGAGAAATCGTGTCCCCTGTTCATTATAATTGCGTCCGCACAGTGGCATAACCGTCATAGGGAGAGTATCGTGCGCGGATAGTGCAGTCTCTTGCACGAAACTGCTCGAGGCAGCTCGAGACTGCTCAAGGCTGTTCGAGGCTGCTCGAGGCTGCACGAGACTGCTCCTGGCTGCTCAAGGCTGTTCGAGGCTGCTTGAGACTGCTCGCGATTACTCGAGGCTGCTCAAGGCTGCTTAAGACTGCTCGCTACTACTCGAGGCTGCTCGAGACTGCTCGCGACTACTCGAGACTGCTCGCGACTACTCGAGACTGCTCGCGACTACTCGCGACTACTCGAGACTGCTCGAGACTGCTCGCGACTACTCGAGGCTGCTCGAGACTGCTCGCAACTACTCGAGACTGCTCGCGACTACTCGAGGCTGCTCGAGACTGCTCGCAACTACTCGAGACTGCTCGCGACTACTCGAGGCTGCTCGAGACTGCTCGCAACTACTTGAGACTGCTCGCGACTACTCGATGCTGCTCGCGACTACTCGAGGCTGCTCGAGACTGCTCGCAACTACTCGAGACTGCTCGAGACTGCACGAGACTGCTCCTGGCTGCTCAAGGCTGTTCGAGGCTGCTTGAGACTGCTCGCGATTACTCGAGGCTGCTCAAGGCTGCTTAAGACTGCTCGCTACTACTCGAGGCTGCTCGAGACTGCTCGCAACTACTCGAGACTGCTCGCGACTACTCGAGGCTGCTCGAGACTGCTCGCAACTACTTGAGACTGCTCGCGACTACTCGATGCTGCTCGAGACTGCTCGCAACTACTCGAGACTGCTCGAGACTGCTCGCGACTACTCGAGGCTGCTCAAAACTGCTCGAGGCTGCTCGAGACTGCTCAAGTCTGCTCAAAACTGCTCGAGACTGATCAAAGCTGCTCGAGACTGCTCGAGACTTCTCGAGATAGCCCGAGACTGCTAGACACTGCTAGAGATTACTCGAGACTGCTTGAAATCGCTCGAGAGTAGTAGTCTCGAGTAGTCTCGAGCAGCCTCGAGCAGAGACGTAACGTGGCCACCTTTCAAGCAATCAACAACAACAAAAATAAATAGAATAGTTGTATTTCCTTCGTGAAATCGTGTAACTATTTTATTTAACATTATTCCCAAAATTGTGTTGTTTTCGAGTTATTTCGATCTAAAGTTTAAAAATGAACACTCTATATATACAGATGTGTGTACAATAAACATATACTATAACATAATATACATAACTATAGTGAACAATATAACAATGTCTCTGTTACTATTGATAGGTTTAAATTATTGTGAATTGTTAATCGCCAACGCCTAAAGGAACACTAGCACTGTAAAGCTTATCAACTTATTAACATTGAAAATACCCATCTGTAAGAAAAAAATGTATAAAATTATTTCTATATACCATTTCCAATTACATAATTATCAGAAATAATAGCTTAACCGTCCACAAGAATAATTACAATTTATATTATATTCCTGTAGTACATACTTCATAAGTACTATTACCACGATTTAAATGTTCACCCGAATACACTTTTGCTTCTATATTATATTCAGCATTCGTAGTAGAAATGTAGTATATAGGATATTCCGTTCTTGCTATTGTGCCTATTATTGGCCAACTATAGGTAACGTTGGGCGCGCTATACCGGAATCGAGCTACGAGGCTCGAATAATCGTGTATAACAATGCCTCTTACGACAAAATCAGGAAGTTTGGACAAAAAATGTGTACAGCGCTGAACGCGCGAGCAGTGGCGAAATGCTGAAACTGTTCGTAAAAATCCAGACGTTACCTTCACTTGATTTTCGCTAACAGTTTGAGCGTTTTGACACAGACTGTTACGGCGCTGATGTGATAATACACAGAGCACCTGATTTTACATTGTACCTTATGCTGGAAACAGGAAGCAGGAATTATCTGTTCTCGATATTACCAACAACGTATGAACCTACTCTTGCATGATACAGATGCAGGAAATTCTCTCGAATATTTAAACTATTAACTTTTATATACTATTAACTTCTATAAACTATTATTAACTACTATTAACTTTTATAACTACTACATTTTGACTTAACTTAACTTTACTTAACATTTATAACTACTATAACTACTATTAATATTTAAACTATATTTAAATATTTAAAATATCTTCTAAACCCTGGAATCGTCAGATTTCATAAAATTTTTCACAGAATTAAAGCATGAATTATTTGTTCCGTATTCGTATACGTATAATAATTATATTATCATTAAACTTTTTAATATTTCATGATACGTGATCGATTTCTGTGTGTATTTATATTCTATTGTAATTCTCTTTCATTTAAAATACTTTGAAAGAATCGATTCAATAATCTAACACTCGTTCACATTAATGCGAATATTTATTAAAAATTTCAGGACAAAATTCAAATATATTGCATGAAGTAAAACAGTGTTAATGAGCCACTGCTTGTAAAATATGCAACGTTCTCGTTCTGTTTTACACGTTCGTAAAGTTTTATATGTCTATTCATGCAGCATGAACTGGTCGGGATCGATGCGGCATGTAAAAATATCAGCATGATTTTCTGATTACGATAGTACCGGTACGATGCATATATTGCATATTATAGTTCTATTTTTTATACTCGCGACTGTAGTTTCCGTTCCTGGTAGAGATATTATCTTGTATTGAAATAATTAGTTTCAATCTACTTCTTAGATAATACATATTTTTACTGATTTAACATTTGTATATGTGTAAAATGTTTACACTAAAGAAATAATATTTAGACAGAATTATTATAACAGTATAATCTGAGCCGTTTATTTTGAAAATGGCATAAGTCACTTTACCGTAATGAAAAGTGGTGATTTTTTAATGTTTATACGAAATTATTTATACTGAGAAAAATATCAGTATCCTGAGATAACAAATACAAGTAAATCTTCTCGAAAGTTAGCATCCATATTTTTAATCGTGTTAAAACGCAAACCCTTAAATACATCGACTTAAAAACAAAGTGACTTATGCCACTTTCAAAATAAACGGCTCATCTATTAATTGAATACTCTCACAGTTCCGATATTGCATAATTACTTCAGCTAATTTCTGATTACATACAGCTCGCTCTTCTGTAACAATTAAAAACGCGTGGTTGGCTCACTGCCGGCTAGTTACTGTTTAGTCACAGTATTACATGAACCTTATTGTTCACATAGTTGCCATACTCTTTCCCAACTTTCTCTTAGGCATCTGATTCTTTTACCCATTCAGTTTTTGGGGACTTTTGAAAGTATCATGGATTTCTTGAGCAATATGTTTTTATAAACACAAGAGGGAAAGTTTAATGCTACATAACAGATTCTTCTTTTGTACATAATCGTATGTCCTCGATGCGTTAACCTAGACAAATCTTATCAATATCAGAAATTACGTGCACCTAAAAACCATTCGAATTTCGATTGGAACATTTTTTAGTATCATCGAGACGGTTTCGAAAATATTTAACTTGGTCGATCCAAATGGATCACCTTGTATTGACACGAACGAACTCTATTTCATCTTGTAAACTGTTTCATGCAGATTTATAGTGTTGTATTTACGCTATTTCAGCATCGAATGTTACGTATGACTCGAATTATCGAAAATAGTATTCTTCGAATCTTTCCATTCGAATAACATTTTGCAATAACTACGAGTGAATTGTACAATTTTTTCTTATGATTATGAATGAACATTCGCCTGTTACACAATACTTTCTACAATCATACTTATGCCCCGATACCGACAACCTGTAATTTCGTCAATGAACTTGGAACTGTTAAGATTATTTAACGATCGCGTGCAATGGCTGTACAGAGCCACTATCACCATAACTTTCTCCCAGCTCTGATTGTCGATTTCTCGCTTTCGGTTATTAGTTTTTTGATACTTCGACTGTTCCAGATACGCTCGATCGTAAGAGGAACGAATGCGCGAATGTAACACGTAGACGCATAGAGTGACAATTAAACAATGTGAGAATTATTGCGTAACGTTCTTCAACACAGACTTTCGTGCCTATAATTGACGTCTCGTAGATCCTTATGGTCCGGCAATTAATCCAGATTCCTTTTGCTCTTCTTATAGTTTTCGAAAGGCGCATACTTTCATCTCTCTAAAAATATTTTGTTCGTTAATAGAGGTGATTATGCACTTTCACATGCGACCGTTTACAGTTGCCGAAACGAAATGGTATCGTTCGTAACACGTTGTAATCGTGCGAATATTCGATACGATAATTCGAACGAGCCGAATATGTGCCTGTTAAGCGGGTAAGGGAATAATTTGAAACGGGTAACGAAATTTTGAAGCATCAAATGCCTTCGTTCGAATAAGCTGAAGCATGCTACGAGATGTTTGGACAGGTAAGAAATGGTATAATAACGCAAGAAACTATAATATTTGGAGAGCGAAAGTTATATTTCTGGCTTTTATCTAGGACGATTCACCAAACGAGGAACAATGCGAAGCATTTACATCGTTTACTATTATATTATTACTATTATTATTATTACTATTACTACTTGCTATATATAATTATTACTATTATTACTATTACTACTTGCTATATAATTATTACTATTATTACTATTACTACTTGCTATATATAATTATTACTATTATTACTATTACTACTTGCTATATAATTATTACTATTATTACTATTACTACTTGCTATATAATTATAACTTTTATTACTATTATATTACTATTTACATCGTCCTACTATTATTTTTTAGTATTCTTTAATAACGATTTAATAACGCTAATTTAGATATGAATTATTTATAATGTGTGTATACGCAGCGTTCGTTGTTTGCACGGAATCGATGCGTGAGAGCTAATTTCGATCGAGCGGCAATAGTACACGTAAAAGTTTGACAATGCGCATAAAAACTTAACGACGCGAATAAATGCTTAAGAATGCAATTTTCAGTCGATCTTAAAAAATACGCAACAGTCTGCAGAGTTGAAAAATGGGAACCTGATGGTTTTTAACGTAGTTGTGTAAACATACCTCATAAACTAAATGTCAACTTGTTCAAGAAATTCTGCGTTGGAAAAGTACAGCTGTCATGGTTGGTATGAATTAATGAATATTATGTAACTATGAGTGACTCTCATACCATCGTTAGTTACCAATTACCATGATCGCAATATATGTCCAAATCATTAAGTAGACAGATTAAAAAGAAAAATGCAATCTTTCATGCCTACAGTTAATTAACGTTGTCATCTACATCTACTGCATCTGCTGCAAATCAGAATCAGAAATAATTCATTTCGAACCGTTATTATCAATGCTGTTGTTTCAAGATAACAATAACATAAATCCGTTTGCAACAAGAGCGATTTCAAATTAATGGATTAACTCGGTATATTTTTGTTCAAACACGATATGATACTCAAAGTAATATGAAATAAGTAGATTTAATTTTAAAAATATATTTTCATGAACATATAATCTTTGAAATAATGTGCAATCAAAATATTTTACGATAAGAAATTTTTACAACAATTTTCTTTGAGTATGAACGAGACTACATTTCTCAAATAATTATTTCAAACAATGACAAAGATAAAATAACGTATTATCTAAAATATTATATAATATATATTTATATAATAATATATATATAATATAATATTTAATAATAATATTATATTATTTATTATATTATTATATATTATTATTATTTATTATATTATTATATATATATATAATATTATTATATATTTAAATAATATTATCTCAGAAGCGATCATGATATAAAGTACTAACCATTTGAAAGTCAATTTATTACAGTTATTAACAAATTTTTTTATTTCACTCTCTACAAATGATATAGAAAATATATATATATTTTTCATTCAGTTCAGCATTTTTATAATGCAAGACAAAGTAATCACTCATTTTTGTGCTACACGACAGTCAAACAATATCGCGCATAAAGTTTTAGATTGTCATTTTACAGGAGAAGCCTCAATCTACAAATCCAACCCAGAGTCAGTTACGAAAAAACTGTCCAATATTTATTGAACATCCATCGCGTTCAAATACTTTCCGACGCCACTGCACATCCATCTTTATCAAACATTTTTCAATGAAAAAATTCATACATACTCGCCGAATACGAGACAATTTACTCCACGCGCAGAATCGCCTTAATTTCTTAAAGAAAACAATCCTAGAAACGCTTCATTTTTAGCGTTCTGAACCAGACGACGCTCTTAAGTCGTACGAAACAAAAGAAATCACTGTACTACAGCTTATGAATGACAGGTTTCCGGGAAGTCAAGTGTGTAAACGGAGCATCGTGATTAACATAAGTGAAATCTCATCTGAACTCGCCGAAAATTAGTCAAGGGGCTCGCGGCGGGATCTGTGTCATCGTTGCACAGTCGACTAAAATTGTCAAAACGCGAACTTAATTTCGTGTCATTGTTATTTCTGCGTTGTCCATTATTCATGGTGCATTATTCGCTGCGAAGCAAATGATTTAATACGTGGCTTTTTGGGGTCGTAGATTCCACGTGTTTCTTTCTTTAGAGTGTGAACAATAACAGTACCAGTGAAAGAAAAATAAATTTCTAAGTTACACAAAATTTTCCGCAAATTTTCAAACACATTTTCATTTCGAAGAATATTCATAATCGATCGTTCCGCTTATAATGATCATACTGTTCATAATTGTTTACATTCTCTATTACTATTTGCGACATCGTATTCGTGATACTACTAAAAGAAATGGGGAAAATGAACATTTTTATTAGAATTTTAATCAAGAAAATGGTTTAGATCGTCATATTAAGTTTTATACTGCAATTATATAATTCTATATTATTCTATATTATCTATTCTACATTATAGAATTATATATTATATAATTCTATATTGTTCTATATTATCTATTCTATATTATAGAATTATATATTATATAATTCTATAATTCTATATTATTCTATATTATCTATTCTATATTATAGAATTATATATTATATAATTCTATAATTCTATATTATTCTATATTATCTATTCTATATTATAGAATTATATATTATATAATCCTATATGATTCTATATTATCTATTCTATATTATAGAATTATATATATATTATTCTATATTATCTATTCCATATTATAGAATTATATATTACATAATTCTATATTTATATAATTATATAATTAAATATCGAAGAATTATCGACATTCGCGAAGAAAACTACGTCAATAACAATGCTCGTATCAACATCGACAGATTTTCCATTTTAAACCTCGCATTTTTGATAACATGTTCCAATTTGGCGACCCGAAACACACGAGAGTACCGATTCTCGTAAAAATCGTGCAAAGTGTTGAATCGCGGCCAAGTTTTTTTGGAGGGAAATGGGTATCGCTGTGCGTCTCGAATAATCAGGAAGGATCGCGGACAAAGAGGCTGGTGTTAACGAGCGGAAAAGAAAACAGCGGTGCCGCAGGTGCGAAAGCAGCGGATCGGCATAATCAGTGTCAAGTACACCGGACCCGATCGCAAAACACGCGTAATTATGAGATCACGGGAAAAGAAACCTCGCACGGGCACCGAGGCCCAATTTCGCGTTTCTTGCGGTTTCGGGTACGTAACGCAAAACGGTTTCGAGAACCGTTTGATACGATCTGCCGGGGGACGGGGTTCGGCTTTCTTGCGCGGCGACGTGCGTTTCCTGCCGCCGCGCCGCGGCTGCTCTAGGCAACGCAGCATCTCCTCGGCCCGTTGTAAATTTCGCGGGTAAAAGTGAATTAGTATGCGTTCACGGTGCAGCATAGTTTAACGTTCCACTTCGGGGGACCAGTTGCCAGGCTGTTCCGCGAAAATTTTCGTTCCGACTTCTTGGCAACGAGATTGTTATATTAGATTGCCGAGAAAGTAATGCCGATTTCTCGGCCGTTCCGAACGACTTACACGCATCGCTGATGAGGGGACACGACAGATTTTACGCGTCGATTAGCAAAAATTAGTAGATCGAACGCGAAACGGCGAATGAATTTTGAAAAAAATAAAACAACATAAAATACAATGCTTTCTGTGACATTTTTGATTCGTTTCGTTGCACAGATTTACCATCCGAGGTACTGAGATGCATTTATCAGACACCCTTTATATTTAGCAACGGGACTTCTCATTGATTAACCCTTAGGGAACTAAAACTATTTCCAGTTTACACACTGAAAAGTCCAGACTGTTTTTCAGACGAAGAGAAGTTTTTTACTGGAAATTTTTGTATCGAATATAGAGAAGAGATATTCATTTTTTAAATGAAACTTCGTTGATATATTTTCATCGAAACAATTGTGCCTATTTTTCCAATGTTCTCTGCCAGATTTTACGGTTTTATTGATTTCTGCCGCGTGTATGCCGGCATTGGACCGTTAAGGGTTAATACGTTTCCTTGCGTTACAAAAATCTGCAAAAATATGCAATCTCATAACTGCATAAACAGCCATAGATGTTTGAAGTATCTTCCCTAATGTTCATCGAATATGTGTGTTTTAGGAATTGCTTTAATTGATCTATTCCAAGAAAAACCCAAATAAATGTGCTAGTAATATAAAATGAAAAAGTAAGGCTTAAATGCAATTTCATAATTTACACACGTCGTAAGGAAATGGCAATTTTACATCTTACAAGAAAAATACTTTTCCTACGATTTAGATTGAAATGCTTGTGAAACGTATTCATAAAAATCTCGCGCATTTTAGAATAATTCCAGAACGACTTGCCGAAAGAAAGAAACTGCATCCAGCGTGATCGATAAAAACGCATAGAAAATTGATCGTAAGAATCGATCGACGCAGCTCAGCGGTTAATAAGTCAGTCAACATCTGCAAATGATACAAATTCGTCGAAAAATTCAATTTACAGTCAGGATGTATTTCAGGGATTTTTTATGAGCGACTGCAGCTATCAAAGCAGGTGATTACAAGTACCGTCTCGAAGTAGCGAAGGACATCCTTGAGGAAATCTGAAACGGGAAAATCCAAGTGTCCATCTTTACGGGACAGTGTTGTTGTAGAAGCCAGTGACGCAATCATCATGTCAAGAAGTTTGCTCTGAAATTAAGTATAATATACAGTGACGCATGGCTAAGAGAATCATCGGCCAAGCGTTTCTTAGAACTGTAAAAACTGAGCCTCTCGATCGAGCTAGCAGGTAACAGTGTCTGTTGCACTGTATTTTTTTTAGTGTAACTTTCGATATATTCAGTGATCGGCGAGTCAGAGTAAGGGAATAATCGGCGATTCTTAGAAATCTCCAGTGTTCGAGAATTTGCAGAAAAAACTATTGGAATTAGGATCCTAGAAGTTGATCGACTACTGTACCGTTTTGGATAACTCAATGACAAATGCATGCCGTTGCCGGCCTCGAAATGGGACATAGCAATTGTCTGTTACATTGAGTATAGCGCAGCATTTTTATCCTTCGAGGGTTTGTTCCTATATTATGGTATTTTTCCAGAAAAATTACGGGCTCGTTAAATGCTTAGCGTTCGAGGGAGAAATATTAAAAGCTGTTGATAAGCAGAGTGAAATAACGCTAAGAAGTTAATTCAGTATAGTTTCTTGGTATATTAATTGTAATTAGTTGTATTAATTTACAATTCTGTATTAGTGATATGCAAGTAAATGCTGACACGCGTCAGAGGTATATATGTATAGTGGAATTATTATTATAAATAGATGTAGATAAGTGGAACCGGAAACAGTGAAAAGATTGAATGAAACTAAGAATATTGGTGTATTAATTGCATCATATTAGAATTAGGAAGAAAGTTATTGATTCGTCTGATTTGCAATCGATGCAGAAAATTTGTATTTTGCATAAAAGTCCGCAGTCTAATTTACAAATGAACTGCGGATTTCTGTGAAAATTGCCACACACGATAATTAAAATTATTGTCCGTGATTAAAGGTCTCCTTGTGGTAAAAATCAAATAAGAATATTATCAACATTGACGAATGTACACTTTTTCTTGCATTTCAATAATTTGCATCGATTATAGGCGGCGCATGCAAAAAATTAAAGTGATGATGAAAAGTTGTCAGAATAATTTTATATAAAACATCTAATACTTTTAATTCTTTCGTTCGTAAAAATGGAACATTGGGACGAAAGTCGTCCGAAGGTCACGTTTTTCGAGATTTTACTGCGAACAACGTTTCTGTAACGTTCGTTACACCGGAACGCATTGAACGGAAAGTTGAAATGATCTAAAACGACCTTGGTCTGAAAGTTACAGCCTGACCCAATTTTTTTATCCACACTTTTATTGACGAATTTCGTTCTCCCTGTTACAATAAGGTCTAGTTTCGTTGGTTGCCGGAAATGAAAAACGGATCCGTTTGTTGCTAAGGAATTCCAAGCAATATTTCGAGAATAAAGAAGTATTATAATAAACGTCGAATAAATCAATGGTTTAGAAGATATTTGAATTTTAGTAATATATAGTGATTTTTCGCGATAATTGTCTCGGTATTTTTACGAAGAGAACAATCAACTGAATCGATTAGTATAATGAGAAATATATGAGCCGTTTATTTTGAAAGTGGCATAAGTCACTTTACCGTAATGTGAAAAGTGGTGATTTTTTAATGTTTATACGAAATTATTTATACCGAGAAAAATATCAGTATCCTGAGATAACAAATACAAGTAAATCTTCTCGAAAGTTGGCATCCATATTTTGAAACGTGTTAAAACGCAAACCCTTAAATATATCGACTTAAAAACAAAGCGACTTATGCCACTTTCAAAATAAACGGCTCATATGATTCCATTTCGAAAAAGAAAGTTGATCTTCCTATGTCTGTTCGACACGTTCGCTCAGATAAATCTTCTTAATACCAGATTATGCGTCCCCCGAAACCATTCGAATTTCTTTCGACACATTTTTCAGTATCGTCGACGGTCTCGGAGACGTTTGATTGGATCGATTTCTATGGGCCAGCCCGTAGAACGGACCCCGATTGGTCGAGTCGTGAAACGAAAACCCGCGTGAAATTTGTTATTTCCGAGGAACACGCTAAAAATTGTATAGTGATTTATGTCTCGTAGCCGCCCAACGTTTACGCAGCAGCAGATGCTGTGATTGAGCGAGATATTTCATCGGCGACAAACGCGTGCGGGCAGATTTTTCTAGCCAATGGTCAATGCGCGAGATCCACGGTATTGTTATTTCGTCATAAATCGTCGGCTTTCGGATATCGCGTTGTTATTCGCGCCGTTAGGAAAGCATCGGGGGTCGCTGAAAGGACAGACGGTTAATTTGTAATGCACTTTCGACGTTCAGCGCGCAAAACGCTTCCACGGTTCGTTTGCCGGAGCCGCGGCGATGTAATCGATCGTAACGAGGCGCGATATAATTTCGTGAGAATACGGCTGAACATTCGCTGTTTCACGGTAGGGACACGTTAGAATCGTAATACACCCTTGCGTAATCCACTTTTACGAGCTACTAGGAAACGTTCGACCAGACCATGATGATCGTGGCCATACAGTGGCCGCATGTGTAGAATGGCCATCGACACATTTTTTCCCGGAACGCATCACAGACGTTTCAAAACCGGGATTCCCCGATTCTGTTGCGTAGCTGGTCGAACATTTTTTCCTTTTTTTTTTTTTCTAAAACGTCTGTCGACAACCGGACCGAACAATTCGGGACGCTGTGAAAGTGTCCGCCGAATTCAACGGTTTCGAACGTTCGATCTTTTTCGTTGCACGTTTTTGTAACGCCGTATCCGTGAAACCGTAATTTTCCGTTTGTTTTCTAGCCCGGGCAGCGACAACATTTTATGGCAGCTGCGAGTACTTTTATGAAGCGCCGCACGATTGTATGCGCAATCTACGAAATGTCTCGATGAAATGTAATAAATTCAAGATGTCCGATGTTAAATTCTCTATTTTGATAGTCCGAATAAATCGACAGTAACGCAACGATATTCTGAAATTCCTCACGTATCTTCGCTGCTCCTAACCCTTTTTTTATCATAATTGCATAAAATCTGCGGTCTATTTATCGCGTTCGTTTTAGAAAATTACCAGAGAGTTGCGCTATAATCATCGTCGCCGGTGTAATTAAATGATAACGATTGTTTACTGTTATCGTGCTAACTTGAAATGTTACTTTCAATTTCAAAAAGACCGATATCGAATAATCCAGACACCTGCATTTTATTTCGACGATCGATTATTTAGGCGTTGGAAAGTGCAAGACCTAGACGCATTCGTATAAATTTCCAAATACAGTCGTGGACAGGGTCAGAAATAAATTGTGTGCTATTCCTGTCGTTTTTCAAGCACAGCAATCAACTAGCGTCGTCAGGGGCAAGACAGATGGAGACCAGCAACAGGTGAGAGGATATTTAAGGGATAGCTCGACGTAGTAAATAAATCGGGGTGGTTGTTTGTCAGGCACTGCTTGCACGCGCGAATAATTGTTAGTAATCTGAAAATATATTTGCCGTGATTTTTTGGCTAGATTCATTGCACTTAAAACTTGAATTAGAGAATATTTTATTATTTATTATATTTTTATTATCGTTTAATTTGTATTTTATACCGATCGAAATCAAATCAAAGTTCGAGATGATATACATTAGTATTAATGAGAATGCAACTTTCCATTGCCGAAAATTTTTGAGGTTATACTGGACGTTAGATCTTTATACAATTGTTTGTACAGAGTTATCCAAAATATAGACTGTAGGAAGTTTTTTTTTTAAATTGGAAACGAACTATTATGAATTTCAGTGGCTTTTTCATTTAATTATCAAGTATCGCCTATGAAAATTATGTGTGCAAGATGATAGTCAGTGAAATAACCACCACGATCACGTTTACAGATATCAATTCGAATATCGAAATTTTCGACGACATTTTGATGTATTTGCTCGTTTAATTCACCAATTTGTTGGTATAAACTGTGCTTTTCAAATAATCCTAAAGAAAATGATGGTCAATTCATATCGCCATCTTGAAATTAATCGACCATTGAATTTCGATCGCAATAAAGTAAAGCCCCGACTAGTTAAAAATTGCTTATGTCGATTCCGCACCAAACAGTAATTTCTACTTAAAATCAATCAAAATTATAATTTCTTAAAGATCTATTATAATTTAAACTTATATCAGACCATTTTTATAAATAATTTCTGAGTAATATTTGTATAACAGTAAGCACAATTTCCAGAGCGATGTTCATTAAAATAGCTAAAATTTTGCAAGGCGTCTTAAAAATTGAATTTCTGTTTACGCAGAGCATATTTTTGAAGAATTCTATTATTTGTAAAATACGTAAATTGAGTGAATCGATAGGAAATTCCGACCAAAGAATGACGTTTCATATTACAGAAACTAATAGCGAGGAAAGAGATGCTGCTGCTGCCAATGTCGGGCCAAAATGACGCTGCGTTGAACTGTACGAGGAGTAAATGTAGTGCACGCAACGACATTGCCGCCGAAAAAAGGAACAAATCATTTTGCAGGCTCAGCGATATTTCTACTGAACCGGAACGCGAATCGAGTGCTACGTCGAATATGCACTTTGCAGCAGCGATCGTGTTCACCAGTTCCCTGAGTTATATCGCAAACAGAATGACAAATGACAAGCCACCCGAATTGCCGAACGAAACCCCCACCTTCCAATTATCCGAATATCCAGCGACATAATCAGACTTCCGTCTAATTCTTTCGGTATTGACGAATCAAAAACATTCTGAAGCAATTGGAAAATATCTTATTGGAGAATATAAATACGCCTAATTTTTTCTTTTCTGCACGATATGGGAAGGAAAGGCAGCAATTTTACGCGGTGTTCAGCCACAGGCGTTGAAAAATGTGAAAATCTGCAGATTTCTGGCAGTTATTGGTAAAAAATCGTGATAAATGATTTTCGAGATCTTTAATTCAATAATAATAATAATAAATTAATAATAATTTAATAATAAATTAATAATAATTTAATAATAAATTAATAATAATTTAATAATAAATTAATAATAATTTAATAATAAATTAATAATAATAATAATTTAATTTAATAATTTATGATCTTTATAGCTCGTCGACATTTTGGTGAAATTTTCAGCATCCGTTTCGAAAACGCGTTTCATTGATCTCGGTAACTTAGAGATCTACGAAACGCGGTTTCAAGATTTTCCTGCCATTTCAATCGATTGCAATTTTTGAAAACAACTTTCCAGCCACATTGTCTAGTAAACTAATCTCTCCAACATCTAGACATAATTACGATCGCTTGGCCCAATTATAAAAAAATTATATCCATTTAAAAGCCGTTAAAAGCCCTTCGTGTCTCATGTTATGCACGATTTCAAATAAATATTATTAACATATAGATGTTTATACACGCATAGCGTGGCGGATTGGTTCGAACGCGATCCGTTTTAAACATACGACGACCGGCACCATTGAAAACAATGTTTCGCTTGATGTACTGCATTTAGTTCAGGTAGAATCCTGAAGTTTTGCATTGGAAGAACTTTTCTTCATCGTCCATTAGTTATTCGAACATTGTCCGATATCTTCCACGAACTTTTCTCTTCTTTAATATTTTATGAACAGCAAAACAATGTTCCCTTTTTCACTCGCTTCTTCTTTGTCTAATAATAGCGCAATGCAGCGTAGATCTTCTAAAATGTGAAAACATTTTCACTTGACAGTTACTCTATGAAATACTCTTTTTGACCGAACATTGGATTTTTTGTAAAACGTTAATGATATTTTAAAAAATTTAAAGTTTTACATGCTTTAAAAAGACTTCCGATATTTCTACTCTCGTATTTGCTACTTTTACATACTTTTACTCTCGGAATTGCTACTTTTGCATATTACTGGTCCTATATATTGCTACTTTTACATATTACTGGTCCTATATATTGCTACTTTTACATATTATTGCTGTCATATTTATAAATTATTACTATTTATAATTTATTATATATATTATAAATATATATATTTATATATTAATTTATTAATATGTTAATTTATTATATATATTATAAATTATTACTATAACTATAGATTATCAATATTACTACTCTTGTATTTACTACTTTTACATATTACTACTCCTATATATTACTACTTTTACATATTATTGCTGTCATATTTATATATATATCATTACACTTATCTTATTATAAAATACTTCCAATATTACTACTCTCGAATTTACTAATTTTACATACTACTCCTATATACTACAATATATATTAATACATTATAGTATATATAGTATATTATATAGTATATAGTATATGTATATACTAATATATTACTACTCCTATATATTCCCATTTTTACATATTATTGCTGTCATACTGATACAGTGTGCACAAATATATAACACATAATATAAATATATAACAGAAAGTCCAATTTGTTGAAAAGTTATGACAAAAATAAGAAATGTGTACGATATGACAAGGATAACACAGAAGATACGAATTAATCACAAAAATCAACATCGTCTGCAAAGAGAGTAGACAAAATCATAAACAACTGTGAAATCAACAATAAATTCAATAACTCGTCGATGTCAAATTTCTATCAACAAATGTATTGTATCACTTTGAAATCGAGATACGCAGTCCTCACGCGACAAGAAGGCGCCTTTGCGCAATTCGCTAATTTCGTACTGCAATGACTCTTCGATCATTTCGTTGCCCCATTGCAAGTTAGACGTCGAAACTAAAAGTCATCAAATAATCTATCGAAGCTTGCACGTTTCTCACGCGATACAAGAACATTCCTAAGAACATTTCCGTTGAAATTCACAGAAGTCCTTAACGCGGCCGCGTTTCGTACACGTGCAACCTACCCTGCCGCACGACTTTTGGAATTCCCTGGAGCATCGAGTGCAACGAATAAAGGGACGCAAGAAATCGAAAGCGTCGGGCCAAGGAGGAAAAAAGAAAGGAAACAGCGTGTTCCTTTCTAAAGCAGCCTCGCAATAGTCGTCGGCACAGTGCGCGATTGAAGTTCCTAGCATTAAAAGTCCGGGTTCAGCGAAGCTTTTGGCAGCGTGGGGCACCTCCCGATCAACGATAGTGCCCCTGTACTTTCTCCCACCATTTATAAAGTTCGGCTCGTATCTTGCGCTCGCTCAGTCGTTCTAGTATCACGTGTTCGGAATATTGTCCGAGAATCGGCACCGTCGACCGTGCATGAGAAGTGAACTCGTTTCCGAGTTGTGCCTGTCGGAAGGAGATCTCTGCCGAGTCAGGAGCTACCGCGATCCTTCTGCCAGTCGTGCGATCCTTCCGGTGGCTCTGAAATCCGTTTCCCCGGCGGCGGAAGAGTCTCGCCTGGTTCCCCGATGTGAGTAGCCGTTCCGCAATTTCACCGTTTCTTGTGCACTTTTCCCAGTGCTCTAAAACACGACCACCCGCGAAACAATGGTGCACAGTGGTCGGCAAACCGGTGGTCCGGCGGCCTCTTCGCTTTGGTACACAAACGGTTCTATTTTGCTGGGGACTAACTACCCTCCGAACCCTTCGAATCCACGTGTACATACGCTGTTCCAGGAAAACGCATTTTCACTGTTTTCATCGATACCCTAATGCTTTTCATTTCGGAGAATTTTCTTGGATCGCAAACCAAGGACTCGAACGTATTCATCCGCGAAACACGGTAAATTCTCTGTAATTTTTTCTTCAGTAAACAACAATGGACAATTTGGAAAGGGGCGAGTATAAAAACGAGCCTCGAGAAGAGAATAATCGTATCTTCTCTTTCCAAATTGTCCATTTTTGTGTGCAAAGTGAAGGAAAATTGGGGAGAATTTATTGTATTAGGTTGTGTAATATGTTCGCGTTTTTTGTAAAAAAATATGACAACGTGGAGTCGCCGACGCGAACGAACTTATTATGCAATTTCAGCCTAATCTGCCCTGTCGTAAAGTAGACAATTCCAGCTTTCGTTTAAGGTAC
Source organism: Megalopta genalis (assembly GCF_051020955.1). Lineage (NCBI taxonomy): Eukaryota > Metazoa > Arthropoda > Insecta > Hymenoptera > Halictidae > Megalopta > Megalopta genalis. The sequence goes on from NC_135025.1 coordinate 8,112,205, forward strand.
GACGCAGAGAAATGGGACCACTTGAATATATCTCAACATTTATTCATTGCTTTGTATTCGTGTAATTTTCCTTGTATTTTATTAAGTGTCGGAGGTACGCGAACGGATATATTACGCGACCTAATAGTAAGCAATAGTAAGTAACACATGTCATGTCAATAATCTCAAGAATTTTCTCAAAATTAGAGTATTTTATTCAATGAAATTAATATCGCAATGTTAAGTTGTGTAACATCAATCACTTTTTTAACAAGGTTATGCGAATCTTAATAAAATCTAAGTAAGTGATAACTAAAAAGACGAGAGAGATAAATAATAAAGTCACTGTAAATTAAATCTCACTCTGAACTGTCTCAACAATAAATTTGTTCAGTAAACAATACACATGTTTCACGAAGCGGCAGTCAAAGTGTTGAAGATAATGCAAATAAATTAATTGAACTGTTTAAAGAAATTATGTAAAATGATAGAACGTTGGTAATAATCGTACTAAATCAAGTTTGATAAAAGATTGCGTTGATTGAGATTTTATGAAACAAATGTTAGTTTCGAAAATACCATAATTAACAGCTTGTTGCGTACCTTGAGGCGGGACATCAGAGTGTACAGGGTTAATTGGTTTTGCTTGTATTGGTCTTTCATATTGATTTTTAGTAGTAGATACCTGAGGTAGAAAATATAGGATGTTTTATAATTCATGGTACAAATTGGGCCAGGTAGATTCTACGGCTGGAAATAAAACGAAAATCAAGAATAACGAAATTGCGTAGGAGACTTGTTTTCGAGAAAATTAAATTTAAATATCAATTGAGTATGTTCCGATTAGCGTATAAATTAATCTTCAAATTTGTGGAAATAATTCTATCACCCACACGTGGGTGACATGGCTGCAAAAGTGTTAAATATTATATGTAGAATGCGGATCTTTGTGCAAAATACATGTTTTATGCATTCATTAAAAGAAGCAGAAGTTAAATAATAATAGTATAATTATTATATTATTATATATATTATATTATTATAAATAATAATAGTATAATTATTATATTATTATATATATTATATTATTATAAATAATAATAGTATAATAGTATAATAATTTTTAATCGTTTAGAAACAATGTAACAACGACCTTAAATGTTCCTAAAATTGTTTACTAGTTTATATTTCACAGCCACTCATTCTTTATCATAAATGAATGAAATTCGCAGTCCAGTCATAAGGAATCGAATATATCTCTAAAAAATTGCGATCGTGGCAATTTAGTGATCGATTTATTAGATAATACCTGAAGCTAAATATATGGGAAAGGCATTAGTGTAAGGTATAGTTGTCACTATATATTATTTACGTGAAATAATTTTACCTTCGGACATAGTAGTAAAAACTCGCGAGCAAATATATTTTGAAAAATACGCGACGATAAGTAACATAGCTAACTCGATGTCGACAAGGAAACGTAATTTACGAGGAAAGCTAGATATTTTCGTTGCAACAATTTGAAGATCAAGTGTTTGCTTTTTTCCTGCTCGAACAACATCCTCGAAGTGACTTTAAAAATGTCCACGGTAGCACGACGTCAAGAAAATACCTTGGACTTGCCATTTAAGAGTTTACCGTGCGAATACACCGACGAGTAAAGGTTAAATAATGCCTAAGCCGAGCTATTAGTGCACTTTGCTGAACACGTTGTTGTCTTTCCCTTTCCTAAGACGTTTTTCCCAACGTCGGAACCAATATTTTATCATCCGAACTCCGAAAAAGCTCTCTTCTCGTTTAGTATCAGCACGCATGTTACCAAGCACCACTTTTCTTAATCAAATTAAAATGTGTCATTTTTATTCTCGAATATTTCTATAGCTTCGAACATATTTTAATTTCAATTGAATTGTTCTCCACGTGTTTTTCAAATTGCCTCTAATTCTCCTTCGTTTGTTTTAGATAGACTCACTGAAAATCAGTATGAAAAATGTCGTTCGCGATAAATTATTTTCATGTAAATCGTAAAAAATTCTCCGCTTAAATTAGTATACGATTTTTCTTCATTAAATAAGCGTAAATACACTTCACATAAAGTACAGAAAATCTGTCGTGTATGTATGCAAGTATAGTTACCATTCGACAGAATAGTAGCTTATTCGTTTGAGCATAAATCTTACGAAAGCACAGTTCGATCTATGGACATTTAGGACGAAGCTTTTGTTCATTTAATACCTAGCCGGTATTCCTATAAAATTACATCTGTTTGGAAACACGGTCTATCGTCGCGTAATTAAAAGCAGAACACAATACGAAGAGTTTCGAAAATAGCGCAGAAAAAATTGGGGCGTTTAAGATCGTTCCCCGTTCGAACCGCGTTGCATCAAAATCAATTGCGCAAGAAGGAAATTAGATATTTTTTCTGAACCATGTCAGATTAGATTTCTGGACGATAGAGTCGGATGTATTAACAATAAAAAATTTCCCACGATTATAACGATCTGTCGATCGAGCGTGCGTGAGTAAAGTCGGCAAAGCGCAGTGGTTAGTGACGTACCGTGCGAAAGACGGACGCTTGCATCGAAGTTGTTGTCATCTGGGGCTCCGGTAGCTTTAACATTTTCTAGAAATTCACACATAAATCGTTGCGCAACGTTACACCTGCTTGTTCACTGAAATCCACGGGAGCATAATAATAATAATAATAGAAATCTCGTCTTTTTCCGCTGGAAACTTATCGATAAGTTTCTAATGACTGTGCTATATTTATAAAAATAAAACTACATAATTTTCTTCCAAACAATAACTTCCGAGAGTAATTCCATAATCTTTTTTTAAGAGTAACAATTTCAGAAGAATCCTCATCATTTTCTGCTATAAATATGTTATTCTTAATTCTAAAATTATTTAGAAGATTATTACTTAAAATAAAATTATGGAGTTTCTGTTTAATTATTCCATAATCCTAATTCCATAATCTTTTTTTAAGAGTAACAATTTCAGAAGAATCTTCATCAGCAGAAAATGATGAATAATTAAACAGAAACTCCATAATTTTATTTTAAATAATGATCTTCTAAATAATTTTCTTCTAAATAACAACTTCGCTGGACATCGTAACAAATTAAGACTTGCTAATTTCCTTTTATGCAGCAATCACAGAAGACTCTTAATAATTGTCTTCCAAGTATCAAGTTTAAACGAAATCGTTATACCGCGTAACACAGGATACTTTGTTGATTTATGATTGAAATTATTGCAGCAGTTGAGAAACTAATCGGCACGTTCGCTAACAACTATTACAGATGTGTCAGAATTATCTGTTTCGGATTTTGAATTTGGAACAGGGAAAATCGAATTAATGTCACGTTGCCTAATCTCAAACTATAAGGTACACAATTACAGACTTTATTACTCTTCAACCACTCAACCATGTATGCCTAAGTATTGTGCGCCAATGAAAGAAATGACACGAATAAAATATTTAGCTATTAAGTCGTTTGATTGTTTCATTAATTGCGATCCAGTTTAATAAGATAACAACTAAATAAAAAAAATAAAAAAAAATAGACGAGAGTTACGTTCTCCGTTACGTAAACTTTCGATCGAGCAATATATCCTTTGAATCATGGTATAGTTTAGTAATGTTGACAAAACGTAGAAACAATACGAACTTTCACAGATTCCAGTGTTGGCGCGCACTTCCGTCGAAGCAAGAAACTGTACGAGCAAGAAACTCAGAGTTAAGGGATATATGTTCGTAAAGTGAATTGTTTAGCGTGCTAAACATTCGTGATCCAGCAGTAATTGCTTTTCATTAAAAATTTATAAGAAATCTATTTCACTACGCGGAATTTCTACGGCATCGTTCCACGGGTAAATTACAACACCGATTTAGTTTCGGATAGCTGGCACGATGAAGATAAACGTATCATTAAGATAGACCAGCCTGATTACAATACTGCAAACAGGTAAATAAATACATGTTAAAGGGGAAACGCGTGTTACAACATAACTGCGATATCGTTGACATACGCAGTTGCTGGGGAATGTACTTAACCACTCTTGGTTCCTTTTAGATGCGTGGGATAGTATACAGTGTAATTGTTACCGTAATTACTAGATGTCATAAGTAGATGATTATATCAACATATAAAAGAGAGAGAGAGAGAGAGAGGGATAGAGAGAGAGGGAGATGGATGTTTGAAATGGACTCGTTACTGTTCATAGTTTTGGGTGGCTCATTGTGCCTCGAGTGTGAATGAGCTCGTGCAGTAATTAAATTCTGTAACTGATTCTCATACGTTCCAAGATGAATGAAATAACTAAATAAAAAGCGAACAATGAACGTTGCGCGTCATACTTAATGAATCCCGTAGGAAATTTGATATTCGAATCATTGATATTCCAATTAGGATTATATAGAAATAGTCGAAATTTCTGCACGTAGCAATTTAACAAAATATCATCGAGGAACGCAATTATTTAACAATCCTTTAACAATCCTTGATCAACACTAACATTTTTACACGAATTTTCTGAAGTCGATTAAATAATTCTTGAATTTCATTCAATTAATTCAATCCTTTTCTGATGCAGACAATTTCACGTAACTGGCAAACATTACAGGATCAATGAAATATGCTAAATAAAAAATAAAATAAAAGTAAAATTATGCTAATTAAACTACGGATCTTTATGCACAAAAGAAATCGTCTGCATTAATTCCAATTTTGAATTCTTTAATAATATCGGTATGTCGAAAGTAGTATAACAGCATTATTTACATTATTATACACAGTTTTTTAAGATAAATCTATAAAGTATATTAATTCAAACAACAATAGCTTTTTTATTTTCCAAATTTTCTCTTCGATACTATCTTAAAACTGTATCGCAGCCAGTCGAATATCCGATTTTAAAAATGGAAAGAAAAATAATAACGGAGCTTTATTTTTCATTACGTTAAACAACAATGAAAGTATTAATCGAGGCATTGTCGATCAAGGGATTCGAGGCTATTAATATACCACTCGCAAAATTATTGAAGGCCTGCTTCCTATCTCTTGCAATCGAGGCAAAGAATGTTCATTTTGCTGAAACGTCTGATATCGCGATAATCCTAGATATTGTGTGCATTTAGCCGGGGCCCCTGCGTGCAGATGCTCCAATTGAAATCCTCTCAGGATCCCCACCGTGACAAGATCGATCCTCCGTGTATCGATCTCCACTCTTGCAGGATCGTTGTCTATTCCAGGGAAAGTCTCCATGCCTCGAGTATTCGTCCCTCGTTGCCACTTCAACACGTTTGCGGACCGACCGCGAATGTTGGTCACGCTGACGAAGGACACTGTGTCTAGGCAGTGTCAGCATCCTTCTTGGCTAGAACTCAGAAATGTTGGCGTGAACGGGCATCTTGATATCTTATCTGCTATTTATCTCACTGTTGTTTCTCATCATCAAATACCAATAAATACCAATCAATCTTTTAAAACTAAATTCCCCGTTGTTACTAGAACTATCGAGTCCTAAACGTGACCAATGTGTATGGTATATTGTTTCATACTGATAGCAAAATTTATTTAAACTTCGTTATTTATTTAAAACGTTTGATGGGGAGGTCCATAAGAAATAACATGTACTGTTTCGTTAGAAGTCGATAAAATGTAACGAAAAAAGAACATTTTGTGTCTTGAAATGTTGGGGAATATTTGTGCCAAGTGGCGATACATTTCATCAAGATCTTATGTTATTACAAAATTAGCAAAAATATCATCTCTAGTTTGAACGCTTCGCGCGAGTCTCCTCTTTTAATAAGTTTTATCATTTTTTCTAAACAGCAGCTTTAAAGAGTAACTCGATCTTCCAAATAACAGCCCAAAAACAACTCGATCTTTTAAATAACAACCTCGAAAGGATGCAACTACTCGGGCAATGTTAAATCCTACCATATTTTAGCCGGCATTCATAACCTAATAAACTTCTACTTTATAGTATAATTCACGCTTAATGAAAAAGAAGCTACGCAGTAGCTAAAGAAACGTCTCTTCCTAATATTTCTTCTAACATCCTAATTCTCTCCTCCGATTTTTCTCATAGTACTCGAAACCAAGCTAGATCCTTGAAGAAGCTGAGTTTCAAGCATTTCAAGAAGCTGGTATCAAGTATTTCGGGTCTTTCTATTATTCTGGCTCTAGGCCTTGGTTTACTCATCCTAATCTTGCTGGAGATTTCATCTGCCGGGTTAACAGATCTGTACACTATCAGCCGAAGGTCACCCTTTTTAAGATTAATCTTGCTGCTCCTAACCACATGTCCTGGCAATGTTCGATCTACGATGATAATAGAAACGTTCTAATCGACGAATTTTGCAACGAGAAATACTTTCCACCTTATGCAATGGATCCCTTTTTGCATGAACCCTTTGTTCTCCATTTACTAAGCTACTAAAATATCATTGTTTGCACGTTTAGACAAGTACTCGGAACTCTATCATTAATTTGTCAACCCTACGTTCGAAGTTATTCTTGTAACGTTAGCATGCACAACGACAATGCAAACAACATGCAGACAACGTGCAATCTACAGGGCACGCAATGTGCGAAATATGATAAAATATACTTTCCACAATTGCATCTAGTTTTTATAAGAGTATGCTCTTGCATAAATAATGCTAAAATTAGTCATTAGAAATAACTGATGCTACAATAAAATTGTTTATCTTATTACTGTGAATCAAAGATCTACCGAATGCGTGGCGCAATTTATGTATATTTTATCATGCCGACAGTCATGTAAACTTTCACTTTTAGTACTATTTTCCAGTTCGTAATCGACTTAATAGAGGAAATATAAAAAAAAAGAGCACGCACGCACTCGATGTTTATAATCAAGTGTGTTCATATCAGCGATTTATATCTACGTGAATCACACATCTTTTGACGGTTGAAGCTATTGCTTAAACGGTTATTCCGCAATTTTTTGCAGCGCGATCTAATCGAATCTGCGCTGTCGTGTTTCGATTCTAACCGAGATTGTCCTAATACAGTGCATTCTCTCCAATTGTCCATCAACTGGTAAATAAAAGTGGACAATTTGGGAAGAGGAGATACGATTATTCTAGTCACGCGGTTCGTTTTATATCGCGGTTCGATTGTCAATGACTATAAAAACGAGCAGCGAGGCTCGAATAATCGTATCTCCTCTTCCCAAATTGTCCACTTTTGTCAAGAAGCTGAGGAACAATTGGAAAGAATTCATTGTAATCGCTTCAAAAATAGAAGCAGTTGCTTCTGACGGAAATATAGCGATATTAATTGCTATTATTTTATTCAATTGCGACCTACATGGGGCTATTTGAAATCAACGATTGAACGATTGAAATTAACGAATGTTTGTATCATTTGAAAAACACAAACATCGAGGGTACAGAACTTGTTCTCAATAGGTTTTAAGATTCATGATCAATGAATCATGTGTTACGAAGTTTTACTGTTAAATCACGCAATGCACAGACACATAAGTTGCAATTTAATTCTGAACGTCGCAATATTGCTCTTGAAATCTAAACATTGAAATACAAATACAACTGATATTGATTAAGCAGACCTTTGTATGCATATGTATGCATATTTGGTGAGTAATCGTAAAATGAATTCCACTAACGTTTCGCATATTCTGAATTATACGGAAACTCCGGAATACCGATGTCGTTTGACGCTGTACAAATTGGATAAAAGAATTGACGATTTACGGTAACTTTAAACAATTCTTTAAGAGAATTCATTCGGTCGAAACGGAGCTTTAAGCAACTCTTCGTGGCAATATACAATTGAAAATACTTTTAGAAATCGGTATTAATAATCAGCTTTTTCGGTGCCAGTAAATTGAAAATCTTCGTTTGTTGATGTCGATAAGTTTTTTCGCATAATTTCGATAAATATCTAAAATAAGAATATCAAGAAAACATGTGCAAGTGTGTACCCTACAGATTGCGGTAATGTTAATAATGGATATCCCATTCATTATATAAAAAAAATGCGAGTTTTAATAGCAATTAATACTATAGCTCATCGAACCTCGTTTATTTCTTTCTCTCTCTCTCTCTCTTCTCATCCATACCAGAATTTTCTCTACAACACGATAAAACAAAGCTCTTTGAAAATATAGCGGAAGCTTGCTCGCGATTAACCAATTAGCTGTTTTTGACGAGTATACTCGTCACGAAGAAATATTTGGCTGACGAAGAAAAAATATTCAACTTGCTATTTAATTTGCAATTTCAATGAAAACTGAAGCATATTCGTATAATATTTGCCGGCCAAAACGAAATAAAACGATCAAATACAAAAATATATATAACTATTATCGTTTAATTGTTGCGACACATTTTAGATCGACATTTTTTAAAGAGATTACAAACCAGCTAACCGGTTAAAGAGGTTCTAGTTATAATTGAGAAGAAATATCACCGGTAATGTTACAACCGGAACGGTAGAACGAATTTAGGAAATATCATTTCAGCAATCATTCAATCATGTTTAACGCACTTCAATTAGGTTAATTGACTTCCGGCGCACGGATTTCTGTATCCGTGGTAAAAACTGGCTTAATTATCTGCATTCAGGAGATAGTAATCGACTTTCCGCGAGTGGGCTCCAGCTACACACGCGACCAGGTACTTTCTCCGTCTATTATGCCCGTGAATTTTCATTTCTTTGAGTCACGCATGAAACGCCGCCATCATTAAGGAAATTCAACGTCCTTGATCCGATGATTTACGTAATGTACGTACGCGTTACGCGAGCCTGATTAACGTGGACTTTTCTAATAAAGAGTTCGTACAGTTTGTTTACTCTATGATTTCGTGACGTAAAATCATCCTTCAGCTTCTGACACTTATAATTATAATTACAACACTTGCAATTATAAAATAACCTTGACACTTACGGTGTCTCTCGTTAATATTCGGACACTTTTTAAAACGCAATAACTTCTTTAAAACTAGGATAAACGATTTGAATTTTTTTCTTAGGTGATAGAGGGACTAGTATACTAGACAATGGCTAAATTATTGTGCTACTATTTTGCCATTACTTAGAATAACAAAACAAAATATAAGACTCTCGCTTTTTAATTTTTTTATCCGAGCCTACAACGATTTGGTAAATTATCAATATTTTAGTTGTCGAAACACGGAGTTCTATTAAAAATACATTTTTACCCGAGCTGCGCGCGGTCTACTACATTCGCTAACGTTAAAAAAATTTTTTTCCAAATTTTATCCACCTCTGAGCACGTCGACAAAATAATGAGACAATTTACATTCAGTCACGAAAGTTTACGTACACCCGTCGAAGCATCGTGTATATCAATCTTGTCGAAATAAATTAGGAATGCACGTTCTCGTTGAAACGTTGACGTTCATGAGAAACATTCGGACGAAAATGATCTTATAAATCACAAATGCACAAAGCCACAGAATTGTAAACATTTAGAAATACCTACGTGTGTTCTTTTTGATAATACAGAAAAAAATGTTTGAAACGAACGATAAATAACTTTTGAAGTTCTACACGTTTCACCAGATAATATTTTTTCAGCTGGATGGAGTGATGATACAATAAGCATGAACATTGTTTTTTGAAACGAAGCTATATATCGTCTGGAAATATTTTTATAAAATATTAATATATTATTATAAAGTATGTGTACATAAATTCTGTCAAAATTAGAAAGAAATTAAGAAAATTTAACTGCTTGTTACTACGTGAAGAGATAATGGTATTATACAAGCTATACGAAGGAGCTGAGACAGCTACACAAAAAAATGCCCAGACGAAATGAAGCGCGTCTCGTAATTATTAGACTGCGAATTTTATGCATTTTTGACGAAAATGCAAAACAAAACCGTGAAGACAGTAGAAGAGAGTTTGAAAATATTTTTATATTATATATATCTTATTGAAATCGTTAAAAGAGAAAAGATATTTTTATCTGATCTACGTTTCTTACAATTAACTTCGTCAATTTTTATATTGCACAAAAATCTACAGTCTAGTGATTATGCAGAAAATCTGAAAAATGGTCGCGTGGACGACTTACATGGAACGTCTTGTGCAGGGTAGACTAATTTGCTTGAATTTGCAACAGAAGCATGAAGTACTGCAATCAATCTCTGAGAACTTGTTTACAGGAAGCGTGAAACGAAACTACTCCCAATAGTACACAAATTTAACTTAATCAACGTAAAGAAGATTGCTCGGCATTACTAAAGCCAACGGAGGAGCTAAAGGGTTCTCATGGTTCCACTTACGAGACAACTTTATTAATAATGTAACGGGATTGCAGAGTGTGTGCACATCTTTGGGCTCTATTCTTTATGTATTCATAATTACTTAATTTCCCATTGTCGAATTTTATATTTTTACACGAGGTGGATAATTTGTTCTTTTTATTCACTTGTATGGATTTAAGAACCTTCACAGATTTTTGGATTATTTAAAATAATGATGCCATCATATTTTTCTAATGCAATGACACATAAATCCCGATGAAGTAACGTAATAAGTAACGTATTAAATACAATATGTAATATTAAATGTTAAATATAAATTATAAATATTAAATATAATAATGTAACGGGATTGCAGAGTGTGTGTACATCTTTGGGCTCTATTCTTTATGTATTCATAATTACTTAATTTCCCATTGTCGAATTTCATATTTTTACACGAAGTGGATAACTTGTTCTTTTTATTCACTTGTATGGATTTAAGAACCTTCACAGATTTTTGGATTATTTAAAATAATGATGCCATCATATTTTTCTAATGCAATGACACATAAATCCCGATGAAGTAACGTAATAAGTAACGCATTAAATATTTTATTCTTTTATTCGCTCTTTAATTCTTCTTCTGTCATAATATTTTTCTAACGCAATGACTCATAAATCCCGATGAAGTAACGTAATAAGTAACGTATGAAATATTTTATTCTTTAATTCGCTCTCCAATTCATCTGTTCACTGTGTTATAATCCTCTTAAAATATAATTATGTTAGGTTAGCCAATAAGCAATGTTGCAATATAATTCCACGAGGAAGAGATTGAAACGGTTTCCAGCGCCGGATTTTGACGTTGCAATGATCTCTTGCGTAACCTAACACGGATTATTTTAAATTAGACTGACGATGTGATTCACATTAATGTATCCGTCAGAACTTTTATTATCTCAAGGGATTCAAATTTCCACAACGTAACTTACAAAACCATCGTCGCGCCATTTTTGATTCTCGTTTCTCCGTCACCATGCGCGTAAATCTTTCATGCTGTTCGCTCCACGTTTCTACCCTTACCGTAATCGAAAATCATAATACCATGAAAATACACCCTTCCGTTGCTCGTGTTCAGATGAAAATAAACACCGGAAACCATATTCGTTCGTAACCCTCTTTTAAATGATGCGTTTAAACCTTTCAGACGATACGTGCATTTTACATGTTACGAAAAATCCGAAGTTATTGGCGAATAGATCGTTAACTTTTCTAAATGATATACTTATTTCAAATACGATTTCGCGAAGACATTAAAAATGAAACGGTCAGGCGAATAGAACATGATGTTAAAAGCTAGTAACAAGAATTTGTAAATAGGTATGCAATTTGTGCAACTGTTGTGCGGAATTACTAATCAAGTAATTACAATTACAAAGTAATTCAAACACAATGTAATTGACTTTTAATTTGCATAAAGATTGGTAGTCCACTAATCAGAAACGTATTAAGACGATTTTGCGACGATCCAATGGTTGATCACGTTTCTAATCTTGGCCTTTGAAAAGTGTTTCAATGATACAGATCGATCCGGATATTCCATTCGCCGGCGACCGAGGCATGGAAGATGAATAGGCCGATGCGTAGAAAACGGCAGGATCGATGATCGGCGTAACTTCACGCGATTATTCACACAGAAGGCGAAACGTGGCCGTCTGTTTTCGTTGTAAAAATGAATCGCGCAGGTAACGTAACGTACATTCCTTCGCGCTACAAAACGACAAATTTTACGTCAGCAAATCCCGCCATCCGCGAATCGGGGATACGTCATCGATCGTGAAAGTGCCGGGCGCTGGATTTACGATCCTAATCCTAGTTACGCAATGATAAAATACACGTTGCAAACAGATTCCGACAACGGATTAGCCTCGAATTTGGGCTACTTTGCCATGCGGTTGCACATGTTAATTAACGCTCGCGCGCCAACTCGGACTTCTGATACGGATTGACTGCATCAACTTGTTTGAACTCGTTGCGTCGAATCGCACAGTATGTCTGGAGAAAATGATAGAATGCGAAACAATAATTATTCTAAACAAAAAGCATGTTTTCATGTATGAAAGATTGTTTCATGGGAGATCTTAATTTTGGAAAAGGCGAGTGTGAATTTTTATCAGATGTACAGAGCATTTTGATACAACTGAAAATTTCTCGATAGAAACATTTTTGTAATATTAGGATTTGTAGAAGAAAAATTCAGGAACCTGTTATTTTGACCAGTTGGATGGTTGCAGTATTCAAAAAGTTCATAATCGATTTATGTGCGCTTTTTTAGGAAATTGTAGGAAACGCTCTTATCTAGTGGAGAGAGAAGATCTTTTAAACAACTATGAAATAGCAATGCTTACAGCCATTGACCGTTTCATCTAAAAAAGTTTCTGAAACATATTTGTCAAAGTATTTCTTGTAAACATATTAATTCTTTTAGTTGTTCATTAACCCGAAATTGAGTATTGCCTATTGAGTATTTGAATATTTTGGGTCACAATAGACTCAAGTTCATCTGTAGAAGGATTAATAAGTTAAACATATTTTATTTAATTTAAACGTGAAGACGAAACATATTTTTTATTATTTTTTATTTATTTTGGTCACCAAATTAATCCTATTTCTCAGTTAGATTCTAATTGATCGATTCGAATTCATAGATTCAAACAAAAACTCACATTTTCGAATTTTATATTGTAAATATGCTATAAATGGTAATAGAAATGTATCCAATATAAGTGAAACCGAACTTATGACATGTTGCTATAAAAATTAAGTACGATAAGGTACCGGTTCAATGAACTAAAAGAATACTAGGAACCGGTTGGCACGAATAAGTGCGAACCGATCGAATCGCACTAGCGTCAATTCTTTAATTTTATGTTACCTTTTTCACACGTAATAGTGACCTCATCGCCAAAGGATTCATTTCCAATGATATTATAAATGTAATAATTTCAATTGAAAAATAATAAAGACTTTTCAAACGACTATTCTTTGTGTAAAAAGAACTCAATGATTTCTTTTCAAAATAACATCCGAATAGTTTCTCTTCCAACTAAAATTTTTAGTTGAAAAGCAAATAGTATTTTTTCATGTCAACGATCACGTTTGATTCATTCTGATTTAATTAGTGAATTATCGAGAACTGCACAAAAAGTCTTAGTATCCAAAAACTTGGCACAAGTTAATAGAACTGTTTGTCGAAATTGTCGTATATATTAATGTGCGGATCTAATTTTCAACTAAACCGAAATGGCCAAGTTGGTTCACCGACTGGAGACTCGGAGTGAAACTTTGATACCCGTGGACCAACTTGGCTCATTGTACGATGCATTGTAACGTGGCCCATTCCATCAAGAAGTGACAAGCTCGGTAATTAACAAGAAGAGGTTTCCAACCCAAAAAATTTCTCCTCGACAAAGCTTTGTGAGATTACGGCGCCTTATCGACCATAAAAGAAATATTTCTTCAGTGAACTTCTAAAAGCGTGGAACCTCGCCTTAAAGTTGATAGCGCCTTCGAAACGAATGCGCCGCTATGTTAAGAGTAGATTCAATGTCCATTACGAAATACGAATCGTGCACGACAAGCATAAGCGTTGGAGTATCATAAGAGTCATTCGTTTGGTAGAAAATCAATTTTTATGAATTTTTATTTTTATTCTCTGTATCGAAGCAGAGTAACGGATAATCATTATGAAACTTATGCAATTTATGGTGATGAACATTTATCACCGGAGCTTTGCAACCTGTCAATTAGTTATAAAGTTACACGCGAAAAATACAGGGAGCACGGGAACTTTGAGGATTGAGATTTAACTTTAAGTACTTCAGACCGAATTTCTGCCGACAAAAGTGATTCTTTGTGTTAGCCGAAGTGCTCTGGAAACTTACGATGTTTCATTGGCACGTTGACAACGACAACTTAGTCTACATATTTGACATAATTTTGTTTAAACTCGCTTGCTCGCTGTGTGTCTTCGTTGGAAGTCCAATCGTGTGCAGATGAAGTGAACGTGTTAAAATTGCGATTAAATAATGTCAGTTGAAGGAAAGACGATTATAAGGAAGAAAAATGATTACTTTCAAAATGATTATTCTCGAAATGATTGTCTCCAACACGACAGTTTAATTTAATTTTAATGCATTTCATAGCATTAGATAATTAATTTGCTACAATCCTATTCTCACAGATGATAAAACTAAAGAAATTAGTTAAATTTTACATGAATAAATTAGTAAATTTTACATGTTAAATTAGTACATGAATATCGACTGCGTGCAGCAGCAATAAACTTTACTTTGTGTGAACAAGAATATATATTAGCTTCAAATTTAATCTTTCATTTTATCATTAAAATGTTAATACTTGCAAATTATATTATTACTGCTTCACTGTAGTAATAATTAGAAGAAAATATGATTTCCTGTTAAATCTATTTCATTTGTACTTACTCTTCTTTTTCTGTTTCATCACAAAACGGAAGCCGCTTCAAATACTTCAATCGCGTTAATAAAAAAAAAACTTCAATCGAAGATAATAGTTTAATAGCAGAATAATAACATTTTACAGGAGAAGCTCAAAAAGTGTTGAATATTAAAACTACCACTCTCTCTCTCTCTCTCTCTCTCTCTCTATCAATATTTGCCTCAGAATCTAAACGTGACGAAGAAAAACGATTTTCAGATTGGCACGAGGCGCATGAAAATGTACGAGACTCACCTGTTGAACGTTGCAACACGTTCGAGCACATAAAATTTGCAATCCACGGTTTAAATGAAATTCACACTAATGCCTAATTCACCTAATCCTCCTGGATAAAGCTGGTTGCCCGAGATTCCTGGACGATGTCGGAAGCAACGGCGCATATCAGCACACGCAATACACGCGCACACTGATTCAGACCAAAGAATCCAGAGAGACTGATGTCTAATCAGCATTGTTCCCCCGTGAATAACGCAATCCTGTAATAATACGATGTTACGAGTCGTAATTATGTTCTCTTAACAAGTTTAACACCGACGAGAGCTTGTTTACCCTGATAATAGCACTTCTTACCCCCTGTATACAGCACTCGACGATGAAGTGACTAATTATAGATCGCCTTGCCCCGACAGCGAATAAGGAAACCTGCGAGGCTTGCTAATTAACCGTGTCTATCATCTGGCAAACGCGAAAATCGTTGTGCCATTGAAAATAATTGTTGTCGCCCAACGCTGGAATCATACCGACGACGACGACGACGTTTAAACTGTCAGCTAATCGATTCCGTGAAAACCATCGAAATGCCATTGGCTTGTTCGGCATGCAGGAACAGCATGTTTCTCGGAACAGTTTAACAACAATGTCGCGCGACCATTTCCGCGACCGAAAACGTTGTCGCAACCACGGATTTTTTCCCGCGTTTTCTGAGTCAATTGGACGTGTCCGGTGGCTCTAGCCAATTTGCGAACTGGTTAGGTTTGCAGCTAGAACGAATTCTATATCGCCGTCGCTGCGAATGACGTTCCGTGACCGATTCCGCGATTGTCCGGCACACTTTTTGCGGTTGGAAGCCGGAAAAATCTGTTCTCCTGTTTCTGACGAAATATTCGCCAGTTTTAGAATAACCGACGCTTGTTTCTCTTTTATTTCATGCTGAACGTACCGTCGGCGACGGTCAAAATAATCGGGTCCACATCTTTTAGTTTAAAATTGTTGAAGCTATGGAGACTTTCATTCATTGTGTTAATAAATAAAAGAAGTTTCTTTAATTTTCAAATATATTTTCGAGACAATTTTTTACCGGTACATTTATTTTGCAACTGCTCCTAGTTATCTCTCGAGTCCGCATTTTTAAAGGAAATCTGAAGGGTTCGAATACTAACAAATTTACTAATATTCATGAGTTCATGTGTGCAATTTTAAAAGCTTAAAAAATAGGTGAATCTATTTTTATCACTGGTAAAGGATCAGTCAAGAAGCAAGATTTCTTGTTAGACTGTTGAGCTGCGTCTCGAATCAATTTTAATAGTCTTTTTAACACTTAAAATCACAAAATCTGCCGAGTTGTGCAACATTATCTAATTCAATGTTCAGCGAAATCTTGTCAGTTTGTTCTCATCGTGGAAAGAGTTTAAAACGTACAAAAGGATAATGTTGTGTGCTGACTTAACAAAAATATATTACTTGTAATGCAGCTGGAAATTATTCGGCAGTTTTGGAAGATCAGACAATGATAGCTTATTAAATTTTTCAAATTACATTTCACTTCGTAAAGATCCCAATTTCTTTCGTGGAAATTTCAAATTAAATCGGACCAAGTGTTACGGAGATCTACCGAATGCAGTGCCGGGAAAAATAGTTTCACGAAGAACGCGATTAAAGTATCAAGAGAACATTTTTCTCGCGTGGCGTACAATCATCATCAGCGTTGCGACTAAAATTGAGAAGAAAGCAAGGATGAATTTAACGATACTGTCGAATTTGACGAGGCTGCATATTTTTGAAAACAGAAGACAAAAATAAATTCAGCAATTAAGATCGTTTTTGGAAACATTGAAATCTCTGTACAATTTAACTGTATTTAAAATTCGATGAAGATTCGAAAAAAAATCGATGAATTTCCAGTACGCATTTATTACTTGAAAAGCATCCATATTAATCGAAGAGCGTAACTAGAACGTATTTTTTATGAACGAGAATACAAATTCATTCAGCGTAAACATGCGTTCATTTATTCATTACTTGCAAATGATGAGACGTATCGGTCGATGCAATCCTTATTTTGCAATTACTAAGAATACGAAGCTGTTCCTTGGGGAAATTCAAATTAGACTCGTGTAACTGGTTCAAGGAATCGAATTTCTTTTCTTACATAAATTACGAACGCTATTCCTTGAAAATATGTTACCGAAGCTTCGATACGAAAATCGGAGGGTCAACAAAGTTGCAATCGATTTCAAAGCTACGAGTTCAATAAATATTTACGTTGAAGACCGTGGTGCGTGATCATGAATATGTTCACGCTGCTTTTGATTCCATATGACATATGGCTATTTACACATGTAAAATTTGCTCACATATAGATAAATATATTCTGCAACGTTCGAAACTAAATTACCGATGATTAGACTAGGCATCTTTATGTATTTATGAGGAAAATGATAATACGAAATAGAAAATAGTGAAAACCTCAGAAGAATATCATCCGTAATATGATCACTATGAATATAAAAACGTTAACTAGACTGCTCGCTAGAAAACAATTCAAACGCTGAGGCTGTATCGAAATGCTTCTGTAGATTTCAATAAATATCACATTTCTATGAAAAAAGAAAGCGTATTCTACTCTCGAAAATGCAAAATAAAAGAATTTACGATATATCTTAAAAGTTAAAAATAAATGTGGTACGCTATTTTTCCGGATCTCAAAAATAATCTTATTCGATTTACATTGTTTAAGTGAATCGATTTGCACAGTGAGACACGAATGTGTTCGAACGTCTTTTGAAACGGAATATCTTCTTTAACCCTTTGCACGCGAAGTCATTTTAGCTGCAAATCTAAATTAATTTTTCTGACTTATGGTATTTCCATTTTATATGACAAAGTGCATTTTCCGCATACGAAATTTATAGTCTTGCGACTCGTACAACAATTAGACTTTTAACAATTTTTTACGTCTAGACTTTTATAATATAAAAATTATCTTGGAACGTGATGTAACAATGTTAATGGTGCCTCAGAGTCACCACTCGAGTGCAAAGGATTAACATTGAGCCGAACGATCTAAATATTGCTGATATTCCAAAAACTACCCTAAAATTACAAATATTGCAAGAATTTGTTTAGTCGTTATCCAGAAAAACAGGTCCCTCTAACAACTGAAAGGAATTAAAATCGTTTGGCCCAATTTTAAAGCAGTTATTCCATGTCATTTAACCAATGAAACCGAAACTAGCTAGTTAATATTTATCGTAGGAAATGTTAATTTCATTCTCTCGTATTCCAAAAATCTTGATAACGTTCTCAATTTGTTCAGTAAATTACAATAACGAAAGAACGAATTTCAAAATTTAGTCAAAAATTAGTGTCGTCGACGCTGTATTTAGTATGTTAAACGGCGTTCGAAAAGCTTCGTGGTCTACTGCAAGTACGCCTAGAAAATCGGAGAAGTCAAACGAGACGAGCTCCCGCAGTTTCTGTGAGAAAACAGAAGTCGGTCGTGTTTCGCCTGCGCGACGCGCACCGAGTGTGACACCAGTTCAATGTCTGGCAGAACGCGAGTGGCAATGAAAGTAAAGCAATGAAAGTGAATTCTACGTCAGAAACGCTGTCCATGTAGCTATAGCATAAGATTCCTGGCCGTGCAATCGTTCCCGCCGCGAGTGGATGCCTCCGAATATTTTCGTACATTCCGCTTAATGAAGTTGATACAATTTTCCGCGGGTAAATGCTCGGGGAGTTTTCAACGACAACTGTTTCACCCTTATTAGCCACCGTTGAATTCGAGGACTCTGCCCGACCAGTTACACTCGAGCAAGAGATATATTCGAAGGGCTTTCGACGATTCCTTTTGAACACACTGCATTCGGCGAATTGGCGTGGGTGGAACGCTTGAAAAATTATTTCATGATTTTGCAAGAACAATCCGATACTAATTCACTGTATTTCATCATTTGCGAGACCAATTGAAAATGCTGATTAAATTCTGCACAAGATAGTATTTGAAACACAAAATTAAATTACCTTCTATTTAGCAGTATTTTATTTATTTATTATTATTATATTAGCATTATATTTATTTTCTTTATTTACTGTTCATTTTTTGTAGCAGATGCAATTATGAAAAAAGTTTTCGAGATGAAATGTATCTCTGGTTTTCTGCCTGCTGTATTGTGCAGAAATATTTTAGAACAAATTGAATTATTGATTGTAAAAATAGAAGGTCCAATCTTTAAGATCAGCCTAGATTCTTTATTGTTCGATTGATTCTTACGTAATTATAACAATTTATATATCGTCAGTTTTTCGAAAATTGGATGTTCAGACATTATTTGGTGTGACCATATATTCAAATCTAGCCTATAGTTTTCGTAAAAAAATTGGCAAATGTACCATAAGTATCAGATAATTTATTACCTGATTATTATCATAATATATACCCAAAGAAACAATTTTATTGAATAAATTCTCCATAAATTAATGTATCATTACAAATCTTAATAATCTTAAGATAACTTCAATTATTTTAACATAGCGTATATACCCCGTGAACCTAGCGTTAATTTATTATAATGATGAACCTGTGGTTTCTAATTTCTGAATCGTGGTCGGCAAGGTGTTTAAGGTGTTCAATGAATGAACTTTATCGCTTAATGGGCGAACGTTATCGCTTCGATAATCAAACTGAACCACTCGAATTCGAAATACCAACAGCTACATCTAACGTTTAATTAGCAACTCAAGGTTGCGAAAACGAGATTTGTTGTGGCCTATACTCGGTATTATATTTACATATTACTGTCATCGACACTATCCAGTTACGATACGAGTGCTTACCAATAGATCAAGCGAAACATATGCATTATGCAAACAGTGCAAAATAAAAAATATATTTTTCGAATCCTCTAATTATAAAGCATATTTCTGCCCCCTGTTCTCATTGCTACAAAAATATGCATTTGCATAAACATCCGCAGTCTGCTCATCGAAAAACTAATTCTGTATAATACAAAAAAAAGGACACAACAGTAATATTATTTGCGTTAACAGAGGAAAATTTTTGTGTGACACGATTTCTTGAAACACGAATTCCTAGAATGCATAAGACATTGTCGCATTACGGGGGGATCAGCTGTAACAATTGTTATTGAACGAATTTGTTCATATATTACGAAGAGTAAACGCGCGTTTCTAATTCCACGACCGATATCACGGTCGGAAAAGCAGCTGCTTTTCGTGGTCCTCGGGACGAAGTCTGGGAACACCGATAGAGTTATTACACAATATCGTCGCGCTGCGGCGATGAATCAACGATCGGCTTTCGCGTTCTCCCTTCCTGCTTGATCGCGCGCCACGATTTCGCTAATTAATGGCTGATGTTTGCGCAGTTCCCGGCCAACTTGAAGCAATTTCATGAAGTATCGGAAGTGTATCTTTCAGGGGCGCCGGTGTATATCCCGTGGAACAGTTCCGATTGAGTCGGTGTGATTATAACCGTTAAAATCGCGTAACCTTCGCGCGAGTGGAAAGAAGCTTGTGCAACGCCGCGATTGCAATGATCGCGGCCGCGGGTCCGTTGCATATCCAATTAGCACGTGAAAACGCCCGCTAAGCTTCCTCGTTGGAAAGCGACCGAGGAAAGTCATAATTCTGCTAAAGAGTCTCTTGTTCTTGTGTAAACCGTTTAATCGTTTCACTGTTCGCGCTGCGATGCATTGTTTTCCATAAACCCCGAACAGCGGACCATTTTCGCAGAAATATAACCGAGCATACCTAGGATCGTTTATGGTATTGTCAATTTTATTGCTATATTTTCTGGGGTACTCCTTCAGGTCACGTTAGGTTTTTTGTACAGACGTTCATTGAAACGCAGTGATAAGATAAGTTAATTCGCAGAGACTGATTGAGAAAGATTGTAAAACGATTGGCATTAAGCATATTTTGTGAAACCTTGTCTTTTAACCTTCTCTTTAATGTTTTAAAGAGTTCTAATAAAAGTATTCTTAACGCCAGCAATCGCAATTAATTTTTCGATATATAAATTGTAATCTATACTATCTACAACAAATTTCTGTTTGCAATCATAACGAAAAGGAATTTTTCGTTGGTACAAAATATCCAGAAATAATGCTGGATATCTATAGAAATGATGTAATGCATACAATTTTTGGTTCACTAATTGCAAATAGAATTTAGATTACTAAAACGATAAATATATATATATATATATATATCCGACGACATAAGGAGGTATCGTATAAAGGTAAAAACGGGTCAACCGTTCGATTTAATGTAAGATATTAGAAGGATTCGTTTTCTGTACACGAAGTTTTAATAAAGTGCACGCTAGAAACGAACGTCTACGTGGATACATTTATTAGATATGCAGCTTTTTGCTCACCAGCGTGTACCGGCAACGCTTATCGAATAAAGTTCGTGAAATGCAACCGGAAGGCAATCGTGAGCCGTTGCACATTGCACACCAGTTGCATTTGTCGAGTTTCTCGTGGTTCGTTATTATAAAATCAGCGTGTCGTGTCACGCCGTCTCGTTCCGTAGTATTTACCGTAACAATGGCGATGAAATGTCAACTTTGAGTTCTGTCACGTGCCTTCATGCTCATTTATTATATTACGTAACATTATTATCACTTGCGCAAGTACGTAAGGGGGATTCTTTTGTCAGACTAATTTTATATCTGTTACTCTCTCTCTCGCTCTCGCTCTCTCTCTCTCTCTCTCTCTCTCTCTCTCTGTATTAAATGAAATACTAGCTAAAATACTTAACTGATTTTACAAATATATAATACATATTTAAAATATATGTTATACAATATGAACCTGAAATATTTAATTGAAATAAATATTTTCTTTATTGCGCGTGAAATGAAACTCGTGCACATTACTTCCATAAAGTAAACAGATGCTGCATGTTCCAATTATATTAACTAATTAAAAGAAATATACGAAAAAGTTTATATTTCGAAACAATACGTGCTGATACTTTCTATCTCATAAATACAAATCGTAAAAAATAGAATTTCAAATGATTAATAAAAATTTAGACACGCATGAAATACTATGTCGTATAATTATTTCCCGCACATCCTAAGAAAATGCTATTTCAATTGATAACTTTCTGTACCACGACATTAAGAAAACCATTTACAATCCATGAACTTATCTGTCCGACATCAAATAAGTCATGAAATATTATTTCATGCGAGCAAAAGTATTTCATCAGCTATTTATACAATACCTTTTGAAACATTTGCACCCAGGTCTGATCGAGTCCGCCTGACAGTTTTATGGTCCCAGTTTCGTTGTTCCGCGTTCTGTTTCAATTTCGACTAATGCACGAATAAAGTAAAGTCACGTATGACGGAACTGGTCGACCCGTGATGAGGAATGATCGTAATGTGCCATGGATACATTGTTGCGTGGCCCGGTAGCCGGGAAATCCACCCTGGAACTGACCAAATTAGGCGAGATGAGTTTCTTCGGATCATTTGGAGACGGAATGGGACTCGCCCGTTAAAGTTACGCGGTTTCGGAAAGGAAACGCGTTTCGGATTATTATCCGAGAAACGGGAGCAATTTTTTAAGGAGCACAAGGGAAAAAGAAACCCGGCGAGCCCGAAGACAGCCGGATAGCCGCGAGGAATGCTCTTTTATAACTTCATTGTAATTTTAATAGCGCGACCCGCCGCAATTTACATAATTTACAGAACCGCCAGAGAAAGGGAACTCGAAAAGAACGTGAAACCGTGAATTGTTCTCAATTAATTGTGGCGGTTAGTGTTCATTTTCACTGAAATTTATTCTTTTATAATCGTTTCACGTAGTTATAGATCTTATGCGATTATCTGCTGCTCTCTCTCTCTCTCTCTCTGACAATCGAATTTAATTGTTGGAGTTAGTTGTTTAATCTAGTTCTCCAACGAGCAAAGTTTTGTCCTCCTTCAACGTTTACTCTTTTCTTTCTTTTTTAAGGAACTTTTCAGCTTAATACATACCAACATAGAATTTGTGTTTGCTATTTTTGCAATAGTATCGTTAACCCTTCTTTCACATTTTGCCGATATGTGAAACGATTTTGTGTACTGCAATGTAACATTTGTTAGCAAGATTTACATAACCCAACATGTACTACCAATATGTTACCAATATTTGTTGAACAAAAACATTCGAAAAAATTGTGGAATAAATACTTAATAATTTCTTTAACTCGTGTTATAAAATCGCAAATATTTTGAAATTGATAAGAGTTGCAATTTTTGTTTCAGAAACATGACGGAATGCACAGCGCGCTGGATCTTGGCAATAATCTTCGCCACCCTAATACTAAGACAAGGAGTTTTAGCGGGTGGCAAGAAAATTAGTCGAGACAGTGAAACGCGAGCCACAAGATCAGGTAAAATTGGCAATTTTACAAATTTTAATTTCGAAAGTCTCGTATTGTTAGCATTATAACTTGCGAACTGAAGCAGCGTTTTCGAAAAGGTATAAACACAATTATGCAGAAAATATAAATAAATTAAATTCTCTTTATCTTTCTCGTTGTTACGATACATTGGTATTATCGAATGTTATTGCAACAAAATTGCAGAAAGTTATGCAAATTTGCACTTTCAGTGAATTAAAAACTCATGTATGTATACTGTAATTTTTTACAACGTTCACGCCTCATAAATGCATAAAATTCTACACGTAGTGTAGTTGCAACGTGTAGTCAAGAGTAAAAGACACAATCACGGAATCGAGATTCGACAAAAATTTACTTTATTAGAGGTTTGTGCGTCGACGTGAATTTTTTGTCGTAGTCTATGCTCTACTTTGCGTTTGAAAAACTTGCATTCCTCAGCGAAAGAAATATAAACTCCGGATCATAAAACGATATTTCTGTTGCAACCATGTTCTTGCAAATGAGTCGGCTGGTTTATTGTGCCTTTCAAGTCATTTAAACAGAGTTTACTCGCGCGGCGGTAGACGTAATCAATTTTTACTGTTATTTAATTGCACCCTCGAAAAGAATGCGTTACTAAAATAGTCCTATAAAAAATCGATCGGCTCAAGAGAAGGTTGCAAGATAACCTTGAGTTCCACTGCAACAGGATTCGATTCTTGAACGCTGCCTTGGCATTTGTTATACTACAAATGCATACTACATTGGATCGTGGTTAATAAACAATTAGAAAAAAATATTCAACTTGTTCTACTGAATTATTTTATTTCTCAGTTTTACATACAAGAATATTTGAAAATAACTTATTTGTTATATATAAGTTGGAGTTCGATATATTAGAAATACTTGTTTGAAATAATGTTTTCTTTCGGACTAAAAGAATCTATGATAAATAATTATATCAATTCATATTTCATGTTCGTAAACTTGCATATATTATGATAACAATCGCTAAAGGTTTCAATAAATATATTTTTGCTATTTTCATCTAGTAATATAAAATAGTTTTCCTAATCGGTCTGGTAAAGTGATCTAATAAATACTAAACTTAGCATTAAAAGTCACGTGCGGTTTCATAAGAATGACAAGGCAGAATTTATTTAAACTTTTCTACATTTTTAGCTAAAACAAGTTATTCGATACTTTCCCACGGAAGGGTCTTTGTAATTTCAACTCGATAAACTTAATAAACTCAATCACCTGAACGAACTAATTTTGAACTTGAAAATGTGAAATTGATCACATCGACCGATACGGTAAGTTAAGCGTTGAAAAGTGTCATTCGATTTCGAGCAATATACGAACAAATATTTGATAGATCGCAGAATGTGGTCACCGCATTAACAATTACGGGCAACAGGCAGAAGCACGAACCGAAAGAAGCAAAGGCAATCGGTTCCTTGTGCAACAAGTGGAAGTTAATAACAGGGTACAGTTCGCCAGTTAGAAAATGTTTGTCCGTGTGACGTGTCGGTATTTAAGTTACGTGGTCGAAGAAAAGTTGTACGCCCACTACGCGTGGAAATACGAGTTTAGTTTCGGAAGGTGACGGGAACAAAAATTCCCCATGTAAACTGGATTTACTAATTTATCAGCGAACTTTCGAATGTAATTGAAAAACTCTGTATTTTCACATTTATTGGATTTCCCGTTACGTTCGCCAATTTTTTGTTCCATTAAGTAAACCGGCGATTTTATTTACCGACCTGCCGCGATGGTAGATAAAGGCAGGTGCGCATTTGCAACTTTGTTTCAGCAACTGCATCGCTACCTGAATAAAACATGCCGCTTTAAATGGTAATTCGCGCTGGCTACTGTTTAATTGCAGCAACTAAGCAGTTACGACTCGTTTTATTGTCACATCAACTTAACTGTTGCTCGAATGAATAAAGCGAGCTCGGGCTTTACTTGTCGACGTGTGGATAATTAGGTGGATCCTAGCGAAATTTTAATTTAACAAGTGCGATTTCTTATGTTCATACGATTTCTGGTGAAATGCAATCGGATGGAGCTTTTTATGCGGTTTTCCTGTAAAATTTCACTTAAAGTTTACTTCCTGAATTATATTATTAATTATTATGAAATAACTTAAATGTTATTTGATTTGTAAGAGCAAAACAGTAGGCAATATTCACATTAAATAATCGAATTAAACGAAAAAATAGTGATTGGCAAATATTAACTTGACTTTAACAACACTATGTGACTACTATCTCGTCTAAAACTATACAACTCGCTGTCGCGGACGCTATTAAAATGGTTGACGATCGAACAATTAAAAGCATAACGCAATTCTTTTTTATTTCAAATATACGTATTACCATTGAAACAACTCACCACCGGAACTTCTAGTTTATGTGCTTTAGGGTACAAGATTACAATTATCTTTAAGCAAAGAAATGTTACTCGCCATACTTAACCAAGCGTGACGAACATCTTCAACGCTCGACAAGTTCAATATCAAATATAACACGCGCGCGTATAAATATTTCCTGAGATTTTCTGAATAAGTGAAGAAGAGAATCACATCATTATAAACATCGTCAAAACACGTACCCAAAAATCCGGCAGCGAAAGATCCCCAACAAAGCCCGGCAAAGCTGTGTTTTCTCGTAGATTATTGTCTCGGGCGCGCGATAAAAATCGCGCGAGGCGCAGTTAAGGTGTCGAGCTTGATCGATCGCGGACGCGGCGAAAGCGTAAAATCCGCAGTGCAATCTAATTCGTGATCCACTCGAGTGCAGAACAGTGGCAAGTTCAGTGTTAATCTTTTCGAAGAACAACACGGCGGCCGTAAAGTTCGAATATGACAGGCGGGGCCGCTCGTACCTTGAATATTAATACCGGTAATTTGGCAGCGCGCCAAACGATATGCCGTAGACCCGATTGAAATTCGTCCGGGGGTTTGCCAGGAGTGCAACGCGCACGATCACCCGTTCGTTTACATAGTTGCCTGGTTGCATCGATGGGATCTGTCGTTGGTGTAACATTTACCGTTCCGAGAGCAGTGAAAGGGATCGGCGCGGTAGAGCGCGGAGCCTGTTTCACGATCTATTACGTCGACATTGGATCCCCGACGGCTGGGTTATGTTTGGCGAACGTTTGCCGATCCGATGGTATGCGCGATAAACAGGAAAAAGGAAAGAGCGCATCGATGCACCGACGACGGGCCCGCCGGTATTAGCGATAGTAATCGGCTGCGAATCGGCGTGTCTGTGTACTGCGCGATCAGGCCCTTCGTCGTGGGAAAATTCTCCGCGGTGTCCTTCTGCCGATACCCCGGCAGAACACAATCACGGGTATCTGTGGCATTAAACGGCCTGCGTCTTTGTCCTGATTAGAATGATCCTACTTACGTATCGACCGCCGCGCGGTTCCGGGTAAATGCCTCTCGGATAATAGTGAGGGGAACGAGCGACCGAAACGCGTTTAGCTAACTGGTGCACTGATCTGGCGACCGGTTCCCAATGGCCAGAATTCAATTTCCGTGTTCAGTGTATTCACGAAATTGTTTAGCGAAAATATTTACCACCAAGCAATAAGCGGAAATAAAAGAGCGAACTCTAGAGCTAAGAAGACAACAACTCTCTCTATTGATGAAGTAAACACCCCTATTCTCCATCAGGAGCTCATGAACCACTTAAAAAATATTGTTAGAATGCAATGAGATCAGACCTGGATCATTTCTAGTCGAACTAAAATCCATGATGTAGTCGAGGATTTTACTCAGCAAATTCCTATATTAATGGATTGAGTAGAAAGGAGAGGATAATTATGTCTCATCAGAGAACTGGCCACTCGGAGATTATGCATGAAATCGATCAAATTACTGTTCATCGCCTTCTATACGATCGTAGATGATTCGAAGTTCATAAGCGGAAGCAAGGAATTAACCCTTCCACGTCACTCACATCGGGCAAACACATCGAGAATGCCTTGGAATATTTATTCGACTCGAAACTCATCCACAAAATTTGAACCCCGTTGCTAAATGATCTGACTGTTCATTTATTCGTCGAAATTTATTTGTAGCCATCGAAATATTAGGAATTTCAAGCATGAATAAAATGAGCAATTTATTACGATAATTGAACAACATGTATATATGCATGTATTCGTATATCTTAAGCATAGACTAATAATAATAATTTCGATAAATGTATCGAAATCGGCAATCTATTATAATAGTCCGTAATACGTACATAATTAATTGTATCATCAATTCGAAAGATTCGATAAATTAGTTAAAAAGAAATCCAATTTCGTCGTTAAACAGTATTTAAAATACTATTTTCAATGCAAAGTTTAAATACATTTAGATTTGGGAATTTGTTTAAAATTTTCGAATGACACTTAAAGTAGTAGGGCACTTGAAATACTTTCCCTGCAAATTTTACGCAACACTGCACGTGAGCTATCTGATGGAACTAGACCCGATGAATAAGCCACACAAGGGAGAACTACCCAGCCGTCCAAGAAGCGGACCAACGTTCTTTGTTCTTTTTGCTGCATGTGGTCGAGTGTCGTCATGCTGCGGAATGACTTGCCCAGATCCGTTGCCGGTATATCCTGTTTTCCGCCCTATTTGATCATGCAGACGGGCGAGCTGTTATTGGCAACGCTTTCAATTAGCAATTTGATCGGATTGTAACAACTCGGTGCTTGCGACACCCTTAACATCCCGTTAACGCTGTGACTGCCAAGCCAGCAACCTGAAAAATTTAATAAAATCAAAGTATTTTCTTTCATTAAATTATAATTAATACATGAATGAAGTACATGGAACTACTTTATCAACATTCTTACGTTTTGCGTAAGAATAATATAATTCGGAAGATTTTACAGATCGGCGTCAAAATTCATATTAAAATCTGAGCTAATAATTCCGCCATCCTCGCATGAATGACGCGGCATTTAAATTGTTTAATGCGCAATAATACAGCATTTTGAGATTATGAGTGCAATAATGCAGCATTTTGGGATTATAAGCGCAATAATACAGATTTCTGGCAGTCGTTCGCTGACAAAGCTGAGTGCCAAAAATCGAAACAAAATTACGATTTTCGCGATCTTTAAATTACTTCATATCGATGACATCACAGTTCATACCAAGGTCATTGTCTAGTGGACTACTACATCTAAAAAAATTCTAGTCGTTTAGTTCAGTTTTGCAAAAATGATTGCGTTTTAAATGGTGTCCGGAAACATTTGTCCGATATTGCATCTATGAATTGAACGGAATATATAGATTTTATTATCCACTTTTCAGGAACCAAGAACGATCCTGCGGATTTAGAAGGCTCGGAGACTTCGTATAATTTACCCTTTCTGCAGAATCCTTATCATTCCATCTCTTATAAGGTGCCACCAAGTGTCAGCTTTTTCCCAAGTTTTACGGCTAGTAAAGCGAATAGGTGAGTATAACGCGACTTTAATTTTGTATGTTATTAAATTCTGAATGTGTTCGAAGATTTCATCAAATATATTCCTGACAATTTTTTTGTGAAATAAACTTTTAGTACGCAACTAAGAAAGTATTCGATACAAAACGCATTTTTTAAATTTTCTTTATAGGCTCTCGGATAAAAAGCTGAAAGATGTGAGCCTTCTATCTGTTTTGTCATTCCAATAGCAGAATTGAAAAAGTATTTTAGACATTGCCTAGTAGACAAGTCCTTCTTCTGTCATTTAAAAAATATTCCAGTCGTTTAGCCTAGTTTTAAAAAATTTATTGCATTTTAAAAGGCTCACGAACACTTTTGTCACATTATAAATTATATAATGAAATATTCACATATTTATATTCAAGTTTGAAATCGAAATGAAAATAAAATCTATTAATCAATTACGTAATGTATATAAATTAAATGTACGTAATTAAATTTCTATTCTATAAATTCCATATCTGTTCCATAAAAACACTTTTATAGCGACAATGGCTAAAAAATCGCGCCAGTAGTACTAACGGACTTCTTTTCAGAAACGAGAGGTACCTGTACAATTTTAACTTCGCTCAAAATTTCACGAGCAACATTCATCAAGAAATTAGATGTGGCGATACCTATCCACGTGGTTGCCTGGATTCGAGATACAGATCTTACGACGGTTCTTGTAATAATCTTTATCATCCCACGTGGGGCATGGCAAACACGAGATATGGACGGCTGTTACCCGCAAATTATGGCGACGGTAAGTATTATGTACACATTAAAGGCTAAAGTAATGGTGTGACATATACTCCTCGTCAAAAAGAGTGTAGTTCTCCTTCAATAACGAGTAATGTCCAAATATTAGGAGCTCGAGATATGCGATTCGTTGTAAATAAATCACATCGTAGGGTTTCGAATGCAACAGTATAGTAATGAAGTAATAATGAACACATATCGTAAACCTGCAATTTTATTCATTGAATATGATATACTTATTTAATAGTGATAATATTTATTTCAGTACTTTGTTTACTATTACCTGCAGTATGTGATTTGCCACTGATTTATACAGATTTTTGATATACTTTCGTCCTAAGTCAGGGCTCGGAATTAACCAGCACGCAATATGGGGATCGCGAGAGCTACGCCTCCTGATTCCCGTCGCGCGTCTCGCTCCCCAATGATCGCCTAAATGCTACAAACATTACGCTACCACCACCCATTTGTCGTCACATCGTTAACATTGTCTCTTTTCGTACGTCTCCTAATGTTTGGATATTGCTCGTGCTATACATGCGCTACTGAGAAATTAAAAAGTGTACACTTGAGCTATCTTTTCGACGAGGAGTGCGCCTACAAAAGTCATTCACCGTTAATCTTGATCATTAATACTGTCGCACTTGTATTATCATTTTGGTCTCTATTTCATGATGTCTTTTACAATCATTCTTACGCATGCCAAGCTATACTAAATTAACAGCGATGCTATCACTTCTTTCAAACTATCTTCTAACTCTGTCGACTCTTTAGCAAACGGCCAGCAAACTCTGAAGCGTTACCAAAGGTAATATGATAATTCGACACAATTTTCACATTGCTACATTCGTATACATTCAACAAATCCCTAGAAACTTAAACGTGATGCAAGTGAATCAACGTTTCTTGCTTGCACAATGATCTGCGTTCCATGAAATATTTGTCGGCGAATACTTTCCAACGTCTATTAAAATTTTTTTGAAACGAGTCCAAGGAAACGTTAACAATGTTAATAAATTGCACGAAGAACGAAACCACGTAGTCCTTTTGTTAAACTTTTCTTGAACTTCGCGTAAGAAACGATTGAGGAAATAGTAGTTCGAGTAACAGATTGTAAGCAAACTCGGAGTGGTACGCTTCAGTGAGCCTTTCTTTAGTAGAGAGATAAACGGCACCCGATGACATTCGTTACAGTTCTCTTAGTTCGTGAACGCACAAGTTACTTCCGCGATCATTGCAAAAATACCGTGTACACTCTATCTGGCTCTCCCTCCCTCTCTCACTCTCACTCTCTGACCGACTTCATTCTACTCGGCCGGCCATGTTTTGTTTGGCCGTCATAAACAATTATGCACAACAGTCCGTTTATTATAGCGCAACGGACTTTTTACCAGCGATCTATCGATTTCTCTTGTCAAATTGCCGCGGATAAACATTTCTAATGGAACGGCCACTTCTTACAGCACTCTTACACCCGATGTGTTACGTCGATCATTCGCTTTCTTTCCACATGATTGACACAGCGGTTTCCTCGAACTTCTTCTCAGTCCCCGATTAACGTGCACAAAACAATTGCTTCTCGTTGAATCGACATTGTATCGGGTCTCCATTGAATGCCGTAATTACAATCAAATGTAGACTTTATTACAGTGCTTTAACGCGCGTAACAAACGTACCACGCCAGAACGAACAATAACATAAAATCAATAATAACAAAAACGAGATTTATGTACTCGTCGAGTTATAGTCGTGAATTCGCATTGACAGAATGGCACAAATGCCTTTTATACTTTCAGCACATTGTCTACGTATATAATTAATTAACCATTTTCTCGTCGATTCTCATGATGTTGGCAACTTCCTAATTTCATAATGTTACGGTGGTATGTTTTGTCAGTTGCGTAAGTATTGGAATTCAAATGAAACGTGAAATAAATTCAGAAATGTGTTAGGAAATTTTGTAGAAGATATTGAATCAATATTCTTCAAAGTCCGTCGAGATTAATGGACCATTGGCGTTTTAACAAGGCACTGAAACCGGTAATATAGTGGCAGCTTTTTATGAAGAATCGTATTCAGTTATGGTAGACGTAATAATGGGGGACTGGGTGAAGGTTGACGTATTTTGAAGGGAAAAGATCCTGCAGATGGTAGTAAATGTTGGGTATACCAATTAATTATTGGCCCTTCGTTAACAACAATTATTTACGTAAAGGTTTATTATGGGTATCGATTAATTTATATTAACGTTTTTGGTTTATGGATCGGAGACGATCCATGGTTTTCTTTGATAAAAAAAAGATACATTATTTAAGTACATTAATGCAAAATATATACTAATCTATATTAGTGATTCTGACTAGGAATTAATTTGTGCAGGTAATGCTGTTTTATTAACCTTCATTAAGCATTTCATGTTAATATTATATTCTTGAATAAAAATTTGTAACTTTTCTATTTCATGAAAGAGCATACGAATAATATGATTTTGTAAAACATGTGCACATCTGTTCTTTATCGTTGATCTTGATGGATGTCGATTTTCGTATTGGTCATTATTTCTTATCAAGATAAGCAAGCTTCTTTGTTGCGATCTCGAAATTCTACGTAATTAGACAATTTTGTTATAAAAATCATGTAGCTTCTTTCATATAATTAAAATAGATAGTAAAAGTGTACCGACTGATCTTCTATTTCACCACTTTATTAAAAAGATCAATTTTACCGCATTCATCGAAATTGTTTTGAAATATGGACATTTATTAAAAATAGAACAGAACTCGATTGAAAGTGAGCCGGATATCCAACTGGTAGTTCTGACAGATAATCGGACTGAGATTGTAAAAATTTTCTTGTTCGGTTTATCGTGTAATCGGAACACCGTTGTAATCGGCGTGAGAACACGAAAATCTTGTAACACAGCGAACACCGCACACATTGTTGCAGTAATTTTTTTCAAGACCACTGCCCATAAATAACTCATTGGTCGAGTCACGCTTCGTTTCATTCCAGTCAACGGAACGTGCGTTCTATATTGAAAGCGCATTAGGCGAATCTTGATTTTACAATTTTTTCGTGTGATTGCTTCACCGTTGCGTGTACACGCAGAACAAACTAGAGCGAATTCAGTTTTAAGATGTATCGTTAAAAACAGTTAAAAATTTGCAATCAATGTAACGTCTAATTTATTCAGAAACTCGTGGTTATATTAAATGTTACTGAAGCTTGTATGCAAATTGAAATTTGTAAAAATTAATCGACCGAAGCGGGACACGATTTCAATTTGTTTCTCTGTTGCAGAATATTAACTGCAACATTGCTTTATTACAATTATTTCAAATGTTTGTCATATCGAGGTAATTAACTTTTAAGTTTCGAAATTTTTATTTGGATTTTGTACGCGCTGAGGCTTTGTGCTTGGGTCGAGACGGACCCGACACTGCAATATTCAAATCCATGCAATATTTTCTGATATATCATTGAGCAACAAAAGTGCCTTAAAATCTTCAGTATTCCTATTAATAATAAATTTGTTAAAATTGTTAAGGAAAGAAACTTTGATACTGTTTTAATAGCTTACAGTTAATGCGGAATTTATGCTGCATAAACGTTCATAATATTTACTATTTTTATAACATCCATGAAATCATTATTGTTCATATGTTCGCGGTTACTCTCATTCTTTATTATTTTATTTATTCTCTGGACGTAAATTGTACGAAACGTAACTAGTTATACGACTAAAATTATCTGTTTCTATAAAAGTTATAGTGAAATTATCATCATCCAGCATGTATTTATATAGCACTCTCTGTCTTCTTTGAAAAGACATTTGCACAAATTTTACTTAAATGTATACGTTTTCCAAAACCGTGTTTGCACATATAACTTGACAGTCCATATCTTTCAATAAACGGTAATTAAATTGAACTAATTTATGTCACCAAATAATTATCACTATTACACTTAATAAAAATAGCATTTCCTACCAATAATAACTAATCGATAGGACTCCCCTTCGCAAACTAGTTCAATCGAGCAACCCACGTTCATTGCATATCATTTGTCACACCAATTACTCAGATCCTGATTTCCATAAAAACTGTGCAACATAACTCTAACGGAGAGCATGCGTATTTTTTAATCATTCCATCGTAATAAAACCAATCGCAAACGAAAACCGTGCATTGCAACGGAGACACGTACGTCACTGGTTTGCACGTACGCCCGTGAAATAATTGAAACGCAATTTAGTAAGAAAACGTTCATCGTTTCGGATGAATTCACTGGCATTAGACTCATAGCCTTATTGCACAGCAGGCGATGTTAACCATAACATTACTCTCCCGTTGAGTCACTAATAACACCTGAATTAACTAACGCGGATTCCCAACGTTCTGAATATTCATCGCAACGAGTCCCTCCCATTGTGAAGAAATTCAAATGCGAAAGAATGAGCCACAGTGGAACGAGCTAGGTATAAATCATATTTTTATTCCCGCAAGAACGGCTATTAAATCCGCAGGTTTCAACGTCGCGACGATTATTTTCCGATTAATGACCGGACGCGAATGGAAAAAATGAATGCTTTTTTTCTCGGATCGAAGGCCCAAGGATTTCGAGCGAGCAGTCTCCATTCCGCGCGAAAATCTGACTCAACGGTGAAAAATGCAATAACAATATGTACATCGTTGCAAGCTCGTTGCAGCTGTTTCGTGATCAACTTCGACAACTCCTAAATAATTAATGCACTCCTCGCTCGCTACTTTCGAACCTGCGTTCCCAACTAGACGCAAGTTCATAACAAAATTCCACACACTTCTACCGAAAGGTTGAAGTCAATCATTTAATTGTACCCGTTTTTTTATACCAGAACAAAGACGTTGTGCTGATAATGAGAGCAGGAAAAATGCTGTGTTGCTTCATGCTCGTGCTTTCCATTTTTATTTTCGTTTCCAGTTGTAATTCTCGTGCTTGGTGATTTCGTTACGACAATGTGGAAGATACGGCTCATAAAGAAAAAATTTCGTATCGTGGTAGGAATTAACCTAACGTGACAGCGTAATTCGCGTAGATATGCTTTCGAATCAAGTCGGATTTCGACATCGGTGCAGCTGTGAAGTCAATTTCCGTGTCTCGTTTCAGTTTTGCTTGGGATCCTATTTTGTCACGCACGTTGTAGCTTTTTATTGTTTATCGATCATTAGTAGACTGCGAATCTTTATACTAAATAAAAATTCTCTGCGTGGCACAATGGTCTCGATCGAAGCATTAGCTGTTCGCGATGATTTTTGCGATGTTTCAAGACGTAAAGACCGTTTTATGCAGGTCGTTGAATTTATCTTGACGTCAGCTGTAACATTATGAATTAATTCTGTTAATTTATAATTTTTATATTTTAATAAATTGATAATCGCGAAACAATAAACCCTTGACGGGTTCATTTATGACGTTTTTAAAATAATTTACGTCCATTGTTTACTTCACCCCCTGTATTTACCGATTTGTGTTCCACTTACTCGCTTTTGTCGTAAATTCATAAAATCAGCAATCTAATCATCGATTGCTTCTATTATCGTACACTTAATCATACTTTTCTTTCTGTACACAATATTGAAATGAAAATATTGTCGTTACATAAATGCTTTTATCTTTTTACATCTTTAAAAAGATATTCATGCTGCAACAGATTTTTAATTATGGACTGCAGTGATAAGAATGCTGTTGACAAAATTTCGGGGGTGCGTTTGTGTGAATGCATAGCTAAAATACTAATCGATTTATACGTACTACGAGCAAGCATAGTTTTACTTTTATTGTATTATAGCTGCTATTTATATATATATGCTTGATCTTTTCGTAACATTTCGTGATATTAGATTGAGTCATAAGTAATTTCCACGCACTATGAGGTATCACTTCAGTAGCATGATTAGTATGACTCATGCTTGTTTAGCTGAAGAAATGGAACAGGTATGTACACACGTCAGAGAATATATAATACAGTAATTAATTGCGAATTGCCATAACTGTTAAAATTGTAATTTAAAGAAAAATTAATGCAAACTGAATTTAATCAATGCAACGCATAAAGGAAACATGTATATTGGTCAAAGTAAATGTCAATAACTTCAATTGTTTAAATATTCATCATTACTCTATCACGTCGCGTCATTAAATACAATTATTGTCATTGTAAGGAAATTAAATTTCATTCAGTGAAATACAATAAATTCCATGTTTGGTTGAAGAGAAGATCAAATCGGTGTATAATCAAGGGTCATTAATTGCACCAGGTACGTATACGGAGACTTCGTGTTTCGATGCTATAAACTTTACGCAGCACGTTACAATCTTTTGTGCAATTAAGCATCAAGTGTTATCAGAGTTTAAGATTTGTAACAGTTTCGTTGCAGCGAAGATTTACTAATCAGATCGTTCACTGTTATTTCAAACCAGACAGTTTGTTACAAAAACTTGATTTTTGTACATTTACATTTGTACATTACATTTTGTATATTTACGATAACGATAAACAAACGAAATACCAAAAATGTAGATCTATTGAAATGATTCCAACGAGAAACAGGTTTACATTTAACTTCTGCTCTTTGCAGTCTTCTTAGAATATGTTTATTTCGCATGAAGGTCCGTGAGCTATTTATAACATAGTATTCTGTTAAAAAATATTTGTGTTAAAACTTTACTCCGTTACAAGATATTTCTTTGTTTAAGATGCTTGAATAAAGATACATCAGGTTCTTGGAAAAATGCTGAACCTCCCGCGAATGTTAATCGAGAGATAATTGGTGTTGAGAAAAGTGTAGTTGCATCGTCGATGCGGAATTCTTGCGACATTCGAATAAAAAGTACCGGCAGGAAGCTAATTGAAGTATGAATTTTTATGATAACTAAATTTGAATGTCATGAGCTAAATACCGCTATACCATTCATACGAAATACATATGAATGACTGAAATTGTAAACATTCGTTTCTAGAAAGTCGAACAAACGCGAAACCTGTTTCTCACGAATTGACCATAGTAAATAATGATTGTATAAGAAAATGTTTCACGGTACATTCGTCATTCCCGAGTATTTCCTATTCTTCATGGTTTGACACTTCATTACGTCGGTATTTTCCTCTGTTATGAGCGGAGAATATTAAAATCGTCATCGCGGTTTTTAATACTTTCACGATGAACGGAATACCGATGAAATTCGATCCGGTATCTTGTCCGTTCCGCGTTCCAATTTTTTATCTATCCGAATATTTTATGATTGCGCAGCGAAAGAGAGCTCTAATTGTAAAAATTAACAATATATCTGTCGGAGCCGGCAATATTAACCTACATCCGCCTGAACAGTGTACATAAATGTTATTTATCGAAGTTCAATGGGACATGTATCGTTAAACCTTATAATTGATAATTTAATTAATTTCTCTGTGGGATTAGATATAATAACGGCACGCGAATCTCCGTCAAATTATTATAATTAACTTAGACGAAAAGGTTGCATTCGTTGCGTTATTGTCATAATTAGTTCATAATATATTCGTAACGGTAAACAAGTAGAACAGTGACAAGTAACATCGAAAAGGTAGTATATAAAACAGGATGTTACTGTGTTAAAAAATATAAAATGATAATGAAGCTTTTGTATCGGAAAAAAATCGTTCTTGTTCACATAAAATATTAAAAATAGTAAAATATTTTGAATAGCGATTAAAATGTTTGAAACAGCGTAACTATGAAAATGTGAAAGGAACGATGTTTAAAAATTGTTAGACAAGTTAATTTTCTAGCAAACAATTATTTCTCACTTATATAGGGTTATGAAACGAATTATTATCGGTCACCATGAATTACTAATTAAGTTGGACTCCTTTTTATTTCATTCTGGTGCAATTATATTTCACCTAATTTTAATGTTATCTTAGCTTGTAAAATTAATTATTGAAGGTACATTAGGGTTGTCACAAATGGGAATATTAAAAGTTCAATTTTACGAAAATGGTTCGTGTGAAAAGCGACGCATTCTGTGACGTGCATGCTCAATCGAATTGCACAAAACAATAGTAAAAGTATGTAGTTGTTACCATCCAATAATCGTTGCCTGTAATTAATTCTCTATTGATATATGTAAATATGCGTTTACGTGATGCAGGAATTCGATCGCCTACGACTTCAGTGACTGGAACACAACTACCGCCTTCTCGATTGGTTAGTACTACTTTGTTTCCACCTGTGGATGTTGACGATCCGATATGGACATTGGCGGCGATGCAATGGGGACAAATAATTACTCACGACATGGCCCTGATTGACGGAACTACTCAATCAAGTAAATCTACGTTACCACGATAAATAGCGCAGTCAAACAACTTTCATACGCTCCGTTACCTTACACTACCTGGCACATTCTTCATCTCGAGATTTTGACACGTGCAAATATGAATTATTACCTTGAAATTAATTTCGAGTATACCTGTAAATATTATATATATATTATAGAAATTTGTTTGGAGATACGTACTATATGGTGGTCATATATATATATACATATATACATATATATTAGTATATATTACATATATATTACATATATTATATATATATGACCACCATATAGTACGTATCTCCAAACAAATTTCTATAATATTTCGTTGAAACATATTAATGTTTGTGAGCACAGTGGCTGACGAAGAGAAAACTAAAAATGGTGTTTTTTGATACAAATTCTTTGATATTCATACAACTTCGTCATTTTGATCCACTGTGCGTCGCATTGGCAGCGAAAGTGTTATTATTATTATTATGCGATTACATACGATTACAGTAGACCACTGACAATTTTTCTCCAATTAGAGGCACACGCGACGCAGTGCTGCACCCCCGATGGGCAATTAGTAGACCCACTGCTGAGTCACGGTCAATGCTACCCTATACTGATCCCTTTCGACGACCACGTCTTCAGCAAGGCCAACATAAGGTGTATGAACTTTGTTCGTAGTACGACTGACCTTGACCGTGGCTGCTCCTCGGAATACAAACCAGCAGAACAGGTTTGTTGTCCCCTCATACTCGTTTATAATATAGTCCTCGAGAATGAACCGATTAAGGTAAGATTAGGAACATAAGTATAGGGCTCGCAAGCGTCAATTATTCTATCAAAGCATTCAATTGAGTACCCGTGAATGAAACTTGCATTTACGTGCATTCGAGAGAATGTCTCGAGCATTTCCGCCAATCATCGATTGCATCACCGATTAACATTCTGCACGCTGGCATAAAGGGTACCCTGACAGTTAGCGGCCTGCCTGGGGAAAGTGATCGAGGCGGTATCATAATTAATTGCTCGTCGTAAAATGGAGATTACTTTAATACTCTGCTGCTGTGTTCGTATTTATGAAATAGAAAGGTATGAATCGTTTAACTCGATTATTTGAAGTGATTCGTTAATACTAAACTCGTCGTTGATTATTTTTACAATTTGTACAATTTAATTATAGAAGTGCTTTTATATCAGAATAATCGTATATTTTCCATTATCTAGAATTTTCTCAGTGGTTATTGTTGAACTCATGCGAATGAGATCAGTTTTGTCATTTTTATTGAAAAGTTACTTCGTTCAGACACATATAACAATTCAAATCACGTACAATCTATATACATCTTTTAATTTAATATCCTTAAAGAATTCTTTAACGATCATTTCACTGTATTTTCATGCAACGAGGTCATGATACAGCATTGCATATCAGCGTGTCATTTGTGTACTGGAAGTGCATAATAATTATGAGCAATTTATATGATTTCAAGATAAAATAAATGCGGCTTTTAACATACTGAATTTTCATATAACATCACATTTTTAATTAAATTTAATTCGATGTACCAGCACCAGCATTTAAACTCTACTGCTCGTAGAACATGCTCGCACTTAGCATACGTGTTATTTCAACAGTCGTGAAATATCTCGAGTAAAGATGATAGTAAACGTGAAGCGTAAAAGGACATAAAAGAGTTATGCCGTTTTAAGAGCCTAATATTACAGGTCGTGTATCTTTACGTCGGTTACAACGTAGATATGATAAACATCAGATAACGATGATATCGACAATAAAGTATGGGTGACTTTGGAATCGTGGGCATTTTATGACACCTTTTATTATCACTAAATCAATCGT
This sequence comes from Megalopta genalis, assembly GCF_051020955.1. Lineage (NCBI taxonomy): Eukaryota > Metazoa > Arthropoda > Insecta > Hymenoptera > Halictidae > Megalopta > Megalopta genalis. The sequence continues at coordinate 8,152,058 of NC_135025.1, forward strand.
GTCATCTTAATTTAACGTAATATAAATACGGTTCTTACGAGACATCATTCCTTGTAACAATTTATTTATTAGCTATGTTTGTAACCGGTAATTGCTAACAGTTTTGTTATCAATAACTGCTGCGATTAAATTATTCAACTTGGCGTCTCGTGTGGAATGTGAAAATATTCAGAGATTAGCTCATTTAGATTATGTAGTTCATTTCTGCACATGATTAATGAACTATTAAACTATGTACATGACGAACTTCATGTTTATCTAACTCGTGTGTGCACATGATTAATGAACTCTTGAACTGTGTATATGACGAACTTCGTGTTTACTTAACTCGTGTGTGCACATGATTCACAAAATTTAAAACTGCGTACGTTACGAGCTTTATGTTTATCTAACTCGTTTGTGCACATGATTAATGAACTTTTAAACTGTTTACATGACAAACCTCGCGTTTATCTAACTATATTTTTATACTAGATTGTACAATGTATACACAAAAAGAAAATTCGTAATTAGACAAATAATGGTCATATTAATAGGACAGTATTCTTTAAAAATCTTAAATTCGCCTATAATACAATTCACAGTCCTAAGTTTCTATTTTATCTGTGTTAGCCAGAGCTTATCACCAGGATTAATAATCATCGCTGGATCTATTACTTTAATAACATCATAAAAGAGGAATATAATTTGCGAATTACAATGGCGAGCGAATATTGACTCTGATATACTCGAAAAGAAGATTTGTTATTAAAGTTTACGCCAGTAATTGAAAATTACACATATAAAAATATATCACATATATCTCGTGATATATTAATAGGACGATTTTCAGTAGAATATATCTTGAATAAACAAAACAATAGCGTACTTTCTAGAAATCTGAAATCTGTCTGTATATAAATCCTGAGTTTCTAATTTAGTGTTCGAGTCATCTGCGGCCGAATAATGAATAGTTCGCAGATTTTACAATTGTTGAATATGCTCTGATAGATTTTGTGGCACAGTTCGAACGAACGAAGATGCAGTACCTAGTTGGGAAAACCCAGGCACAATTGAACAGCTAGCAAAGATAGCGCGAGAAGGGCAATAAATATAGAGTAAGGGACCTAATGGATACAGAGTGGGGGAACTAACGGAAACAGAGTGGAAGAACCAACATGGATGAAGTAGGGGTAGGGTCCTAAGCTGTGAAATTGATGTTGGACTACACTGGTCTAATCCGCTGCGTTCGAGCTATAGTTGGTCACTGAACAGCTGTCCTGTGCTGTAAACAGAGAAGCATTAGTGTGAAGCATTAGTTGTAACCAAACTGCGAATTTTTATGAAAAATAAGAACTATTTGCATTCGTTGATAGATAGAGCAGCTGTGCACTCATTTATTTTTCTTATTAATAACGAGTCGACAGGAACGTAAAATTGTCCCTAAATTCTTTAAATGGTTTCACCATTTTGCATTCGAACTACTCATTTTTCTTATAAATGCATAAAATTCGCAGTCTAGTTAGTGAAAACGACAGTGTTAAACTATGATTGAATGTCTTGATATTTCTTTTTATCATACAATGTATCAGGTTGGTTTAAGTGAATGGTAAATTCTGTTCACAGAACTGAAATGTTGTCGTTCAAAATGTGACTTTTATTTAAATGTACTTGATTTTATTATAACTTAAATATTAATTTTATGTTATTACCTAATGTTACTTGAACTCAATATATGTACTACTGAAGGCGCTTACGTCTTATTTAGGAAGCAGCATTTGTCTAAAGTATTGATTGTCCAGTAGCAAATATCTCTAACAGAGATAGCAGTAACAAGTAAGAATGATATCGTTTAGGATACGAACGATTGAACTTCTTCGAATGACCTAATTAGTAATATGACAATACTAAGAATCGATTTTTTTTCAGTTGACCGTAGTTACGCAATACTTGGATCTTTCTTTGGTGTACGGATCCAGTGATCAAGTGGCAGCTAGCTTGAGAGCCGGTGCTGGCGGTCGACTCAATGTGGATGTCCGACATGGTAGAGAATGGCCACCTGCAGCAACCAATAAGAGCCAACAATGCGACACCACGGGCCACGAAGAAGTGTGTTATCTAACCGGTAAATTGACAGAATCATTGTGACAACGTAAACAACAGCTACAATAAAAAAATACTCTGGATCTCATCTCAAAAGTGACGCGAATTCCTTTCATACCTTTTCAACGTGAAATGCAACAGCTGCAACCATTGCTATTGGAAAAAGATATGAAAGGAAACTTACGGTACTTATTAAATGACCTGATCATCATAGATTGAATAAGATTATAAAAATTATAAAAATAACAGTTCGGATATATATGTGCTGAAAAAAGGAGTATTATAGTAACTAAATGAGAATAAGTATTTAATTATAATTGGACTGCGGATCTTTATGCATTTATGGTGAATTCTTCACCTACGAATTCTACAAATGAAAGAAAGCGCGTATATGAACAATAATCAATAGCATTTTTCTTATATTAAAATATTTTGAATCATAAAAACTCTTTACTGAACAAAATGTGCTTGCTTTTATAAAACAACCTATGAAAGTAGGCATTAACATAAAGGTCTGCAGACTAGTTACAGTAGATTTAAAGTAGATGTTAAAATATTATACATACGTATTTACAATTTGACAAACAATCCTATGCCAAATGTTAAAGAAATTTTTACTATTTTTCCAGGTGACACTCGAACTAATCAGAATCCCCAGCTGGCCGTTCTGCAAATAATACTGCTCAGGGAGCATAATCGCGTGGCAGATGCTTTAGCTGGCATAAATCCGCACTGGACAGACGAAACGATCTTCCAAGAGGCGCGGCGCATTGTAATCGCAGAACATCAGCACATTTCCTATTACGAATGGCTGCCGATATTCTTAGGTACTACTCTTGTTACCACAGAATTCATCGCGCACACATTGCACAATGTTTGCCCACAGAACGCGATTCTGAAGCCTCATGCTAAAGTCAAGCAATGACTACACGAAATCCGCTTGATGCTGTCATAGTCTGTTGCGAGTCCGTTGCTAGTCCCAATTTCGTTCCGTATGTTGTACAATGTGTGCTCAAGAAATGTTGATAATCTTCTGTAGAACTTAAAATTGAACATTTGAAAAATATAGAGAATAACAATCGTTACATGAATGCGTTGTGCTTCTTCTTGCAGGTATTCAGAACACTTATGGAAACAAAATTCTGTACGAGACAGACGACTACGTGAACGATTACGATCCGAACGTGAATGGAAATGTTCTGAACGAACATTCGACTGCTGCTTTCAGATATTTCCATTCCCTAATCGCCGGTTTTCTGAAGTAAGCGTTCATTGCTAGCAAAATAATTAGAGTACAACATCAAAAGATGATATCTTTCGTATTATGAAAAGATTGCAAAAGTTACGCTTTCAGTGATCGATGTATGGAAACAAGAATTAATCGTAATGGAATTTGCACTAGAGTTTTTATTTACGTCAAAATAAAATGGAATGAAATTTTTTATTTGAAAGACTAACTTTCATAGTTAATTTAGAGGAAATAGTAACGAGAAAGAAAAATTTATACTAGAATATTTCTTACTGAAAAAATGCAAGAATAATTTTTATTAACGCAAATGGTTTTTTTATGCTTCATAAATGAACATATAAATGTACAGTCATGATACAGATGCTCGATGATCAATACTTTGCACTCGAAAGTACCATCGAAATTAACGATTTAAAAATGCAATATTAGTATTCCTTATCACAAATCTGTAATAAGAAAGGACATAGGTGATTCAAATGCTGCATAATTTTGTCAAAATTTCGATTTTCGTCTCAATCATTTGTCCGCTACTGCACGTTTGACTTTTTGGTACATGACCCAAGAATATTCTTCGAGTGCAAAAGGTTATAAAGAAACGATCGTAAGCTGATGCAGACTAATGAACCTGGATTTTCTGTGAACATTGCAGTCTAGTAACTAAACAACGTTTCACAAGAGGTTCGTTGAGGCTCAGCGACCATTTCAACAGGGCCGGCATCATCGAAGAAGACGACAATATGGACGGGCTGACGAGAGGCATGTCTTATCAGCCTGAAAAAGCCAGCGATCGGTACTTCGACGCGGAAGTACGTGAAATATTTATACTGGTCTCTTTTTCGAAAGAAGAGTTCTAAGATACATTGATAGCCGCCCGCTACTTAGCGGCTATTATGAACATCATACTATGAGCATTAGAGCGTAATTCGTCTGTAATTTGTAACTTTCTTCGAAAAGAGGCTACATCAGTTTAATTCCTTGTACACTACTAGAATCGTCTTGTCCTGACAACAACAGCATTCATTTTGCCACAAAATTAATTGTTAGGATCACCATAATACTGTTCTACATCCTGACATTTGAACGCTGACATAAGTGACTTGTTAAAAATGAGGAAAAATTGAGGAATTGAGGAATCATTTGATCGTACTTTATTCACCACGAGGATCAATCTTCGACTTTCATCTTTGAATTCTCAAGATTAATTCTGAAGCGTGTTATTTACATATGTTAATATCCTCCAAAACGAGGGTGTAGAATCATGTTACGATAATCCTATACAATCGTGTGATACCGTGTACATTGCACGTGAGTTTAGAACTAGATTCTTTGCAGAATTGTACGTCAATTGTGTGATTTAGTGTATAATTTACGAAATACGATTGTCCAAGTTTTCTGAACAGTGCGGAGTAGCTAAGGAAATAAATAACAATTCTTATTTCAGATTACGCAATTCTTATTCAGAAATGGGCAACCCTTGGGATCGGATCTCCGTGCGATAGATATTCAAAGGAATCGCGATCACGGTCTTGCATCGTACAATCAATTCCGCGAGTATTGCGGTTTACCAAGAGCAAAAGACTTTGCGGATTTCACTGATTATATCTCACCTTCGGTAAGCGAACAGACGTTTAACCATGAATAAATTAAGATTGCTAATGGATATCGGTTGAAATCATCAAGTATAGTGGTAATGTATGCTAATGTAAATGAAATATAGAACACAATTTTGGTAGCTTCTCCGATATAGGATGGAAACGCGAGAGAGAAGGAATTTATGCGTAAATATCTCCAATCTAGTTATGATAATTACACAACTCAGTTAAACACTGTTTAGTAAACAGCATTAACGAAAGTTTCGTTCCCTTTAAAACATTTTTAACGCACTTATAGCGAAAATTAATTAGTTCAAAAGTTATGATTATTGTCCCGAACGCCCATAAGATCGCATCGCGAGTCGATTTGCTCTTCGAATAATCATATTCTTATGAATAATCGTATAATGCGGCGATTGAAGTTGTTTTAATAATGAATACTTCTGTCTACAGAATGTGGAAAAACTATCCGAACTATACGCCAGTCCTGATGACGTCGAATTAACTGTTGGTGGCTCGTTAGAGACACACGTGCCGGGCACACTTACCGGCCCAACGTTTTTGTGTATTCTCACTAGACAATTTTATCGAACACGAGTGGGCGATCGTTATTGGTACGAACGAGGCGACGATCAAATAGCGTTTACTTTAGGTAAGTAGTCCTCTTTCTCTGGCAACTGAATGATTTTCTGTGTGTCGAAATTAGTACCAGAGGATCCTAAGAAGATCCATTTCTTTCGATATCACAATTTTCGATTAAAAACATTTTTATGAAAAGTAGAAGATTCTGAACAGTTGTGTGGTGCCAATAGTACCGGACTCAGTATCAGAGCTTCCTGACCCTGAAGATGTATCCATTCGGAAGCCATACATTTTAATACTAATTCTAGTCGAGGAAGCCTAAAAACTCGAATGACGACTAGAAACAAAAATTGTTCTGGTTTCTCAGTGAAATGATTACTGCTGGGTTTACGGAGCACTGGAAACGCTCATTTTATATTGCTTGACAAAAATAACAAGCATATATTTATACAGGTTTATATTATATATCCGACGGAACAAATTTATTGGATATACACGTACGGACAAAAGTTAAGAAACTTAACATATGAACATTCAACATATATTAACGTTTGAGTAAAATTTGATATTTTGAGGGAAGCATTATTATAGCGAAGCATATAACACATTATACTGCCCTATTGTTTTATTTAAAGCATGAGAGAAATAAAAGACAATAAGTAAATAAGAAAATGAAATAAAAATGAGAAAATTATAGAAAAATAAAATTAATATTTTCGTTGACACAATACGGATCTTTGTCCTATGTTAACAAGGTGAACTCTTGTCCGTAAATATATTCACCCTAAATGTATTTTTATGACGTATCCGTGAGCCTAATGTTAAGAACGAAGAAGCGCAAATCTTCTGATCTTCTCAAATTATCTGATCTTAACCCCACAGTACGCGAGGTTAAGATCAGATAATTTGTAAATGTCTGTTACGTGATTTTCCAGAACAATTAAATGAAATACGCAAGGCCAGTATATCCAGATTATTCTGTGATAACGGGGACCACATTCGTCAGATGCAGCCGAGAGGATTCGAGCAAGTGTCTGCCAAGTAAGTTTCACTCTCGACCACGTGAAGAATGCGTTACAATCGCACCGCTCTAGCGATCGATCACGAATTTTTGCTCGTTTCAGAAACCCAATCATGAGCTGCGCTAACATTCCGGCGGTGGATCTCTCGTCGTGGAAAGATTACGCACCGGAAATAGCAACTCATCAACAATTACAGTTTCCACAGTTTAAAAAGTGAATACGATTGTTCGTCGAAACTAAAAAAATTGTTTAAATTATTGAGAGATTCCGAGATATAATTAAATGTAGATATAACTGTAATTATTGTAACTGTAAGAAGCGTTATTAACCGGTGGTGTTAGTTTGCTGCACGAACTGGACACCTCCTAACGGTAGTATTAATAAAAGTGCATTATTTTTTCAAAATTCTGTTCAATCTTGAAACTGTTATATTAACGGTCACACGTTTATTATCCTTCTTGTTAATTACGTTAACAAGAAGTATAAAATTAGGAAAACATTTCTTGTGCAGCATGATCTGAAGAAAAATCAAGATCGCACAAACGCTTTTTAATCCATTAATACTCTTGTCATTGCTAAAAATACATTTCCAGTAATGTTGTCACTTTTCAAAATTTTTTATTGAAATAATCTCTTAGACTTTTGATCTTAGTCCATCAGTACAGAGTATCAAATACAAATACGTATATTCTTCTTTCAAATCTCTGATGGATCATAATTAATTTTTCTTACATTGACACTCGAGTTAACAAAAGTCAATACAGAGAAGTTTTCATTACTGTGCTATATCTCTGAAGCATTATTTAACCTTTTATTTTAACTCTCGCGTAGCCAATATTGGGTCACCATTGACTCAGAACTTGAAAATATATCTATTAAATTTTTCAATTTTTTTTTTTAACAAACTCCTTTCCGCGTCAGAAACATCGTCACAAAAATTCAGCTATGGGTCAAACTGACACAACTTTTATTTACGAATGAAATTATTACCACTTGTACGAAAAGTATTGAACTACTACTTGCTCGAGTTAAGCTATTAAAAAATCTTATTCATTAAATAATGTCTGCAGCATTGCGGTCTAACAAATATTCCGTAAACTTTATAAATAGAACTGTCAATATTTGCTTCGCAAGATTAGATTTTTGAACAAAAAGAAGTTATTGCAATATTTCAGAACAAGAAGTCCATCTTAATGCTTTTGTTTGAAACGAAGTTCAAACGTTTCGATGAAAACTTGCTCCACCAAAAAATGCTGAATTTCGATATGTCTTTCTGATGACAACAATAACGAATTATGAATATATTTTAAGAAATATGACAGAGACGAGGAATAATCTTCGCGAAAGTATAATCCAGAAATGAACCACGAAGAACACTCCGGCACAACGAATGGCAAACAAGCATGTGTAACACGTGAATGAGAATTGAAAAACACGTGACAGCAGCCTTACCTGTTGAAATCGTCATCTGAGCGAACGCGTGAACGTACGATCTGCGTGTTATCGCAAATCATCAATTGGCACGTTGGAATGAGTAGCTCCCATTTGTAATCGCTGAAACAAGTTGACGCTATCGTACAAATACCGATAGGTACGCACAGCGCGGCGCTCGATAAGATTAAACTGTAGATGAAAATAACGACATTAAGAAGATCTTGACATAGTTCAAACTACATAACTTGTTGCTAAAAGCACTGCAATCTAAAATTATAGATCGCTATTAGTCCGGTCAGCAGATTGCGGGTTTCATGCGCTTGCAGTGTTTCAAGTTTGAAACACGTTTAACGCGTGCGCTATCACCGCTTTGCTAATAGTCATTTCATAGTTACGGCGTCTTGTTAAACGCAAAGTGACTTCTTATCGAATGTAAAAAGCGATTATCGTTGAAAGAAAGTTATACATTCTTGAAACATCGTGTTAAGTGTTATCATTTCAAATAACGATACGAACAAGATTAATTTTTCTTTTGTTCAATTCTGTGAAATACAAAGTTGCAAAGTAAACATTTTCTAAGTCATTTGTCGGAAACAGAAGTGAAATGAAAATCTACGTTTCCCTTCAAATCAATTTTTAATAAGTCGAAGATTGCGTAAGAAATTTCTCAAATTCTTCTGATGTTTCCATAGTTTTGTATTTCACCTAGTCACTTTCGACATAAATACATCAAATCCGCATTCTAGTAATTAGACACTGGCTTCGTAGGATTTCTGTTTGACTGAATTCAAATCCGTTTTCAAGAGAAATTCTCTTACCAATACGCTTTACATTCTTCAAAGAAATTTATCCGTCGAATGAAAACAGAAACAACAATTTCACACAATGTATTACGAAAAATTAATCCGTATCCTATACTAAATTAAAACTACTTTTAAAAAAGCGATTAACTTATCCTAAATACATTTCACATCCGGGTATGTGTGCAGAAAATTTTGGATACAATCGTATGACTAGAAAGTAGATGAAACGTTATTGCAACATATTAATTGTAAAGAATAAATTTGATCGCTTCACTAAGCGAAGATATGGAAACACAATTGCTTGAAAGCCCGAGGATATCGAAACTATAAAAAGCACCGTAACTTGTTGTTGTTGCAATTCATTAATTCGTCGCATGATAATTCAGCGTTTTATCGAGTCATTGTTTATGTGCGCTGTACTGCAATGTAAAATTGAATGTACGACTGATTTCTCAACTCGTTCAATAAACTTTCTTATCGCACGCTTACGGACGTCTGGGAAACATTTCCTACTGAGAAATGAATATCAGACCGATGTACATAGATGCGCTCACACGAAAAATGTTCAGAATCGAAAATTTTAGAGGAGTTCTTATCTTGACTTGTCGTCCATGAAAAATAATTTCAGCATCTTCAGAGAAAACTATTATAAACTTGTATATTTTCAATTACCATTTCATTGTCTTTAATAGAATTTCATAAAAGATTGGCGATATTTTAATTTTAATTGTCTTCATAAGATGCCAAATATTGTTGAAATTACAAATTGAAATTGTGTGATATTTTTCTATAAAATAATCTATAGAATAATTAATTGGATTAAAAACAACGACCTTCTCGAATATCATGCGTCCGAATTGTCTCATATTTTTTAAAAGTGCTAATTGCTATAATCTATATTTGCTCCGACTCCTCAAGAAAAATCATAATCGGTTAAAATTTTTCAGCAGATAACATCTGTTTTTGTATAACGAATGTGTCAGCCCGAGCTTATCATTCGAACTAGTAATCGTCAGAGACTTTAAAAATACGATGAAAGAAGAACATAATTTATGGATTAGTATCACGATCGAATATCAACTCTTATATACTTGAGGAAGAAAATTTGTTATTAAATTTGTAAAAGTAATTAACGCGTACATTATTATTAATTACGAAACAACCGAGGCACGAGTATATCATAAATGATAATGGGTAATTCGAGAAATGATAAGACACAATGAAAAATGAGCAATCACCTGAAAACAAAAGATTTTACAAAATTAGAAGCAGCACAGAAGAAACTTGAAGATGCAAATACAATTACGATGTAATTGCTGGAATTTTATTGTTGAACACAAGAAGAAATGAGAAATAATACGAAGAACTCTTAATAAATGTAACAACATATAGAAAAAAATAAGAATTAATACTAAGATCTGTGAAGAAGAAGAACTATTATTAAAAGAAATAACACATTATTGTATCAAATGTTTTTATTTCTAAATCATTATTGCCATTAGTATAAAATATATCTGAGCTGACACATATGTGTCTCTGAATTATATAACAGTTGTTTGGTATACAATGTGTTGGAAGTTAATTAAAGTTGAGTACCTTCTGAAATATTGAGTGACGTTAATTAATATAAAAATTCCTTGTTCGTTGTGAAGTTTGTTCCTAGTTTATAGTATATAAATTAATACTCTATGTTATTTGGACCGAAGTATCAAAATGATTAATATAATCATGTACTTCGGTGTACATAGTATATTATATTATAAAACTCTTGTTGATTTGTTACTGCCCCGTGTGGTTGTTTCTGAGTGTAACCCATCCTTGTATGATTAAAAAAGGTTATTTTTTACCTCTACAATAGTTATTTTAAATTAGTGAACGTAAGTAGCTTTTGAATAAGGGTAATATGAGTATGTTAATACTGTATTAAACAATAAAATTTGTTCCTCTCGATTTCTCTTTGTAAGGCAGTGTTGGTTTAAAAAATATATTTGTAATTTTATTGTGCAGATGTTTGATGCATTCAGGAAGTGGAGTATGATCGGCTAGATTTTCTAAAAATGGTCGTTTGAAAAGCCTCTTAGCTTCTTCACGTTGTTCTGGTGTTACGAGTCTGTCATCCAGATGTACCAAATGAGGGAACCAAGATATTATGTATAACCTTGTTTTAAAAAATAGTTGTCAATTTAACACTTGTTATTTTGGCATCTCTCACACATGTTCTCTTTTTCTCATACCTGTATTGAAGATAATCGTAGAAAGATCCCCCATTCAAGTAACTCGGCGCTGCTTTATTACCCATGAGGGATAAATATCTGAGGTTGGGCACACTCTCATAGAGATTCTTTACAAATGGATACAATTCCTCAATATTATTATGGTTTAACCACAGAAGTTGCAGTTTTGGCATATATGGGAATACAGTGTAGTCGTCTATGCTATTGTGATCTAAGTTTAGTGATGTTAAATTTTCAAATTCTCCCAAGAATTGTAAATTTCTAGAAGAATAATAAAATGATAGCTTTCATTTGTAATTACTCTTAATTATGACCAGAGTTTGCAAGACTAAATAATATATACGTACCTACTAAACTTATTGTGACTAATGTCCAAAGTATGTACTGTGTTAGCATAATTTTCAATGATGTCAAATGGCATATAAAATAACTGCTCAAATGCAAGCGATAGAGAATCTATAACATCTGCATTTGTTTTCTCTGTACATAATGACTTTGATTGTCTACAATGAATGTCTACAAATATTAGTTTCCCTAAAGAAGTCATGGCAAGTTGATCCACCTCGTCAGCTTCTTTTTGCAATTCTAACTCATCACTGTAATCCAACCTGTAAGAATGTTATCATACGTATGCGATCTTAATGTAGTAATGTAATACTTTGTATTATTAATACAAAATGGATGTTAATAACTACTTCTACGTTATTAATTGTTCATTCAAAATTTTGTTAATATGTATTAGGAAACTGATAAAAAAAATTAGAAAGCAGATGATATTAAATGTAATAATTTTTATGATAATTGCAGAGAATTAAAGACTTCTTTATATGTATATATAATATAGAAACTATTATTGGCTTATTATACACATCACCAATCACTAAATAACCAATGTTTCAGAAGCAATACTTACATTATGCTGCAACTTGTGTTACCTTAAGGGGCAGTAACTCTTATCAGATAATCAACGCGTTAGAATCATGCAATATATTTTTTACTCCCTACATGTGTTAGTATCGTTTACCCTAACGTAAGCTAAGGCTACAGCTTGCATTGACAAATAATATTGAGTAAATAGAAGAACTTGTAAGACTTCAGTGTAATATGCAATGCTGCATATAGTGATTGGGTCAACCATAGTGAGTCTTCCTAAGGTGTGATTGATACTGAGCTTCCAGAACCGCGGAGGAAACCAAGTAAAGTTTATCGGTTATCTCTGATGACAGTTTTCGATAAGATATGAACGAAACGGATTCGCGTACGGAAAACGATATCTACGTTTCAAGGGTTCCGGATAGAATCGGAGCAGTTTGAGGTTAGAACATAAACGTTATATAATGTTAAAACGTCAATTAATACGTTAGCGTCACATGCAGGATAATAATCAGGTTAATTGACGAGGAGGCTAGATTAATTATAAAAATTTCAGGTACTTACCGAATTTTCCTGCATATCTTGTTTTCAAATCTTCCCACCGACTTGATTACACGAGAACAAGACTGAGGACACAAACATTTTATGCTACTTATAGCGAGATGGTGCTGCTATGTAGCTTATAAGCTTGTCATCAGTCAACAGAACTATCGAACTGCGTATCGATTAATCGTTCTAAACTTTTAAATTCTACTCGATCCATTTTATAATAAAACAAGGAAAAACTTGTTTATTCATTTCCACATTGTGTCGAAATATTCACAGTCTCTGTAGGTAAAATATTGTTTATAATATTGTTACGTTCTATTTTATAATTATCTTCTGTTTCACAAATAAACATTCATACTTAGCCCAATTGTCTCGATTAAAACAGTATAGTTTGTAGATGATATTGTATAATACATAATATAGTTTCATGGAATAAAAAATTGTTTGTAATATAGATAAGGTAGAGACGTTTCTAAAATTTGTTAATACATACTTTTATTTAAAACGATGCGTTTTATTAAAAAATTGGAAAATGTAAAACTTGCATCGATTCGAATTAGGCAACGACCCGCTACACCAACGACCTCAAAAGTTTCAGAAAATTATAATAAAATATAATATATTATATATATTAATAATATATTATTATATATATATATATATTAATAATATATTATATAATGTATTATATAATAATATATATAATAATATATTATATAATAAATTATAATATATTATAATAAAATAAATTAAAAAGTAAAGTTGTACGGCATCAATTACTTTCTCAACGTTTTTACGTTTCAGAGATCTCAGTAAAATTAAGAAGACGTAACAGATTAGCCTAGAAATTAACTTTCAAATCCGAGGTAATTGTTTAATTATCGTGGGATGGTTGAAGGATCATAGAGAGCATATTTCAGAGATACCTTTATTTAATGATTAACGTGCATTAGCTCTTACATGGTTTCGCCAGTGCCATCGTCTCGACACGTTTCACAAACGGTAACACAATATCGTTAATACATATTTCGAGCACAAGAACAACATTATCGTGTGCATTTGCAGCAAAAAATGAACACGGTTGTTTCCTCCATCGGCGAGACTGTTCCGAGAACGATTTCCTACCGTTTCGTGTCTTCGCCACAAGCATTTTCATTCGCCGTATCGTGTCGATTCTCTCCCCTCGCTTGAAAATGATCGCTATAATAAACAACGGTCGCATTTTATCGTCGCATTCTGTACAGCCGTTTCTAACAAACTGCGCCTGACACTATTTACGCAAAGTTTCAATGCCTCGGTGCGTGGATATTGTTCGAGGATCTTCGTGGGCAGTGATTGATGATGACTGCGGATACCAAAGCAGATTTAACACTATCCGATGCGCTCCACGGTTAATTTGACATCGCACCCAACGGGTGCCATTGTACAGTACCGCTCCTAATTAGTCGAACGATTTTGCACGTTTCGAAGATGAAAGTTACACAGAAAACGCTTTCAAGTGACAAGCTTACAGGCTACGTGTGTAAATAGTTCCTTTATTATTTTCTAATTTTTATCCAGCTGACCCTCGTTAATCTTTGCAGAGACCACCTATAATGGTTTGCTGCATTTTCTCTTAAATTTATAGGTCCTTTTGAACGTGTGACGAACGGAGTGTACATTACTGGGACATTAATTTATAATTTCGGAAGAATTTATGGAAAAATATTAAATGCTACAGCTTCGGAATTATTTTGATTGCGTGTAATAGGATTAATATGCTCATCTTTCATTCTGATTATTTATTTAATACTTGAACGACGGACTTAATTTCATTTATCAACTTTATCGATGTACTTATTATTTGTATTTATATTCATTGTATCGCGTATACAATAAACAGTATTAACATTAACTATCAGAAACTAGAGAATCAAATGACGATATTTATGCTCGGGGTCCAAATAAACTTGAGATCTGCCATGTTAAAAGGTTTTAGCATTTTTTGTAGTCAAGCTTTTCTTCTGATATTTTATTACCTTTCTGCAAATTTTGTTATTATTGAGAATGAATGATTTGGATCGTGCTATTTAACTCGTCCCAGTAGATTTTAATAAGTAGAGAAGTAAGTAAGGCAAAATAAAATATTTACGTTAACAGTAACATGCGACAGGTATACTTACCTCCTAAAAGCGGGGTTAAGTATCAAATTTCTATTGTTCGAGTAATTGTGTGCGGTACTGTGCAGTATAAATCTTGATTCTTACGCACAGGACATAAACGGTCTGGCCAGCTAACTTATTAAATTAAACTTTATAATAGTCATTTTTGTTTCGTATAGAAGAACGTCGAACGTGCGAAAACATTTCTCTGTTTATAATTGTGACACTGAAGCTGAAATTATTTCTTTTATTTCATTAATATTTAGTGTATTGTTTAATTTGTCCAGTTCATTTTTCGCATCTCTCAAGTATTGTCGAATTATTTTGTAAAAAGTTACAAGCAGCGTGTCAGAAAGTGAAAATGATTTTAAGATAACACATTGTGATTAGACTGTGAACTTTTGTACGAAACAATAAGTATTAATTGCAAGATAGTAATTAGTAATAGTTTCTAAATTCTTTGGACGCTTTTACTGTGTTTAAATGCATACGCAATGTAATTATCATAAAACGTTGTTAGATAGTAATAATTTTGTATACAGTTATTTAATTCAATTTCTATAAATAATAACAATCACTACATAACAAAAATGTCGTATCATAATTTTATGGACGTTATTAATATAAATAAAAGCTTCGGATAAAGCTATAATATAATTAATATAATTAAAATTATTGTGTAATGTTTGATGTAATGAATCAATTAATCATTGAATTTCTGTTTTATATTTTACCATAAGACATACAAGAACATTTGTTGATTTATTTATCCAAAATGCTAGAAAATTACCGAGACAATAATAGTTCCTGTTTATAAAACAATTTGCTTTAACAGATCGACGTTCTGCTATACTCATCATTTGCGAGAGAAGATGATTTGGAACAATTTAACGTTTATATATACTTTAAATATATTCATAGTTCATTAATATTAATAATAAAATAACGTTACTCAACGTTTGTTGCATTTTAACAATGTGCAAGCTGCGTTTGTAATTGCACAATGTACGTAATTATTCATGGCTAATCGGTGTTGCTCGAAAACATCTCCGAAGTCATTAAACGTTTTCTTTTTCAATCGTTATCAGCACTAATTGTTACACATTAATCATTTACGTATGCAGATACAACGTTAACAAATTACAAACATGCAATTATTCATTCGATGAGTACAATTTCATCAATAATGACGTTAATGGCGCATCAATGTCGATAACACGGAAAATTCTTCGTATTGTTCTCCCGTTGCACCAGCGCTGTGAATAATATAATCAGCTGCCCGTTTTCCTCCAAATAAATATACGTACCTGTGAGTTATAACAATGCAGGTAATGAGAAGAAAGTGTACGAGCAAGGTGTCAAAGACTTCGTTACATTGAAAAGCTTTCTTAATTGCTGTACTCTGCTTGCATTCGTATATCGTGTATGTATGTACTTACACTGATACACGAAAGTATTCGAACTGTCTTCCATGCCATATATTTAAATAAATATGCATTGAAGGGAAAATATGCTTCACGGTATATTAATAAATTTCAAAATACAGGAAACTTTCGATGTGGTATAAAACGTTGCCTACGTCATATAAGCATTCGAACGGCTTATAAAATTAAGTTAAAAGATCATAAAACATTGTTTTTTTAATTCCTGTTACTAGTTTTATATCTTTATTGTTTAATAACACGTACCGAGAAGTTCGACATTTTAAAAATTATTATTTTACACGATTTCATGATTTGTTCGTAGTATGTATTTTGTTGTTGTTGCAACTTGTACGACTGAATCCACTTTATGGGGATGGACAGTCATGTATACCACACGAATAAATATAATTTGTTGTCTTAATTTGTTAATGCATCTGAAGAAATTCGGAAAATTAGTATTGAATATAGGGAAAATCAACCAAAAATGCAAAAATATTAAAAAAGGTCGATGTAATTCGATGTGTTTTTATATTTTTTTAATTACGTAGGCAACATTTTATAGTAAATCGAAAGTCTTTTGTATTTTGACATTTATATACTCTATACTTTAATATACCGTAAAGGATATTTTCAATGTATATTTATTTATATATACAGCGTAAAAGTAAATTAGACTACTGTTCGAATACTTTCGTGAATCAGTGTACATGTATATAATAGAATAACAACTAAAATTCGGAGAAATCAATTCCCTTGTTAATGCTTTCAATCTTCTTTTATTATACACTCAGAGTTACATGACAGACTATGTTAAATCGCGACAACAACGTTATTGTTCAATAGCTCGAAGCAGAACGGTACAAAGAAACCTGAACGTCTCTCGTTCGTGTTTGAACTTGTGGCGGCTATGTTCTTCTTAAACATCTAGAGATCGAAGCAAGCAAACGAATACGTTAACAAAAATATATAACCCTTTGCCCTCGACGCCGTTCTGTCTCAAGAGAACTAACAAAAATACATCCAATCACGAAAGATTCACAGGCAGAAAGGTAAAAGCGTCGCGGTGCGTTCACGCTGTCTCACATTTTTGGCGATTTATCGAATACACAACAAACTTTGGCAAACAATCTTTCCAATCATCGTGGTCATGATCATTTTCAGCGACGCTGTTCGAGTGCAATGGGCAAACGTTTTTCCTTTTTCGGCGCAAAAGAATGAGAAAGTTGACGCGTTGGCTGCTAAAATCAGAAAAATCACGCGATCTCAAGGAAATTGAAATCGTAAATTTACGATCGATCCAATCTGCACGCTGCCGCGAATTCGAAGTTTAGTGTGCTCGAATATTTCGTGACACATTCCGATGATGAATGTTCCTCGTGTGGCAGTCAACACGTTCGCTAGAGAGAGCAAAGCTTAACAAAGTGAAACGGGGGAAAAACAAATGCGACGTTCACCACCGTTCGAAAAACACTCGGACGATTCGAAAGAATGCTAATTAAACGCCGAACCTTTCTGCTCGAACACGACTCTGCGAGTATTAGTCCTCCGTCTTCTTCGTGCCCGTACAATAGTTTTTCTCCTACTTTTTATTTAAGACACATTTCTCTTGCATTGCGAGTATACATATCATCTAGGAGAGTTTCATTGAAAAGTCGAGCAACAGAGATAGCTAAAAACGGTTGAAACTTCGTACGTGCGCCGGGCGCTGTTCACTCGCCACCGATACCAACGTCTATATATCTCTGCGATTAGAATTTCTCGTAAAACTCTGTCGATCAAATATATATATATGTATATAATATATATATATATTTATAGTTCATTTAGATTTCTGTATAGGTATACGCGTGTTCCTTCCCGGTCCTGATCTCTCGATAAAACAGCATAATAGAACGTCTACGCGAGACACGTTTAGACGCGGGGCGTTCGCACCTGTTCGCGCGTGAACGAAGATTAAAGGCGAGTCTGCCTGAAGAACTTTCGTAGTCGTTATCAGACACGCTGTCAACGGTCGCTCTGCCATTCCTGCTCGCCGGAAACACGGGGACGCTGGATCTACGCGGCCGGCCCCGTCCCGAGCAAGAAGTTTGCTTGATTCTGAACCGTGAAAACGCCGTCCGCGGGCTGGAGGGAAACGTGATTCGACTAATTAAAACTCGTCACCCGGACGCTACCGTTCGAAAGCGATACGCGGCTCTCGGGTCAACGTTCAATTACGGCTCGATCGCTTTTACATTTAAAACACGTTACGGATACAAACATATAGTGAAGATACAGTTTATCGCCGGCGGCTGTCCAAGCGCGGCGGGAGAAAATGATTAGCGTTTTTCTGTTAACATTTTTTCCTTTTTTTTTTGGTTTTCGTCCCCGACGACGATTATTTACACGCCGAGAGACAGAGAAAGAGAGAGAGAGAGAGAAAGAGGGAGAGAGAGAGAGAGAGTGAGAGAGAGGGGCGAGAAAGTTTCCGCGTTAAATGAATCGCCCTGGCGACCGACGCGACAACGGGGCCGAAAACTAATTGTCTGCTTTTCTGCTGGTCTTCCTTTTCTTTCGTTTCTCTCTATCGGCTTTTCCTTCTCAGTTTTCCTCCTCCCCCCTCGGTTTATTTCGTTGTCAAACAAGAAGAACTTTCGACTGCGCCGTTCCGTGAGGCGGGCGAATTGACCACGAGAAATCAGATACATGGACGATACAATGCGACGCAAGGAAACGGTAAGATACGTCTCTCGGTTCCGCGGGGACAGCGAGTTAGAACGAGGTTTTCCCGAAAATAAAGTTTCCCGGTGTGGTCGGCTCGTCCGAGGAGAAATATTGCTTCCAGAGGTTGGCGAATTTCTCCCAGGTTATTTCCTGGCCCTATGCAAATAGAAATCGTGCGGTAGAATTAGTGGTTCTCCAAGCGGCGCGCACCGGCCCTGCCTCTTTTCGGGGGTACAGGACTATTGGATGCCTGGAATTAATGACCGGTTTTTCGTTCCATTGCTTGCGACCGACCCGATGAACGCGCTGATACTGTTCCTGGCTGGTCGGTAGATTCTCGGTTTGATGCACATATGGAGAAACTGAGTACAAATCGATTGCGAAACGTTGGAAACGTAAGAAAAATTAATTGTTATATTTAAGTAAAGGTTCTCTCTTCGATTCTGACGATTAGGCGCGGTTCTTTATGCGAAATTATGACTCGTCTGTGTCAGTCGCGAGAAACAGAAGCCAAGCAGAAGTGTTTATCTATCTCTGATTATATTGAGAGGTTGCAAACTATGTATTTTGATTTGATCAAATACTTTTATCTATATGTATTGTTTTAAATAGCAGCTACCCAATTTTTGCTGCACACAAATGCATAAAATCCGCAGCGTATTGGTGATGCATTTGTGTACGTTGACAGCTTGATATTTTCGACAACTTCTCACTGTGTAAACGACGTTGCTTTGTATTAGTTTCCGAGGTATTTCTGCAAAACTGTAACTACTATTACATTGAACGTTGCGTGTACAATGTGGCGGCATACAATGTGTTAGTATAGTGCGACCAATTATCTATTGTTTCTGTGCGGGAGACACGTCACGGTCACCGAAAAGCAATCTACGTAACCGGTGAGCTTTTTGAAACGAATAATGAAGACCTGACACGGGCCTAACCTAGTTCTAAATAATCTAATCTATATTTATAACGTTCAAGGTATCTTAAAAACCGTTCTCGAAAGCTATAAATTTAAGTAGAGACTGCAAGCTTTAAAATGAATCTAGTTTTACTGTTGAGTGATCTCTTTTTACAAAATTATGAGGATACTGTTGATTTTTATGAAAAATAAGATGTTTCTATGTTAACTGAAAGAAATAGAAGTTAGATACCAATATTAGTATGCGGAAAGTAATATAATAATATTATTACATTCTTTCGTAAATAAATAAAATTTTTAAAGTTTTTATAGGTCAGGGTTAAGTCCTATTTCACCTACTCACTTTTCCTACACGTGCATAAAATCCGGAGTCCGATCATAACCGTTTAGAAATTGATAATTTTGTCAAATTTTTGATGATACTTATGTAGTCTGATTGTGATAGTCTGACAAATCATCATGAATAGTCTCGTGATTGAGAAGCGGTCAAGGATTGTCCAAGTTCACTTTGAAAATCAGTCGTCGATTTACGAGACTTATAGACGACTTCGTGATTTTTATGGCGCACATAATCGTCCATCGGAGGTCCAATCGTCCGATATCGTCTATGTCATTGGAATGTACGTACCGAAGAGAATCTTGCCGCTGTAAACCGAAGTATGCAAGAAGATCTTTTATCGAATCGTCATCGATCACAGCAATTGACAACTTGGCAGTCAACATTGTTCGGTGTTGTTCATGACACGTGGTCGACATTGCTCCAAAAAGTGATCCAACATTAGACTAACTGTATGCCATAAATCATTTTTTAATATTAATGCTACGAATTGGTCTTTCGAATGAAGAAGGTTTCTTATCAAAAGTCAATTGCTAACGTTATTTCTTTAAATTGAAAGCTCTATCTGACTTTAAGAATCACTCTTTATAACTAAAAAATATGTTTAATATATTTGAATATTTCGTATAACTAAAAAATATGTTTAAATGTATTTGAATATTTCGCGAAACTAAAAGGATATAGTATCTTGGACTTCGGTGATCACTTCAGGATCACAACACGTCAGATCATTGAATTTATATTCAGATCGTTCATAATGCGGATGAAAACGCGCAATGCGGATGAAAACGTGTAATTTCCGAATGCGAAGATGATTCTGATCTTCGATCGAAGTAAAATTTTGTTTTCAATTCATCAATACTGCAGTTTGAAAGCCGACAGATTTTCTTTCGAAATACTTTTTGGATATTAATTCATTGCTAATGCTCATTACGAGTGACTTTCAACCCCCGTGCGCCTTTCGTAATTAGTCGAAAAATTGCCAAACGTTCGCAAAGAATAAGGCTTTCGAACTCGGCATCAAAGATATCGGTTTTCCGGAAGACTCAATAGTGCTGTACCCCCTAAACGCATTTTGCCACTTACGACTCCCAATTTTTTGAAAGCCTCCCTAGCTTCGGATTCCGTGACGCCGTGGTATCTGCAGACGTTACAGAACTCGTTCTCATCGATGGATTTATCACCTAATGAACATTAGCGATAGATCTCTTTAATAGGTGTTCGGTTCCGTTGACCTAGAAGCCGCTCCAGCGTCTTCCGATGGAAGCTCGCTGGATATTAAATTACAGTAATGCTTCGATAACTGTTTAATTTCCACTATCTATCAAGCATTCAGCAATGAACCTTTGTCCTTCGCTCCGAGAAAAGTGGACAAAACATACCGCTTTGTCCTATCATACTCGGAACGAAAACTATAGAAAAGAGTAAAAAGATTGGTCCCAGCAGTGTCTGTAAATCATGGCCAATTAATAACGTTATCACTGTAAATATCTTTCGCATCCGATTCAAAATACAAGTCTTGATCAATTCTCACCATTAATAATAACGCAAGTATTTCTCTTCTTCAGAACTGTGCTTAACTATTTATCATAGCATTTTTGCAACAGTTATCGAAGCGTCGCTGGAGTTTCAAATAATGACAATTATTAGAAGTAAAGAGACTCAATTGTCTAGAAAATAAAATAAGCGTCGTGCTTTAGCATAGCTAAAGATTATCAGATATACAGATAGTTTGCTTCAACTTTTCCTTGAAATTGTTAAAGATTGATTGTCAGTGAGTTTGTCGATCAAGGTTCGACGTTAAGACTTTTCTAGTTGCATAAAACTGTGGTTACATAAAACTCTAGTAGCTTCAGATGTTCTTACACAAGTGTTACGTTGCCACGAAAACCACATAACGTAACCTTCGATCGTGTTTCACTGATCACTGGACTACGAAACTTCGTGCGAGATACAATTTTAACATTTATCTTTCCGAAATGAGGGGAATTCCACGGGTCGAACATGAAATAGATATATTATTCATTTTTGTTCAGGTACGTAGGTACATTTCAGAAAATAAAGGTGCACAGTTTGCTGATCAGGAATGTGCATTCCGGAGAAATTGAAAACGAAAGGAACTTACCAGATGCGTCAAACAACTGGAACATCAAAGTCATGTATGTTTCCTGCCATTCGGATGGATTCGCCGGATCGTTCGCATATTCTTCCCACAATTCATACCACTCTTCTCGACTGACCTGCGAAATGTCAGATGCAAAATAAAATAACCGAACGAACGTGAATAAATCGATCGTCGTTCTTTGTGTTTTCTTTTATTAGTCTCTTCATATTTACAAGAAAGGAAGACTATATGTATTTCAAAAACATCCTCATATGTGACAGTTTCAATTAGTCAGTGATGAATAGACCGCAGATTTTTATGCACAATACAACATTTTTTCATCAGTCACATTTACAGTCGATCACCAAAATATCCCGACAGATTTTAAAGCGGAAGAACTGTTTCAAAATTGGACCGAACGACTCGAATTTTGTGTCAAGATGATGGAAAAACTAGATTACTAGATAATATCTGAACGTATTTTTGTAAAAATTGCAACTGGTTGAAATGACAAAAAAAATTATATCCATTAGCTTCCTTATCTCTGTCAAGAACGAAAATCTGAACAATGCGTTGTGAAGGTTTCTATAACTTATATGTTTGCAGAAAAAATAAATTAATGTTGTTATTAGCTACAGACAATTAAAAATCGTGAAAGTTACATCTTCTTAAATCTTTCAATGCTTGTAGCTTGACTCTGAGACTTATTAAAAGCATTCTTCAGATTTTCGTTGTAGCATTTCATAAAAAAGTTAAAAAAATATCATTTTTTTAAAATAGTAAACCATTTGCTCTGATATCTCAAAAAGATGCGAGCATAGTTAATTTTGTAAAAGTTGCGCATGTTTTTCGAAATTAGCTTTTTAATTTTTATTAGAGACGTCATGCACGATTGCGTGTAAATACTGCGGTATAACTTTTTACCTGGCCGTCTTGATCTGCGTCGGCCCTTTGTCTCAATCCATCCCACATTTTGAGCAAATTGTCCTTTGTGCTTTGAACTTTGGGATTGTCCGGAGTCCAGCCTCTGCATTCGGTGATTCGCTAAAATTAAAAACGGAGATCTAGTGAAGACAATATTCATGTGTACGACTGTACTGAACAAATTTATTCATTTTTTAATTTAATCGTATTTGTATTCAGCCTTCAGTATTGAAGCCTTGAATATGCTTCATTTAAATATTACTACCTCAATCAAGTGCAATTTTTAAATTACGAATAAATCTCCCCATGTAAACGACCATTTTAAAAAGTACTTACTTGCACGGCGAGGTCTAGATCCTTCTTATCGATCGCGCCACTTTGATTGCAATCTGAAAGACAAGCACGAAACAGATCGTCATTTTTTTTCAATATACTTAAAACTTACGTTAAACATTTTCACAAAATGATGGTTTCACGATTAAATGAAAATTCATTTTATTTAGATCAATGAATTGATCTTGAAACGCATTCTCTGTTTACATAAAAAAAAGTTTCATTTTACACACAATTTTTTAAACGAACTATAGTTCAGAAGATGATTAAGGTAGAATCCATTAAAGTAGAAACATGCTAATGTCACGTCACGTGAAATCATATGACATCCGAATAGCGCGAGCCTGCTTATTTCCATTATTTCAAATCTGTTAGGGAAAGATCGGTATCGCGTCACGCTGTTCATATGTTGTCACGCGTAGACGGATTTCATTCACACGATTTCGCGTGATTTCACATAATTTCACGCGAGTTCACGTGACGTGATACACTATGTTTCTACCTTTAGTTTCAGCGTTGCAACTGCATCGGAGCATTCGAAAAGCAAGACAATCGAGACTCCCCGAGTTCAGTATGAATTCAGCAACCCGTTTCCGTCGATGTAAATATTTCTTCATTGCCTGTGCATCGCTGCCATCGAAAATGGAATCCACGTATTATATCAGTACACAATTTCATATTCCAGTCAGGGCTTTTAACGTTTAAATGTACATTGATTTCTTCGCGTCAGGCAACCTTCGAAATCTTTCATAAGGTCTTCATTTTGAAATATTCATATCTCCTCTCCGCCTCTCTCTCTCTCTCTTGCTTTCTTCCGTCGGACATGAGTCGAATCTTTTAGCACGTTAAACTCCGGAATATTTTATATGTTCAACCAGGTCAGTCACGATTTTGATGGCAGCAATGGTAATTTTGTTTCAGTGCGAAAATAACCCACCAAGGAGGCTTTTGTCGAGAACCATTTAAGCTCGTCGCGAAAAAGCAATGCGAAGTAACAATCGAAACGCTTCATGCATTGTATGGGTGGATTTGAAACTCTGACAAACGGTGCGTAAACAATTATCTTTTTCATTACATGAGAGGGTAGTTTACATTGAAACATAATCTTTAGAGTAGGGGAGACCGGGCAAGAAGTTCCGATTTTGAGAAAACATAAGAATTGACTAAGTAATAATGCAGTTACATTTTTCATTGTTGACTAATTTATTGTTAAATTTATTCGTAGAAATTCGCTTTTCTCGTGGTCAATTCAAGCGGAACTTCTTACCCCATCGTGGGGCAAATTGTTAATGCTCTGGGGTAAAAGTTTGTTACTAAGAAATAAATGTTACTTTCTAATGAGATATTTACATCTCCGATTTTTTAAATACTTAATAAAATATTATAATAAAGTATTATAATAAATAACTTTATAATATATTATATAATAAACTTTATTATAATAAAGTATTATAATAAAGTATTATAAATAATAAAGTTTATTTATTAACTTCGGATTAACAGGAATGCATATATATTTTTGAAAGAAAAAGATATACTATCTTTGGCATAAACATTAATGCAGTGGAATGAAAATAATAATCTAATATTATGATAATTTAGGAACAACATTACTTAAACGTAGTAGAAATAAGCTTTTAAATTTTTAAAATTAGATATCGTTAAACGACTTTATTAATTATTATTATTTATATTTAAGCTACTTTCTTTTTACACATTTGGTACAAGCCCAGTTCTTGCGCATATACTATACATATACTAAATCCATTCTTCCCTGGGCTGTGATTTAAAATATGCATCGCGACACAGCAGAAACTATTTGTACATTTGAGAAGGGGTGAGTTGTTACGATAACAATATGCAGAATCCCATCTTTATGATATTAAAATTGTTTATGCACAAATTACTTCGTTTATGCAATATACTACGATCATTGCGTTCAAACACCACACTATCCATTTTCACAACAAGGCCGACTCGTTGTCACAGTGCAAGAGGTTAAAGTCTTCAAAAAATCTCGAAACTGTTCGAATCCTTCCGAATCGCACCTAATTAAAATGCTACCGAGTTTAGAGAACACTCGTTGTGTGAAAACGTGCTGGAATTGAAATTCCGTAGAGCATACCAGCACAGGAGCGAATCCGTTGCCAAATACCCACTAATCAGGCTCGCATCTATCAATTTCAAGGGAATATATGAGAGCAGCGTAACATCAGTTCCGGACATCCTCGCCAATCCAGAAATTGAGGAGACAATACTAGGTGCGAAAGAGGTGGGTGGAGTTTGGCACGGGACCAAAGGAACCGGAGATAAAACCGTGGAGCGTTCAACATTACATCAAGCCGGTGTCAGGTCCATCATCGCATTAAGTTCACGGAGCGATCAAGTTAGCATTTATACCGCGTTCACGGGGGGCTATTAGGTTCGCCAGGTTATCCGTTGGAGCATGTTCGTGTTGCTGTAGCCGTAAACGACTAGGGCGAAGCTCGGAAATACGTTCCATTGTTTTATAATAGAAATGTTGACGTGAAAGCGGAGCTATGATTGCTAGATGATCCATAGGATAGTGGAGCCGGTTACCGTTGTGTGACCAATTACCGTGCTTTTGCTTTGTTTCCTAGCATAATTAACTTTACATTTGCGCGATAAGACATGTTATATTATCGTATTCAAAAGTAAACAAAATGAAAGAATTAAAAGAATGCTATTTGTCTTATTCGATAAATACAAAAAACTGTCGTAACTTTATAAAATTAAAAACCGCGTTGTCTCGATTGTGTAAAATTGTAAACTGTATCGTCTCGGACTTCAAGAAATGAGTCACTTCGGCTTCGGAAGATTTAAAAATGCCATAAACACAGCCGAGCACAGAATTCAGTGATCCCCCGCACAACAAAACCGTTCTGCGCGTTGTCGCGCGGTTTGCTGCAGCATCGTCGCGTCAAAAGGTCTCGATAGCACGTAGGCAAAACACGTGACAAGGAATCGATGTAATGAAATATGGCTGGTCTGCATGTGTGCGTGATGTGCCAGGAGAACGTGGAATTTTGGCGTCCATCCAAAGGGAGGCCGGCGCAAGATATCGGCGGCAGAACCCGCGAAAAAGACGGTTGACTATCCGTCGATCGTCCTATTCATCGTTCGCGGCGTGGCTGTCTCCATTTGAATTCGAGACGTCATTAGTTTTCGCAAGTCGTCCCAATTTCGTGCCCGGTGGCACAACTTCTCGGCTTCTTCCGTCGACCATCTTTCAGATGGTCCATGAACTTCCCTGTTTATTAATTCCATTATGTCCGCAGACGAGCCCCGTCACCCCTTTCGCTGATCAATTCCGATTAAACGAGGACTTTTACGCATATTGCATTGGGGATGAGGATTTAATTATTAAAATAATAATTATTAAAATTATTAAAATACGTATTATGGAACGCTGTTCGGAGAGTACGAGATTATCATCGATTTTATTACAACTTAAAAGTATTATTGTAGAACATTTATACTACTTTTCGATAGGTTCGTGCTCCTAGATAGTGCAGCGAAGTTTGAAATATTTATATGAGACGAATAAAAAATTATACGAGTGAAATGGTAAAGAGCGAGCATGTACAGTAAATTCTCCCCAATTCGCGCTCGGATTGTGCACAAAAGTGGACAATTTGGGAAAGGGGGGTACGATTATTCGAGTATTGCAGCTCGATTTTATAGTCGTTGACAATCGGTAATTGAACATTTATTGTTTACGGATATTAACATGGAATTTGAATATTGCGAGACAGATGGGGATCATCAGTTAATTACAATTCTTGCAAAAATCCTTGCAAGTTTTCTGCAGTAAATTAATCATTCCTAGATTAGTGATTCGACCGCGAAAGTTCATACGTTCAATAAACTTCGAAGCTCGACTTTTTAACCCTTTTATATGCACTGGGAACTATGCTTCTCACCCACTTTTAGTGCGCATATGGACCACCAGGCTCAAATATTCCCACCGTTGAAATGGGCTGCCATCTTGAAAATTCATATTGTACCCATGAAAGGGTTAGAAGCAGGAATTCCCTTCGAAAAATTTTATCTTACTTGTTCGATTTGTTCAAAGTTCAGTGGAAATATCGATTTCGAGAACAATGGAGATAGAAATAATTTTATGAGGGATGAACGTATAATATCTAATTATAAATGTTGAAGAATTTAAATGAATATTATTTCAAGTATAATAGCATATTGTATATGTCAAATAATTTAAATGATCGAAAGTATGGTAGCAAATAGCACAAAAGTTAAAAGAATATAAATAATTACTGTTCATATTATTAGGAACTATGATTGAATAATAAAATTCTTATTAAATCTGTATTCTATTCTTATTCCTTAAAACAATTTCTTGCTCGATTACATGAAAAGATTACATTCGCATCAAAAATTGCTTATACTAAACTTGTCTTCAAATCAACGAAGAAGATTAATTATAAATTACTTCATGTATAAGTTTAAGTGGTATTCGCTATTGAAAATTAAACAAGATACAGAAGAATATCCTCATAATTTGTATCGTACGGTTAATAACAAATGTTATATCGTGAACTATTGTTCATTCACAAAAGAAATAGACAGAAGAGCTAGAAATTAATTGAATCGAACAGAGGAAACTAGTCGAAAAACGTTTCGTCTCTGACGTATCGTAATTTTACGTAACCTGCGTCTGCTTCAGAAGAATTCGAAAAAGGGAACGGGTCGAGCGAATTAAACTGCAAACAGAATCGCGTTCTATTCTGTAAAGTGCTACACATGTTTTCCGACACGTTTTACTTTAAACTACGCTTTTTCTACAATGCTCCTCCATTTGCTGAAATTACTTGCGTTTGCAACACCTACTAGAAAGACAGCGCGTAGAAAATACATATTAAATAAAAGCAATTATAGTTTATCTGGATACATCTATATATATTTATCTGGCAATAAAGTTTATTTAGAAACAATTCTTTCTAGTTTGTGCGCATCTTATTAGTTTCACAAAGCATAGCAAAAAATTTGAAAATTGTATTTCTCAATATTAATCTTAAAATCTTTTAGCATCGTTTACAATTTGACTTGTTATTGACAAAAGAATTAAAAAAAATGTTTCAAAACATTACTTTATTATTACAATTATTACAATCTCGTGATATCAATTACCATTTTGAAAGTTCTAATGTTTCCATGTTTAAAAATAAATTAGATTATGTTACGGTTCGCTAAGCCAGCTAAATTTTTCATGAATCACTGAAATTAATGGAAAAATGTGTAGGAGAGAAAATTAAGAATATTTTCGAAACTAGATTTAGTAGGCAGTTTAGAATAAAATGTCTATGAACTGAAATTTTAAGGAAAATAATTTCGAAAGTTTATGCCACTATAAATAATATTAATAGCACATGGAAGCGGTATATGATGAACAGACAAATTAGTCGAGTTTTATTAAATGACGTATGCATCGAATGAATATATGTACATATAAAGTAAATTTTCTAGAAACGGAAGCACGTATGAGAAGATTTCAGTTTTTTTTTCGACTTATTTTTACCACGCTTATTACCAACAGATGACTATGTTAACCGTGTATACTATTACGCTCCAAAAAGTCGTGTTCATTTGCGCGTGAGCATAGAAGAACAAGTCATTCAGAAAAGTCTGCAGATGCTCCGTGAATTTTCAGCTTGTTTAAAATGTTTTAACGCAAACTATGAAATTAGTTAAATAAAATGAAAAAAATCTTTTATCGACATTTAATATTGTAATTTTTTAGGAACTGTGCACCGACTGTGTTGCATTGCGATGCACCACATGCATTCGACTGTTTCGAATTTTTATTCGAAACATTTCTTATTAAGAATTAGTAGGTGTCGGGTATCTAATTGGTTACGTATGAATTATTCTAAATTACGATTATGTTATATAAAAAATTATGAATTACGCGTGAATTGCTCTAAATTACGATTACGTTATAAAAAGAATTATGAATTACGTATGAATCATGAAAACGTATGAATTACTCTAAATTACGATTATGTTATACAAAAGTTTTTTAATTTTTTTCATTGCTTCCATCACTGTGTGACCCGCCGTCGATCTTCGTCACCGTCTTCGCCAATAGCAGTTCACTACCTGTGATCAAAGGAGGGACAGCGGACTGCAGCATAAGTGAAAATTCCACTCGCTTTGCCTGATATGCATGTTCGTAGTGCCCACTCTTCTGTGACACTATCGAAACCTCTCCTATTGCGTGTAGCATTTGGGCGACCACGAAAGAGCGAGACACTTCGACGGTAGTCAGGTGGCGTAGTCCTCGACATCGCCGTATTGCGTGCACTTAGGGCTAATAGGAAGGGATCATATCTGCCACTAAGGGAAACGCGTTTACCCTACTTCTGCGGGGGCGTTAGAATGGGAGGGTTGGTAAGAATCGATCCTACACTTTGCTCGGCAGCTTTCTTTTGAACAAGGCACAGTAGTAACAGCTAGGAATTATCATTTAAGATTGTAATTTTTCTGAGAATATTTTCCAACCTGGTCGATAATAAAGCAGACAAATTTGACATCCTATTTTGACATCAGCATATACGGTAGAAGAAAACATAAACTTGTTAGCCGTGCTTTTACTTTATTTCTGAAAAATGTTGCCTATTGTGCTCCATTGTCTTCCTTCTTACTTCGAATTATGATTTAATTTTTAAACATTCCTTTGCAATTAAAATCGCGATGCAAGCTCCTACTTTTTTAACATTTCTTGGTAATTACTGCATTTATTGGTAACTACATTTAAAACTGGCATATTAATTATACAGAGTGTCCCTAAATTATGTTATTATAGGTCATTAGATTCGTCTTGGCCTTAGCTATCATGATATAACGATAAAATTGATTAACTATATGCGTACTGAAACCTTCATTGAATTTTTTCACGAATTTCAACCAAAAAACAGGCAATTTTTACATCCATCAGCGGCTGAACCGATTTCAATGAAGAAAACGTGAGTTTTCCTATCTTTTTCGTCATTTCAAGCAATAGCAAAATTTAAAGAATTATTTTAGTCAGCGTTCGTTATATCAATCCTCCCACATCTCCAAAAATTGAATCCATTTAATCCAGTTTTAAAAAAGTTATACTGTTTAAAAACCCGTTCGACGATTGTTCACAGCCACTGTATCATAGAGATGATAACAACAATTCCGATGAGTAAATAAGTAGTTCGTGTTCCATTTACAAATTTCGGTTACTTTCTCTCACGTAGCGTGCAACAAACGATTATTTCAAGCTATTCAATTTGAAAATTGAGTTTAGGCCACGGAAAGCCTGTTGCTAGACCACTGTGCATCGTCCCTGGCTTCTCTGGGTCACGGTGAAATACCGTATCGACGACGAAGAACAGCCTCGTAGGATATGTTTAGCAGCCGATCGACGGCCAAAGAAGGGAAGAAAGTAAGGGGCTAATGAGCGCCGCGAAGCGTGTACACTCCTGTGACCTCCACGCTCCGCACGGATGGCGGCTGATCAGTGATCACGGTGTTCGCGTAGGTCCGCGGAACACAGTTTTCTCGATTCGCGTGCGCGCGCGCTCATTTTCCCCAGGTCCTGCTCTCGCTAATAGCGCGTAATAATCGCTTCCGGGTTATAATTCACGCCGTCGCCGTACTTCCGCCCCGTCGAAACGGGACACGCGTTTCATGGAATTGCCACGTTGAAATTTCATTTTAAAATCGTGCTTCAGTTATTGGCCGACGAATCTCGCGTGGATCTCGCTGATAAGAAAAACGTTTCAGTACTTTCTTTCTTTCAGATTTTCTGCACATTTTCCGCACGTACGGCTCGGATCAGATACGGCGGCCAATCCTTTCCTCCGATACCCTTTAATGAGCTAACGCCTCCTAAAGGTAGCACACAGTTATTTTTCTGTTGAAATGTGCGATTCGATATACGGGGTCGGTCACACGTCGCTCTAATCGATACGTATATGAAGATTTATATTACACCCGTTCGTTCCACTTGACGGACAATGGTTTCCAGGGTAATGTTTACATCGACGCTACTTGACCGGTATGCATTCGTTGATGTTTTGCTTTCATTGATGTTTGAATTTCAGCCACTTCTCAGTTTCTGTTAATATTCTGATCACACAGTTTCGATCGATATTTTGTTTCATTACTTATAGTACACAGGGTGTTCTCGGGTTAAATCGCCAAATTTTCTATATTTTAGGATCGTGAAATTTGTTCCTCCGGATTCATATATAAAGTTTCGCGATTTAATAAATCCTGTGTATTAGAATATATCAATATTGTATAACAATACTAGATAGTGTAAATAATAGATATTTTAATATGTCAATGATGTATTCAATAATGCTTCTCTTGTAGATAAATTCTGTATATTATTATAAATTATCCTGTATAATTATTTAATATAATCATAATAAAATATAATTATTATTACATATGTATGTACCTGCGTACATTAATATATTGTATTATATAAGAGGGTCAAAGTCCTAGTAATATAAGTTACACTTTCTTCATTATGATAAACAAGGAATGTCAACGTTAATTAACAAGTGCACTGTGTGCTAATTAAAGTAAAGTTATATCTTATCTCACTTGTATTCTTAACATTGTAGTTTAGTATATGAAGATTACATTTATAATGTTACAAATGTAAAGTTTACGACTATGATTATAACCGGTTCGTTACTAAAATATTTCAATAACTTACAAAAATAGAATGTCGATGGAAACAGACGTTGATGAAATCAGAATGTCAATGAAAACCGATGTCGATGGAATTAGAACGTCAATGAAAGCAGAATATCAATGAAAATCTATACCGGTGAATAGAATCGATGTAAACATTGGCGAGGAAATTATTATCCGTCAAGTGGAACAGATTCCATGTAACAAAGCGTAAAGAGAACGTAAAGAAAACATTTTTCTTATTAGAGAGAGAGAGAGAGAAAGAGAGAGAGAGAGAGAGAGAGAGAGAGAGAGAAAGAGAGAGAGAGAAAGAGAGAGAGAGAGAGGGAGAGAGAAAGAGAGAGAAAGAGAGAGAGAGAGAGAGAGAGGGAGGGAGAGGCTGCTTTTACGATAAAACTGTCTAGAGAAAATACCAAAATGTAAGCAATTCTGTTCTGTTTATTATAGTTTGCATGGAATATACACGATAATATTGAAGAGCATGATGAACTTCGCGAGTGTTATTCTTCTTTCCGCGAAAAACCGAAAACGTAGCAGCTAATGAAATGCTTAGTATCGGTACTAAGAACTTTGTATAAACTTGAAGGGGTTTTGAAAGAATTGGATCTTCGTTGGACTTTTCTTGTAGGAGGAACAAGAAAGTTTTAATAAACACGCGCCACCAGCCAAAATACTTAAATGAAGTTTCATACGAAACTTGGTGCATTTGAAACTACGAGCAAGCCTAAGTGAAATGTTCACTTGGATCAAACTCGAACATATAGATTCACAAAACTGTGCAGTAATAAATACGACTGCAAATTTTTAAGCAAAATAAAAATTGCCTGCGTTAACTGCAAAATGCAGGAACTTAGACGCTTATTTCTATTCATATGTTTTTCAATTGTTTAAATACTTCCGATATTTGCAATATGATCTATTTGCGAGTTGCGTATATAATAAGTAATGAGTTTCAGTTTTTGTTAATTGTATTAAATATTTATAAAATATCGCCCGTATAAAGCTATATTGTTTTTGTAAAATTCATGTGACAAGTAAGAGAGAGAGAGAGAGAGAGAGAGAGAGAGAGAGAGAGAGAGAGAGAGAGAGTATAAAAAACAAAGTTTGGTTATAAAATCAACGAAACTGCGTTCTTCTGTTTGCAATAATATAAGAAAGATATTTGATAAAGGAATCAATAATCGTCAAAACGTATTAACGTGAGATAACACTTGGTAATCGTTTTCTTTTTCATTAATACTGAGCGCTGTTCAGCGAAACCATTTTCTATTTTATCAGATATCCGTCTTCCGAGCTTTTCTCTGCAACATGTTCTGTACTCGGGAAACTGTTATTTCTGCTTCTTAACGATTTTACTTTTACCAAGTTCTTCCTTGAGTTTTGTATTCCTTCCAGTGAAAACGTCATTTTATCGTCGATGTTTCTTTAACTTCAAAACCCTATCGGGCTGGGTTTGATTGTTTGTCATCAACGCGTAGCAGATTTTATGCATTGACATGTTATTTCCAACTTATCACGAAATCATTCTAGCTTGAACACTCAAACGAAACATTCTAAATGTCGACGCGCTCTACACTATACAACAATGAGAAATTTTATGAAGAACAACGGTGTAATAATTACAATTCTATTTTTCCATATGCTCTTGTCAACTTATTAATTGGATAAGAGCGTTTAATGTCAAATGCAGTTCCCATTTGTTCATTGTGCTGAATTAAATCTGGACCGATTGCATACAATGAATGCTATCGTGCATGAATCTATATAATTAAGAAACCTGTTCGTACAATAAACTATTCAGACGTCGACGCTCTACACTATACAACAATAACAATTTTTACGAAGATCTATAAACGTATCAATTGATCAAGAGTGTTTAACGACAGAAACCATCCAGATGCACTTGCAATTTATATACTTACTGTACAAATAAAACACGTGTGTCATATATATTATATTATATTATATTATATTATATATTATATTATTATTATATATTATATTATATTATTATTATATTATATTATATTATTATTATATTATATTATATTATATTATATTATATTATATTATATTATATTATATTATATTATATTATATTATGTTATATTATGTTATATTATGTTATATTATGTTATATTATGTTATATTATGTTATATTATGTTATATTATGTTATGTTATATTATATTATATTATATTATATTATATTATATTATATTATATTATATTATATTATATTATATTATATTATATTATATTATATTATATTATATTATATTATATTATATTATATTATATTATATTATATTATATTATATTATATTATATTATATTATATTATATTATTATTATATTATATTATATATACGATTTAGACATCGGAGATTCTAGTAAACGAGGTTTTACAGTACAAAAAAAGAGAGAAATAATGAAAATTAGTACGAGAAAATCCACACGGTCTGAACTTTTCTCCGCGCCCTTTCCAATTTACCGCATGGATGAGACAAACGTGATAAACCGGCTAGCTGCAGTTCGCAAGCTGTTGAAGGAAGACGCGGCAACCAGTTTACAGGCACTCGCGGTGCTCTGAAAAGCACTACACGGCAGAGAGGTGCATCCAACTTGTATGAATGATTGCCCCGATGCATGCGCAGGCCGAAGATACGCGCACAGAGGCATAACGTGTAATTTCAACGTGGCGAGGCATCCCCTTAACCGCGTCCATTGTTTATCTCCTCTCCTGTTCGCACCATAAATAGGTGTCCGTCCGGCCTGGCTCACTTTTGCTCGAATGACCAACACATAGGTGCCATAGAGAGACCGAACTAAATGTTCCCGCACAACCTTCGTCTCTCTTTCATCCCCCAAAAATACCCTCGAGATGGTGTCGACTTTACTTTCCCTCCCCCACTCTCCCTTTTCTTCTCACTTTCTTTCTTCTTCTCCCTCATTCTTCGCTTCTCTCCTTCTCTCTCATATTCTCTTTTTCCTTTCTCTCGTATTCTTTTTTCTTTCTTTCCCGCTCCCTCCCTTGTTCTCTTTTCCCCCACTCACTCTTCCTCGCTCTTTTACTCTCTCACTTTTTCTTTGTAGCTTTTTTCTCTCTCTTTCTCGTCTACTTTTTTTCTTTCTGTTTTCTCTTTCTTTATTCCGCTCCCCCCTCTCTCTCATTCTGTCACTGTCACCCTTTTATTCGCACTATTTCCATCCTACTTCCTTGCTCCACTACCACCCTCCGCCGTATTTAATTTTCCTGGAACCGCTAGGGCTCCGGCCGGCAGCCGCGATAGCTTCGAAAGGGATGACGAGTGGTATAAGATCGTTACCGGGGCTTTCCTGATTCGGGAACGATACTGGCAGCTCGTCAGGACCGTCCAGAGAACAATCGGCCCCGCCGTTTCGTTACCGGATGAACGGACCCCGATTCTCGGCAGAAAAATATTGACTGACCGCCACGCCGGCGAAACTACGGCTTATCGCTTGCTACGGGCGACGCAGCCGAGTTCTGCTGTCTGCGAAATTTTGCCCAGGCCGTTTGGGTGCCCCACCCTTTAGGATATCGGAGATAGCGGATAATTGCTGTGAAATCGGATTATTTTGTATCGTGCACGGCGGGCATTCGGACGCCCAGTAGAGCTGGTGTAATTCTGACCACTTAAGCAAGCGATGCTATACAGTTTCGAGAAGATACGTAGGAGAAAGCGGGGCTAGAAGTTCCGGGGGTAAGTTGTTCCGATGGTAATGTATTTCAAATAAAAAAGAATCGCGTTATGCTTTCAACTGTTCTAAAAGCATGGATCGATCATGTCAAACATTTTAGTAGCGTCCGCTACAGCGAATTGTGTAGTTTTAGACAAGATAATAGTCACAGATCAGGTAAGTAAATATTTCGCAGTCACTATTTCTTTGTCTAACTCAATTATTTGATGTCCATGTCGTCTATCTCGTTCTGTTCTTATAAATCAAATAAAATTTGAGAACACGTTAGAATAGCATTTATTAGAATATTTGAATATAGAAACGAAATATTTTGATTTATATTTGTTCGCACTGTGATTCTGACGAGTCGTTTGACGATATCTAATTTTTGTTCGTTTAAAAGGTTATCTCGAACAAGATGTTCCTAAATTATTATAATATTAGATTATTATTTTCATTCCACTGCATTAATTTCTGTGCCAAAGATATTTTTATAATATTTTTTTCATTCAAAAATATATATGTGTTTCTGTCAATCCGAAGTTAATAAACAAGCTTAACTAATAAAATTGTGTTTTATTGCGTCAGAGAACGAAATATCTCATTAGAAAGTAACATTTATTTCTTAGTATGAAACTTATCCCAGAGCGTTAACAATTTGCTCCACGACGGGGTAAGAAGTTCTGCTTGCGTTGACAACAAAAGAAACGAGTTTCTATATAAAACTTACTATATTAAATTCGAGTTGACAGTTTTAAAGTAGAATAAATTTAACAATAGATTAATCGGGAACAGAAAAGGTAACTGCATTATTGCTTAGTCAATTTTTATGTTTTCTCAAAATCGGAACTTCTTGCACCGATCTCCCGGGGCAAAACTTTATTTATGTGAACTTGTCGGGAGAAAAGCAGTTCATATAACAGGAGTCGACTGATTGCCTACACTAGTTGCAACTTTGCGTTACTGTAACCGGAGTTCGCGTTCATATAAGTGGATTCCCGTAGTTCGACCGCAGTTAATACCGGTGTTCGCATAAATGGAGTTCAACTGTATCGCGGAACTCCGTCTCTGTAAAAATAAATTTTGGCGATGTCCAGTTAACTCAACTTCATCCTCGATTGAATCCTCTTGTATGAACGTGAACTATTATTAATCCTTGTCACTCGGAGAATTTCCACAGATCAGCAACCAACAACTTGAAGGTGCTTATGAAGTGATCGAATTTATATCGTTAACTGCTTAATCGATCCGCGAAAATCAAGAATCTCGTCTAAAATCCTCTATCGTCTTTTTCTGTTGTTAAATGGTTCGTTAAGTGACTTAGTTTGTTTATGTAACTAAAAGTGAAGATTTGGATCAAGTAAAGTGGCGTACAAAATATTTCGATTTGGACGTGACTAAATTTTTAAGAAATGTTATTTCATGCGCTAGAATTTGATTTAGATTTCATTGATTCGGAATCACATAAAAGAAAAACATTTTATTTCCGAAAGTGTCGTAACTAATCAGCGATCTTGTCATATACCCTGTGATAAGGAACCTGAGTACAAAGGGTTAAATGAACGAAGAATCATAGTTAATGATGCGAGACAAGTGAACTCCTATTGTATGATCCATGTGATCACGTGAAGCAACTTGTCTAATGAGAGGACTATATCAATGTAGTGCTAATGAATCTGTTAATTTTTCTTCGTGAATTAACTCTCGAACGAGACAGATCACGGTTACAACAATACAATTGACAATTTTTATGTCCATTCTCAGCTTTGTTGAAGAATTTTTTCAGAACATTTTTGAAGTTACTATTTGTAGACTTTTTTGTTTATAATAAGCTTTCAAATCTCAGGTTAGAGATTTCATAGTTTTTGTAGACTAATTAGTTTTACTATTGTACCTAGCGTAGCAGCAATTTATTTAATTTATTTGCCGATAATTGTGTAATTAAGTATATAGTATAAAAAAGAGTTAAGCATTTATGAAAACATTATTAATTCAGATGCAGAATGATACAAAGCTAGAACTATTTGTGTTTTTTGAGATACTAATATTTTTGGAAAAAAACTATTACTATATTATTATATATTATTATATATTATATATGTATATTACAATATGAACAATATCATTTTCGCTATACAAAAATATTTCCTCCTTAGTTCTGAACTGTGGATTTTCTGCATTCATAAAATGTGAAAATGTAAAATAAAGCAAAACGTATAAATAGTCAAAGCAACGGAAGAATTTCTGAACGCTGTCATCAAAGTGAACTTGTTACATTCATCTGAAGTAGAAGTGAATTTTTTGGTGCCATTGATGTAAAAGATTTTCATTTTGCATAAAGATTCGTAGGATAGTCATCGCTATCACTATCGCACCGACTAAATTGTCTTCTCGGTTGCTTTGAATTGCAAATTCCAAGAGATGTTGACGGCAAACTCATCTTGGAAGTAATAGGTATAGAAAACACGATTTTTCGCAAGAGTGAACCGTGCATACACGCACTCGGAAAGAGTTGAAGGAATTGAAGACATGACTATAAATACATAGATCCTAAATAACGGAATGAAAACAGACACCAGTATTAGGATAACAATGAAAAATTAACGGCAGCGAATAGTATTAAAAATGACAGAGCGGTTGTGAACGTGTTGTTTCTACGATGAAAAATAATGTTTGATGTCCAAGTTAATTTCCTAAATGCTCCTGTGTTATTTAATCATCTTAATAGGTGCTCTTGTGTTAGCGTGTGCACTCGGTGAACACAAGCAACGTTTCTATTTTTATATTTCATATTTTCTGTTATTGTTAATTGATGTAAAAGATTTTCATTTTGCATAAAGATTCGTAGGATAGTCATCGCTATCACTATCACACCGACTAAATTGTCTCCTCGGTTGCTTTGAATTGCAAATTCCAAGAGATGTTGACGGCAAACTCATCTTGGAAGTAATAGGTTATTTGTTAATTTTAATAAATCATCTCGTAGTTTACAAAATGCAATTTTGAAAAAAATATGGAAAATTTGGATGCCATACAGGTGATCCTAACGATTAATTAGAATTTCTTTTAAAATTAATGTATTTGTAGACACAGGATCAATAATTCAGTATTGACTGCTTGTTAAACGATAAACATTTCGTTGTTCAAAAATCCAGTCTTTGTTTCGATTCCGAATTTTCAAT
This sequence comes from Megalopta genalis, assembly GCF_051020955.1. Classification (NCBI taxonomy): domain Eukaryota; kingdom Metazoa; phylum Arthropoda; class Insecta; order Hymenoptera; family Halictidae; genus Megalopta; species Megalopta genalis. The sequence goes on from NC_135025.1 coordinate 8,190,970, forward strand.
CCACTTTAGCAACTCCTAATGAGACTTGATAAAAATTGTATTTACGTTTGCAGAGGAAGCCATTTAAAGAAACGGGTTGCTCTCCCATTACGTTAATTACGAGCACTCCGTTCTAATTTAAACAATTATATTGTTTATGTGATTAGAAGTAATTCAGCGAACAGTAGCTTTCAGACCACTCATATTTCAATTTCGACGTAAAGATGTTTATAAAATTTGTAACGTACAATATTATTCGATGAAATCTTCAGTCTAACAATCATTATGCTATTTCTACAGATTATTTTAGAACAATTAGAATGATGAAACATCTATATCATCAATGAAATATTTCTCAGTTGGCAAGGCTTAGTTATTTGTCGTTCGCATCAATTGCAAGAAATGCAAGCTAATTAGAAAGTCCTTTCTTTCTTTGATAATTTTAGTAGATTAAAAATACTACATTGTCGTTCTTAACACTAGATTTACAGAGTAGTAAAAGCAGTTACTTTATGTTGCTTCGTAAAAATAACAAGCATATATTTATTCAGATTTTCAGCGATTTCTCCAATGAAACAAAATCATAGAGTGAATTCCCCATAAATGTGTCTTTATAATTTCAAATTGCGACTACTCGCTCAATTTTGCCATAAATGCACAAAAATTCGTAGCCTAAGGACAACGTATTGCTATACTCACCGAAGAAGGTGTTGAAAATGTAGAGTAGTTTCTTCTTGCGGAACTCTGACAGTGGCATTTTGTCAATCTGCAACATAGAGAAACCAGAGGGTTGAAAAGTGTACAGGGGTTCTTATACGTGTGTAACATGCTAATACTCATTTTCCATTGAATGGCGATCAGGGTCGATTGTCTCGAGCGACCGACCCTTATTTTATCTCGCCGGTAAAAAGTAATCGCAGCTTGGCTTTATCGAGCTGCTTTGTACCTAGCCTCGATATTTACAAGGCCGCCGTGAAGACACAACGTTCGTTTAATTCAATTACATCCACAAGTGTTCATTACTGAACGTGTTCATTACCTCTTTTCGAAATCATTCAAAATATTATAAATATACTTCTATAAAACGACTTATTCCAAAACTTTCACCTTCATCTCAAAAAACATCATGCCATATCTGTCACGAAATTTGTATCGATTTTCAAGATAGTTCACAGAGATTTGTAACATTTAATAATCTATTAAGTAATTTTGTTTTATTTAACTATCTAATGTTATTTATTTTCTCTCTCATCAATTTCAATATCTGAACGTTGAAATACGTGCTGTAATAATGTGATTATGCTCTGTGTTATTATAAATTCGCGTATCATACTTCAAATGAATTGTCAGTAGCTCCGAATTACACAGTACATTGTTGGGATAAAATAATAAACGTACAAATGTAATACAAGTGTAAACCATTGATCAACCAGATGACATACGAGGAGAGACAAAATCAATAAACACAAAAACAAGAGTTTCGTGTGCTCTCTCTATATTCATAAATGACACTTTGATACACTGATGCAACCATTTCCAACATATACTAATTTGCTTCGAACGAATTTTCAATACTTTGGTAATCAACGTACGTTTTATTTAAAATAAGCTTCGTTTGGTTACAATCGAATTGTTAATTGTCTTTTAGACAAACGTGGACAATCGTATGATATTATTCATATAAACGTTGAAAACATAAAAATTCGAATCATATCATCTTGAAAAGCAAACTCCTTAACCCTCTGCAGTACGATTTCTTTCGCAGCACTCCATTATCACTAATTTTCTTGACGAAAAGAAAAATTTCTATTCATCGCATGCCAGACTTCGCTTTAATGTTTCAATATTAACGATAGAAAACTAGAATTTTATTTCGATTTTACACTAATTACTTTTTAATGTAATCCATTGTATTTCCCTAATTTTATTAGGATTCTTATTAGGACTTTATTATAAAAGTAATTAATATCATAAGACTTAATTTTTCACACACACACAAATTCGATTTAATCGAGAATACAATATTTTAATTTGATGAGATCTTTCAGACTGTTAGCTTAGGCAGTCAAGGCGTTAAAGGAGATGCACATGGGAGATCTAATTTTTAGTTATTCTCTTACGTTTTCGTTTTTCAATGAAGAAGCGCCGAAACGTTAATCGGTATCCTTCCTGTTGCTTCAATTCGGCAAGACTGAGACACACGAGAGATGCGACAAGCATTTATATAATAAGATTTTCTTACGCGAGATAACAGCTACCTATATTTGAATATTTACTGACGCACATTTCGCTGTAGAGCAAGCATAGTTACGGGTACATGTGACTTAAGAGATTCAACGTCGGATGAGGATCGTTGCACGGTGCATGACGTCGCTTCGATTAAATGACTCATGGGAAATCAAAAAATTCGTTTAAACCGGATACTCTTCGACGTGTCTTTACGGTACTTGCAACGACGTTTCATTGTTCATTGTAACGTGAAATCTGCATAACCGATTCTCGGTAGAACTGCGAGAATTATAGCGATGAATATTCTGCAGAATTATGTATTAAATCCTGTTTAGCAATCACGCAAATCGATTTCTTATTTTTGTTGTGACTCAAGTAATTTCAATGAAGCATCGACAGATTATAATGTGTTTTATTTTCTGCATACAAGAACTTTTTTTAAACAAATATGTTTTTGTAATTAATCTGTAATACAATGTGTAAGAAATCATTCAATTGAGACCAGTTTTCACTAGCTTTTTCACGTTCTTATTAGTGCATTCTGTTGACTGGAAAAGCTTATAGAACGAATTACTATTCGGGAACAATAATTATATTTCTTCTAAATAATTGAGTAGTCAAAAGTCGAACAGTGTACATTCATATAAATCTTCAAATGCTCGCATTACATAACCGTAATTACAAAGAAAGTAATTCAATCAAGTAAATGTGTTATATTTAGCTTTAATTAAATGAATTACAATATAAATATCGTAATCACTAAAGAATTTATTCAAACGCAAATTTGAATGAAACATTTCTAGTACTTTTTCGATGTCGAACACCTTTTCGTTATTATGCTGTCAAATTTATTACAAGAAATATACAATGCCAGCATGTTGCTTAAAATAAGTTTAATGTATATTGTTCCATTAATCATATTAATTATGAGAACTTGACACATGCACATTTGAAAGCGATACTTTAACATGTAATAGTTACCTCGCTGATCTTGCATGGCCTTTGAATTAGAAAAAAAACACTCGTCGATCTTTTTCAGAAAATTTTTTCCATTGTAATGATAATTCCTGCACGTAGTCCAATGCTTTTTCGATACCATTGGCTTTGTATGAAACGAAATTATCTACCAGGGCAATGAAACCTGCTGGACGCCTCTGATGTGCAATTTCGAATGGCATTATTTCCGCGGAAATCGAATTTCCTTTGTGCAATTTAACAAGCCGGGTATAATGAAAATGAAATCAGTAATTTATGTCATCTCTGCATACATTATTAAATGTTTTAATGAACATCGATTCTTGCTACCGAGGTCCTATCATTGGAAACCGAAATGCTTTCGTATTGTCGGAAATAAAAGGAATTTAGCAAGGACTTTTCAATCACTGGGCACGCATCAATTCGTTCTGGTTCAATTATCAACGTGCATTGAATGAATTGAAATTGACCCTGTCAATTAGAGAATTGGGACCAATTTCATGAACTACAATAATCCTGCAGAAACTATTGGCAGGAATATCTAATTTCTCATTAATGAAAACTTAATACCTTCGTGATTTTTATAATAGTTGAAGGCATCGTAATTACGTCTTTCTGGTAAAATCTCATTAATTATTGATAAAGTTTCATAACAATCCTAACGAATTCGTTATCAAAGAAAATCTGATGTTACTGTAATAATAAATTGTCGTCAAGTTTTGCGCCATAGTTTTAATAAATTACATAATTATTATCTGTAAACTGTAATAACAATTGAACTGCGAATTTTATGCATTCATAACAAAAACGATTAGGCTTGAAATACAACAATCTGTAGTTCGAACAATTTGAGAATACTGTCGCATTATTGACAACTTATTAAAGGATATTATTAACAACTTATTAAGGATAGAATGCATTTTCATTTAGCTACTGTTTCTTACAATTCATTTAAAACTTTCGTATCAATACGCGCGGTCTAATCATGACTAAATACATATTTACACACGTGAACAATTCAATAAGAAGTTAGATCATTCGTGAGCATCGTTAAATTTTCATAAGCTCAATGACCTTTATAAATCGATATTCGGAGGCTTCGCTCTTATCGAAATTATTCCTGCACTTCCATCCTCTCCGTAAATCTAGCATCGGTCGTGCGGGACGTTCGCGTTACCGTACCCGATTAATTAATTAATCCCATTTGCGTTTACCGTGCGACTATTTTCATTCTACGCTATATTTTACTGTATATTTCACTGTACTATATTTTTACTATTCCGTCGGCGTCAACGAGAATCGTGACCCGCCACGAGCGCGACGCGCTAATCCCTTCTCGATCTACGATAAAATAAGAAGTAATAACACGTAATCAGCTGTGATAATGATCGTTCGGGAGGGAGGGAGGGGGGGAAGTACTTTCGAAAAATCCACCGTCGACGACGCCGAGAGCCGTTCAGGGTACCATTACACGTCAAGGTGAATGTTGACGTCAATCATTCGGATCGGTTCAACGGAACTAATCTTCCGTTACGTTCCAATCTTTTGTTCGTCGATTTCGACAGTGACGAATCGAGGCGTGCGCGAGACCGCAGTTTTAAACGTCGCACACTGGGTAAAACCATCGAACCATCGAATCATCCATAATGTTCATCGTTACTTATTAGATAACACATTGGTAATTGGGCACGTAGATCGACGTTTTTTATTTTTCGAATATTTAACAATTTAACATGTCCCGTGCAACGTGTACCGTCGATATTGCACGTTCAATTTCCCGTCCACGCCGCGCGGCGTACGCTTATGGTTGCCATTTATATAAAATCGCGAACCCAGAACAAAAGGCATAAAAATCCCGAACTTTTCCGGCCGAACAACAAACGTTCTATGTGGAATCTTTTCGCTGAGATTAGGCTGCTCGGTCCATTATGTGTCGCCGCGTGTCGCCTTCCGTCGATGAATCGACCGATCGAGGCATGAAATCAATACGATCCCATTTCCCGTCATCCCGCGACGCCCCGCGGTCCATTGTCGTGTAATTCGATAATAAGTAAAGTCAATTCCGCAGTCTGCCGGACCCGGGACACCCGTTCTTGGAGTGTCAATCGCTCGTCCGAGCAGTTTGCCTCGAACTCCGCGGCGCATTGTTGGACACACAGGCGTCACATTTAGCGAAGTTGCAACGAGTTCGTTCTACATGGCTAGTTGGGCTTCCTCGTGAACTATCGTGACCTTCGTTCTCAGATTTGAAGGGGGAGAGTTCTGGATAGAATATTGAAAGCTATAGAGTTTCGTGTTTTGAGAAAATACGAGACAGTTGTCTGTTCGACATTTTTAGGACAATTTGTTTCACGTTCAAGAAGTACGGATTAATTTTTTCGATAAAGAAGATTTGGTGGAAGCTAATGTGCAAAAATGTGAACACATCGCATAAAACGCGTTAAAATTTTTTTTAAATTTCGGACTGACTAGCTTACCAGACAGTGAGTAAAAACATATTTGTGAAAATTATAATTGATTGGATAGAATTTTCAGCTTTTTTATTTGAGCTTGTAATCTCTTTGTAGCTGTGATTAATTTCAATAAATATTTCTCGCATTATGTGCACGGATACATAATCCGCTACTGTTTCGACGAGATAACAGTCACATCTGAAATTAGTATGTTTGTATACTCTTAACGCAAATGACGCAGGAGATTGACGCAGAATGAGGGATACCGTTTTATCCGTAAAGAAACAGTGGGCTCACTCTTAAGTATTATATCAAATATTTTGAAGTGCATTAGACCTTACACGGGTATAACTTATGCGAATTTCTGTTTGACTGCCGCCATTGTAAATTTCAGCTACGAAAGTGTCTCATAATAGGATTCGCGGTCTAATTAGACAATTAATGTACGTGGATAATTAATGACAATTTATCCACGTGGCGAAGAAGAGTCGCTATTATCAAATCAACTAAATATTGGAAGAGTTCAAAATTATAATAATATCGATAACGAAATTTAATTAATACTGTCGAAATTAAATATTAGAGATTATTGAACCGAGATCTAAGATACAATATTATCATTACATATTCGTAATGCTATTTAAAAAAAAAATAAAACATTTGTTCATTCCATCTGTATATATTTTTACAATTTGCTTTTGTTCAAGCTGTATTTGTCTTTATGATTCATGCTTCAAATACAAATCTTTTCAGAAACAGCTGTCGAAATTATTGTACGATAATATATAATGAAGATATTGTCATATATCTCGCGTTTTTTTATACATAATATAGCCTGCGTGCGCAGCGCTTATAATATTTTCTTTACTCGGTGTTATGCAATTTACATGCGAGCCGAGTTACGAAATAAATTCGTGCTTTCAGTAAATTGCTTCTTGTTTTAGGATCACTCTCTGCAGGTATTAAAGCTGTAAAACCTTCCATTATTTATTAACATGTTGCAACTTCATGAACCTCTCTGTAGAGCGATCATAAATGATGTATTTATCGATCGCTAAAACCTTCAAAATTACACAGAAACTTGAAAAGTTTCTAAAAAATGTTGAATCACAAATATTACGCTGAACGTCCATTTAGCATCTTTAAAATTAGCACAGCATTTAACGCATGATTTACATCAATGCTTTCATGTGACTGACGATACGATTTATATTTATATCATTCGCTGGTTTAATTGAAGATTTTTCTTGCGATAAATTATTCATTCGTGAACGTTGAAATAATATTTATTCTATTCGTTTTTAATTTGAGCAATTGTACTGTAACAATTAGATTGCGGAAAATGCGACTAATTCTACATAACGGAACAAACGTGCAAATAAAAGAATAGTAGACTTTGATTTAGATAGATACGTTTTCCAGGCGAAGAAATCTATTGAATCCCGAACGCGTCGAGTCCATCTTCTTTAAAATGTTCGTTTCATTGGATTTTATGCGGCAGCATTTGCTACAAACGCGCCAAAATCCGCAGTCCAGTAATAATATAACGAAAGGAGCTTCTATCGTTCTGCAGAAGCAGAAGAAAGTTTCAACAAGGCGCATCCTAAATAAAAAGACTGATAAACGTTCTGTAAAATGTAGGACAGTAAAGTCACCTTTAACCTCCTCGCGCGAGTCCCCGCGGAGATAAACTTTCCTAATAGGGAAAATTAGGATTTAGTTTCTACCTTCAAGTTCTCTCGAGTTATGCTTTACTTCCCCGGCCAATAAGGCTGAAAAAAATACAAGCCTGTTGAAAAGAACTTTTTCTTTTCGGTTCGACGTTGTTCGTCAATGGAAAAACGCCGTGTTGCGTTATTTCTTGTTACTTTTGTATGCAACGTCGGAGATTTGAAAAAAAAACGCGTATATAGTATAACGTTAATTCACCATTTCATTAGGTCACGCTGACTGTTAAATTCATTATTTTTGCAAATTTTTACAAGACTGAATCTGAAACAGTGGAACTCATTAATCTGCAACTGCATTTCAATATACATAACAGAGTTATATAATTATATTAATTTTATGTTATAGAACTGTCTTCTAATTATTATCATCTTGTTTATAAATCTGTATTATCTAACCTCGAGCTATTATTTTGCACTACTGTGTTGTAATAAAAAGAGACAAAAATGTAACTATCATGATAAAACATCGGGACTACAGAAATTATTTTTAAAATATTCCCTACGTTTCATTATACTTGAACACTCCCCTCCCCCCTCAAATCAGTGCTGAATTTTCTCATTCTGTACATTATTAAAGAACAGACATATTTCATTCTCTGTTAATAATTGTCTTCATAAATTACGAGATTCGTCATTACATATTTCCGCCTACCGTCAACGAAGAAATTTTCAATATGAAATATATGAACAATTATATCAGATATTTCATACCAACTATATTGTTTTTCCATATCGTTGTACATCAACACTGCTTCGTCCATACGACTATCGCGCGTTATACGCGTTATACTATACATAATTTATTCGCGTACATTTACGCATTTTAAGAGAATAAACATCCGCAGTCCGGTAATCAATACCGCGCGGGCTTTCGATTGGGCTAAATTCTGAAATATTAACGCGCGGTGAAAATAAAAAATGGCCGGAAAGTTACGCGAACGGCTTGCGACGGAAATTTTGCTAAAAACTTGTAACGTTTATCGCAAACCGATAAAAGCTTTCGGGGGTGAGGGGGGAACGGCGAGAGCGGCAAGGGGGCCGCGGGTAAAAATGCGACGCGTGGGTGAAAAGGGAACGATGAATTATTGCGCGGGAAAATTCGGCAGCGTCTGCGAGACAACGCGGCCGCACAATATGACGGCGGCACACAGCGATCTGGAATAAAGCTTTAAGTCCATTGTTTCCGCGAGCACTATGAACGACCTCGATTCACTTGCCTGCGTAAAATGCACGTGAGATGCGGCACCTGCCTCCCAGGCTTGTTATCTTCTACTGTCAATATATCAAACTGACGATACGCTAAATGCCGCGTATACAGTTTGCACCGGGACGTACGCTCGGAAAAGAAACGAGACGCCCGCAACAAGTGTCTTGTAAGTTCGGAACTTTATCGATTCTGGACTCGCCAAGCATACACAGTGGCCCCGGCAAGTCTCCATACGATCTGATTTTCGACAAATTGAATCGGCTCCGCGAGCAAGGGTCTATGTCGCATTTTGGCCGGAATTCGGTTAAAACGGTGATCGTCGAATAGCAACCCTAAAAACTTACACGAAATCGATGTTGCTTTAATAAATGCAGTGTAGTATTATTGATTTCCTTACGGATTGCAAGGGGTTCCGTTTCCTTATACATTTGCCCTTATAACATCTCAATTAATTACTTAACTAATTAATACAACTAAAGGTTGTTTCTTTATTAGAGTGACAGAACTTTGAATTCTAATAAAACACATAAAAATTTAAGCGTTTTAATTTTACAAATTAGCTGTAAAAAACAACAGTTCCACTAATAATGCGAAACACAATTTTTGTTACAATTAAGCAAATGTAGATTCAACATCAATATAAATATTGATTTTTCAGCAATAAAAATTGCTAAAAAATATCAATAAAATTGATTTTTCAACTATAAATATTGAGTTTCAGCAATTAAAATTGTTTTATTTAGTTTCCTTTATTTTTAATCTTCTTTATACATTTTTTTTACTTACTTTAGAGATTCCGTGGTCAATGATGACTACGCAATGACCAATGATGATATCTATTATTTATTTATGAAGAAATCGATTGTATTGATTTATTGACCGAAAGATCCTATGATAAGAATGTCTTTGTACTGCGGAGCAGATTTGTGGATTTTTGTGTGAACATAAATTACTTGGACTTACACTGACTGTCTTCTAAATTATCCATATGCTCTATAAGATCTTATGATATATTCTATAACATTACTGTACTGTTTCCTCCGTTTCACTTTGGCTCTCTAATGCATATTATTATTATTCCATCCAGTTCCCTGCCTCTCCTATTACCCATCTTCCCATCTCCTGCTATATCCTCGTCTCTTCTTCTTCGCTTATTCCATCCATCCTTCGCCTCACACTTCTCCTCTCATCATTTTTTCCACATTTTCCTGTCATCCACCGAGATTGTCTCCATACCTTCCACATACTTCCCAAACGTGTTCCCCGTATCCTCATCGGTCCAGCACATCCTGGATTCTCTTTTCTCTTCCTTTTAACCAGTATCTTCCTCCCCTCGCCTCATTTTCCAACACGAATCTTTCCATTCTCTAGATCCTCGTTTCGCTCCACTTCCTCTTCAAATATTTGGGAAGGCCCTCCTCTTTTACCTGCCTGCGCCATTTATTGTACTTTGCCTCAACTATTCTCTGCCATCTTTCCCCCATCTGCCTTTGCCTCTCCGCTTCCTCTATCTCCTATTCTATTGCAACTATTCTACTTGTGAACCTCTTTCAGTCGTGTCAGTGTTTTATATTACATCGAATCATTCTTGTCACGAATAATACCATAGAATAATACTTGTTACACAGAAAAGTCGTCGAACAGAAGTATCGTAGAACAAACATCCCACTGTCATCTTATTCCTGAAGAGAAAAAATATTCTCCGAGGTTATTTTGTGAAGACACAGTGTGCTATTTTAATTAACACTCAATGTAACGTGCTCTACATAAAATGCTCTGTATTAAAAATCAACTGATGTATTTTGTCATTTTTGTCTTCAACATCTTGCGTCAACTTGTCCCTTTCCTTCCTGTTTCTCTTCAGGCACAATCCTCTGAATTCCCACCTTAACTTTCCGCATTCCTCTCTCTTTCATATGCCTTTTCTCAGTTTTCATAAACTTCTCAGAATCATCCTTCGACCGTGTTTTATTAATAACCACTGGGAGTCAAACGGGTATTCTCTCCATTGCCTTCTTTACTTTCTCCAGAAGTGTCTTTATCTTTTCTTGTATGTCTGCTTTTCTCTAACCCCTAGCATAGCCTGTGCATTAGTCGCGTTTATGACCTCGCGTTTTAGTGCTAACCCGGGATTATCCACGTGAAAGTGTAGTACTAAGAGTACCCACGTGAGGGAATAGTAGCGGAAATACCCGCGTGGGAGTCCGGTGTCGGGTGTATCCACGTGGTATTTCCTTCGCGAGGAACTCTGTTGAATGCGTCAACAATCGATAAACCATTTTATAAATTCATAATGGAAATATTCGATTATTTCGATTATTCTGTTATTTAACACGTTCCGTGCCGAGCTTTTTTTACTCGAATCTTCACACTTTGATATTTTACTAAAACTTGCTGTATTACGTGCAATTATTAATTCTCGTACACATAACAACGTAACAAAAACTTATCAACGCCCATTCTTGCGGTGGAAATTGATTCTTCGGTTCTAAATTTCTTGGAAACAATTTGTTCAGTTCACTAAGTAAACATGCAAGCGTGTACCATCGATGGTACACGTGGCACGGAACGTGTTAAGTACTTTTTACCTGTAATCAGTTCAATGGAAGGCGAATCATATACAAAACGATTTACTGTACAAAGCAGTAAAGATCATATTTAACAAAGTAACTGTCTATTGTCTGAGTATTTATGTCACTTTGTTCAGTTAGAATGATCGGGGTTTTGCAGTAATTCGAAGAAAATAGCAAGAGGAGAAACTGCATTTAAATATTATCGAAATTACGAGAAGATGCAAAGTTAAAGGCAATATGAACGAAATTTTCTTCGAAATTGCATTTTTCGAAGAAAGAAAGTTCTCATTTAGAATGGAAACGAGTCAAGTAAGATAGCAAACTTGAGGAAACCTGCACCTAAATGTGCACAGGCTCACGAAGGTTCTTCGAACGACGATATATTCCTAATTGAAATTGTCATAAGCCGTGCAGTATAATAAATATTTTTAGACTGTCGTATATGTCATTTCTGGAGAATATTTGAGAATAATGTGTATAAATTTCATTAAAATAACGTATCGTAGGCCACGGAATACGTATCGTATTCCGAATACGTGTGTTAGAAGTCTGCGAAATCCTTCGATTTTCCTATTTTAGATATTTATCTGGACGAAAATTTAGCAGGATCAATTTAATTTCAAGGTCTTATTTTTTAAATTGAGATTATTTGCTTCGACACGTTTCCTAATTAAAATGGCAACAGGAGTCCATTATAAATTCGTCTTCTCCATCTTTTAGCTCCGCTAGCTCCCCTCGAATTCGGGGACAGGGTACCTGGCCGATGAAGCAGGTCTCGTGTTTGCTTGATAGATCACGTTCGACCGAATCGACAAGGCCGATGCGACCGGTTCGCCCCTCTTCTGAACGTGAGCTCAATCTTTTCTTTGCCGACGGCGATTATAGCTACTGTTGAACTTTGGCATTCATTAACAACTCTGCTCTTTAGTCTGCTATTAAAATGTTATTAATCCAATAAGAATTCTATCATATGTATTTATTAAAAACAGTTTAGTCGAACATCTAATATTTTATACAAGAGGAAAAAGAACACCGTTGAAGACTGTCTCCAATTTCTCTCTTGACCAGAAGACCTAACGAGGAAACATGTCCAAGTGACACGAGCCAATCGAAATGAAATTTACGCGAAACACGGCCATCGGCTGTCATCAACGACGAACGGGTTCAACGCAGCTAATTTTGGTTAGAGTTGAAAACGCGTTCCTCGAGTTGTACGCGTAAATAATTTTCGAGAAAAGTTACATGTTTAAACAATTGTAGTTGAAGCAACGGTGTCTCGAAGATGAAAACATGCTGCAGATGTTAATGCAAATGTTAATGCAAATTTTGATAGATAAACCAATGGGAATTTGGAATATTTTGCGCGTTGCAAGCTGGATGTTTTGAGTACTCGATTGTCTCAGTGTTCCTTATTTTCGGTGGTTCTGCTCCATTGAAAAATCTCTCAGCAAAGAACTGATGGCGACTTCGACCCGACGGAATGGCATTTCATTTTCGAAACTGCACCACTGTTCCAAAGTGCGTAGTCACCGAGTAAACGACTAGAATAGGTACAGGTTCCCCCAATGGGACGAGATCCGACGAATAAACAGCACCGGGGAAAACATGCGAGACCAAAGGGCATGGAACGCCCTTTGTTCTTCTCGCTACATGTGCCCGGAACGTTTTCATGCTGCAGAATGAGTTGCCTAGTTCCCGTCGCGGTAAATCCAGTTTTTCCACCCTATTTCATCGTTCGAACGGCCGAGCTGCTGTTGCCGATGCGCTCTGAATCAACTGTCTAATCGGATTCCAGCGATTCATGATACACGACATCCTTAACATCCAGCAAACGCACAGTAACACGTTTTTGGTATGAATATTGGCTTCGAGATTTATGGTCGATCAGGTTTCATTCGGGATCTACTCCGTTTAGTATTGTCGCACGGAATCCATTTCACGCGTCCATCGGTTACGATTTAAGGTATCTTTTGAACGTTTTCATTGCGCGTATAGATTAGGCTCATCCGGAACCCGAAATCCGCAGACGTGGATTCCTGAAATTCTTTTAACCCGAGAAAGATAACCTACGTCGCAGAGGCGCCTGCGAAGACTGTTGATTTTTGTTAATTTTTCATAGAGGTCTAGTGATTTAAGTTTAAAATTACTTAAAATATAAAAAAATATAATATAAATGCATTTTATTTTTACAATAATGCCAAACCTTTAAAATGACTAGATTAACTTAAATAAATATCCATTGTTAGTATAAAATTGACGCCTTAGAAAAGCATGCGCCTCTGAAGCGTATGGTTATCTTTTACGTACGTTGTCATATGGTTATCTTTCTAGGGTTAATGAATGAGAAAAATGTAAGAGGGAAACATTAGTTGATTCAAAGGGGTAGATATTACGATAGCCAAAAAATTTGTTCATGGTCAGAGATTGAGATTTCAAGATCATAAAAGTTTTTCTTTTAATGGAATGATATATTTTTATCATCGCTGTATGATAGCCGAAGTCAAGACGAATCCAACGAGCTGTAATATTATGACCTCCACGTGAAAAAAATTCATAAAAATCGGCTATCATATAGCGATAATAAAAATGTATCGTTCCATTTGAAAAAAATTTCGGTGGCCTTGAAATCTCAACAAATATAACCTCGAACAAGTTTTTCTGCCTATCGTAATATTTACCCCGCTGATATTTTTATTTCTATCATAAAAAACAAGCGAGATATTTTAGATGCTCGAGTTAGGTGAGACACCCTGTATAAAACGATTACCGTCATCTTAATCCACGCATTGTTCTAAGTACTCTATGAAGAAAAATTATTTGTACGTTCACGATATAAATAATAAATCACAATAATAAATCATCCATTAACGCATCAAATTGGCGTTCACAGTTCGTTCCGAATTTGTCTGATCGTAACTCACGTATAAAACAGGCAAAATTGTTGAATTGGCGCTAACAATAACAGAGTCCCGTAACATCTCGTTTCCCCAATAAATCGATCGGGGCCCCCCTTTATTTTTCCAACGCGTACGCTGTACGCGCATTATTTCGTGTATTTCATTCACGCGTTTATTTCTCCGGAGGCAAGGAAATTTAATACCCTTACTTTGTCAGCTGCTTTGTCTTAATTCCCGGTTGAATTTGTGCCCCGTTGGCGAGCCGGCTAAATTAAATTGTCCACTTGCGCCTGGAAAATTTCATTACCTTTGCCGTCCAACCGAAGAGCGCCACTGATAACAACTTTTACTTTTGCCCGGCATTGTTTTGGTCAGAACTTAGGGCGCCGACGGAAGATAAATAGAATTGTGAGTCAGGTATAATACGGCGAAGTCGTGATTGTTGACATGTTCTCCTTCGCAAGCACGACGCACGTGAAAGTCGCGCCCGACACGCGAACTTCACGGCGACCCTATTTGCTCGCCGCCCTGCGAAACTTCGAACCATTCGCGAACAGAGAGATACACCTGCATTTCATTCTAACCTACATCAGCTACTGAACTAGAATAAATATTTGTGCTGCGAAAACAGAGCCGAGTTTACGGTTCTAATGATCCTATCGCCAGGAACCATCTACATATATCGCAGAGCATTAACGCGGAACACCTTCGGTTCTCTTTTACACCTGCGGTAATTAACGACTTTCACGAGAATAATTGTCTGGGAGAAAAACCTAGACCATTTGCACTGCAAATTTCCTCCAATGAATGGATACTGATCGCTAGACTGCGGATGTCTGCACGATAAATATGCAAAATGTACACAATAATTGACATTTATGCGCGACAAATGTGCAAAATATCCAGGAAAATATGTAAATGCGCGCGGTATTAAGTGTACAGGGTGACCCAAAGATGCCTATTGACAGAAATGAGGTCATTTGAAGTAACTTTTTCCTTAGCGAAAATGCAATCCGCGGCTTTGTTTACGAGTTATTAACGAAAAACACTGACCGATAAGAGGCGAGCTCGGCTGGCGCGAGGCGGCACACCGATCGGAAAATTTCATTTTCCAAGGGACTGCGATAGCAATCTGCTCCAAATGCGTTCAGACAATAGAAAAATAATAATGGTTGAAACTGCACCGTTGGCTCGCCTGATCTTCGATGGTTTGTCTATTTACTTGAAGGAAATGGAGCGAAGGATGGACAACGAACGCGTCGCTTCGATTTTTTAAATATTTACGTTACTTCGAGTAGCACGCTTCGTATCTCCTGTCACAAATAATTCAACAATTTCGAAATAAAACGTAGACCTAATTAATATTAAACGTGTGCGGATTAAATATTTTTCTTGATTGTGCAAATATAAAATGTAGTTTGAATATAATTCGAATGCAATTTCAAAATGTATTCTTTGCAGGGTAGAATTTTTATAATGAGATCATTTGTTCTGCAGTTGTCGTTGAAAAGCATTCGGAGATGTTGATAATGTGGTTTTGAAGTGATCTTCGACTCCTGCAATTAAAATTCAACATGAAATTTATTTAAACATTTCGATACGTATATCTTAAGAATGTCATTTTATTGCGGTTTTCGCTACAAAATTCTTCGAAAATTGAAACAACAAATATATAAGAAATATATAAAATATAAAAAAATAAAAGTATACAAAAATTAATAACCTAGACGAATAAAATACAAGATTTAAAAAAAATTTAAGCAAGTTTGGTTTATAGTAATATTTAAAAACAATGGTGTTTTAAAGTACCTATAAATTATTTTAATATTAATAAGTATTTTAAATTACCTGTACAGCTAAAAATGATTCATAAACGTTGATACTAATTATAATACTGCAATTTTTCAACCCGCGTTAATCTCAATTTAACGAAATTACTTTTTCAAAGATAACCTTAATGCGTCCGCCTTGCATTAACGTAAAAGTGTCCAAACAAGTTTGTTATCATTTCTGTATACAATTCATTATGGAAAAAGAAAAACAAATATGGCCAAAGATGATCTCGTAATTTTCGAATGTAATAACTGTATTATCTACATCGTGAGCATAAACGAGAGAGTTCGATTATGAATTCGATAATGAAAGATCATGAACTCGGTTTATTTTTAATCCACGGTGCATGGAGTTTTATTAGCCAGGAGATCCCGAGATAAAATAAAAATGGTGCAAGTGTTACAGTATCGCTACTTTGGGCAAGAACAGAAAAGATAAGCGGAGTTAATTACGATAACGGCAGCCGTAGACAATTTCGCATGCGGCCAGTGAAATAATCGCGCTTTCGTCCATCGAATGCTGCTGATCACGGAATAAAAGCAGCTATCGTTTGCAAACAAGAAATTTAGACTTTCACGAAACCGAGCGATCAACCTGATCTTTCTGTAAACTATGTATCGCGTGTAAAAGTGAACAAATTTTTACATTGAAAATTTATGTTAAATATGTACATTATGTTAAATAGACTGCTGATTTTATATATTTATAGCATGTTGAATAAACCGCGGATTTTATACGTAGTCATATATATTTTATACATATTTATATATAGTTTATAGTTTATTGCATATTATAGTTTATAGTTTTATTATAGTTAGTTATATTATAGTTTTATTTAGTTGCATATTATTGCATATTATATTATAGTTTATTGCATTTTTAATGAATTCCAGATTATATGCGTTTATAGCATTTTTTTAACGTACTGCGAATTTTACGAGTTTAATTTGATACATAATGAAGCTGAAAATAATGGAAAAATAATATTATAAATAATCCTAAGCATGCGCGGTTAGATTTTTGACAGAACGGCGCGCCGTTCGAGTGATAATTCATAAAAAGTTTTTAACCTTGCATTTATTCATTTCAAGCTATATATTACAGCTTTAATATGCACAGGGCTATAACCGTGCTATCTAAAAGAAAGAAAGTGGTGCGCGAAGGTTAACGAAGATTAAGAATAAAGGAAAAGTGCATTAGCATGGCGTTATCGTGACCGAAGCCATTCGTACATTTTTTACGAAACTACCGGAGAAAATTACGGGTAGAGTAGTATAAGAAGTAGGTCTAGCTGTTTCAGGTGTAACGTTGCATCAGTGAGCAACAAGCTTGCGAAAATTTGCGAATGCAACATGCTGAAGTACACGTACGACGGTTCGCAAAAGTGTTCGAACGCCTGTTAAATCAATAATAATTAATAATAATAATCAATAATAATTAATCTGTTCCATTATAAATAAAACGATGTCCACATTCATATAAATATATTAAGTAAAACGAGAAATATTTTAGTTTCATTCTGTGATTACTCCTCTCGCACAGAGTTGCGCTAAATTAAATTCTCAGCACCGCGTGTTTCTTTAAAAATCAATCGTTAAACAAGGGGACAACGTGGAAAAAATGTAAGATATTTAATTATCACATTAACTTGCTCGCTTCAATCACGCTCGAAATTTCCAGCAGAAACGAGCGTGTATTTCTGATTACCATAAAATCCTGTATAACGTTGTTACACCGTGTAACACTCTGCATTACGTTGGTGCAGCGGAGTTTTCATTTCCGCAGCGATAAATCAGAATCCAGCAGCTTTCTGAAGCTGGAATTGAAGGACAAACTTGACGAGCACACAGTTCCTCGAGAGTAAGCCAATCTGCCTAAATTAAGTGTCGCGCCGCGTTCTTTCGCGTTTCTCGAAATCTAGCGCTCGGAGCCGAGCGATTTCCAGAAAGTGAAACAGCTTGGCCTGTGCTTAAAATTTTACGCGCACTTTCGTCGCCGTGCGAAATCCACTTCACAGGAATAATTTTCCCCGAATAGACACGGCGGAAAACAGCGTGCCGTAGCGCGCGCGCGTCATTTCCTTTCTCGTCGCGTTAGGCTGCTTTTAATCGTGGTACCGGCGGAAGAGTTAATATCTGTTTTTATGACGTACCATTGTTCGGAAACTGTTCGCGAGCCTGACGTGCCTAAATCACACCAGCAAAAAACCAGCAGTTTCAGCATTATTGCGCGCATTTTGTTTGCCGTGCCGCGTTTCGATGTTTAAATTGCATTATCCAGTGTCCCTCGCAGCGGGGAATGGCTCTTCATTCTTTTTTTCTTCGTGTCGCTTTGCCCCATTGTCCGTTTTTGCAGCTCGCCCGTGACCGTTATTATTACAGGGTGAAGACTATAACGCGCTAATTCAATTCTAATGAATCACGGGTTGGATTTAAGGAAAAGCATTGATAACTCTACCCCTCCCCCTCCGAAAAAAACAACATTTAAAATGTAAAAATACCAAGTAGTGAGTTTTTGGACGTTTTGGTCAAAGAAAAGGTTTCACGGCGTTTTTTTAGCGAACAAGTATATTATTTATTAATATATATATTAATATATATATATATATATATATATATATATATATATATATATATATCATTTTTTAATAGAATGCTTAGATTAAGCGTTCTGTTTGTATGTATTGTGAATCGTTCGGAACATAAATGTCGTATAAACAAATTAACTCGATGTATGTAGACTGATGATCCTTATGCTAAATACTAACTTTCTGTTGCATGAAACTGTAGAGCCGCTTAAAAATTGCTTTCTTTCTTGGTTGCAAAAAATTCACAGTCTAATCATATCTGTAACATGAAAATAGTCATAGGAAATGCAAAAATGAAAATGGTCAAATAAAAAATTTGTCTTTTTGCAGATTAAGTACACACGATTGCTTTATCATCTAACATAATTATATTGTTTCACAAAGAATATTTCGATTCGTGATCACATTTTAATACGCGTAGATCTTTTTATTAGTTTGGCCAATAAGCTCGTGCGCTTTTTGACGCGTAAAAAGGAAGAGATTCTTCGCATACAAAGAAATGCATCAATTACATATTCTCTACTGTTTTTTGTAACACTCTCCCATCTTTCGGGTAAATTCGTATTCTCCTTTTTATAAAATTTCCCACCTTTCCCGCAAAAACACTGTCCAAGCGCGCTTTAGCAGCCCCTTCGGAATTGAGTTCCTTTCCATTTAGCGAATTTTGTAAAGAACGAAACAAATGAGAATCTGTTGGGGCAACGTCTGGAGAATATGGCGGACGTGGTAGGACATCCCAGCCCAGCTGCTGTATCTTTTGCCTTGTCCTAAGCGAAGTGTCGGGTCTGGCATTGTCGTGGTGGAAGACGACTCCTTTACGATTCAGTAGTTCCGGACGCTTTTCTTCGGTGGATCTTTGTAATTTGTCAAACTGCTCGCGGTATATTTCTATTGCTTGGAAGCAATTCATAAAACGCTATACCTTTGTAATCCCATCAAATTGATAGCATAACTATTTTCGGGCGTGGGTCTGGTTTCGTTATCGTTTGCAGTGTTCATCGCTGTGCAGGTCTGGATCGCGTTTTTCTCTTTTTTACAATAAAAAAACGTAATATGTTGTGTAAATGCTCTTTTAAGTCGTCCGTATTCGATACAATATTTAATTGTAAAAATCAAAGTCAGTTTTAACGATTTGGAGTTGAAAATACAGATTAAGTGTTCAGTATTGCTGGGCGTTGCACATTGAAAATTCGGAGTGAATTAATTAATTGCGATCTAGACTGCAAGAAAATAAACATTGTCAGAAACCGCACGAACTTTTTGGCCAACCTGATATATATGAATTAATGTATATTTTTAAATTTCTGAAGGCAAGAGCAATTTTTGTCCATCGAATCGAATAAGACGAATGCAACAAGCAACTCAACGAAGCATCGAAATATGACGAATATAATTTGAAGTTCGATGTTCGAACAACCTGTGATTCTCGTGCATTGCAATTCTTTTTACTCACTTGCGTGTTCCCAGTATTTATTTGGAAGAACATAAATTTACAGTAGCTTTCGTTTTATTTACGAGCCACGGATTTACCTTTGCGGAATGCATCAGGATCATTCCGAAACAGAATGCATGGAACAAAATGGCAGCGCGTGAAAGCATAAATATCGATTTTTCAATGAATGTTCCGGCTTTAATGTAGCGCTGTAAAAAAATTATGGGGGATATTTTTAAAATTCTAGTACGGGTTGTACGCGCGTACACTCCTGTTCATAAGCATTTGAACACCTGCTGGTCTGATGAAAAAGGTGATATTTACTAGATGCTGTGCAACCTCCGTTGTCTTTTTTTAATGTTACGCTAATAAAAATATACATTCAGCCGATCGTCGCCTATTTCTTCGCGTAATGACGCTTCGGTATTGTTCTTAATATATTGTATAGTACGAAATGAAAAAAATATATATATATATATATATTTTTCATTTCGTACTATACAATATATATATATATATATATATATATATATATATATATTATATATATATTTCTTAATATATTGTATAGTACGAAATGAAAAATATATATATATTTCGTAATTTATACATATCTCATTCGAAATATAATATAACGTTCACTGATGCAATCGCATTGTTGCAATTAAAGTAACAAGTCCCATTTTTTAATGACCTCAGTATGATGTTGACTTGAAAATCAACTTTCCTTATACGTTTTAAATGTTATAGATAGTTCAATTGCAGACAAATCGAATACGAAATAAATTTTTTTGTTTCAAATAATACGTTTAGATCTGTACAAATAATAAGTATAATAAGTAATAATAAGTATAATAAGTCTCATCCCGTATTTACACGTACGGATCAAACATGTAATATATGAAGTAAATTCGTCATACGAGATTATTCACTGATATCCCTCGGAAAAGCTAATAAAACAATGCACGCGTTCGAAGCTTCATTGCACTAAGTTAATTAAAATATGAATCATTTAATTAAACGACCATTTAATTAAATTGTTGTCTCGACAGCCATGAGGCTCTGATAATTACGTTGCTATGAACGTCCCAGAAAACTAACTACACGCGGTTGGAGTAGCTACATCCACTCCATTTGATACTTTCATTATTAACCACGCGGAGGCAGTCATTTCTAGCTGCATATGAGAGATTTGCTTCTTTCACGGTTTATGTACTTAATTAACGCGATATTGAACGCGGCATCGAGCGCATCGGCGTTTCATCGAAACGATTGTCTTTTCAACTGCATTGCACGGAAAATATATAAAGACGCGGTGACACTCTTGTCTTATAATTACTAATAATATTAGTTATAAAATAATAGTTTATATCAACTAATAATATTACTTATAAAATAATAGTTTATAATAACTAATAACATTAGTTACAAAATAATAGCTTATAACAACTAATAATATTAACTATAAAATAATAGTTTATAATTGCTAATAATATTAATTATAAAATAATAATCAATATATCAAAAATAATCTGATGGTATCGTTAAATGATTTTAATGTCTTTATATGTTTTTGTTACAAATGCATAAAATCCACGGTCTAATAATAACTAATAATATCAATTATAATAATCAACGAGTTGTAATCGTTAATCAATCATTAATCGGATTACATTTTGCCCAATTTCGCAATGAAAATAAAATCGTCGTACGATGGAAATTGTACTTTCAAATCGACATCATTTTACCCGAGACTTTTAAGCGGGGATTGGACGAAAAATGAAGTCGTATGGAAAGTATGGCGCTATTGGAGAAGTTTGAAGAAGTTGAAATGTCTGTTACACGGTCTAGGCATGGTAGATTAGCATAACATTGTTGAGAGGTTCCAAAATTGATCGTTTAACTGTAGCGGAAGCTTTAAATATATTTTCTGAAAAACTTATTTCGGAGACTCAACGAATATTCTGCTAATTAACTGAATCCTTTACATAGATCTTGATTCAATATATCGTTTAAACGATATATCGTTTAAGTAGTTCATTATTGCATTATTATAGTTCATATCCTTGAAAGCAAGAAAATCTCTTCAATTTTGAATTTCATCATTTCAGGAATAGAGTAAATTCTCCCTAATTTTCGTTTTATAATTGTTGAGAATCGACAATTATAAAATTGAGCCGCGATGCTCGAATAACCGTATCTCCTCTTCCCAAATTGTCCATTTTCGTTTACAAAGCTGAAGAAAAATTGGGGAGAATTTACTGCACGTTCATGCTGAGGACAGACTCGTAAATTAAAGAAACATTTTTGGATTCCGAGCTTCTCTCGCGATAACAGCAAGCATTGTTTACAGCACTTCGTATCAAACAATAATTGTATTAGTTACTGCAACTGCGTATTAAAGTAACCCTATAATTTCAAAGACATTGGTAATAGTATTTCGCAACGAATGATTCTTAATTGAAACGTATCTAATAACTTTCTCTAATTAAAAAAGATGTAAATTGTGCAATTGTAAGTCGAGAGACTCCATTCCATCGGACTGATCCAAAACAGAACAATCTATTGAGGTAGTGTAAATGCCAAATGAAAAAAGTTTGAACGCGTTAAATATTGAGCGAAATACGCAACATGTATACATATATGTATTCAGAAATATCGTTGCTGCACAGCAACACACATCAATATTTACGTTTTCGCTCTTTGATCTCTATGAAATTTTCTACCACGGGACAGACATCGAGGAGCGTATCGACCGTTTACTGCGTTTCATAAAGTTCTCCCACGTTCCGTATTTTTGACGAAACACTTTTATCCTCATACATTTTTATTTCAATATTTATACGCGAAAATTAGTTTCACGAACGGACTTCGCGATGGATGTCAATAAAAACGATTTAACGAGAGCAGAACTATAAAAACAAATATTTTGGCCCGCGGCCGTTTTCATGGCCAGTCCCGCGTATTCGTAACAAGCTGAAAAATTGTCGAATACGTTCTTCGTTGGTTTGCTTGTCAATGTCACGTGAGTGATTGCAATAGGATTGCATTGAAACCGATGCTGCAATTTATTTATTCATTAAACGTGGAAACAACTCTATACGTTGAAACGAAAATTGTAGAACGAACTTGAATAATTAAGTTACGTCGTGAAATTTTCAATATCTCGTTTGTTTAACATCGGCATTTATCTGTTTCGAAACCAATCCTGACACTGTTTAGTGATTTATAAAATGAACTTTCGCGACAACCTGTGATACGAGATACTCTCAGAAAAAACGCACGTTGATTTACCGGAATTAATCCGCCATAATACTCGCGATTATTTCCCCGTTCGCGAACGAAAAATTACAAACACGAAAGCTTCTCACTTCCGCGACTGTTCGCTAGAAGAAACGAACTCCTCGCAAATTAATTCACGGCGCAGGCAGGTAGCGAAAAATGAAAGAAATGCTCGCAGCGCTGCGATTTCCCCGTATCGTTTTATTCCGACGACGCTTTCGAGCCACGGGATCGTGTATTCTTCGGAGGAGCGTCGTCGTTAATAAAATCTCAGCTTTATGCGAGCCTCGCAGGTCTTACTCTCTCAAAAGATATATCTCATAAACAGCTCGCCGAGAGGCCGCCGGCACTCCTTATAAGAACCGGATTCCGTACAATGCCAAATAAATCATGGCGAACCATTGATACTCGAGAATGAAACAAACGAACGAATCCGAGCAATTTCATTTACGGATCGGAATGCGCTGATACTCGGCAGAGCGTGTTTTTCTATCTCTGTAGGACCAGCAGACCGTCGGAATGCCCGCGGAAGATGAGCATTTCTGAAAATGCTATGAACAGCGAACTTTCGATCTTCTCGAATTTTTGTTTGCGCCGGGTAAACGAAATATTTTGAACATTTTGAACGCTTCACTCGTTTCTTGATGATATGACAAAATGTCGAAGTATTGTTGCATGATTCAGGCTTGAAGGGGAACGACACAAATGAATTGGTGAAACATAGAACAGGTAGAGCTTTAAATAAATATGAGGACACTATTACGATATTTCCGACATATTAAAACGATTTAGAGATTCAACTCTGATCAACTTTATTCGACTCTAATAAACTTTATTAGGCTCTATTCGACCTTTTTCGACGCTAGTATACTCTACGCGACTCTATTGAATTTCATTAGACCCTATTTGACGCTATTCGAAGCTATTCAAAGCTATTCGAAGCTATTCGAAGCTATTCGAAACTATTCGAAGCTATTCGAAGCTATTCGAAACTATTTGGAGCTATTCGAAACTATTCGGAGCTATTCGGCCATATTCGACACTATTTGACCATATTCGACACTATTCGAAGCTACTCGAGGCTATTCGAAGCTATTCGAAGCTATTCGAAGCCATTCGAAGCTATTCGAAGCTATTCGAAATTATTCGAAGCTATTCGAAGCTATTTGAAACTATTTGGAGCTATTCGAAACTATTCGGAGCTATTCGGCCATATTCGACACTATTTGACCATATTCGACACTATTCGAAGCTACTCGAGGCTATTCGAAGCTATTCGAAGCTATTCGAAGCCATTCGAAGCTATTTGAAGCTATTCGAAATTATTCGAAGCTATTCGAAGCTATTTGAAACTATTCGAAGCTATTCGACCATATTCGACACCATTCGAAGCTATTTGAAACTATTCGAAGCTATTCGAAGCTATTCGAAACTATCCGAAGCTATTCGAAGCTATTCGAAGCTATTCGAAGCTATTCGAACCTATTAGACTCCATTCAGCTCTATTCAACACTATTCGACTCTATTCAAGTCTGTTCTACTCTATTGGACACTATTTGATTCTATTCGACTGTATTCAATTCTAAATGTCAAACTAAAACATTGTTCGGTTTGAGATGGGAAATGTCATAACGAGGCAAATCCCAATTACCATCGATCATTTCATAAATATCAAGATGCTAATTACTATTTGAAAAATTCCTAATCGAATTGACTGCTATACATGTTTAAAAATTCACAGTCTACATGTAACCTTCGTGTGACCTCCAATATACAAAATTTAGATCTTGTAACAATGTTGTATTTATTAAATAAATTATATTAAATATTAAATAAATGGATTGCGATCTTTATGCAAAATGTAAATGTTTTGCGTCAATTCTGTGCAGAAGTCAAAAAAAGCCGATTAGAGAGTCGAATAAAGTTGAACAGAGTCTAATAGAGTCTAATAGACTCTAATAGAGTTGAATAGAGTCGAATAAAGACTAATGGAAGTAGAATAGAGTCGAATAGAATAGGATAGAGTCGGTTGGAGTCTAATTGAGTCTATTAGTAATATGAGTAATATTGAGTATGTATATTGTATGATAATAATAGTAATATTGAGACTAATAATAATAATCGTCCTTTGATATCATCGTTTGAAAATAAATAATTTTTACAGAATCTAATGTACCTAGTATGTACTTAAATTATGTTACAGGACACTGTTCTATTTCTCATATCTTTTAAGTTATTTAAAAAATTTGTTTATCAAAACAATTAAACACTACATTTTATTTTGATTATTCTATCCCAACAAAAACTCAAATATATGTACTAGTAATATAAAGTGGAAAAGTAAGGCTTAAATATACAATTTTAGTTGCTATATGTTTTTTCCCGCTTTTTGTATGGAAACCGACCACTGTGCACCGTCTGCGGTCGGTATAAGTGGAAACAACGAGTAATAGCCAGACAATTTACCTGTTGCACTGGAAAACTGCAAACCGGTATTGGGGTTCGTAATATTCCGTTGTTCTAATATTAATTTGAGTTTGGCACGATAGAATGTTAGTTTAACATTCACTTTTGATATTCTATACAATATTTCTAATTTGTACTCTATCCTACATTTTAAATATTATTTAAAACAATAAAAAACGGTTCATTTATGTTCAAGTTTCAGTTATGACGAGTTTCTTTCTTAACGTACTGTATTTGTTCGCATTCACAACAACGCGTCTTAACTCGAAAATAAAGTCGAATAGAACGTATGTTTCGAAATTGTTACATTAAAAATTGTGGCAAATGTTTTTCCTAAATTATACTAGATTTATAATTTTTTAATCGTTCTAAAATAGTGAATCATCGTCTGCATACATAATATGTTCGAATATTGGACTAAATTAGAAATTTATTTTATTCACAATATAAAATTACTTACTTCATGGTTTTATATTGGATCATATGTTTATTTTATTTATTTAAAGTACGAATAAGGCTGGACATTTTTCAGAATTTTCTCAGTTCGATTTTGTACGAAAATTTTGATGTCACTGAAATTTATATTCTATGTTATTTCAAATGGAGTACATATTTGTAGGATAACAATCAGATTCTCGTTTCAACATAAAAAGAAAGATATGATCCAATATAAAACCATGAAGTAAGTAATTTATATAGCACTTTATTTATTTAAAGTGCTATATATTTAAATTGCTTCGATAATAATCAAGAAGTATGTGCATTATTTCATTTAAAAGTACATAGGTATACCGAATGTATTAAATTAATTTAACAAAATGAATGTGAAAACAGATTTCTCTAATGAACGACTAACGAATAATACAATTCTTTTTCACTTTCACCGACAACATCACACGAAACCATGATACTAATACGCAGCATACGTAATTTTAATTACTGTTCCTCGTGGTAAGCGCGTATCTGTAGCTGCAAAGCGTCTGAAAAAGCGCAAATTTGCATAAGCACTTGCAAGCTAGTTTGTTATCAACTGTAGCAACTGAATTACGCGTTTCTACAAATTCACAACTTTGTAAATGAATTCGCAGGAACTTACGAAATTCAGTAAGAACTTGTTTACGCGTTTAGTAAGAAAATTTCCACTAAGAAAATTTTCATTTTATTCTTGTAATCAGTGATATTTGCATAAAATCAGCCGATTAAAGTAGCTCTATGAATTTGTTTCAGCACTTCAATCGGCATGTATAAAGAGATGTACATAGTCGTTGTACATAGATTTGCATATACAATGCAAATATACTGCTGCTCGCAGTTATTCGGCACATTTCGAACGTTTCGAAGACGGAATATTATTATATTATTAGTACGGAATATTATTATATTATTACTGCGAAATATTATTATATTATTAGTACGGAATATTATTGTATTATTACTGCGGAATATTATTATATTATTACTGCGAAATATTATTATATTATTAGTACGGAATATTATTGTATTATTACTGCGGAATATTATTATATTATTGCGACGGAATATTATTATATATATTATTCTAAGGAAACCGCATACAATTATTACTTCAACAATAATAGTTGTTAACTCATAACTAAAAAATGAAATGAAAATTCAACATATTGTGTCCTATGACACCAGTAAAAGTAAGTAAAAACTGTCCTGTTACATAATTTAAGTATACATACTAAGTACATCAAATTCTGCAAAAGTTATTTATTTTCAAAGAACAAAATAATTATAAACGATGATATAAATTTAGGATGATTTTGAGTTGGGCAATTTTGAAGTCGTGTCCAAAATGAGCAAATAATAAAAAAGATCATAGTAGATAATAAACCATACGTTTAATTGACTAGCAGTCAATAAATTATGCATTTATGATGATATTCTCTAAAACCGACTTTTTTTCCGCTTTTTGTACGGAAACCGACGATTCTGCGTCGTTAGCTTCGATTAAAGATGCGATATAATATCGCAGAAGTACCGATTGACCTTAAACGCTCTTAGCCGAGTCGAAAGAACGGGAGGCGGAGCCGAATGATCGCTGAGCCGAACAAACGAAGCCGGAAGTTTCATTAGAATTGTGTCGCGTTTATCGGTCAGCAGCCGGGCCGTGCCGGCAACTGCTGTTAAATAAGGTGCACGTGCACTGCTCTCCTCTGTTCGCCTAAGAAGCTTACTAAATTATGTCTCGTGATTCGCAGCGTTCATTCGCGGCGACGATGTCTTGTCGGCGCTGCGCGACACCGTGAAACGTCGAAGGGTGCGCTACCGTGAAGCTGCGCCCTGGGATCTCTTTCCACTGGCACACCGTGTCGGCACGGCGACAGCTGGAGGAGATTTACGTGCAAACGAGGGCTAACGATTTTAGCTGTTTTGCCGGCAGTCGCGAGAACACCTTCGAGAAATTTGTCGGTCACTTTGTCGCTCGCAGTGCTGGATAATTGAATTAGTGTCTGTTCCACGGGGTCAAGAATCGCTGCGAATTTATAGTAGGCGGGCCTGAAAGGCTTTCTGCCTTTTTTTCGCCCCCTGTAAGCTTCTACGTCCCAGGGAGACACGGAATTTGATACTAAAACTACCACGACGGGTCAGACGACCCCCTTTTAAACTTTCTAACGAAATTCCTTACTAGAGTTTCCACGAGAGTCGCGAATAATATCGATATTGTCGTGTCTCGTCTGAGATACTAGTTTCCTTACTTTCAGATGTTCCAGTTAATCTTTTTTAACATTCTCGTGAATCTGTTGATACGTGTATCTAAGAATGGAATCTATTTTCTGGAATATTTAAATTATTCATATTTTAATTATTCATATAATTTTCTATATAGCATATCGACTCTATGAGATTTACGAGATCCTTTAGATTTTTCGATGAAGTTTTTTAATTGAATGAAATTTAACGATTTGTGGGCTTCTTGTTTATACTTAAAGATCCTTTTATTGATGACAAAGTTTAGGTTTCTTTTTGCTACGGACTTTTGTCTCATTTTATTCGATCTTCTTTTCGTTCGACGATTCTTTAGATATAGTGTGCCTAATACCTTTAGTACAATGCTGGAAATTGTGTTCGATAGAGGTCTTTCTCGATATCATTGTTTTTGGATGTTAACCCTTTACACTCGAAGCTATTTTAACTGTAAATCTAAAATAATTATTCTGACTTACAGTATGTTCATTTTATATGACAAAGTGCATTTTATGCGTGCGGAATTGAAGTCTTGCGGCTTACACAACGGTTACACTTTTAACAATTTTGTTCAATCTAAACTTTGTTAACGTAAAAATTATCTTAGAACGTGATATATCAAATTTTAGCGGTGCCTCAGAGTCATCACTCGAGTGCAGAGCAGCAGCAGAGCAGCAGAGTGCTGTTTGTATACGAAGTTTGTAATATTCTCGATATAAATTTCATAATTGAGGGATTATCTCTCTGTAGTACGTATCTACAGAAATATCAGTATATATGTCTGTGTGTCGTAGCTTTTACATAATCCTTAATGGGTACCCTCTACAGTGGCATTAATGAGGATGTCTTGTTCCCTTGTTGGATATAAATTTGTTTGGACTGGGGTGACACAACTAGTAGATTGGTGTGTTGGATGGTTCACTTTAGTAGATGACGTTGATTCTTGTGAGTTCTGATGACTCCTGTAGCCAGAGCTCATCAGGTTGTAAATGGGATGCATAGTGCACACTTGAAGATATTTGATGCACTATTATCGCCGAGCACTTACGATCTAGTCACAATTAATTTAAATTTTGCTTCGATAGCGTTTCCATATGTTTATTGTTATCGGATGACATAGCACGTACAATCGGATGGTTGGATTCTTGTGAGGATGCAAATTAAATTGGAAATAGTTGGATTGTTAAATAGGAAATAATGAAGATATTATTAATTGCAAATATATTATTAATTGGAAATAGTTGAGATACTATAAGTTAAAAATGATTAAGCCTTGAAAAAAATAGTTAAGATATTAAAATTAGGATTATTTAAGATATTCGATTAGAAATAATTAAAATATTTTTATATTGAACGAAGTTCCGTGTAATTCATTCATCTTTAATTTCGTTTCATTACTCTATGAAGTCGTTACCATATTAACATCGTTAATAACTAATAAGAAATAATGTCCTTTCAGCCATGTGAAAAATCGACGCTACATCTTTCATCAACTGCAACAATTAGCTTGACAAAATACTCGGTTTTAATTAGATTTTTCACAGTTCCACAGGTTTTAAATTGGGACTAGGGTAAAACCGACATATCGATTCATTTGATTAATTCTTCTTCGCAGACGTGGCTCAATCGATGGACGGAGCTGGCTCTGCTCAATATGTATTTTGAAAGAAAGTAGCCCGAGTAATTAATCGTGACAGCAGAAAGAGAAACAAAGCGCGAAACAGAGCACATGAAACGGTGGATGATTAACGAAACGTGGAATAATTGTAATTGCGACTCGTTGACGCCCGGAAATGAATTAACTATTCAAACTGGAGTTTCATTCGGACCGTTCGAATACCGTCTTGCTTAATTACCCTGCCCGATTGCGTTCTTCCTTCGTTCTGGTAACCGATACACTTTCAATTCGGAGCTTGCAATCTAACTTTTCGGAAACTTAACAAATCATCGCTGAAGAAAGTGGCAGGTACGCGTGGAGTTTAATTACTCGACGAGTCGCAAACGAGAAAGAACGAGACTTTTCTTCTCGATTCGTGGCTCTGAAAATTACATTTAAATTCTTTGTAACAGAAGCTTCTATTATTTTATCACAAGATTCCGTCGTTTATTTATTTTCGTTAAATTTATTAGTTAAATTTATTTATTTAAGTGTAGTTCGTTCGTATACAATTATTGTACAGAGTTTGCAATAACTTTTACATTCTTCATTCATTTGAAGTCTCAGTTTGTCAATTATTAAGAGACTACGTTAGTGATTGTTCACTATGTATAATAATAATAATAATTGCTTGTTTCTAAATTGTACACAGAAATATGTTACATAAATTGATAGTAGCATTCACACATCAAGTTATTCTGCCAGACATAGTTAAATGAAATGATATAAGTACTTGGATAACTCTATTAACGAATAAACAATTTCCATAATTTTTGTATGACCATTATGTCTTTTCTATCAAGTTTTTATAGCAATATCTTTCTAATATACATTAACGAAATTGTTGTTACTATCTAAATCATTATTAGCCCGTTCATTACTAACAAAAGAAGAATTTATTTATTGTTCCTTGCTCACTATTATTTTTTCTTTTTTCAAAGAGGAAGAAATGTTGGCGTTTAGAACGGATTTCTATAAAACAGGCTTGGCAGTCGATGTGTTGAGAAGTTTTCAATTATTTATTTTTGAATTGAAAAAATTCTATTCATCCGAACAGATCGAGAAACAATTTATTTAATACGTCGAAAAAATAAAAACTGAAATTGTAATATTTTTAGGTCTTGATCGAGCCGTCTATTCCGCCATAGTTACGCCAATTGTTATGCAATTATTACACAATGTGCGTAGGAGCGCATTAAATCCGTGATTTACATTTCGATAAGATCATAAATCATGAATTATCCGTGCAATCTTATATACAAAGACGCCGGATGTAATTTGACTCTATTCAGGGAATCACAAATTACATTAACCACTCTTTATAAACTTGTTCTGTCAAGGCGGCAGCCAGGCTCGCTTCAATTTTCTAATTTCCCCGCGCTCGGCACTATGGCCTCGGCCGATATTAGTATTATTACCTCGAGGGTGCTGGTCTTAGAAAATATTGAAAAGTAGCAGTCCCATCTACGTAGTTAATGATGCGCATCTGTGCACCCGGTTCAATTGCTCCTTCAACCTTATTTTTCACCGCGTGCTCAGAGCTTCAATCATGTCCGTGCAATAAACTCGCGGATATCGACACTTTCTCGAATGGTTCATGAGATTCATCCATTTGCAACATAATTAGGCTGGTTATGGGGTCAGGATTCCCGATATACAGGGTGTCCCGCATTTTTCGGGAATACCCTGTGTATAAGCTGTGAATTTATAATATGCAATTAAACATTTCGCATGCCAATCGTGGGAAAATGAATTGTTTCTTTTAAGAATTTTAGCAAATTAAAATTGACGTAACGTTATTCCGAAATTCTTTTGTTCTGACAATGTTGATTGTATTGATCTAGACAATTTGAAGTTGTAAACTTGTTACGTTTATCGTAATCTGTTATGGAAGAACGATGGAAATAATAAATAATCACTGTTAAGTCCTACTCCACCACTTTAATTCTAATTAGATTATTTATTAACATTACATACATTATTCCGAAATTCTTTTGTTCTGACAATGTTGATTGTATTGATCTAGACAATTTGAAGTTGCAAACTTGTTACGTTTATCGTAATCTGTTATGGAAGAACGATGGAAATAATAAATAATCACTGTTAAGTCCTACTCCACCACTTTAATTCTAATTAGATTATTTATTAACATTACATACATTATTCCGAAATTCTTTTGTTCTGACAATGTTAATTGTATTGATCTAGACAATTTGAAGTTGTAAACTTGTTACGTTTATCGTAATCTGTTATGGAAGAACGATGGAAATAATAAATAATCACTGTTAAGTCCTACTCCACCACTTTAATTCTAATCAGATTATTTATTAACATTACATACATTATTCCGAAATTCTTTTGTTCTGACAATGTTGATTGTATTGATCTAGACAATTTGAAGTTGTAAACTTGTTACGTTCACCGAAATCTGTTATGGAAGAACGATGGAAATAATAAATAATCACTGTTAAGTCCTACTCCACCACTTTAATTCTAATTAGATTATTTATTAACATTACATACATTATTCCGAAATTCTTTTGTTCTGACAATGTTAATTGTATTGATCTAGACAATTTGAAGTTGTAAACTTGTTACGTTTACCGAAATCTGTTATGAAAGAACGATGGAAATAATAAATGATAGCTGTTACGTCCTACTTCACCATTTTAATTCTAATTAGATTTATTCTTGTTATTCTTATTATTATATATTTGTTATCATTATTACTAATGTTGTTGTTACATCACTTACTATTGTCGATGTTATATTGTATACCAACGTAATTTCACGATCATTACGTATTATTGTATACTAACGTGATTCCATTATCTTCTTATCGAACATCCTGAAATCTTCTGTAAGCCATGATTTCACCCTTGACTCATCCTCAATTCTGCCTCATCCTCGATCTCTGCCCTTGCCGCATCATACCTGAACCTTTGTCTCGCACGTTATCTTCAAAACTCTGACCTTACCATACTAACCCTTATGGTTTCCTAAACCCTCACCACTCAAGCAAGAACCTATACCAATTTCCTTCAAAACGTGTGTCTAACGAGATAGCGATCCTCAGATCTATTCGCATCATCGACACGCTCAGAAATATAATTACTGAAATAAAGGAAGTTTAACTGAGAGAACAAGTCCTGGGTTAAATTCTCCTATCGGAACAAAAACCATAGTTTAAGAAATTCTCATGTTTTTTCAACGCTAGAAATCTAGTAAAAGTCAGTGAAAATCGACAGGTCGATATGGAATGCTTAAAATAAAGAGAGATGGAAAGAGTTTACGTTTGTTATTAAAAATGAATACCTATTGAAGAGACGATTCAAGGAAACAATTATATTAAATTTGTGGTTGTCAATTTTCTTGTTTCTAGTTTCTCTAAACTTTCTCTCCTTTTATTAATAACGATACGTGTATACTTTGCACCTCTGATTGAATTTTCAGAACTTTAAACAATGCTTATTTGCATTGACAATTAATTGTTACGGCAGTCTATTGCGTCTCCCTAATTTCACTAGGATCCAGAAAACGATATCAGAAAAGTAATCGATGTCATAATGCTTAACTTTTCAATTTCAATTTGATTATGTCAATCGGTAACAATATTTCGTGAAGAAATAAATTGCAAAGCAACTCAATTGCGAAATATAAATTAATTAATAAGATTTTTTAACGCAGACGAAACGTATTTTTTACAGGATATTATTCTTTCGCGTATCCTCCACCCATTAAAAAAAATTACAATAAATTCCAGTGAATTTTCGCTCTAAATTCTACTTATAATTTCTACGTCGACCTACGGAAATGAAAAAGTGACACTTTCAGACGTCTCCGAACAATATCGAGAGGAAGAAGAGCACGAACGGATTTAAAAATTGCTGTTCTCACGAGGATAAGCAAGTCGTCGACGTAAACGAAAAGCCATGAAGTCAACCGTTCATAACATTGCCTCAAACGTATTTCAAACAATGACGCCACTTCAAAGACGCTATTTTCGAACACCAGTGACCAGTTGCTTCATTTATTTAGCGTACACGTAGACAACTTTTCTGGAAGTAGTTCCACGCAGCGTAGAAATATTTATAATCTTTTCAAAGAACAGCATCTTTGTGGGGTTGTCAGCAAATGGGCGAAGTCGAAGGAGAGGTTTGTTTTCCGACTGACACATTTAGCTTCCAATTCATCCCATAATCTTTACTTCTTTCGAATTTCATCATTCTCGTTGTTCTTTTCGCTGCTACTTTTCAGCATAATTTTCGCATCACGGGTTAATCATAGCTAGAGTAGATTATATAGATCATGCGTTGATGGCAGCCGCATGTTAAAAAAAAAGAATACTGTTAAAGCTTCAGTTAAAGCTCCGTGCGGTGTTCATCGTTTATTTTGTTTAATTAGATGAACAATTTTTTGCACGGTCTTTTCGTGACGCTGCATTATTTTAGACTGTGGATTTTATTTTAAATAATTTTCCATTTAACTCTTCGTTTTATTATTTCTTTAGAATAATATCTGTATGATACTATAAATCCGAATTGCTATAGATTTTTAATAGAAATGTAATTATACATTTGAGTTATAATTGATTTTGAATAGAAAATTGAGTTTTGTTATGTTTCTAATGGAAATTTAATCAGACCACTGACAATAAGTCTCCAAAGCTATTAAACCGTTCAATCAATTTAAAGCAAATTCTCGCGGAAAATAAAAAAATACAAATTTAACTTCCGTTGTTACAATAGAGATCTCTATATTACACGAAGATTCGCAATTTAATCACGGTATAAGAATTATCTGTTTTGTAATTTTACATTTTATTCTCTTGTTGTTGTCATTAGAACTATTTACTGACCAATTAATCCAACACGTAAGCATTTTCGTTTCAACGGACGTTTCAATCAACGCTGAATATTAAACACGTCCGGCTACCATTAACTTGTTGATGAAATAAATAATATTGTAAATTGCGTGCAACGAAATATTTCATTGTTGGAGATACTTAGAACGATGAACTGTAGAATGATTTGTTATCATATCTATGAGCGATAATACATTTTCTACGCATTAGTTGCTATTAATGTTGTAGCAATTGGCATATTTGCATTGAATTCTCTTCACCTGTTAGGATTGACAATAGAAAATAATTATGCCGATCTGACCATCGGCCGTGGCCGAAATTTGGATGCAAGGGAGACGGTTGATTGACATTCTTCGTCAATCAGGTTTACACCAAACGTAACGCACGAATAGCCAACCCTGCTGATAATTATGCTAATCTTCATAATGGAGATAAAGCAGTCAACGCCATTAACTGTGATTCACGGGACTGCAACATAGGGGAATTACTAAGTGGCATTTCGTTCGACGTAAAGATCAGAAAATACGAAATTATTGTAGAATTTGCATGCATTCGATCGAATTACCTGAGATACTTTTCAAGAAACTATAATGTTCGAAAGAGAATCACGAAAGTACGAAACTTCCAGCTGCAATCAAATTATTTAGACGAAAAAGTCATTTTTACAGCTTAATTGAATTTTTAAAAATGTAACAAATCAGTTATCATTTTTATAGTAATTTTCACAGGTTAGATTGAATTTTGCTTTGTTGCAGCGAAAACATAGTGAAACAGTAAAAGATTATCTAAATCCTCAATGTATGAAATAATCATTAGCACTTTGAATGTGACTGTAGGATTAATATTTATGATTAATTATTTTTGAACTTTCATTGATAATATTTTATGGAGTAACGTAACAATATTAACTTATGCAAGTGGTAAATTCATTTCTCATTTAATCTGTTAAGACGATGATAATATTTATAATAAGAATTATCGAAATGTAAGGGAAAATACGATATAATACACGTATAGTGTAAGTACCTACTGCAATAAGTTTCACAGTACACGTTAGAATAGGTTGAAGGTAAAAGTTAATTTTACCTCCTGAAACATACTCTACTTAAAAAAATATTGATTTACTACATTCATTATGTCTTAGTATAGTACACGTAAGAAAATCGTGCAAAATAGGTACTGCGATATGTGCAGATTATTATCAATTAACAATAACTTTGCAAGTTATATAGTCGATGAAGTCACAGAATAGTGACGTAAATAATTATATCGCGATCAATTAATTCTTTTTCAATCAATCACGTTCGTTGAAAAACGATTTAAGATTATTTTGATTAACATTTTCGAAACTTTAAAAATGCACATTCTGGGTGATTTGAAAAAGTTTTTCCTCTGAAATTTTCGGAAAGTCGTGTACAATTTTAAATTGATTGACAATACCAAATTTTTCAACATCGTTTAGTGTCGTCCTTCCTCTTTCTAATATGAGAAAATAGTTTGTAATTGTGTAACACCACGAAGAAGTTGACTCGGGTCTATTGCATTACAGACTTTTCTACAGAATTGCATTTCCTTCGCGCAATGTACACTGATAAATTTTCGAGGGAATCTCATTTCTTCTCGAGCGAATTCTCCCGAGTTAGATATAACCTTAATTTCACGACACATTAAATAATCAACTAATATACTGTTAATATTCGAATATCACGGAGGAGAAACGAAAAATAAAAAATTACAGGTACGTGTTGCACGCGCGTTGAGAATTACAAGCAGATACAATCGACAACGAAAGAAATTAATAAAGTAAAAGTTATAATAACAATATTAACACCAAATAATTTCTGACAAAAGTTTTGTCAAAAGTACACATTTCCATAGACATTTGCAATTGCAAAGAGGATTAAGTAATGATCAAAACGCATAATTCAACAACTTGCAATTAAAAGTGAATTTCATTGGAAATTGTAGTTTTCTTTGTGCAACGGCAGCCATCGATTCTAAAGGTGTTAAAAAACGTGTATCTGGTGCCAATATTTCACATTTCGACGTCCCTTTCATCTCTTTTGTTGTGTTTTCGTTTCTGTCTTCTAGGGGTTGTGATATCGATTTCCATTCACATGTTTGTCGTTTTGCCCGTTGGTCGCTGAAAAGTCACCGTGTCTCATTTCCTGTGACGCTGCTGTTGCCTACAGAGTTCCCGCTCCAATTAAATATTCAGGTAATTATTCGGAATGGGGGCCTCAACGCCAATTTCAATGACCTTAATATGTGTCGTGAAGGTCATCATTCTGAACAACTTTTTCCTGTGCATGCAAATACAGACAAATGAATACCGAAATAAATGCAGAAATAAATGAAGGAATGGGTGCTGAAGTAAATACAGAAATAAATAAAGGAATGAATACAAAGATATGTACAGAAATAAATACAGAAATAAATAAAGGAATGAGAATACAAAAATATGTACAGGAATAAATGAAGAAATGAATACAGAAATAAATACAGAAATAAATAAAGGAATGAATACAGAAATAAATAAAGGAATGAATATAGAAATAAATACAGAAATAAGCAAAAGGATTAATGCAAAAATAAATACAGAAATAAATAAAGGAATGAATACAGAAATAATTACAGAAATGAATACAGAAAAATAAATACAGAAATAAGCAAAAGGATCAATGCAAAAATAAATACAGAAATAAATAAAGGAATGAATACAGAAATAAATACAGAAATAAATAAAGGAATGAATAGAGAAATAAATACAGAAATAAATAAAGGAATGAATACAGAAATAAATACAGAAATAAATAAAGGAATGAATACAGAAATAAATACAGAAATGAATACAGAAATAAATACAGAAATAAGCAAAAGGATTAATGCAAAAATAAATACAGAAATAAATAAAGGAATGAATACAGAAATAAATACAGAAATAAATGAAGAAATGCATACAGAAATAAATACAGAAATAAATAAAGGAATGAATACAGAAATAAATAAAGAAATGAATATAGAAATGAATACAGAAATAAATAAAGAAATGAATACAGAAATAAGTACAGAAATAAATAAAGGAATAAATACAGGAATAAATAAATAAAATCGCTGAAGATAGTAAAGATTTTACAGATCTGCCGTGATCGCAGGGCAGCTGTGTCGTGGCATCCATGTTTGGGTCCGAAATTAATTATCGACGGCGTCATAGCGCGTGTCCCGGGTCTCGTCCGAACGCAAAACAACTTTCTAAGCCTCCGCTGTGAGAATTGAGATCCCGGCGAGTATTTCTAAGCAATTAGAACTACGCCGGCCGTGTCCGTCCGGGCGACTAACACCCACCACGTTCCCCCGCAACGTACATTGTTGTACAAACGAGCCGCAGCACTCGCAACACAACCGCTGCCGCTGGTCTCCGCACCTAATGATCGATCGAGGAGTATCTTGGCGAGGTTCAACCGTTAAATTAGTCGGCAACCTTCAAAGACTAACTGCCTTGTCCTTTGTACCGACCCCAGCCCGTGTCTCCAACACAATGCACGGCCTGACGTTTTCTCGGCCGCGCGCTCGGACGTTCCACGGCAAAAAACCATCCGAAAAAGAACAGACCGAGTTTTTCAATTCCTGCAGAACCGGCCCCGCCATTGGCTCACAATTATAAAACTGGAATTACAGAAGTATTCCCGAACCGCGGCACTCGTCCACCGTGATTTTCCTTCGCGACGAAGAACTTTCTTGGATAAAAATACCAAGTTGAACGCGTCAAGGAATCGATAGACCATTTTATGAATTCATAACGGGAATGATCTCGATTATTCAGTTATTCGAATAATTTTTACCTGCAATCGGCTCAATCGTAGGCGAATCGTATACAAAATGATTTATTGTATGAGACAATATGATCAGACCTGCCGCTTTAACTAAGTTACTATTGCCCGAATATTTATGTCGCTTTGTTTAGTTCGAGTAATCGTGGTTCTGCTGTGATTCGAATACGTTAGTAAGTTTACAGGAAACTGCACTTAAATATTATCGACATTACGGGAAGATGCAAAGTTGATGGCAATATGAACGATATTTATATTTTTCGAAGAGATCATGTTTTCATTCATAATAGAAACGATTCAAGTAAGATAGCAAATTTAAAGAAAATTGCATCTGAATGCACATGCAGTAACGAAAATCTTAGTATGAAATAATTTCGCTGCTACCATCTAATCTAAATTAAGAGAAAATGTACAGAAATGAAAAATTAAAAGTATGATAAGCTTATTATATATAACTGTATGTAGATCTCTTTTAAATTGTCGTTTGTCAACACGAAATTATTATTTTGCATCAATCGAGAGTCCCATTGCTCGAACAAATATTTCCATCGATTAAGATCTTATTTTTCCAAATTATAATTGTATCGTATTTGCGTTTATTTGTCTATCTTCGTTAAAATTCGATGTAGCTAATAAATAAACCCTAATTAAGGTCTCTACAAAATAATTGAGGAAAATATTTCGACAGAGTGTCGGTACGATAAAAAAAGAATAATGCGAATAAATAACGAGTGGTAAACATCGCAGAGAAGTAATTCACAGGATTTCGCGCTGCTCGTTCATCCCTTGAATTTCAGTTTCGAAACGGTATCGATCGTGCGGTTCGTTTTTGTTTCGAGGAGGCTCCAAAATTCTGCGCGACAGACACAACTATGTATACAACGGATTCATGATGCTATCGTTGAAAACACTTAAATGTGGTCCCCGGTGATACTGCACGCGTCACGATATAATCACGCTGGGCCGCGCGTTCACTTTCGAGAGAATCGTGTGACACTCCGGCGTGCTTGTTAAAATAGGTATATTTTCCGTTGTGCACGATATTGATTTTGCCGGCGATGTAACTGAAATGCTTCATAAAGCGCGCAACACGCGGAACGCCGAATGAATTTAATTTTTAATATTACATGCAAATAAAATTCGTTGCGAGGCACAACGTATCGGAAACGCGAAATATAAGTATGAAATCGTTTTACGTCGCGTCGGTTCCAGCGTTTTCGAGACTCGTTGAAGCATGGTTGCAATGAAATGTTTACGCTTTATAGATAAATAATTTCCTTTGTTTCAGCGCTCCAATGGAAATTTTGAATTCGCGTTTTCCGTTCTATTTAATACATCGAATCAATTATTATTTTCTTGTTTATTCAATAAATTCAATGCATTTTTATTTTCTGGTTTACTGAATAAATTCAATCAATTTCTATTTACTGTTCTACTTTGAATTCAATGAATCTTCATGTTTTATTATACTCAATAAATTCAATCAATTTCTATTTACTGTTCTACTTTGAATTCAATGAATTTTTATTTTACGTTATTTTCAATGACATAAATAACGTAAAATGAAAATGCATTGAATTCAAAGTAAAACAGTAAATAGAAATTATATATTAATATATATTAAATAAATTACGTTATTTATCTCATTAAAAATAACGTAAAATGAAAATTCATTGAATTCAAAGTAAAACAGTAAATAGAAATTATATATTAATATATATTAAATAAATTACGTTATTTATCTCATTAAAAATAACGTAAAATGAAAATTCATTGAATTCAAAGTAGAACAGTAAATAGAGATTGATTGAATTTATTGAGTATATAATAAAATATGAAGATTCATTGAATTCAAAGTTTCGCTTTTAATGACATAAATGGAAAATAAATTCAACGAAATTCATTTATTTACTACAAGAATTGATCTGGATACTGTTCGTATGTACTATAAATATACTTTTGGATATACATTTCAGATAATATGTATACGCTCGGTTATGTTCGCGAGAGCCCCTGTCCTTATGTACACATCTGCGAGACAATATCGTACATACCTTAAACTAACAAGATACCGACGGGGCAAACATAATATGTACAACGTTTCAGTTCGAGATTTAATAGTGTACCGGAGTACATATCTTGAAGCAGGTAGACGCGGAGAATAAAAAGAGGGAAAGGGTGAAAGGAAGATATAACCTTAGGATTTTCAATGGAACATGTTTGATTCTAATTAGATCGTCGTTGTGCGTCGTGTTTGTTCCGCAAGAAGAGGCACACAGATAGTAATTAAAGCATACGAATTTTATACTTACGGATCTACTTTATGTATATTTTATGTTTACGAATCTTGTTGCGTTTATTCATGGTAATTAGTTACGGTTTGAAATTACAATTTGATTGTTGGAAGTATCTCGTTCTGTGCGACCAGCAATTAAAAAGAAAAAGGAAACATGATAGGATAATTCACTTTTTTAATTCTCGACCGGCATTGTACGAACTTTTTCATAACAAAATCAATATTCCCTACATCACTATTTTAATATATGTACAATTTCAATTACAATCTTTTTACATTATTGAACAGTTCATTCAATGAATTCCTGCTTCAAATAAATGTCAGTGAACAATAAATTTATTTATGAAGCATTTCATAAGGAAAACACACGTACTGTTTAATTTAAAATATTTTTGTCGTTGTTCATTTATTACGCCTTTCTAATTGCAAGTATTAAACAACTAGTACAAATAGGTGATTTATGATAATACATACATATGTATTCTGTTAATGATTCTATGACCATTTGACCGCGTTAATTGACCCTATATTCGAGCAGTTCAAAGTCTTCAATTCGAGTAGATCGATCGATATAGATTGAAGTTGAATAATTAACGAGATTAGTCGATCACTGTCTTAAGTATCATTAGTCGTCTTATCAACGATTTTCGTTCGAGACGTAAAACGCTGCGAAAATTCGCGAAACAGTGTTACGCCATCGCTCGATTAGTTTTAAGCTAACGCTAAACGGACTTGAAAGCTTATTACCAATTCGCAGACGGGATCGTCTGCATAGAACTAAATAGATTGGATTACAATTGTGCAGCATCTATATGACGATGTCAACGCAGTGGTCTGGTCTCTAGTAGATCAACTAGCTGCAATTAAGTTTCATACGTTACATTCTCATTCCTGCTTCAAGTGTTCTTTTCGTTTTATAAATGTGTACAGAAATATCAATGATCCAGTTTCATTATTATACTTGATTCAAGCGATGTTCTTCGTCGAGAAAATCCGACGATTGAAAATTTAATTTTTATTACAGTTTAATTGCGACGTTACCTTATAAAGTCAATTCTGCATATCCTTCTTTAAAAAGTTACTTAAATATACTTTTGGAATATATGTGTGCGTTACTTAACATTTATAAATGTACTGCAGATTTTATGCATGTATGACGAAAAGAAATTCGAAAACATCGTTGCACTACTTCCGACATATTAAAATTATTCAAAGAGAAAGTATATTCCGGTTTCTTGCAACAGACCCAGAATATTGCTATTTCGCGTGAAGATCTACCTAAAAACCGTATTTTCCATAATTTATTAAAACCATAAACGGCAACAATTGCTAACTAGATCATAGTAGCTGTTCCATAATATTTTACGATTAAAATTCAGAAAGTAATATTTTTTTCTACATTTATGCTGAAAGATCGTACATTTATGTCAAGGTTATTTTGGTTATATTTTATTTATTGTGTGGTTCATATTTAGCCTCCTGAACACGTGTAGAATGTTTTCGATGGAAACGTTGCATTTACTGGAATTTTCAACCGCATTTCATTTCGAAATGGCATCCAGGTATTTATATTTATTGGCAAAACTACGAGCAGAGCACGTGAATATGTATGCGGATTTTTGCGAAAGTTTTTAGCGTTTCAACGCGCCGGCCAAACTTTGGCGAAAACAAAAATATTCAATAAATTTCAAATAGTCCTGGAATTCGTCGATTTTTGTTTCTCCCGTTAGTCATTACTTCGCCATAAAATCCAATATTCCTGGTTAGCACCTATTCGCGGAAGTATTAATAACGCGGAATGCGCGATGAAAAACGCGTTTGCTGCACAAATTTCATTTAAGCAAAATTCAATGGTTTCGCATTTTACGTGGTCAAGGTGAAAATGTTTTATCGGTGAAATTGACGCGACACATTTAGCTCGGAAAGAAAATATTTTATCGGTTGATTTATTATATTTCCGTACTTTAACACGTTGATGCATCGTAAATAAACAATCTGCTTTAATAAAACACGTGATCTCTCGTTTAAAAGTCGTATTACAATAACACAATTTTTCAATATACGAAACTTGCTTCTTTACGTATATCTAAGGATACATTTTTGCATTTTACTTGATAAATAATTGTTTATCAAATCATTTGCTGATGAAATATGTTCTTATATTATGCTTTCGTATCGACTTTAATATCAACGCCTTGTAAATAAATACTCTGCGTTCGTATAGCGTTCCAGTTTCCAACTAAAAAGTTAAATTATATCAACATAACTGCGTCTTCATTAATGCTGCAAAATTATGTGCAATTATTTACACAACTTTCGTCACTAGAATTTAAGTTCATTCATGTCTTGTTTATCTATTTTTAACGTATCTTTTTCACAGTGATTGGGCAGAATATATATATGTATTATTATTTATATAATTTATTTAATTCATATAATATAATTTATATAATTTAATAATTTATATAATTATTTATATTATTATTTATATAATATACATGTATTATTATTTATTCATTGTCTTTCGAAAAGTGAAGTTAATAGTAAGATTTGCAGTGTTTTGGTGACAAAAATTTAAGGAAAAGAGTCCTCATTCTTTTATTGCTCTCTTGAAGCAAATTATTTTAATTTTAACTGAGACGAGCATCAAATTATTGTCAGTACCTGCAACTACTGATCTAACAAAAGTGGAAACAATCAGATCCTACGCAAAGCCAGAATAAACTTTGACGAATGTAATATATTAAACGCGGATTGAAAAAGAAATAAAAAATCAGATGGAAGTATCATTTGAACATTTCCGTGTTCCCGTTGGTATAAATGATTGGCTATTTGTTCTGTATTAAACAGCTTGTTACGCTGCGCAAAGCTGCCACTCCGCGAATATAATAATGACTATAATCACGCGTAATTGTTTCGAAACAAGATTACCGAGATCGTGTAGCCGTCGAATTTGCTCGGATGTCGTCAATTAGTGAAATTAACCGTGCCCCGACATATCGGACGCCGTAAAAACGCGAAACCTCGGCATTGCACCGTGTTCTAATAGCTCTAAGAATTTTGATGGCCGCGCCCCTGCATTCGTTACACGTCCCCTTGCATTATCGATCGGCGGCGTTTAATTATTTTTAACTACGGTGTGCACTAAATCATGAATGCCGGGTAAACTTTTCATTGCCGCCGGTTACACGGAACCGTGAAGTGTGAATATATCGATGATGCTCAGATTCTACTTACACAAGGAGGATGTACAGCAAATCTACCTTGAAGGAACATGTAGGCCATCCCCACGTGTTACGTGTATACCGATTTTCGAAGCTTCCGCACGCGTTAATTAGCGCATTTAGTTTACCGTTAAGTAATCCAAGTTATTCGTTTTTAAATTGTTGTAAAAATTGTGTAATTACGAGATAAGTTCACTTTAGAGTGGATTGCTGATATTTTCTGTTGATCTAGGTCTGGTGAATGCAGGGCTAATCAAGACCCATGACTATGTATTGTCTT
The DNA here is from genome assembly GCF_051020955.1 of Megalopta genalis. Taxonomy (NCBI): domain Eukaryota; kingdom Metazoa; phylum Arthropoda; class Insecta; order Hymenoptera; family Halictidae; genus Megalopta; species Megalopta genalis. Next base: position 8,235,476 of record NC_135025.1, read on the forward strand.
TTTTTAGTTATAAATGCACAAGAATGACAATGCAATAATTAGACCGAGGATTTCATGGATATATTATTATTATTAAAGAAAATATTATTATATTATACAATATTATTATTATTATTATTAAAAGAAAATATTAATTTTTATTTAATTTCGATTTCTGACAATTGCTTTAGTGAATGTTTATTTTGCATAAAGAGATTCGTAGTTAAATAACAATCTATCTTGTCGCATATTTATCATTTCAGAAAATTCAGTGGTGACCTCTTCTGGCGAATGCAGGGTCACTTTAGACTCATATTGTAAACTAACAATATGACAAGTTTTCTTATTGGATCCTCGTTATTTAAAAAAATATGGAATTAAAGGAACATTATTTATATTTATGAATTAACGCGTGTGATAATGAAATTAGATCAAATGATCGTATTTGAACGATATAATATTATAATTATACATAGAGTAACACATGTATGGCATATGTACAATCCAGTAACAAATATTATATTTCATGCAACCTGAAGAGGTAGAATCCAAAATTCTTCGAAAAATCGATAACACATGCGAGATTCGAAGAAACAGAATTTCAATAAAATTTTATCGTCTTCGCTATCGGTGCCAGTTCACTGCTGTTCCCTGTGACGCCTAATCCTGGCTTGTCAAAGTTTTTGATTCTTTAAGCAGCTTTAAGTTTCTCGGTCTTAGGGGAAGTTTTTCGTAGAAAGTGTGGTCAACAGTAATGTGCCAGCCAACAGTTCGTAATCGCGAAACAATGTATTAACAACTTCTTTCGTAACTCTGTAATTATCAGATTGGCTTGATTTTAATACGATTTTTAATACGTAGAAAAATAATTCGCGCTATGTAAATAATTTAAGTTCTTCATCGATCTAATCTTTGGATTCTAAAAGAATGATCAATCACTTGTCGTCTACTTTTAAATGATTACGATGTGCAATATCAATTAACTGTGTTTTTACACATTCCCTTTGTAATTTACTAGCTATTAATACAAGCTATTATTACAAGAAATGTAATCTATATGAACGAGTTTATTCGATTATCAATATTCATATTATCTAATTAATTAACTGAAGAGAGTATAAAATATAAGCTGAGTAAATACTATATTATCCTAAATTGCATTAACTGCTTGATTAAATTAACTAAATAGATGCTAATACAATTATAAATTGTGTCGTGTGATAATTTGTTACAGTGTACAATCGTCGTGATCGTAATAAATAAATCGGTTGTAAATGATTGTGCTAATAACATCTACGTGTAAAAATAAAATAACTACGTATATAAATGAATCGCGTGAAATCCATAATGTAACAGTAACCTATTTTTTTTTTTAAATTTGCGGAAATACAAATAAAGATATAAAATGGCGACGCCCATAAAAATATGTAGAGACACGCGAAGGATATGTACATATTTTGATACCGAAAACTGCTGGAAAAAGTGCAGAAGATCTATGAGAAGAACAGTTTAGCTTCTAGGAGGCGAAGGCGAACGATAGATACGGTTTACGTCTTGAATTATACATATAGTAAACAAAGAGCTCAGCAAAACAGAAGACGAAGTGTTTCCACATTATTCACAGACACGAATGATGCAGTCGATAACGTACATAAGAGAGAGAGAATTGAAAAAAGATATTGATAGCAAGTAATAGCAATAACGAACGTTAAATTTCAATATGGTCAGAAAATAAAAATTCTAATAATAGCAAACGTTAAAAATGCTCACAGCTTTCGTAAACTTTCGAAAACTCAAATGCGATTCCTGTAGATTTATTTGTACGCTCTCTTTCCATCATCGATCACGCCAAATTCTGGTCAGATCCCGATGATATTTGCCGTCATTATCGTTTCATCGACGTATTCAAATGTCCCCGGTATAATTGATTTCAATAATAAAACATGTTTGCATAATTATTCAACAACGATGCCTGCGCCCGAATGAATAATTCCCTGTAAAATTACGCGCAGGTGTCATAATTATCGATAAATTCGCGCGCGATTTTATTTGCACAATACTTGACAACCGACAAGTTGTTGTTAACACGCGTGAACAATGTGCAATCAAAAATGAAGAAAAAATAAAACATTTAGAACGAAGCAATACAATGCACTCGAAAAGAAGTAGAAACAACACTTCTGCGCCGTTCGCGTCCAATAGCGAAATATCACGGCACGAATGATGCAACACGCCTAATCGCGATTCAACGAAGCAACAGCTCCATTAGATAAGCGCATCCATTTCAGGTTGGCTTTATGTTACCATGGTGGTCTAATTGTAAGACCGCTGCGCAGCATGGTAAGTCATAATGGCAACTTCAACTGACGTCATTCGACGCGTCTTACGCAGTTCCTGCACCCGTGCAACTGTGATTTCAAGTTTGATTCGGTAAACTCGATCGCGACGTTTAATTACGATACGTGAGCGCGCGGCAAGGAGCAGCGGCTCCATATTAATTGGAACGCTGATCGAATGCGAGCCGCGACCGTGTATCTTAGAAAATCCGAAAGTTTACGTTCCCGGGGCTACTATGCGAGTATCGATGATGAACATTCCAGATTAGCTCTCGCCGTGTGAGGGTGTGTAATTGGACGTGGAGAGGCGACTTTCTGCTTATTGGGGCACAAGTTGCAGCTTCTGCAGCAACAATATGCAATATGGCGCTCCTTAATGGGTACACGTTAACATCCCAACTGTTTACGCCAGTATAAATGTAATAGCATTTGTACGTGTTCTTGTTGTTCGTTGTTGTTCTCGCGTGTGCAGGTTCGAGACCTATGTGCCACCCTAACGTTAGGGATTAGGGGAGCAAGACTGGGACGCTAAGGAAAAACTACTTTCGAATTATTATACCGATGGATTTTTTATTTCCTTGTGCCTATGGCTTCCGAAGATCTTTAACCATTTAAAGTCAATTTTGTATGCGTTTTTTATCGGTCACAGTGCGGTTTGTTTTGGCAAGTTGCTTTCGAATTATTCTAAAATGTGCGAAATTGAAAAATACGATTCACGAGCATTTTCATCTAAATCGTGGAAATATTTTTGTTGTAAGATGTAAAATTGACAATTCTTTAGGACGCGTGTAAACAGACATTTTACAATCAATCTTGGAAGAACTTGCCGAATGAAAGTATACGAATAATATAAAAAATACGATAAAATATGCACGAGTTTTATGCGAGAAAAATCAAAGCGCCGCGAGCTTAATAATGAAATTAATATATTCTTGAACCTTTCGTGTACGATTTTAAAAGAACGAAGAAAAATACTATCCTGCCACATGTTTGCTAGATATTTCGTATGATAGTATAAAGTTGCTTTAACATCGTCAAAACGTACCGAACTAAATTTCCCAAATTAAATACAAAAAAAACACAGTATCTGCAAAATAACCTTGTGCTCCGCGTGTTTGCAAAACAATCATTTGTTTCTCGTATTTACAAAATTAGTTACGTATTTCTCGTGTTCGAAAAACAATTTTGTTTCTCCTACTTGCGAGTCTGTTACGCGTTTCTCGTATCTGCGAAATAATTATATGTTTCTCGCGTCCGCATCGGTCATTTTTCCGAATGCTTCTCATCCCGCGCTCTGTAAACGAGACAAAATGTTTGCACGTGTCGCAGACACGAGCAGCGTCCTTTTCCTCGACATTCTTACGTGGATTCGGAGAATAAATGGCCACAGAAAATCCATTCAACAACGTCACCGTTTTCCTTTCGCGAATCTTTGTTTCTTCTTCGGTGAAAGGTGGCTTTCTTTCGTTCCGGCTTGCTCTTCTCGAGCTGAAGATTTTCAATATTGCATTTTTCGCAGGAAGAAGGTGTGCTTTCTTGTTCGACTTATCAAAGTTGTGTCTGTAACATGACGGTGTGTCACCGTCTCGTCCGAAATTTCATACCGAGACTAAATGATCGTGGAAAGATGCGATCGTAACCGTAAATAAAATAATAATCACCGTACGCGTAAAGATGGCACAGGCTGTGACTACAAGAGTATTTTTAGGTTTCGCAGTTTTCGGCAAGATGAGAGCTTTCTTAGAAGAAATAAACAGTAATCCCATTTTATCCGTCTTTTTTTCACGCTTCCTAGAAAGACGAAATCCTTTTAAATAGAACCCCATGTGGAAGACCTCACGGAGCATTTTTCGCTTGTTTTTAATAGGACAATCATCGCCTTCCTTCGTTCCTACAGCTTTTCGTCCAAAAGAGAATGTGTCTTTAGCAAAAGCTTCAATAACGTTTAATTTTTTATCCGTTGTCCACCATTGTTTTCCATATACCCCAAAACTTCGTTAATTTTTGAAATCACCATTTCTGAGCTTCTCGTTTCATTGCGAAGAAAAATTGCGTTTCGGAACGAACTAGGTCTGAATAATTATATTGAATAATTTTACTTTTTTTAAGAAAATCGAGGAAGTCAAATAAAAAGCAATTGATGAAACAATGATAAAGGACTCGCGAGATTCTATCATGTTCTGATTTAAAAAATCGTTCTTGACGAGGTCAGCGTTAGAAGCAAGTCGTTAAAGTTATATTGGCGAAGCAAGAAAATTAAATGTTGTTTAAACAATATCGTTTGAAATTACCTTAAAGGATACGTAAACGTCTAACGATAATGTTGAAGAATTATGTGCTCAAGATTTTCAATTACGCTCACGTTAAGCTGAGAAATCACTGTCGCACTGTCGGACGGGATTCTTCTTCTCACCTGAGACCTAATTGATTTATCTTAAATCCTTAACTGGTCTAATGCCTTTCGCAAAAATAACTGATAAGCTAGGGTCGCGATAGTTCCCAAATGAGTAAAAATAAATAGCGTAAAAAAACGGTGCCAATCTATTTTCAGATAAACGCTTCATTCATATTTTATTGTTAACTAGTGTATAATAATAATAAAAACATGGGAAATTAAAATATTGCAATTGAAACAAGTAGAAATAAAATTAAATAAAGGGGTCACTCGTGACCCTAATATAGCAGTTGAGTTAAACGCTTGTCAGTATTCATAGAAAAGGGGAACTTTTTTAACGATTCTAAACAAATTTCGAATATTATACAAGGTGTATTAAAAGTCCTGATAAATTCTGTTCGTCGATAGATGGAAAGAGGTGCCTGCAAAAATGTATCCAGAAGCGAACGTTAACAATAAAATCAATGCAAAGTAAATGTGCCGAGCGGCCTCTATAAGATTCAATGCACGAGGAAATGTGTCTTGTCATAAATTGTTGAACTCGTCCGAAGATGTTAGGATTCCTACGAATAATTTCACGGGCTTCCATAAAGCGGCTGCGATGCCGATCTAGAAACGTTATAGTCTTCTATATCTTGGTTTCCATGTACTCGAAGGATTCATACTAATGAAGATTCATATTAATCACGATAATAATAATCAAGATTCATATTAATTCTAACATTTCATCCTCTAGTTATTCAAGTGCTTTTCAAAAGTCAAACACATAGATTCTTTTAAACAATAATATCCAATATCAATAACAATTTTATTTTATTTGTCGATCAATGAGCTGTTTTTGGTAGTATCATCTCATGATTTCTGCAATGATGACGTACGCAAATGTAGTTCCATGAAAGTAGCGTTGTAATTTTCCGTTTAATTAAACCTTGCTCAAGCCTTCTCATTTGTACAGAGGACGTTTAATTTTTAATCACTAGACTGCGGAACTTTGTGCGTTGTAAACATTTTACACGATCTTTTTTGCAATAAACGGGATCCAAATAAGAACTCTTTCGCTTTCTCAGTTACTTGAATAAAAGTTTGAAACAATACATGGACGTTATTAATTACTTTTGGTCCTTCTGCTCTCTCAAATTTCGCCGACTAATTTTTATCGTAACTGCACAAAATCCACAGTCTACTAATTACACCTCGATACCTTAGATACATTATTTTACAAGTGCGTTTATGTTGATAGGTGTAGGGCTTCAATCGTAAAAGTAATGATAACATTTGTTGCAAAGTGCTGAATATTTCGAATATCGTCGAAAACAGATCAAGTTTCTCATTTGTTTCAAAATCTTAAAATCTTGCTACAAAATCTTTGCATATCCGATGAACCTGGCGATTTTTAGTTCACTTGAGGAAAGTAATGTGAACATTAGAACGTTTCCGTGTAAATATATTATAGATTGACAGCATTTTACATTAAAATTAATTTCAATCAAAGTTGATGGAATACCCCAGTCCGCTTGCATTCTATTACTTTTCGTCAGTACATTCACGATCACGGCAATTTCATATTTCAAACGGGATTCAAACTCTATGCCCGATCCTCTATTTCTCGGGGTAATTGAATTTATAATGACCATGAGCGACGACACGTGGACAAACATCAAATACTCATTAAACGAATGCTTGACCGTAGAGTTTTATTGTAAAAAAGAATAGAAAAATGCATCAAACACCAGCTGTATTTTTGTGCTCTGCTGAGTCGCATTTCACTTTTCAGAAAACACAGGACACACACACGCACACTCGCACAGAGAGATAGATAGATAGATAGATAGAGAGAGAGAGAGAGAGAGAGAGAGAGAGAGAGAGAGAGAGAGAGAGGAAGAGGAAGAGAGAGAAAGAGCAAGAGAGAGCGAGAGAGAAAAAGAGAGAGAAAGAGCGAGAGTGAGAGAGAGAGAAAAGAGAGAGAAAGAGCGAGAGTGAGAGAGAGCGAGAGCGAGAGAGAAAGGGCGAGAGTGAGAGAGAGTGCGAGAGAGTGCGAGAGAGTGCGAGAGAGTGCGAGAGAGTGCGAGAGAGAAAGAGCGAGAGCGAGAGAGAGAAAGAGAGAAAAAAAGAGAAAGGGCGAAAAAAGAGAAAGAGAGAAAAAAGAGAAAAAAGAGAGAGAAAGAGAGAGAAAGAGAGAGAAAGAGAGAGAAGGTTTATTTATACGTACATAGATGGCGGAGTTGAAGGAAAAGGAATATGAAACGGTATTACCGAGTATAGTGTGCCGAAACTGGCGCCTTCGAGCGACCTATTTCATGACGATTGCATTTAGTGCGGTAATCGCGGCGCAATTAGTTGACGAAGTGAAATTAAGCAAATACGACTACAAGAAAAATGAATACAATAGAGTACCGTTACGGTGACTACAATTCACAACGGTAACAGCTTGAAATTGTTATCCACGAAACCTCTCTAGTCCTTTCACGCGTGTCAGTTCACGTGCATTCAGTTGAAAGCATAGAAACATCTTGAACGCATAAAATAAATGCGCAACGTCACGGTGACTCGGAAACGCCCTTAAAATTCTCATACGGTAGCACGTTAACTTTTACGTTCACGTTTTTACAAACTACAAACAAAAGTTTTTCTTTTTTAACCCGAGAAAGATAACCTACGTCGCAGAGGCGCCTGCGAAAGACTGTTGATTTTTGTTAATTTTTCATAGAGGTCTAGTGATTTAAGTTTAAAATTACTTAAAATATAAAAAAATATAATATAAATGCATTTTATTTTGACAATAATGCCAAACCTTTAAAATGACTAGATTAACTTAAATAAATATCCATTGTTAGTATAAAATTGACGCCTTAGAAAAGCATGCGCCTCTGAAGCGTATGGTTATCTTTTACGTACGTTGTCGTATGGTTATCTTTCTAGGGTTAAATACTTCCAGAGAGACGCTTCACAGTATCGTTTTATCTATTTCACATCTGTCGGCCGCTGTAATCTTGGAATGTTAAAGTCGCGATGTATGTATGTGTATTGACTTATCCGTGGAACGTACAAATCGACACAGTGACCCAGAATGTCATTAGAATTCCTTCGGGATAATTCGTCATTAAAATTGGAGCGTCTCGGTTTCATTTGAGCTGCCGAAATTTAATTAATTAATCCTTCCCATTTATCATTATGTAGTTGTTTCTTTTTTTCTTCTTTTTTTTGTTCATTTCCGAATTGAACGGGCACTGAAAGGCCGCCGTTATATTAAGATTGAAACCATTGAAGCAGCTGTGACAGCGCAGTTGGGCAGCATTCCAGAAAGTGCTATCCAAAACTGCTTTAAGGACCTCCTGAAATGCTGGCAGTTTTGTACCCACGACGGAAGAAAGTCTTTCCAACGCGATCATTATTAAACAGTGACTGAGCATCAGATCAAAGATCATTTTTCTCGCTTTATAGTGTTCAGATTTTTCAAAATAAATAATATACAAATCGTTCGATTTAAAAGGGTGTTTTGAAATTAATTAAATTGAATGCTGCGGTGTACAGATTAAACGAAGATCAATGTAATTAGCAATTTAAAGAAGGGAAACTAATCAGGGCGAAAAATTGCCCATATATTAGGGTGAAGTCGTTGTGTAGTTCATAACTGTACAAAAAATAAAGAAAAATATGTTAAAAGGAACCACTGTGATCGTTCAAAATCAAGAACTGTGCACAGGAAAGATGGCAAATTTGAAGACATGCTTCGAATTCTACAACGACAGCATAGCAAATAGCAGCAGAATCCGATGTGGGGACAAGTATTAGAACAGTGCAGAGAATAATGAAGGGTTCTAAGCATTTGAAAAGGCTTAAAAATGAAGAAGCAACCGCCACTAACTGATAAACATAAACAAGCCAGATTGGAATTTCTAAAGCATCCGTTACGTTGGCGTATAAAGTGGAAAAAAGTGATCTTTTCTAACAAGAAGAATTTTAATTTAGATGGTCACGATGGCCAAAATTATTATTTTCCTGATCAGAAGAAAGAAGAAATCGCGTTGCAAAGCAACCAAAATTCGTGATTTCTCGGGAATATATAAAAATCAGCGGAAGAACGCGTTGAACTTTTGGGTAAATAACCTTTGGAAGGAAATAAGTCTGGGAGCAAATAAATCTCGCTAGGGTCCGGCAAGGTATGAAGGCAAACTTCCGCCGACCCGTCAGTGGGAACAGAGAAGGAAACTGCCACTGAAGGAAATTATTGTGAATGCTTACTGGACCAACTATATAGAGATCTCACTATAAGCACGATCTGGGAACATAGCAGACGTCAGTAGCTCTAATTCCGGATAAGCACTTGGGCCAAGCACTTCCATACAAACGGTACTTTAGTGTCGATTAACCTTCACTCTCGACGGGCCATTTTCGCAATTATACAATTGATGGTATTTATCATCGTTCTTAGTAATGTTCTCTTCGGGACATATTTCTCGAGTTACTTCTTGTAGTCAACCATGTTTTCCACTTTATCTTCTTTATTGATTTATGCAGTTATATGCACTCATATGCAATTTTCTGTAGCAAGTAATTTGTTCTTTCTGTGTATTATCAGATTCGTGATGAAGCTGTTAATATTATTATTGTTTAACACTAGGGTAGAATAAACGGTGACATAAACCCCTTTGGTAAAAATTTGTATACAGATATTCCTCTAAAAGACCACTATACCAGCAATTCTAATGACTGTCGATAAGAGTATTGAAATCGGCAAGCTATTGTAACGAGAAATAATGCAAATGTAGTTAATTGCAGTATCAATTAGGAATATTAATAAAGGAATTACCAAAAGGGGAAAACTTCGTGCAGACCTAGTGTTTCTGCTGTTTCTGGCGTAACATTTATTTATTTTTTTGAATTGCCAAAAATTAAGTAATTAGGTGACGATTTAAGTCAAAATGTCCTGATAATGGCATTCCAAAATGGATAAAAAGTAACTGTGGATAAGAAGTAAACAAATCACTCTACTGTTACATATTCGCAATTTGGTAAAAGTAATAGAATTCTAAATTTTTTACACTTCATACATAATAATTAATAATTAATAATTCGTTGTCTCCCATGGTATTCCACGGCAAGTAAAACATCGATTCGCGGTTTATCCTTACGCGTGCGAGCTCGTGCCCTGTGCAGTTATACCTGGTTTATCAGGTATGCATATCTGTTCAGGTAAACCGCAACGTGTATGCCCGGCTCAAGCGCGCGTTACTAAATTTGTATGAAAAAAGTTTGTTAACGCGACTTTCCCAGGCGAAAATAACTATTTTTAACTTCGTAGGGGACCCTAACTTTTCCGAACAGCTGATCTCTATGAGCGCATTGAAGTACAGAGATTATTCAACTCATTGTAGTCGAGAAGTATGCGAAACGTGTTTTCATTCATGAAGTTTTATAAATAAAAAGAGAGAAACATCGTGTTACAGTTTCCCGCGAATTCGATTGAAATCGCGAAAAATCCGATTAAACGTATAATTATGCTATGAAGTAATATAAAATAGTTGCTACTGGTGTTAGAAATTTACTTCAAACTGTTCAGAACTTGTTCAGTTCTTTTTGTAATAGCGCGACTTGTTCATTTTTTTTTAATAATTTCTATGCCACGACAACGCGTTGCTTTACTCGAATATTCAATATAATTAAATAATAATAGATAATATAATATAATAATAGATAAATAATAATAGATAATATAATATAATAATAGATAAATAATAATAGATAATAAAAGATAATTCACAATATAATTTGAAGCATTTGCAATCTGCAAATTTTGAGTATGCGATCAATCGCGCATTTTACGGACAATTTAATTGCATTAATATCCTAAGTTCGCGAGAAGAAATTTTCTTGGCAGCGCGAGAAATCGTTCCCTAGCTCGGACTATCGCGAACGAGTCCATGGAAATGGAAATTTGCATAAAGATCCGCGGTCTGCTAATGCTAAACTGGCCTTTAATCCAGCCAATTATAATGCGTCGGTAAATGATTACCTGGCAGAGCGAGGTAGTTTCCCCGATAGAAAAGAGAGAAAAAAAGCCCGTCACACTCTCGAGGCGTTAATAGTATCACCGCTGTCGACAACTGTACAGAAACAGCTGTGGTCACCCGTAAAGAACAGCCCAAAGATTTCTCAAGTAGCTTGCGTCTGCTGCAAAGCCTCGGGAGCAAACCACGGATAATTTATGGAAGGTTCGATCTCACGTTGGCTTCGCCAATATATCACGAGCCGCGGCCGCGCCGCGCCGGCCGGGTGAAAAGTGTGGCGTATTTCTTTTTCTTTCGCGATATGTTAGTTATAATATTAGCGGTTTCCCGTCTGGGAGTTCCCAGCTCTCATTTTTCAGCTTCTCTTTACTTTTGAAGCTGTTGTTCTTGGAACTGCGGTATTTCTTCACCGAGAAAAATACAACTGCGGGATTGTCCATTTCAGCGCACCTAAAATTCTTCAATTGGAACGATATTGTGAACGAATTGTAAACTCACGCGAATCTGTAACGGTTGGGAAAGAAAGGTTGATCGAAGATCTTCACGCTTCTATTTAATATATCTTAAAATATCTTTTAATGTTCTTGCTGTAGTTTTAACAAGTGGTACGATTATGGAATTGATGGTATTATTTAATGTTTCTCACGATATCTATTAGCGTCCTTGTATAGCAATAATTTTGTATATTATTTTTATCGTTATCTTCAAAATAGTAAGAAATTATTAAAACGTAAGCGTAAAGTAATCTTAAAAGCTTTTATCTCGCGTTATATTAAAATCAATATAGGCATATAAATATAAATATAGGCATTATAAATAAAGGCATAATCAACATTGAGTTACCCAATTTCCTACATATTTATGTAACCCGTAAATGCTATTAAAAATTACATCATAGGATAAAAGTGTTGGGGACGACTATTATTTTATGTCGAAGTGGAATAAAAGCAGAATAATAATAATGATGCACTGAAATCAATTAATTCTTCCACAGTAGAAAAATGAACAGAATTTTGAAATGTGAGTGAACGATTCTGTCTATTAAAATTGTTCAAAAAAGAAAGAACGCATTGATGCAGACAACTTCAATTTTGTAGAAAAATTAGTCGATTAGTTGCCTTAATTAGTGTCTTCAATTTACAAATATTGCATACGGATATTTCGATACAATGATTATTTTTCTGCAGCACACTTTGCCTTCGAGTTGAAATTCGTAATACGAGTGAAAACTCGTAGAAAGAAATTTTGAGAACAGTGTACGGAAGTATTTCTGCGAAATTAACGAACGAATGCAAGCATTCTTTTAATAAGGGAAACGGTAAATTTTATTTCCCAACAGGATAATGGTCAGCCGATCGAGGAATCCGTTGGCGGGGATGGTTCGCTTTAGATTTAGGAGGCGAACTTTGTGCAGTTCTGCCGCAAGATTTATGAATTCTGGCCGTTCCTTCCCAAAAAACTTCACCGTGTAGACCTCCGCGCAATTCCGAAATTACTCATGCGTTACAATCTACCCTTGCAGATCCATAACGAGATGATTTAAAACCCTTGTCGCGCCGTTATTTCACCGTCATCGATGATCCCTCTTTAATTGAAATAACAATTATATCTTAATATTGTTGGAGAATTTAAGGCACAGTGTCTGCTCGTATTTCGATTCTCATCGAAATCAAATTTCATTAACTATTTTGGGTGTGATTTTCATCGGTGGATCGCTCGAACATGATTCCGTCGAAATAATTATTCCGTCGACGATTTATTGTTAGCTGTAAATTATTCCGTTGCTAACTTAACAGAATATATTGCATGGATAATGGGATATGTTAATAAAAACCGATACATCAATTGTTTAGTTATCGATTAGGCCAGTAACATAGTAAATTATTCAGTTTTCAAACGTTTCGTTGCGTACGTTTTGTTTAAACAGTGTCTCTCTTGTGAAGTGCGGAGACTCTTGTTTAATTTGGCTGGAATGTATAGTATTTATGCGTGTAATATTAACAATAGAAGAGTATGCGTTCGACTTGCTCACGCAGACTTGTACGCGTGCACTATGTACGATGAAACATTCTCTCTAAAATATTTACACGTATTACATGTATTGCGTATATGCATGTGTTACATATTATCAGTCATGCGTACTTCGAACAGAAACTTATCTCCTAATAATTTTGCATTTCGGTACAAAATAATAATATAATAACGAGCGTATAATAATCAGTTCAGCTCATTGGCTGTGCCGACGCGCGTCAAATGATCTCGCCTCTCATTGGTCACCGTTTTTCGTTAATAACTCGTCAACAAAGCCGCGGATTGCATTTTCGCTGCAGAAAAAGTTACTTCGAATGACCTCAGAAAGCCCCCATTTCCGGATTGCGAGACATTTTTGGGACACCCTGTATGGTAATTTTTAACAAGATTTGATTGAATAACTTGCGAAAATGATTCATCGATCGTATCAGAGACGAAAGAACCTTGTCCGGCTTCGACTACAATGTCTACCAGCGACATTTCAAAATGCGAAACCATTTTCCATGGACTTTCTGTAAATGGCGCTCGTAACCCAGGTAAGGAGGATACGCCTAATCTGATCGGCGCAACGAGAAAAATGAGATTTATATTGCCGGGGATTTATTTGCATTATAAACTGTACGCTCGTTCGTCGCAATCGAATACTGATAGCGGCTCAGCAGTCCGTCTTATCGAAATAATTCCCGGACGCCGAGGGACGTATTTCGCTATCGAAAAAATAATTCCATGGGATAACGGGACCGCGATCTCGCCACGACAACCGGGCAAAGAAGAAGCTTTCGATTCCGATATGACGAAATCGGATTTATTCTATTAGACGGTAACACGGCAATAATACCGAGTTAATGCGTATAAAGGTACTTTTATCGGCGGACGTTTCGCGAGCATTCCCAGTGCGCGACGTAATTCTCTCCTAAATGTATGGAATTTATGAGAAATAAGATATCAAAGATGCTTGAGAGCGAAACATTTTTCCCAGGAAAAATTGCAACGTTTGAACAGTTTTAAGAGGATAAGAATGCCAAATGGGAAATGCAAACACCTGTTGATACAGATTATTTTGTTGCAAATGATACAGCTGTTATAAATGTTACCAGCGATTACGATGGGAAGAGAACAAATAATTTCTCACGTGTCATTTAAGCGAAAGGACGTTTCTTCGTTATACAAAATAGTTGTTTGAATTTAATTGATAACACTGGAAACGTTAATTTATTATTTGTTTACATTGCATTTTGTGTCTACATTTGTATATTCATGAATCACTGTATTAAAATTTTTTCGTATTAAAATTGCGATCAATTCTTGACTCAAATGAAAGATTGATTCTGGTTAGTAACGTGAATAATGTTAATTATTCGATTCGAGTGTGTGTTTTGTTTACAATAAAATGTGACGATAATAATAATATATAATATTATTATATATATAATTATAATATAATATTATAATAATATATAATATTATTATATATATAATTATAATATAATATTATAATAATATATAATTATATTATAATATATATAATATTATAATATTATTATTATATATATAATATTATAGATATAATAATATATAATATATAAGTCTTATGAATTAATCGACTCAATTTATTTTTAAAAACTTATCATAGTTAATTTATAATTTAAATAAAGAGACATTTTTGTGGACACAGAATAGTCGTCTGTTTCTAATTGTTGGTTTCAAAGTCTTGTTTAGATTTTGAATTTTTGTGAAACTGAAAAGTATCCTCATATGCAACAAATAAGTGGGTTTAACGAGGGGTCGCAAAGGTACTTGTAAGATGTAAGTTGCGTTCGTGGTCATGACATAACCTCTTTCACATATGTACCAAATATTCGCACTATGTATAAGATATGCCCAGGATATATATACACTATATAGAATGAAACAGTTTTCTCCTTGAAAATTTGTATCGCTATATCGTTCCATCTCAGACTATAGGAAAAATTTTTAATTAGGTTATTCAGTTGGCAGCGCCGCTAACTCGCTGACAAAGGAAGAGAAATATGAGGTTGAGGTGTGAAGTGATGATGTACTATCCATTAAAAAGTTGAAGACGAACTGGGAAACTTGATTCAGAAAATTAGCAGCGAGAAAAATGATACTATCACGTGCTTCGAAACTGTATCACTACCTGTACGACAAACAAATTCATGAACGAACCACTGGCGTAAAAAATAATACGAAAACTTCGCGTAAAACCACAATCAGGAAAAAACACCGGCGAGCAAAATTGAATGGATCGCACAGTTTCGGAACCGCAACTTTTCAAATAGAACGATGAATGTTAAAAAAAAAACAATCTTTTTAAACGAAAATGTCTATTTTTGTTTCATTAAATCGATGATCGGCTTTTTAAAAGCAATAATGATGAAATCGAAAGAAACTCCAAACGAATGTGTTTTTAGCAAAGAAGATAATGATAATATTTAATCTGTAAAATATTTGGTATAACAGACATATATACGTATATAATGCACACTGTTTTTTATAAATATAATATAATATTTTTTAAGTATTTGGGAAAACGACGTACGTATTTTTCTTTAAATAAAAACAATACGTACCTCTGTTTTAGCAACTGTCGTCATTTTATAAGTAATATATATTTTAATAGAAACATTACATATATAAATATTTCGCATGAATTCATAAGATTTTGTATTTACTTATTTTTAAATATTTTGCATATGTTTATAAAGGTGTTGAATTTACGTGTTTATAAATATTTCGGATATATTTAGAAATATTATGTATTTATTTATCGATTATCTCAAGGCATAGTAACATTAGTTAACCAGAAAAATGCTTTGCCAATTATAATTGATGAAATTATTATAATGAAAAAGAGAAAACCACAAATATAAAATCGCGTAATTTAAATATCAATTTATGATAAAAATATTATTAGTCTGATGAAGTGACAGAATCTTGAAATTCGCAGTCCGGTTATAAATAATCACGCAGAAAGACGATTTTAGATCGCGCAATACCATCGACGAGGCGAACGATTTGAATAGGAGCTGTCACTCCTGTTCGATTCAATTTTACATGCAATTTGTTAGTGAATCTTCGGAATCGAATTCGCGTCGATCGCGCCCGCGCCGGTCTTTTCCTCAATCTTCCTTTAATCCCCCGCCCGACCACGTCCAATAGTCGATTAACAAAATGTTCACTGGAATATCTTAGTCTCGCAAATGAACCCTTAATTGTATATTTGTACATGCAATTAGTGTGCAGTTCAACCGATCCCAGCATCTAAACGACACTCCGCGCCGTGCTGTAATCGCCGTTTCGGCGAATCGAAGGAAACTTCAGATGTTCCCTAACGTACCCACGCCGTAGATAGAATCCGATTTGCAGACTGAAAACAGAAAGAAAAACACAGCCAATCGAATTTGGCGGAACGGCCAGCTATCCGGCGGTATTAGTCTCGCAGGCGAGCCGGGATACTGGATATCATAGGCACACAGTTTTTGCAATCTCTGCGCCGAGAAGTAAATCAATATTGAATCTCAACTATTCGCTAATTATTGCAGTGGATGACAGTATGAAAATATGTCGGGTAACCAATAATGTTCCGTCATTTTATAAAATATAAATCGTATCTGTGAAGCATTAATTTTTGAAAGTATTATATCGTTCATACTATATGTGAAAATAATTTTGTGTAAACTTTTCAATTTTCTTTCTACTTTGTCATTGTCTAAAAATATATTGGAATGTCTGAAATTTATATTTGTACTTTAGTTGCCACATATGCAATTAGTTCGAAAAGTATTTCAATATTTTAAAGGATTAAATTGTTATCAGTATTTAAGACCGCGTCTCACCTCGATGAAATTGAAATTGAAATCAAGGCTTAAAATTTACGTTTTTACAATCCACCGTTTATATTCTTCGAAACTGAATGAGATTTCTTTTTCCTGGGAAATGATACAAATAGGAATATCCCTGAAAATATTTTACAATGTTTTTCGTGATGGAAGCTATCTATAGATTTGAAGATTGAAGCTTCCCTTTTACAGCAACTATCTAAAGCTTGATATACGATTTTTTTGGTTGTTTCGTGGAATAGGATGATGAATACGTTCGGTCGTATAAAGTCCATAAAATAAATAAATAAATCTACCGGAAAGAATCGTATACATATAAAACCTTAGAGTGCCATTGTTATTCTTTAATCCTATGACAAAGTCAATCATAACAAATCTTTTCTATAATGTCCTAGAAAAGTCACTATAGTAGTTAACTTCATAATTATTTAATAATTATTTGATAATTACTTCAAATTAATTTTCTGTAATTACTTCGAATTACTTTTAATTACTGCATGACACATATACTCTTCATAATACAAATACATACTATTCCTTCGCGATCAGTGTACTCATTATAGCTAAATTAAGCCAGCATGTAAAATGTCATATACACATATGTATCTGATGACAACTCTGAAAAGCATAAGATAAACTTAAAATATAATAAGAATTGTTAAATTAGTAATGAAAGATATGCGTGATATTGCTTTATTTTGAAGTTGGTATACAATGAACAAAAATCTAAATTAATTAAATTCTCATCATTATAAGTTTGTCAAGATATTGTATAACTATATAGCGAACATTATTTCTTCGAATCAATGGCATTATAAAAGAATGTCGAATGCACCGTTCAAGAGAGATGCTTTAATATTAAAGACGACCCTTAGCGAAGTATTTAAAGAGATCTACATAGCACCAGGAATCTCTGATCAACTTTTACAAAATTGTTAGATTTTCGTCGACGTATAATACTATATGATGTTATAATCTTTTTCGTTTGTAGGCAGCCGTAATCTTAGCTATTGAACTGTGTTGCCTCTTCAATAAAAGTGTATGAAATTATCTCGTTAGCCGTGTGATTTTTTAGTATAAAATTGTGTGCATAAATTAGTTGGATTTAATAGTTCACAAATTTGTATTACTAGGAATATTATAAATAAATAAATATCGGTTCTATTATTAAGTTAATTCTATTATTAAGAATAATTATTAGGTCTG
Source organism: Megalopta genalis (assembly GCF_051020955.1). Lineage (NCBI taxonomy): Eukaryota > Metazoa > Arthropoda > Insecta > Hymenoptera > Halictidae > Megalopta > Megalopta genalis. The sequence continues at coordinate 8,253,291 of NC_135025.1, forward strand.
TTATTAAGTTAATTCTATTGTTAAGAGTAATTAATAGTTCTGCAATTACGGTAATTCTATTATCAAGAATAATTGTTTTAGTTCTGTGATTAAATTAATCCTATTACTAAGAGTAATTAATAATTCTGCAATTAAGATAATTATATTATTGAGAATAATTATTAGTCCTCTTATCAAGTACATCCTATTGTTAGATACAGTTAATTTGTTATTACTCGAATAACTTGGAAGCTAATGGCTGAAGAGAAGATAACGTTGTTTTCTATGCGTGATTTCATTTCCCGCGGTGCATTTTACGAAACTGGTATTGTAATACGAATGAAACGCGGGGATGCGAGTAACGTTATTATTTCTTTTTGTACGGAGAACCTTTGTTTTACTTTTTCAGACCCGTATCAATGAAATCCGAGGGAACGAGGAATTCAAATGATTTTTTTCTATTATCTTAATCCGAAAGACAGTATCCATATACAAAATATATAATCGAATGTTTCGCTGGATTAATATTATTTTTTACTATTTATCGGTTAGTTGCAGCAGCGAATGCAATTTGTCATTTTAATCGTTCTCGTTGCCCGTAAATGTTTGTTATACTATCGTTCTACACGCTTTTTAATGCTACTTCGGAGCTCACCTTTCGTAAAATATGGCTGAAACGAGGAGAGCAAGCAGAACTTTTATTCATTTTTACACCAGGCTGGGGAATACAGAATATATTTTGTTAAAAGCTATATTAAAGTGCCTAATGGACGAATACTTTGCTTTACCGAAATATACGTCCAAATAACAATCTTTCAACTAGCAAATCTTCAGAAAAAAGTTCTCGGTAAATGTATATTCATGTATTGTTAACTAGCCTATAGCCTTTGATTTAATTATCAATAATCACCAAAATATAATATTTATATTATATATTATATATTAATTATATATTATATTATTAATTATATATTATTATATTATATATATATATTATTATATTATATATATATATATATATTTAACTATGAATTATATATATAATATATAATTAATAATATTTGAATAATATTTGACTTAATTATCAATAATCACCAAAATAGACTATAGGAAATTTTTAAAAAAATAAAAAACAAACTATTTTGAATTTTACTGTATTTTTTATTTAACTATCAACTCTATCCTTTATGAAGATTATGCGTGAAAAATGATATCATATGACTACCAGGACCATCATCAATTCGAATATCAAAATTTTCGATGACATTTTGGCATGCTCGCTCGTTTAAAATTTCTGCGTTGCAAATTGCCACTTTGCTTCATTTCTTCTGTAAATTGAATTTCGTATGCGCGCGAATGCAAATCATTATGCAAAATTCGCCACAAACTGCCATAAGAAATGTCATGAGAACGACGTAGAACTGATGTTGATGGTTCATTAGCAACACATTCACGAACAGCAGCAATGTTTTCATTCGAACGAGTTGTTTTTATTCTTCAACTAAATTTCGAATTATTTGCCCAGATGGACGATTATTAATGCCGAAAAAAATCACGTAATTTAAAACGAGTATTGTTTATTGAATACTGATTTTTAAAATAAATAAACAATACAAAATAAAACCGCTTCGTAGACAAACACTAAATGGGATACAACAATGAATTCTATTAATCATAAATAATTTCCGTGGTGCACGAACAGGAGCAGAGAATATAACGGTGTATAAATAAAATAAATTCCAGTTTCCAAAGTAAAAAGGAATCTGGACTACGCTGCTTTTATCGTAGCTGCGTGTGCGCGCGGCAAGGTTCTCGAGAAAATCGAAAAATACATTAGCGGAACGGCTGACGATTATATGTTAAAATAGGACACATTGTACATAGAGCACTTCCAACGAACGACGCGAGCACTTATTGTTAGTCAGCGTGAAATGTTGAGCCAATTTCGACGGAGCGTCACGTCGACGTAAGCCTGATTCTCAATGGTTGCCGAGAAATGAGCGTCTGAATATTGCCGTCATATGGCTGCCTCTCTTCCCTCGCCTTAAATCCTTTGGATTCCATCGTCCGGAGTTAATTGAACGACGCCCGTGTATCGTTTGGCTGAGCCAGATACGACGAGACGATTGGTACCGTACACATCGGTAACCGGCACCTTTTCGAATCCTGCGTTCTTCTTGAGGAAACTCGCCGGTGCCATGCGGCACACAGAGGAGCGAATAACTCAGCTGTTTCACCGTCGTTTCATTGGTTGCTTAATGTCGCATCAACCGCAGATATCGGTTATTTAACGGCCGCGGCGCGAAGAGGACGCATTAAAATCTCAGCGAGCTACGTTAGAAAACGCTCAGACGTATTACGATTTTATCAGTTCTTCCGAAATTAAACCGGCAGGAATTTAAGAGGTCACCGCTCGGTCGTGTTGGAAACTGAACTTTGATTATTATCTTCATTCGAAACTTTTGATTTCGACAATTTTTTTCGTATTTAAGACGATTCATCTTTGAGGGTGCCCCGTAATTTTTTGATGGAAAAATAGTTTATCCAGATATTTTCTGCTGCTCTCTACATGTACGGTTGCTATAAAAATCGATCTTGTTAAATGCTTATTTTACTGTGCATTTATTCATCTTCGGTTGATGAATTAATCACGTTTCTAATCGAAGATATTATTTCCACGCATAATGAAGCACCGAAGAGTGCGCGTTACTGTTGCAAATATAAAAATGAGCTTCCTTGTTTATCGATCAATTTTAATGTTAAAAGGTGTCTCATATATTTGTACTTTGTCCAGCGTTCTTTATCGATCGGTCACGATCCTTCCCTCGTTCGTTTAAATATATTGACACTGTAACGACGCCCTTATATAATATTTAATAAATAATAGCTCGAGAATTGTGTCAATTCTAAACTCGCTCGTGGTTATGCCAATGAGTTAATTTATTGCATACAGTTATATCTAGGAAATTAGGTGTACGATACTTTCGTGACTCACTGTACAATATTAAATAAATCATAGCATTTATATGTATTGGCATATAAAAATACATGTAGAAGTAGCTACAAGTATACAGTATAATAGTATAATAGTGTATCATTATACAGTTATATCTAGGAAATTAGGTGTACGATACTTTCGTGACTCACTGTACAATATTAAATAAATCATAGCATTTATATGTATTGGCATATAAAAATACATGTAGAAGTAGCTACAAGTATACAGTATAATAGTATAATAGTGTATCATTATACAGTTATATCTAGGAAATTAGGTGTACGATACTTTCGTGACTCACTGTACAATATTAAATAAATCATAGCATTTATATGTATTGGCATATAGAAATATATGTAGAAGTAGCTACAAGTATACAGTATAATAGTATAATAGTGTATCATTATACAGTTATATCTAGGAAATTAGGTGTACGATACTTTCGTGACTCACTGTACAATATTAAATAAATCATAGCATTTATATGTATTGGCATATAGAAATATATGTAGAAGTAGCTACAAGTATACAGTATAATAGTATAATAGTGTATCATTATACTGCTATAATAATCGGAACTTCTAGCCCCGGTCTCCCCTACATCCAAATAGATAGCGACAGACAATAGGCATACAAAAAATATAGAAAAAATTTAGAAAAATATTCTCGAAATTTGCGGTGCTTTGGTTCATATGCTCATTATTCTACACGTGTCTACACGTGTCCACAAACTGACTGATATCTCCAGAGATCGAAACGTCCGCATGTGACCTCGCCACACTGACAATTTACAACGCGAGCACAAATTTGTCTGTCGTTCGTTCGAACACGAACTCCAACGTTTATCATCGAATTATTAGATTAATACGGACTCATTAACGTTGTTACTGAACACTGCAGCGAAAGCTCGTTCCATTCCGTCGACACGGCCCGATCTTCCAAGTTATAAACACACATACAATTATTCGCTTATTTGGCTATCCGATTCAATATTTGCGACAAGTATTGACGTTCGCTTGTCAGCAATTTTTTGGCGTCTGTGAACATAATTTATGAAATCCGACGAAGATTTTTAGAAATATTTTTGTAGTAAAGTAAGGATGGTTTCGAGCATACAATAGATCGAAATTCCACAAAATTCATTAAATTTTGCAAATTTATCTTGTCTGTGAAACTTCAATAATGCACAGCTTCGATTCTTAATCACTCTATGGATCTTCTGTATTTTGTAATTATTGTAGACAATTTTTATTCTCCATAATAATCTGCAATCTAATCATAATATCTATCTATCTTTTTTAATATCTGCTCATTTAAAAATATCTGACAATATTTTATTCCGATATTTTCTCCGATTTATCGAAGACAATAAAAATATTCGAAGCGGTTGCGTTATTTTGCTTACTCCGTACAAGTTTGCGCGTATCACAAATACGCATCATACAAACACAAGAATACGAAGATAAGAAGAAGAAGAAGAATTCGTAATAATTGCAAAAATAATTATAAAACCAGAATGTCCGCTATGATTTTCCAAAGGCAGAGAACCAATCTTTATCGATTCGACGGTCGAATCAGATCCGATGCGCATACAAAATCCCAGAGAAGGAGACGGGCATTTAAATACCGCCTCGCATCCAGCGAAGAAATCGCGGCTGCATAGAAAGTACGCTGTTTAAAAGTTATCTAGTTATATACCCAGAGACTCAACTCCGTCAGTGGTTAACAATGATTATCAGCCGGTACAAATGATTGTCCGAAAAATAAAGGAAGTTGTCGACGGAAGTTTCTGAAGAGGATCACTCGTTCTTCTTTATACAGTGTTCTTATATTGTACCGATATCAGTAAAGATATAGTAAAGAGGCTGAAAAATAGCGACTTTCCTTTCTCGAACTCATGATCGAACACATGGTGTTATGATATAACACCATGGCGTTAGGATATAACGTCTTAACTGGAACTGACGACTTGTTTAAAATATAGGTACTTGCAGTAATTAGCTGGATTAGGAAATATATTATCAAATATACAGGGTGTCCCATAATTATGTTAACGCTGGAAAGGGGTGATTCCTGAGGTCATTTGAAGTAACTTTTTCCTTAGCGAAAATGCAATTCGCAGCTTCGTTTACGAGTTATTAACGAAAAACATTGACCAATGAGGGACGAGCTCGGCTGGCGCAAGGCGGCCGAGCCAATGAGCGGAATTGGGCTTCGACCGCTCATTGGCTCGGCCATTACCGTCAGCCGTGCTCCGCCTCTCATTAGCAATAAAATAAAAATGAATACATTAATATACTTTACGATTATAAAATTGTATTCAATAAACCCGATTTAATTATTTTTAATTCAATTAATTATGTTTAATGCAATTTGAGTAACAAATTTCACATAATTACTTGAACTGCAATTCGGGTAATATATATATAATATAAATTCAACTTAATTATCTTAACCGCAACTCGAGTAATAAATTTAATTCAATTGTTTCGAATACAGTCCAAGCAATAAATACGATAGAATAATTTTGAATGTAGTAACTGTGAAACGGTAAATCAACTAATAAATAATAAGTCGAAACATTGATATTCGTCACTTTCTCGTGCAGACATCGGGCATCAAGAGTCCCGAGAAACCATCGTAGCGTTTTAATTTCTTACGTATTCCCGGAGAAACGGTGCGCGCAGCGGGCAAAGCTGATTTACAACATCGAAACTTTCACTAACTCGGAATGTTGTTCGGAACAAAGCAATTCTCCTTCCTTCCCCGGAGGGCTCGCCACCAAATTTGACTTTTTATTTGCGCGCGGGACGCGTCCGCGCGTCCGGGAGTTAAGTTATTATTTTGTAGCAGGGCCGCACAACTATGCAATAAACGCCCGCGTGCTCGTAAAGTGTACGGTCAATGCAACTTTGAAACTGTAAAACATCGAGCGAGTGAGTGAAAGAGAGCGAAAGCGAGAGAGAGACAGAGAGAGAGAGAGAGACACAGAGAGAGAGACAGAGAGAGAGAGAGAGAGAGAGAGAGAGAGAGAGAGAGAGAGAGAGGAAGGAAGGGGGCAAATAAAAAGGCTGGCTAAGCAGCGCACGACATTCAACTAGCCACTATTTATATCGTAACGATACGAGCCATCTGCTTCCCGCAATAGCAGGAAGAAAAAAGAAAGCGGCAGGAATGAAATTGATAGGCCGCATAGGAGACAACATGGAAGGGGCGTTCCTTTATCAAACTTTCGTGTCGCGGCGATCATTAACATCGATGAAGAAAAGACGCGACCAAGAGACGAAACAATGCAACCCCTGCGCACCGCTCGGGCCAATTTCACTCGAAATAGATGTTCAACTTGTAGTATTTTCTTGACTCGTGGAAACTCGTAAATGAATTTCACGTGGTCATATTCTGCGAGAGGTTCAACGTGGTCGGACGTCGTTCCTGTGCCCCGTTCACGTTATTCCAATTTTGTTAAATAATCACAGTGCTAACCTCAATTTCACATTAAAGGGACACTCTCGCCTACGACTTTAAGAACGTCGAGTTATTACCGTTTCTCTAATGTCCATATCACTGAGAAGCATGTCCGGAGAAATGTTTATTTCGATTCGTTAAAATAACGAAGTTCGCGGATGCTCGAAGCCGGCGTATATATTTCATACATATACATGGCGGCATATATATTACATTATTGTGTAAAATGTTGAAGCGCGATCGAGATCGAGATCTACCTAGTTGTCTAATCGATCCAACAACAACATCTTCAATAAATCGGAATAAGTTTCTAATGTTAAATAAATATGAAAAAAGCTAATACAAGAAAGTCTTTTATCTTCTTCGAAAAGAAAACTCCGAATCGGACCTAGAAATGAATCTCTAATTTTAATTAAATTCGAAAGATAGTAGAATAGAAAACAAAACTCCGAATCGGACCTAGAAATGAATCTCTAATTTTAATTAAATTCGAAAGATAGCTCAAGCAAAGTTGGATCGAATGTTAAGTTAACAATGCGCGCATTGGTAAATTATCGAAGATCTGGGTTACGTGGCTCCATTCTTATTAATATTATAAAATATTGCGATACCTTGTATCACTTCTTTATGCAGAGCTCGTGTAAGCGCACTTACGAGTAGATATTTAATTATCGATTTCGAATTCGCAGTGGCCACGTTTGTTACGGTAAATAATTATTTATCGCATTGCATAATGAAGTTTATAATAAATCGTGGGGTAGCTGGCTCGTGGCCAACGTTTTAGCGACTATAGTAATTGGCACGAATTGTGTATTTATCTTAAATGGGGCATCGGTGGCCCAAGAGTCCTGATTTTTGTTAAAGCTTGTAGGTTTTTAGTACGCCCGAGCGAAATTGTTGATTAATCTATCGTTGTCGCGTTTGGCGAAGTTGTCGTTTAGATTGAAACGGCTCTTAAAGATTTTCACGCTTCTCGAAAGCGGCAGTAAATACGAGGAAATGAGTGGTATAAACGTTTATGATGCTTAAAAGCTAGCATAATAGAACGTCGAACCGTCTTTAAGGATTGTTTTCAGATGTTACAACGGTATTGTCTGCGTTGCCGTTTCACGACGAACGTAACGAACAAGAGGGAATCTCGAGGATCAAAATATTTCTAAACGAATAAATAAATAAATGAGTCTTTATTTGCTGGGGAACAGCAGGCGCGCGGTGAAGCGTAACAAACTGTTGACAAGCTTGCTAGAATTTTGTTGTAAAATGGTACATGTGGCTGACATTAACAGGACTTTAAAATGCATTTTATAGAATATAGTAATGAAACGAACGTTGTTTCGGACGGTTCGGATTACGCATACCGGAGGCTGAACATGGACGAATAAATAACGAAACAGTGATATTCGCTCGCGATTCAAAATTAATTTATGATCCTATCGTAAAATGTGCGTAGCGGTGTCGCATTACGGAGAGAAAAGGAAATTTATTGTTAAATTATGATGCTCTTATGGTTCCTGTGTTGCAACCGCGTTAGTAATATGGCAGCACAAATATGGCAGCGATTGTATCTTACGTGTGATTTCGAAATGAAGCGGCGGAAACAGTGTCGGTCTTTTCTGAACAGCAAAATTATGCGGAACTATCAGAAATCAATCGGGACCTAGTAATGTCAGCATGTGCGTCGTTAACAATGGAGATCGGTGAGAGAACTGCTGGCACTTACGAACAAAGTATTCTCGCGAATAAAGATTTCTGTAGCTTAGAACAATGAGGTTGTTCAACTTGCATATGTCTGTCGAGGCTGCAATTATTTTTGCAGGAATATCGAGATGGCGTATTTACTAAAATATTTACCGAAATTATGAGAGTGCTACTTGCGAAATTGTTACAATTGTCTATTTCGTAGAACGCATGTTATTATAACAATTGTGTTAATAAGCGGACCTTCGTAATTTTTATTTTGAAACAGCTTTAAGATTAAACAAGAAACTGTAACGTAAAAGTTTCCACAGAAATTGAACGATTTCTTCGAAATAGTCCCAGGAATAAATTGAATAATTTAAGCAATCGTTTAAGGTCTTTATTAACGTTAAAGCTATGGATACAGATAATCTAAGGTTCTAAGCGGACCTTCGTAATTTTTATTTTGAAACAGCTTTAAGATTAAACAAGAAAATGTAACATAAAAGTTTCCACAGAAATTGAACGATTTCTTCGAAATAATCTCAGGAATAAATTGAATAATTTAAGCAATCGTTTAAGGTCTTTATTAACGTTAAAGCTGTGGATACAGATAATCTAAGGTTCTAAGCGAACCTTCGTAATTTTTATTTTGAAACAGCTTTAAGATTAAACAAGAAAATGTAACAAAGTTTCCACAGAAATTGAACGATTTCTTCGAAATAATCGCAGGAATAAATTGAATAGCTTAAACAATCGTTTAAGGTCTTTATTAAGGTTAAAGCTATGGATACAGATAATCTAAGGTTCTAAGCGGACCTTCGTAATTTTTATTTTGAAACAGCTTTAAGATTAAACAAGAAAATGTAACATAAAAGTTTCCACGCAAATTGAACGATTTCTTCGAAATAGTCTCAAGAATAAATTGAATAATTTAAGCAATCGTTTAAGGTCTTTATTAACGTTAAAGCTATGGATACAGATAATCTAAGGTTCTAAGCGGACCTTCGTAATTTTTATTTTGGAACAGCTTTAAGATTAAACAAGAAAATGTAACATAAAAGTTTCCACGCAAATTGAACGATTTCTTCGAAATAATCTCAGGAATAAATTGAATAACTTAAGCAATCGTTTAAGGTCTTTATTAACGTTAAAGCTATGGATACAGATAATCTAAGGTTCTAAGCGGACCTTCGTAATTTTTATTTTGGAACAGCTTTAAGATTAAACAAGAAAATGTAACATAAAAGTTTCCACGCAAATTGAACGATTTCTTCGAAATAATCTCAGGAATAAATTGAATAACTTAAGCAATCGTTTAAGGTCTTTATTAACGTTAAAGCTATGAATACAGATAATCTATGTATTCATTTTCGTTATTATCCTCTTTACTCCTCATACTCCTATCTTCATTAAATGATATTTCATTTAACAGCGTTTTATCACGAACAATGTGCAACCGATTATCACGCTGCGTTTTCACGTGAACGCAATCTGTAATACTATAAACCGTCGCTTTCGCAAATGAACGAAAACAAAGGAAACAATTGCCGCCTATAAAAACCTCGAAAAATTCAATAGAGCCCGCACACATGAAACGCTTCAATTACGATCAATTAGGTAAGCCTGCGAAAATTCTGGAATCGCAACGCAATTAATGGCGTATACAACTTGCAGGCAATTCCGCGATTCGAATAAAATTGCAGCCAGAAACGAACGCAATGTCCCGACTCTAGAAACGATAACAGAGTTACCAAACTGCGAGGTTTGTTCGCGAGAGTTCGGCGCTGGGAAATCTGAAAATTGCGAAATTAACGCTTCGTTTCGTACAATGTTCTTAATCGATCAAAATTCCTGTTCGACGGCCGAGGGGAGAGAATAAAAAAAAAGAAAAAGAAGGGAATCTTCGAAGGAGATTGCCGCCTCCGCGCCGAGAAATTCGCGGAAAAGTTTCCGCTCCGCGAAAGTATGCGGTATTTTCAAACATGTTAAGTTTCCCCGATACCGCCGCACCTTAAGACAACCATCGAGGTACTCGATGTAATTGAAGCCACGAAAAAACGACGAGCGCCGACCGGCCTAAGTATTTCCTTATTTTCGGAGACAGTGGAGTGCAATTAACCGGGAAAACGCGAAATAGAAGTGTTCTCTACCGAGCGATCGTTATTATCAAATTAAGTAATTATTACCAAAGCGGTGTTCTAATATAAAACGTTGCGGTTAATCGACAATTCTACAGAAACAACGCGATTGTAATGGAAAATTTGCTTGCGACTCGATACGGTATTTTGTAAATAATTAAAATTAACTGTATTTGGAATAATATCATATTTTGTGCTTAAAATGCATATTGTGTTATTAGAAATTGATCAAATGTTCTAATGGAGATTCGTAGTTATTATTTAATCACTGCAAACTTATTAATAATATTATTAAATAATAATAATATTATTATATAATATTTATTATTATATATTATTATTATATAATATATATTAATATATAATATTATTATATAATATTTATTATTATATATTATTATTATATAATATATATTAATATATAATATTATTATATATTATTATTATATAATATATATTAATATATAATATTATTATTATAATAATATTATTTAATCACTGCAAAATTATTATTTTAATATCAAGTTCATATAAGTTTTGTTTAAATTTTTATCAAATTCGTATGTATAAGTTTTTATTACATTTTTCATCAAGTTTATATGAACTTTTTAATAGCAATTTTGATACCCACTAATGTTATAAATGATCTCGAGCATGCTCAGTTGTATTCTTGTCACGAAAGTCTATTGTTCGATCATCAACTGTGTAATTGTTTTTCAATTTGCGTTACGTGCCGAGTATTACGTTAATAAGCAAACAATGAAGTTTATTTCTTAGCTGAATTAACGGAGTTACCTATTTCGTAGTAACGGGATAGAATGAAAATTCAGACGAACGATTTTTAAAGATGCACACCGTCGGTCTACAAACACGATTTCCAGACTTAATAAAGCAGAACACAATTAACCAATTACGGGCTTAAATGAAATGAAACGTGCATGAACGTAGCCGGGCTGTTAAATCTTCTTTGAACCGAGAACACGTCACAAGTAGTAGTTCTTCGAAACAAAAACAATTCTCGCCGTGCAAGCAACGTTCGCGTACACGTAAGTTGCGTTATAAAGAACGTTATTTTCACTTCTGAAGCAGGATCCATGAACGTCGGCAATAATTTTATGAGATACCTTCCGTTCTTTAAAAAATTCTTCGAAATCGCTCTTCCATCATTTTATACGACGTTCGCTCTGCTTCCAGCAATTTTATTATTTTTGAGATTCGGATGCGTGCACGTTGAATTTCTTTCTCGCTCTGAACAAATGGTGGTTCGGTTTGGGCGTATGATAAATTAAAAATATTTTTGGTACGATATTAAGCATCATCTTCCATTATTTTCGACTAGATTATTCTATGTCAACTGAATATTTACAGGACTACTATATTTACAGGATTTATCAGATTACAAGATTAATATGTTTACAAATTAATCGTGAAAAAAAAATAATTTTTTTTTTCTTGTGGAGATCATTCGAGACACGATAAGTATTTTGCAAGATACTATTCAACTTATGTTCGCTTTTACAAAATAAGCTTCTCAGAAATTCAACTGAAAGTTCCCCTTGCTTTTATCGAAAACTACACCGCGGATTTTATGCACTTATGGAAAAATGAGTAGCTCGAGTGTAAAACATTAATGGTGTTTAAGGAATTCAGAAATGCTGCTTCTGTATTACGTTCAACTGATCGATACTGATCGATTGAAAAAAAGAATAATTGTCTTGCAAACGTTAATTTTCCATAAAAATCCACAGTCTGTCGATGAGTGATAATTCCCTAAGAAAAAAATATTTCAGGAAAATATAATGGAAGTTCGTAATGTAAAGATCATATTTGCTGAAACTTCGTGGTTCTTCGCGTTCTTCTCTCATCAAACTGTACAACTTTCAATTACTTCAATCGATCCAGCTCGTTACCCCGCGCACAGAAAAAATATTTATAATCGAAGAAGGTTAGTTTCGGAAACATTTAAATTTAAACATCGAGCAAACGTTTGCATTCGGGTTGACATCGTTCCTCCGTGCATCAACTTTAAGAAAGTAAACGCAGCGCCGCCCAGCACCGTTCAACATCAAAGTTAAAGTATTTTCTGAGCTGATAGATACGATCATAAAAATTACCTAACATCGTTTAACGGGGACGACACGTTCTAACGATTACACGATGATATTGTTTCGTTTAAAATAAATACCAACGACCTTGACATTTAGAAATTGCAACCTTGAAAAAGCACACCTTCCATTACAATATTTCTTGGACAGTTTTTCCCGATCGACAGTGAAAGTATAATAGTTTCGTTTCTACATTAAAAATGACATGTGCGACGCATCGTGTGTGAAAACGACCGACGAATAACGCGAGTTCGAATACTACAGAGAAGACGTTTTAATCCTCGACAAATCGAATTTTTCACGCAGGTTTCAAATATTTTCGGTGAACATTAGCTTCCACATATAAATAACCAACGAAATCTACGAATCGAAATGTAACTTTAAAGATGGGGAAAGAACAACGAATTTACATTATTTAGAAAAGAAAAAGAAGCGAACTTACACTGCGCGAAGCAAAATTTGAAAAGATTGTAATACGGGTCTCCTAAATTTGCCGCACGGTTACCAATTACAACATTGTAAAATCATTTAGTTTAAAGTTACAACGAGCCACGGACGGCTAAATTACGCGGAATTCGTGACGTTTCTCCTCATTGTTCGCGATTCTGCGGTGTCCTCCGCAGAAAAGTGAAGCACGAAGTCGAGCCTCTGCACTTCGTTGTCTCCTCTCAGGCGACATAATAAAAACTGTTGACAATAAAATGGTGCTTTCAAGATTAACAAATTTTGTTTCACAAAGTCCGCATCAATACGATCCTTTTTCCAATCTTCATCGAATCGGACTAATTACTTCCAACGTTCTATCATTTCATACATTTTCTCCGAACAATCGAATTATCTCCAAACGTTCTATCATTTTATGTTGCCTTTAAAACAGTCCAATCGTTTCCGACGTTCTTCGATCGCTCGAATATATTTTCTTTAAACCGTTCTCTACCACTTCACAAATAAACACGTTCGAATATTCGATCCGAAACAAACTCGCCGAGCGTGCGGACGGCTGGAAAAAAGAACCAAAAAAAAATGCCGAAAATTTCTGGAAGCCTCGAAACAGTGGACTCGACATCCACTGGCCCACATTAACGCGTGTTCCGCCGACAAACGTCCCTAAAACAGTGCCCTGAAAACCCTTTTTTTCTAGGTCAGTCGGTGGATAATAAGACACCCTCCACCCCCCCGAAATAATGCCCGTCGTTCTACCAATCCCGGCGTTCACCATCTACAATTACATCGCAATCGCACAGCCTTTGAAACGGGAGTCGTCACGGTCTCCGTTCTAATTAATTCCCCGCGAATAATCCGATCACTGTGGCCACACTTTCACCAATCCCTTAAAACCCGTTCGAACGGGATCTACGTGAAATCCTCCTCGGCTTTTACGCCGCGTCTATCCTGGGAGCATTCTTCGAGCTCGCGAAGGCATATTCCCTGAAATATGCCTAATTTTTCGATGCTCTACGAAAGAATCGGAAACACGTCGTTCACATTTCGCGGGATCCTGTCCTCTCTCTCCCGCTCTCTCGGCGATCGCAAATTGTTTTTAGCGAAGTGTGCACCTACCTGGCCGGATCCGACGAGGAGATTTTCCAAGCAGAAGGGCGCGCGTTGAAGGGTGCCGCAAGACGCTTCCTTCCGGTGCGACGGTGGCTGCTCCTGGGCGATTAAATCGCTGGCGAGAATGTCGGGGAAAAAATCGAGCGGATTCACTGCGATGCGAAACAACGAGCGTGCGACGTGAATGACGGACAGATGAAGCACAAAGTGCGCGCAGCGGGCTCGGGTTTCTCCTCTTTATACCCTCGAACTTGCACCTGTGCTTGCGCAGATCGGCCTCCTAAGCTGCGTCCGCTAGGCTCCTTGGTCCGGCGGACGCGGGAACCACCACGTGCTCCAATCGCGCGTCATATCGATGTCTCGTTCATATTTCAAATCGAATCTTTCACGCCTTCGAGCGGTTCCTCGGCCACTGCTGGAAGATTTAGGGCCGCGGATTCGACGGCTTCGCTGGTTTTTCCGCCGTTGTCCGTTCTATCGCCGTTGTATCCCTTCTCTTTTTCTAGCACGCCTGGGAATCGCCGAGCAACCATAACGACTATCAGACTCCTGCTTAATAATTTACTTGATCGTGCCGTATACGGTATATTGTATTTGTGGCAGCTGGTTTACTCGGATGCTGTTCCTTCATTGGAGATTATTCGGGCATTTTTGGGGAGTTTCAGGCCGGATAAAGGAATAACACGTTTCGTGATTGTTTATATTTGAGTGTAGGATACGCTTATTGTAAATATCGGAATTTGTCTTACAACAAGAGTGTTTGAGAAAAAAATATAAAAATGAACTGACATTGCCTGAACAGAGAAGTATAGGGATGTAAATGAAAATTGGCATTTATTTTGAAGTATCGCGATATAAACCTAGACGGTTTGAACTGACAAAATGAACTGACATTGCCTAAACAGAAGTATAGGGATATAAACGAAAATTAGCATTTATTTTGAAGTATCGCGATATAAACCTAGACGGTTTGAACTGACAAAATGAACTGACATTGCCTAAACAGAAGTATAGGGATATAAATGAAAATTGGCATTTATTTTGAAGTATCGCGATATAAACCTAGACGGTTTGAACTGACAAAATGAACTGACATTGCCTGAACAGAAGTATAGGGATATAAACGAAAATTAGCATTTATTTTGAAGTATCGCGATATAAACCTAGACGGTTTGAACTGACAAAATGAACTGACATTGCCTGAACAGAAGTATAGGGATATAAACGAAAATTAGCATTTATTTTGAAGTATCGCGATATAAACCTAGACGGTTTGAACTGACAAAATGAACTGACATTGCCTGAACAGAAGTATAGGGATATAAACGAAAATTAGCATTTATTTTGAAGTATCGCGATATAAACCTAGACGGTTTGAACTGACAAAATGAACTGACATTGCCTGAACAGAAGTATAGGGATATAAATGAAAATTGGCATTTATTTTGAAGTATCGCGATATAAACCGTCTAGGTTTATAATAAAAAAATAAATGCTAATTTTCACATTTATATCCCTATACTTCTGTTCAGGCAATGTCAGTTCATTTTTATATAATAACAAAATATTAATTAGACATTAATATTTTTTGTTACATCTCCCTTAATTTGTATTACATTTAGTAATCGCAATTGTGTCACATCGAAACGCGAGTAAAATCGAGACCCAAGTTTTTTCCATTTCCATTACAATTACGTGTACTAATTACACGAATGTGAAGAAGACCCGAAAAGTAAACAACATTCGCGAAAATAGGTCGTTTAACCCTCGCACGTCGAATGCAGGGTCATTTTGACCAGCGAGGACAAAGTTCGAAGGCGGTGTTGACTCCAGTTTCCAACAGAAACTATTATAAGTCGAAATGACCCCGCGTTTGTCTCCGGCGACCATCGAGAACCATTCGTCTTCCGAGGGTTAAAGCCATTTATAGAGCTATTTAGGGCAGACTTGGACTGCATTTTTCTAACGAATATCAAATTTTCGAGCAAATGGCGTTGGTTAGGTTTTCAAAAGAATTGAGCGCACAGCTTTTGAAACGCGATAACTTTTTTCAAACCGAACCAAATGACTTGAATTTGTTTTAGATGATAGCAGGAGTAGTCTAACTAATATTAATAGAGCCGTTTATTTTGAAAGTGGCATCAGTCACTTTACCGTAATGAAAAGTGGTGATTTTTTAATGTTTATGCGAAATTATTTATACTGAGAAAAATATCAGTATCCTGAGATAACAAATACAAGTAAATCTTCTCGAAAGTTAGCATCCATATTAAGCAATTAGCAAACCCTTTATTATTAGCAAACCCTTAAATATATCAACTTAAAAACAAAGCAACTTATGCCACTTTCAAAATAAACGGCTCAATAGTAGGAGTAAATGACTAATATTAATGAAGTAATTATAATTAGGTTTAGAATACATGTGTTTTCCATGTCGAGGCTGATCATAAAAACGTTAAAAAGTGAAAAATTGAAGGAAATCATCTGGAGCATTTGAAGTGACGTTTCCTCGTTTGGTTTCTGGAGCAGCAAATCCGCAATGAAACTGGATCGATTAATTATCTAAAATTAATGACGGCGCATATTAGTAGTACGAACCAATAATTATGATTCACTGTCCAATTAATCAGTTACATTGCCTACATAATGCTCGAAGCTACGAAAAGCTGTACTGAAAATTAAAGAACAAATCGATAATCGTGCTTCTTATGTAACAATTATTGTAAATTTTTAACAGCAACAACATTGAATAATACACGTTACAGTGTAAGGAACTGCGAGTGAATTCTATTATTTTCCGGAAGAAGCAATTTGATTTAGTATATCGTACAAGGCAATCGGTAAACAATATTCTTGAATAATGTGTTTTCAAAGGTTTCGTAGCTGCTGGTGCCTCTTTATAAACGCAACTGCATAATTTTTGTTGTTGGTGCTGTAACTGACAGCCAAACGAATTTACGGCCTCTCAAAATGGGAATGCGGATTCCAATACCGTTTACTGAATTTACCGCATACCGAAATCTATATTGATAGGATCAAATTTTTTTGATATATTGTGCTCAACGATTTATATTCATCTGCAATGAAAAATAAAAATACGAAAGAAATAGACAGAATTATGGTTTTTGGATAAATTCGTGAACAATTTAACAAATTCACATGATTCTTAACGTTATATTCGTTGCGATCAAAGATAATAATAAAACAGCATCGGCATTAAATTAAATAATTATACTTATTTTTTAAATAATATTTACAATTTCTATATTTGAAAACAAATGAATAACTACGACATATGAAAAAGAATATGTAGAATCGTATTTACATATACTTAACTAATTTGTTTGATAAAAGAATTATTAATGAAATTAAATTTCTATATAATTCGTGTTTCCACGAAATTCTCCAGAAATATTTACGGTGTAATTATGTATAATTAAAAAACCATGTATTTATATATATAATTAGAGTTTCTCTTGTAGTCACGAAATCTCAACAGATTAAATATTTCTTATCGAATGAAACACAATTCGGTTTTCTAAAATTAAATGTTACTTTTTACTTGACTTCGAGTATTACGTATTTCTCGATTTTGAATGTGCACGTTCTTTCGACGTAAATACAAAATTTCCTTCGCGTGGATTATTAACTTCCAGTTACACGGAAGAAGGCGAACATTTTTGTCAAGCGTGGCAAAACATGGAGAAGTGTGTTTATAACGCTGAAATAAAATTGGAAAAAGCTTGCGAATAATTCATCCTCTCTGTGGTACTCCGAACACACGAGAAAAAAAAAGGTGAATAAATTTCACTGCTAATTACGCAGTGCATTTAACAAAAATGCATTTGGCATACTGGCTGATTAACAATCGGTCTGATTAATAATTCGCGAAGTGTTATAAATCCGTATCACACATTTCGATGGGGTTCGAATATTTTCAGAATTTTTTTATCGAGTCCCTACGCATAAACGCGGCGCATGTAAAAATGAATTTATGGCTCGTTCGAAGATTATGGAAATAGGATCCTCGTATTAAATTATTCTTTCGAATAGCGACGGGCATGAAATTCGAAGATGAGTGAAAAAGCACGGACGAATGGCGGAAAATAATTTTACTTTGCATATTGAAATTAATATCGCGAGGAATTCGTGTAATTGACTTTTACTTATTATCATCCATTTCAATTAAATTTCTCAAGCTGCAACCGTGAAGGAGAGGCATCGATCGATTATTTTTACGTCGCCTAGAAGCGGCTTTCTCTTCGCGAACCGGGCGCAGGACAAGCTGTGTATTTTTCGAAAGACAATGCAAGAGGAACGTCGTGATAAGAATTATGTGCCGTAACAAATGTCGTAGATGGCTTTCATGTTGTCCGTATTCGCATGTTTCCTTTACCTATTGGCGCATTATGAAATCTATAGTTGCACTTTTTCTTTTAACAGAGAGCTTAAGAATGATTCGTACTGTACTGACAAATTTCGTACAATTTTTATTCACTGTAGGAAACGCGATCGAAAAATTCTTCAATATTTCTAGGTTTTAACATACTAAGTGCCGAAAATCAAGCATAAAAGTTCTCATAAAATCGAAGTAATATAATTTATAATAAATAATAATATTAATATATATATATATATATAATAATATAATTGATAATAATACTGAAACTGGATTAATTTCTTATTATCAATTATATTATTATTATTATTATTATTATTATTATATATAATATTATATTATTATTATATTATATTATATATAATAATAATAATAATATAATTTTATATATATATATATATATATATATATATATATATATAATATAATTGATAATAATACTGAAACAGGATTAATTTCTGATACCCCAAACGGAATTTTCGATGTTATTTTTAGACTTTTTAAATATGTCGGCAATATACATTTTTTTGGAATAACCTGTCGATGTGGTTCGATTAATGTTGGAAACAATTTTCGTGATTCTGTATCGCATTTTGGACGCGTTCGATAAAATCCCTTGCATTTCGCGCCTTTACTTCAACAATGTCAAATGGACCGCGGGAAACAATTGGAGCAAAACCATTTGCACAAATCAATAGGTTAAACTGTGTTGCACAGGAACCTGTGTAGCTGTGTGCAACACAGGAGCATATTCAAATAACAATTTATCTTAAGATAGTCAACGATTATTGCGACGAAAATTACAACTTTATTTTCGTAATGACACAATGAAAAGGGGAAAGAATCATTTTAAAAAATTGTTTTATAGGCTGGCCGATTTAAACCGTTGCCATTGTTTATGGCATTGCGTCTGTTTAGGATTGCCACGCAAGGTGTCCATGAACGTGATACAAAATCAAAACGAAATATTCTTCAGTATACGAACAGAAGGGACCAAATTGATTGCAGCAGCTACTTTCGCAAGCATCGTACACGCTCGTGGACTTCAAGAAAGCTTGAAGATATCTGCAAAGTGTTGCAACCGTTGTAATGCGGTATCAAGAAACGAGAGAGAGAGAGAAAGAGAGAGAGAGAGTCATCGAATCTGAATGACTGCCAAGATCAATCCAGCAGCGGAGATCCGTATCTCGTGACCGATATTGAACCAAATGGAGAATCAATTGGTTACACATTGCAATGATTGATACGTCGACAGACGTACAATGGAACCTCAATTAAACAAACTAATTGGTATCACAACGGTAGCCGAGCGAATGTCCGAAAATTTTTTCCGCGTCCCGGTATCATTCCGGTGCGAATGGAACGCGCGCGGAATAACTTAACACCATCGCTAATCGATAATGATACACGGTTGCACGCGATTTGTTATAGTCGTCTGACACATAGTGCAACCACGTTTACACCTTTATCTCCCTGTTTCCCGCAGCTAACGTTTGCACGAAGGCTCGCGCTGAGTGACATTGCTGCTGGAACGAAATTATAGTGCACAGAGCGAGCAAAATAACTCGATCGTCGTGTATATTTTACTTGGATCTTTGATGATGCGAGGAAACGTCGATGTAGAACATTTTCTAGTCCAAAGAAGCAAGCAAACGAGTAGTTCGACATTATTCGTTCTTGTTCGACTTTATTCGGCTTTATTTAACTGTATCCAACTGCGTTCAACTGTGATCAACTGTGATCAACTGTGTTCAACTCTATTCAACTCTATTCGACTATATTCAACTCTATTCAATTTTATTCAACTCTATTCAACTCTGTTCAATTATATTCAACTCTACTCAACTCTATTCAACTCTACTCAACTCTATTCAACTCTATTCAACTCGACTCGACTCTATTCAACTCTACTCAACTCTATTCAACTCTACTCAACTCTATTCAACTCTATTCAACTCTATTCAACTCTATTCAACTCGACTCGACTCTATTCAACTCTACTCAACTCTATTCAACTCTACTCAACTCTATTCAACTCTATTCAACTCTATTCAACTCTATTCAACTCTATTCAACTCTATTCAACTCTATTCAACTCTATTCAACTCTGTTCAATTATATTCAACTCTACTCAACTCTATTCAACTCTATTCAACTCAACTCTACTCAACTCTATTCAACTCTACTCAACTCTACTCAACTCTATTCAACCCTATTCGACTCTGTTCAATTATATTCAACTCTATTCAACTGTATTTAACTCTGTTGAACTGTATTCAATTGTATTCAACCGTATTAAACTGTATTCAATTCTATTCAACTGTATTCAACTGTATTCAGTTCTATTCAACTATATTCAACTGTATTCAGTTCTATTCGATTGTATTAAACTGTATCCACTCTATTTTTTTCACTCTATTCTCTACTCAACTCAATATTCATCTGTCTATTCAACTCTTTATTCAGTTCTCTATTCAACATTTGTAGCTCGCAACTGCTGCGCGAAACAATTTCATTTTGCACAAAAAAATCTGCAGTCTAATTATGATAAACAGAAAATCTTTCTCAAGGTAATATCTATCGCGATTTTAAACTCGCCAACGTTTAAATTTTTTAATCAAGCACACGTGAGCGTCGCAGTAGTATAGATTATTAGGTAGATCTCAATCCCAACTACTACGTCATAATAATCAGTGTATTGTTTAATATTTTATTACGCGAAAAAATGACTCCACAATTATATGGAGAGAGTTTACAATTTTTGTAAATATTTATCGCTTGCTTGTTACAATGACAATTCCTCCATTTGAATGTATATACTAATTCCTCCAGGAATTGCGTTATCAATATTCATTGAACGTATCCTGCGAGGGATGGTATCGAGTATGCTACAGGGCGGAGAAAAGAAAACCCTATATTAAGACTTTTATGCGCGGTAAAAGTAATGCATTGGAAGTAGCTAACAGTATTGGATTAAAGTATATATTGTTTTATTGGACTGCGTATGTATGCCATTACTTGTGATGTTTTCATTGTGCCCGGGTTCCCGCGGAATCCCATAGAAACCGACTGTGTGCCGACACTCGAGGAAAGAGCTGAAATTGCAAGATATGAAATTGTGGCAGTCTATTATTTCGGTGTAACGGCGATGACACGTCAATTTAAATCCGAAAACAATCGAAAAGTGTGAGAAGCCGATAAGAAATTGTCGTTCCCTGTGGGAAATGTTTGCAACCGGCGTCGAGTTGCAAAATTTCTCTACGATGTTGCTAAAATCATTATCGGGCGATCAGAATATCCGAATCAAAGATAAATGTGGAATTGGGAAACACTTTTTCGACAGCAAGGCAAATGTTTGAGGCATCTGGTTGTGTGTGAAATCGTTTTTATTTTCACCGGAGAAATTAGTTTACGAACCGAGTCGACGAGGAAATGGAGTCATTTCGCATCGACACATAGCTGTATTTCTCTATCTCCGAGTCACTTCAAAGCGAGTGACGAAGGTATTTGAACGTTCAAATAATTAAATGATAACGCGTGTGTTGGAAATTTCATTGATTATTATATAGAATCAGATCTAGAGCAAGAAATTAAGGTATTATCTCAAAGCAGATCTGTCGAAAATGAGTTTCCTTTGCCGATTTTTCTATAGTAATTTCTTGTTAATTATATTTATTTCTACTGATTTTTATTCTCAAATAATGCTCATAATATTGTATATTATGTCGCGCATTGTGTGACGATAATTAATAAAAGCTACGTAGATTTTTCTTTATTTCTTTCGATATCTCATCGAGCTCAAAATATTCTAATAGTTTTAAATAGTTAGTCTTTTATTGTTTTGTGTTTGATTTACTCATGTTTGCCATAAATACAAATTTGTAGTTCAGTAATTATGACATAGAATTCCATTGAAGAAAACTTTAATAATCTTGACATTTCCAAAGATTTGAAAACGAACAGAATCTCGAGAAAATTTTGTTATTTTATAAAATATTTGCCCTTCACAACTTATTTATTAATTAATAATAATTATTAATTTATTAATTATAACTTAAATATAAAAATGCCATTTCTATCTCTTTTAATCCCCGAACGGCGGATATTTCTGATAAAAACATAACAATATACTTAGGACTAATTATAATTTTATTTAGCAATTTTTACAATATATTTTATAATGGACTTTTTGTAGACACGTTAGATTTTATATAGACGTTAATGAAACTGTTGACAATTCTGATTGTTAATTGCAAGGTTATATAGTTATATCCAGGTTATATAGAAGTTAATTGCATCAGTCAGCTTTACGAGTTTTATCATCTCGCAACTATTAGTTCGAAGTACAGAAGCAAAAGTTCAAAATAGTTTAAACACCTGTGGCTGAACACCGTTGCAACAGATTTCCTAATTACAAAATGATCAGAGCATAAACATCAAGCAGATCCATCGTCGAATTCAATTCATACAATTAGACTGCGGAATGACAGAAAACGTAGATATAAAATTAGCTAATCCCTTAACAATTCAATCAATCGTAAATAGCCTAACAAAATTCTTTAAAGTCTTTGAACAGAGAACTTTTCTCAAAATACCGACTTACGTCTTCAAGTGAATCATTTGAATAAATACAGGCTGAAGGATGTAACAATAAAATCGTACGATTTTTCGTCAATAAAGAACAATACGCAACAAAAGAACATCTTTTATTTAAGCGCTAAATGACGCAAAATAAATAAATAAACGCGAGAATAGATTTCTTATAAACATTTACCGTTCTCGAGAAATCACTTCTGTTTCGGCATTCTTACCCGAGCATGATGATCCCTGAGTGAAAAAAAGAGATACGGTGGTAATACACGAAAATAAAAAGAAACAAGAGGCGGTGCGAAAATCGGATACGGCTCGGTTGTACTCCTGTCCAACGGGAAATTCAGTCAACGATGGTCGGAGATCGTCCTTTCTCCGGAATGGTCGATTTAGAAGGATCGAAAATCCGAATTTATGATACCGTTAAGATTTCTGGAACGGGGGTGGTTGCCTTATCGCGACCGTTTGTAGATGGAACGTTGAACGGCGGAGGTTTCCAGCACCACTGTATGACATCTCGGGGTGGCGATGCTCCCATTTACTGGCTTCCGTCAATCAAACCACAACTTACCTACCACCTTCGACGCGGATTTCATGGGTTTCGTGCACGTCGGTTCACTTGATTTATAAGTGGCATAAATTGCTATCGGTGGATCCTTGTGTGTAATACCACACCTATTAATTAAGGCTTCACCTCTCACCTCGGCGAAATGTCGCTTTCTACCGATACTCTATGGAAATGAAAAAAAAGCCGCACGTTCGTTGCTTCGGCTATATCATATTATTCGCGCAATCCTCGTTGCAATAATCAGATAACTTTGATCCATCGAACCCGAAGAAATGGAGTAAGACGATTTTTATAATAAAAAAATCGTGTACATGCATAGATATACAGGGCGTTTCCTTAACATTCGCCCACAAGACAAAAAACATTTAATTTAAAAAAAAATTAAAATTAAATTTTGTCGAGGTCGCCTTAATTATTTCAAATGGATAGCATATTTTTTACTTCACATTAATGAATAGTTAATTATTTTTTACTTCAACGTCGTTGAATTCGTCTTGACACGAGCTACAATATGAAGCAGGAAAATATGTAATGTCATTTAAAAAAATTAAGGTAGCTCTGATTTTTTATTGAAAAAATAACAGTATTTTAAAATTAAATATTTTGCCGTATCGCGAACTATGTACACCCTGTATATTACAGATATATGTAGACATCGGTAGAACCTCGATTATCCAAACCTTTGGTATCTGAATTATTTATACTATACATATTGTCCATATTGTCTAAACATGTTGTACATGTAAACTGATCGTTCTGAGACAATCTAAATGCAACACTAAATCAGTTCTACAAAAAAATGAACAAATTCAATCTAGCACTTTAAATACATAACTCTCCTCTAATTTCGTATCTTTCCACATATGATAGTAAAGTTCAATATCATGTAAAAGTCATATCACAGCACACATTCGAAAGTTTTTTTCCATGGTGAAAGCAACAGTTCAACAGCATTCGAAGTCCACAGAAAAGAGGGTTTACTTCGTCACAATTAGAAGAAGATATTTTGATGGTCGCGCTTGAAAGAGACACTCTATATAAGAATAAAAGAGACCAGGTTTATCACAGCAATCACTCTTCGATACCACCTTGCAGCATGTAAATCCTAACAAGTTTCTAACAACTTCTTAGTAACTTATCACCGTTTAACAGATTCTAGGGAAAAATGATTTTCAAGCTTGATAAAACGACTCTGCTATCTACGAACGACCGACGCGGCGTTGCAATGAAAATGTTAAGTACCGGGACGCTCGTATGTTTACACCTGGTATCTCGGCTCCTCCAACTATAGCGATCTTTCATTCGACATCGCGGCGAGATTTAAAGTGGCCGCGAAGAGTGTGACAAATCAGCAGCAAGCCGATGGAGAGACAGCGAAAAATCGTGGGATTCGATCGTGGTCGGCTGGTCGTTCTCGAGCCTACTTCGCGGTCTCGAGACACCCTTACGTTTTCGCCGTCCCCGCAACGTCGACTCAGCACTCGCAGACGTCGACGATTTTTCGAAACTGAAGAATTCCGCCTGGCCACCTTCCGGCCTGGTGAGCAGCAGATCGTATCTCAGCTGTCGACAAGCCGAGAGTGAGAGACACGGTTTGCGACCCTCGAGCTTAAATAACGTAAGCAACTTCCCACCCACGATCCACGACGATCTTTTATCAGAATCTTTCTCTCGTGGCCGAAGGAGAACCGTCTCGAGCTCGTCTCCTCTTGCTTGTTATTTCTAGGGCAAACGCGTCGGTTACTGTGGGTCCCTGACTACTGTGCTCTCGGATTATGTAGTTTGAAATTTAACAGAGTCTGGCTTTAAAATGTTTAATTTTAACAAAATACACCATTTAAGTTACGCACTAAAAACATAATTTATCTGTTATAACTAAAAACATAATTTATCTCTTATAACTAAAAACATAATTTATCTGTTATAACTAAAAACATAATTTATCTGTTATAACTAAAAACGTAATTTATGTATTATGACTAAAAATAGAATTAGTGTGTTGTGACTAGAGCGCGGGTTTCATGGATTTTTGATAAAAATGACTGGATCAAAAATATTTTTGTATTATATACAACTCATTAAAATTATTAAACGAGGAAAATTTGTATTTAACCTTGTCGAAGAGTTGAAATGTTATATGCTTGTACGATTAAATATTATATGTTATAAAATGACACAGGTTGTATAATTTGTTTAAATTCTTAATGATTTTATTGTGTTGGAAACAATATAAGGGTACTTCGGAGTTTTTCTGATATCAGTAATGCCTTCTGTTTCGACTATCCCATTTTATCATGAATATATAAAATCGTCTGTTTCTTAATTGTAATGAAACAATGATTGACTAAATTTGTTATTCAACGATTTATTTTATATTGCATCAACCGTGAGTTTGTATCGATATTGATTAATATAGCAGAAGTAACAAATTCAAGAAAACGATTAAGAGAATTTCGTGAAAATTCGTCAAAAAGCAGAGAATTTGATGAATGCAATACCAACTGTAAAATATTTATCTTACTTGAAAAAATAGCGTTCGAATATTTTTATATGTCTCGTTCCATTGTTTAAAACATACAATTTGTCAATGTTAGCAAAATTATATTAACAATCAAACGGCGCACCTTTTCTCACAAAAATATAACTGAACAGATTTAGAATCATTTATCATTTTATTTAAAACGTTTTATGGTCGTTAGTTTTCTATAGACCTTAATGAAACATGGAAAAATTTCGATTAATTATTAAACACTAAATAGCCCAATTATCAACATTTATAATCTGGTCAGAAATAAACCCCAGCCTCGCCAGTCCAAGTGTTGAAGGTGATTAAACTGTTACGAAAAGTAATATAAAAATAATGTTTCATTCATTTCTTACTACTTGTTTAATATCTGAAAAATGTAAAATGTCTCTCTCCATTAATAAATTGATTATAGCCGTTCGGGAAGATATTAATCATCCAAGGACAATAAATAAGAACAGTTCTCATTTTTACGCTCTGTTAAGTTACTTTGTCCACAGAGATACAGGGAACAGGTCAGTAGAATTAAGACACGAGAAATGGAGTAGCAGCCTGCTAACTGGAACAGTGACCTTGATCGTCAGATTATTTGTTTCGAATAGAGTTCGCCCGTAATGTCGAACATTTCTCTCATCACTTCATCTGTTAACAATTAAACCTGCATTAGCAGGGAACAAAAGATTACCCGAATTTGATTTAATTACCCGGCATTTAGGTAAAATATGCACGACGAAATTTTTTAACTGTGATATTATTTAAAGCGCCGAATGTGTGTACATCCGAAACGTGATAACAAAATTCCAACACGTGTCGCTTTCATTGCTATGCATATGTCACGTTAATTATCTCGTGATTTTCGTAAAATTTGTATATCAATTTTATGCACACAAGTAATTTGAAATCGTACGAGACAGCATCAATAAATGAGCCGTTTATTTTGAAAGTGGCATAACTCATAATGGAGAGAGACATTTTACATTTTTCAGATATTAAACAAGTAGTAAGAAATGAATGAAACGTTATTTTTATATTACTTTTCGTAATAGTTTAATCACCTTCAACACTTGGACTGGCGAGGCTGGGGTTTATTTCTGACAAGATTATAATGAAAAGTGGTGATTTTTTAATGTTTATACGAAATTATTTATACTGAGAAAAATATCAGTATCCTGAGATAACAAATACAAGTAAATCCTCTCGAAAGTTAACATCCATATTTTTAAACGTGTTAAAACGCAAACCCTTAAATATATCGACTTAAAAACAAAGTGACTTATATAAAGTGACCACTTTCAAAATAAACGGCTCAAATTAGTAAGTCCGTCGTTTTTCTGTGTGAAATTGATTTAATTATTTGGTAAGGAAGTACGTGAAATTTAACAAAACGTTTGAACAACGGAAACAAGCAACAAAATGATTTTGGTAGGCAACTTACTAAAAATGCAGCCGGCGAACGATTCAAATTGAAATTATTTATTAATAAGCCTAAAATAATTGTATAAAACTTGCTACTGTCCGATGAAATTTTGTATTAACAGTAGAGGCAAATTTTGCACGAGAATGGCAAGCAATCAAGTAAGTAATAAAGTTCCGAACAACGGAATTGAAACGAAAGTTTTTTTATTGGGATCCCATACAAACATAATCGGCAGGGAACTGTCTGTCTGTGTGATTCCGATCTCTGATTTCAAAAGTTTTCAATTGCTACCTAGAGACTAGTCGTCACTTCAGAAAATTTAGGGTGGCATTGGGAGAAAGATCTTAGGAATACTAATAGAATTCATAATACTCCGATCTTTCTTTTCCGCTCCTTTGAATCTGATTTCAAGTGGGAACTTTCTTGGGATTATCGTGTAATTAATCGCTTCATGTGTGTGTGTGTGTGTGTGTGTGTGTGTTCATTTTCTTACTTTTGCTTTTTCGTTTCGATTATGCTTTGACATTGTTGCAGAGACTGTTCGAATACTACTTAGATTTTTTACTTGTATTATTATTATGCATTCGTTTGGAAACGATTCTTCGTGTAAAAGATTTTTCTTTTTCTACATATAGCAAGTATATAATACTATTGTATACTTATAATATGTAATATAGTATATAATATATAGTATAATATAGTATAGTATAATATATAGTATAATATATAGTATAATATATAGTATAATATAGTATAGTATAATATATAGTATAATATATAGTATAATATAGTATAGTATAATATATAGTATAATATATAGTATAATATAGTATAGTATAATATAGTATAGTATAATATATAGTATATATATATAATACTATTATATATAATACTATAATAGCAAGTATTTAAGACCAGATATGAAAATATATAATTTTTGAACGATCATAATGCCTAATGAAAAAAGATCTAATTCTTGCATATAAATATTTGTTTCATACAAATATTTGTTTCATAACATATTGTTATGCAAATAAAAATTTGTCGAGTACTCAATTGGTAACTTGTACATGTAATTAGACTGTGAATGTTTATGTATCTCCATCATATTTGACTGTGCACAACAAAGTAAAATGAACGTTGCTTTTGTAAAATTTTCATCTCGTTTCGAATCCATTGAAACTGTTTATCAAAGGAATAAGTTCATATTAAAGCATCGATCACTAGAAAATTCACAAAGGAAACGGAAAGTCGCATAAACCACCGTAACTCCTGCACCATTGAGAATTTTATTTGATCTTTAATAAGATCGACAATTATGATTTGCATTCTATTGTATTCGACATGTTAGTATATGCGACAAATATCATTTCATTTCTTGGATCATGTTATCGTATAATTAAAAGCCGTATTAATACTTCTATTCATGACTGTATAATAAAATTTATATATTGAGTTTTTATTGAAACAGAATTTGTGTCAAAAAGCTGTTTCAATCGGTCACAGATTACGTTTTAACTGACAGTGACAAACAGTGACATTCATTTGTGTTTCATATTCGCTATTATTTTTCAGGATATTTTCATTCGATTGCATCACAGTATTCATGTTGATACAAATTATAACGTAATAATAGCTAATAGCTCCTAATAAAAATGTCACGTATTTAAAAGATTAATTAAATAAATAAAATAACCTTTTGGCATTGGGATTACACATCTAACTGCATAATCAACAAACATACAATTTAAACACATGCATAACGATAGTTTAGGATATATTTTTCTTCACCGAGAGCTAAAAGAGACAAACGTTGTTCATAAGAACAACAAAATTCATTTAGACTTTGGCATACTTTTATTATCGCGTACGCTTGAATTAAGAAAAATCTAGTCGATAATCAAAAATGTTCAACTAAAAATTCCGTAGCTGGTCATTCTGACCTAAATTTTAGTATGAAATGTACTACCTAAATGTTAGTATTTCGCCCAAATTTTAGCATCGAGTCTTTGATGCACAATCGGATTCTCAGAAAATTATTGTCGCCACATCAAGAAGTCCGCATCCGTTGTAAATTACAAGAAAGTTACCGACGCGTGTAAAACGTTATCCAAATTGCAACGGCGATCATTCGATAACGCATGTTCAGTTTGTCGTTATAGGAAGTTTGGAGACGTGGAATACTGTTCGCACTTTGTCACGTATCGCAACTGATAATAATCTCTAAGTAGGTCCGCGGAGTAAGGTAGCTCGCTCAAGATTTATTCAGCGCTGTAATACAGCCTCCTAAGAACGAAATTGCTTGGCTCACAACTTTCCGTCGTAACGTCACCCTTTATATTGTCGCCCCCGGATATAATGGACTTCATTCCCTTTTTATATCGATAATTCACACCTCGAAACGCGAACCTCGCGATATTTTTCCTTCCTTCCGACATTGGCTGGCCGACTGTTGGAATCATCGGTATTCTCGTACTTAGCAATTGCAACAGAAAGATTTCGCGTTTCTCTCTCGGAATTACCCGTTTATACGTTGCACTGCGACCTGCTTCTTTCACAACAGTCTCGCCGGCTTGTTACGTTTATTATACAGTTTCTAATCATTTGTTCGTGTCTGCGATTTCTGACCACGTTCACGAAACTTCGAGAAGTTAATTATGCGAGCGTACGTCGATTGGTGGGTCGTTGATTGCGATTACGGCATAAATGAAACTTCATCTCAATGATAATCCTGCGCTACGTCGCTCTCGTTATTCGGAAATGTGCGAAATTAAAGCCGCGCGATAGATAAAAAAATCTAATAGATGGAGAAATCTACAGATCTGAAGGGAACAGTGAAAACGACTTGGAATTTAAAAAATGTATAAACCCATGGGACGAAGCTGTTTAAGCTAAGCTTAATGAGCAAGCTATCGATGCGACGTTGAAAAATGAAAGAAGACACAAACGAGTAGGTGAAACACGAAATACCGGGAACGTCAGAAGATTTAAAAAATTTCATCATACTATCTGTTAGAATGGTTCTAAAAAGAAAGAAATGTTCACGAAGTTCGTGTTTCTTGCAATCGATGCACATAATTTAAAAAATCAGCATTCGGAATTGAATTATCGTTGTTGATGTTTCTAATTTTAGAAATCAAAATCAGCACTTATTAGTCAGATAAGTTCGATATCTAATTTTTAATTCATGGCAGTTATTTCTAAATGTGGAAAAATTTCTTTTGTATTAGCTTAATAGCATTTTTTAAAAGTATAACGTTTCAGAAATATGTTTCAAAAATTTGTGGCTAATTTAAGAAAATAGTGAATATAGTGTTTATAATTATAAACGATTTTAATTGTCGTCAAAACGCTCCGCCGTCCAAGAGTCATTTTTCATAGAATGAATTTTTGCGTTTGAAGTTGTATAAAAAAATAATTCGGGATTCTTGTGAATTCTAAGATCTTTCAACGCTACGTTAATCATTAATATGTTGGTTTAAGTAAAATCGATCGCAAATAAACTGATTATGAAAAATGAAAGTGATGAAGTTGTGAATTTCGAGAATATTTAGTTGTAGTTGTTTTTTTATAGCAACTAAATATTCTCGAAATTCTTAGTTGCTATAAAAAATATTTAGTTGCTATAAAAAAACAACTACAACTAAATATTCTCGAAATTCACAACTTCATCACTTTCATTTTTCATAATCAGTTTATTTGCGATCGATTTTACTTTTTACTTTTATATTATGCATCGGTAACGGTAGAAATAAATGTTTTCATAAGCTGGTAAGGCAACGGTCCAATACCACAGACTTCGGATTCGTACAGCCTGCATGCAATGCTCTTTTTATCTCAGGGCCTGAATTACCGACTATGTAGAAAATGCTGCGGTGCATTAGCGAACTCTATCCACGTGAAACGGTCAGCTGGTGAACTACGTCTGACTGCAACAGAGAAAAGCGTGTGCCTTAGGTGGCTAATTTACAGCGTTGCCAGCTTTGAAAAATACATTGATGCCGTGTTATGTGTGTATAAGTACACATAACATATATGTATGTACTTCTCTTTATTTTATCATCTTTTTCAGCATACTTTGTTTTTTGTCTTATTATTTCTGTTTTCTTTACTTTATAATTCGTTTTGTAATGATCATTCATTGTAATCATTGTAATTATCAAAATTTTGGGTCTTTCTATGAATTGGAATCTATCGTTAAAAGTGTTTTATACTGATACATAAAATATTTTCCAAATTTACCGTTCACGGTGTGTTATTGTTCCTTGTAAATTCCATCCATGTTTATCTGCAAAACAAGACAATTTAAATGTGTAAGCGGAATAATATATTACGATTGTTCAACAATTTTTTGTTTTTATAGAATATTTCATTGCTAACTCAAGAAAGCCTGGTTACATTTAGGTATTAACCCTTTGCTGTCGAAGCTATTTGAATTCGAAATCCAAAACATGTTTTCTGATTTATATAGTATTATATACAGTATATTATATAGTATATATATATATATATATAGTATAGTATATATCTGCATATATATAGTATTATTATATTTATATAGTATTTCTATTTTATATAATTTATTGCGATTTATGCATATTAAATTGAACCTATTGATAGTATAATGCAATTTTAACAGCTTTTTTTTTAAATATAAACGAATCTGATACTCTGAAATGATTATGAAAAATAGTATGTCAATTTTTAGTGGCACCTCAGAATCGCCACTCGAGCACAAAGGGTTAAAATTTTAAGAAAATTAAAATTTTTTTTAGGCTTCGGTTACCATATTCGGATGGGTTCTCGGATGACGGTTACACAATTTCCTTGAAATCTAAGGAGCTTGTTGTCACGTTTAAGATTACGCCAACGAGTCGTAAACGAATAGCGAGTTCCGACCTGTCTTAATGAAAAACTGTTATTGTTGTATTCTTCGCGCCGATTCGAGGTCGCCCGTTGCCCCAATCTTGTTGATCGCTTATTATACGAAAGAACAGGCGCAATAAATAAACAAAATTTATGCTTCTACTTACTTTAAGACGTGCTTTATTATATGAGAAAACAATTGATTCAATAATACTATCATAAACAGTAAAAAGGAGCAATGATTTTTCTAATAATATGGTGTCCGAATATTAATGCGAGTCACTGTACATGTCTCGCACGTGCTCCCTCACTACAGCATGGAATGCACGCACAACGACATACATATAACGTACACACAACGTCGCTCACAGGATATAAATATTAGTTATAAATATAGTATCATAGTTATAAATATTAAGAAGCCCGAAACAGTATCATAGATACGCAATTAAAATCCGCATCTAATCCGGGCTTCGACCCGTCTCGAAGAAAAACATTGTTATCGTTGTATTATTCGCGCTGACTCGAGGTCGTCCGTTACCCTAATTACCTCGGCGCGGCTGTAATACGCACTAGGATTTCGAAAACGTAATACGGTAACTCGAAGGTCAGGATTTGATTAACGTCATCCAAGGAGAGGGGACACGACCGCTAGTTCGACATTCCTGTCATTCATTCGGGTGTCAGCTGCGGGACGCGAAGGGTGAGTTTGCGTTATCGTTCGTCGCTCCGCGCAACTTCTCGGTGTTCGGAAAATTTTATTATTATTAATTTTATTATAATTAAAATTTTATTATTAATTGTATTATATCGTTCAGACGTTCAGTCGGTGTATATCATCGTCGACTTCGGTTGGGTTATAATATTATATTTTTATTATCATTTTTCTCGAAATCGAAGAAGCTTGAGATCGCGCTTGACAACCCTTTTTGGGATCGCGTTTGGGATCGCGTTTGGGATCGTACTATTGAAATCGCGTTTGATATCACACTATATTGAGATCGTGCTATTGAAATCGCGTGTTTGAGATCGCGGTATATTGAGATCGCGGTATATCGAGATCGCGGTATATCGAGATCGCGCTATATTGAGATGCGCAATTGAGATCGCGCTATTGAGATTGCGTTTTTGAGATCGTGTTAGAGATCGCGCTGAAAATCGCGCTTGGGACCGGGCCCATGAGTCGTTCGACAATTACGAATCGCGTTTAACGCAATCCGTGGTGACATATCCGTTTCCGATCGCGTCTGCTAGATAGGGCATTTTATTCGACCCGCGCTGAGCGAAGCTAAGCCGAGCTGACCTAGTCGATGCAAAGCCAAGCGAGCAAAGCCGTACTGAGCAAAGCCGCGCCGAGCTGAGCGAAGCCGAGTCGAACGCGTGTAAGGTCGCGCTTGGGATCGGGCCCATGAATCGTCGTTCGACAATTATGAATCGCGTTTAACGCAATTCGTTTCCGATCGCGTCTGCTAGATAGGGCATTTTATTCGACCCGTGCTAAACGAAGCCAAGCCGAGCTGACCTAGTCGATGCAAAGCCAAGCGAGCAAAGCCGTACTGAGTAAAGCCGTGCCGAGCTGAGTGAAGCTGGGTCGAACGCGTTTCAGATCGCGCTGAAGATCGAGCTTGGGATCGGGCCCATGAGTCGTCGTTCGACAATTATAAATCGTGTTTAACGCGATCCGTGATATTCGCTTCTGTTCGATAAGACATTTCGATCGATTCGTGCTGAGCGAAGCTAAGCCGAGCTGACCTAGTCGATGCAAAGCCAAGTGAGCAAAGCCGTACTGAGCAAAGCCGTGCCGAGCTGAGCGAAGCCGAGTCGAACGCGCTTGAAATCGTGCTTGAGATCGTGCTTGAAATCGTGCTTGAAATCGTGCTTGAAATCGTGCTTGAAATCGTGCTTGAAATCGTGCTTAGATCGCTCTCAATTCCGCTCTCAATTCCGCTCTCAATTTCGCTCTCAATTCCACGTTTAATATCGTGCTTGGGATCGCGCCCATGATTCGTAAAGGAGCAACGGTTTTCGACATGTCTCGAGGAAAAAATTGTTGTTGCATTCTTCGCGCCGACGCGACGTCACACGCCAGCCTAATTAACTCGACGCAATTGTGATACATCGCGAGAATTTCGGAAACGTAATACGCGGTATATATCGAACGTCAGGATTTGATTACGAGTCGTCCTGGTGACTGCATCGAGCTAATGGCTGTGAAACGGGACTAGATGAAATAGATTTTTTAAATAGTAGGTAGGCTAGAAAGAACGTATTATCTTACAAAAATGTAAAACATGGTTGAAAATTCGATAACTGTTCAATAGATAGAGTTACGTTAATTCGATTAAAATCGTGTCGCTTGTGAACGAAGTATTATATTTTCTTTACCGAAGAAATGAAACAGGATTTAAAGCATAAGGAGCGTAGGTGAAGCAATCATAACGGCCAATTGAACTGTGTTTCAACGATGTAGTTCAAACAGTTTAATTTACAATATAATTAAAATCGCAATTGAGTTTCCATGTGCTATATTTTTATATGTGACATATCTATGCGTCAAGTTCTGTTATAATTTTGAGAGAAACAATTGTACAGTACAATATATGCATAATACAATAGTAGAATAGTGTATACATATATACATACATATATAATAAGTATAATAGGAAATCGTAACGTAATCACATATCTTGACTTCCGACTATTAAATCAACCACGAGCTTAATGATAAATTAATCTCACCGCGCCTTCTGTGCAATGATGAGCAAACGCGTGAAACTATGAAACTATTAATTAATGTAAATACGCAACGATACAATAATGTTTAGTTTGTCACGTAATCTTGATGCCACTAGACCTAGAACAAATTCTGTGTTTCTAGTTTCGTCGTCATAGTATCGCTTACAGTAAAGTTTGTCTATCTTCGATCGTTTAGCGTGTTTATCATTTTGTCGTCATCTTTTAACATAGCTTGCCTTTCATCATGTTGTTTGCGAGATAATTAATAATAAAATTACACAAAGAGCCGATTTACCAATTATCTTCTCGTTAACGCTTTGACTGTCGCGTCACCCATATTCGAGCGACGGAATTATTTTTGCTCACGTTTGAAAATCAATTATTACGCAAATCTGTTATATCTTCCCAATTTTATTAAGATCCGCAAGACGTAAGAACATTGAAGAAGTTGATCGATGTCGTGCAATATAATTTCTCAATTTTAATTTGATTAAACAAAGTACTTCGATTTTATCACATTTCGAGACGGGTGGCGTGACAGTCAAACTGCTAATATAATCTCAAAGTACAGAAAGATTTTGCAAAGACGCGATTAGAGCAGACAACGCAACGACAGCGATGATCACTTTATTAGTACGAATTCAAAATTGAATTTCATCAGGAAGGAGGGAGTACCAATATTGATGAGACATTCACTCAATTTTATTCGAGAAAAAAGAACCACTAATCAAACAGCTTAAACAATAATCTCCTTAATCGAATCACGATACATTTATGACAATTTCTATTTTACATAGTGTTGTTTCACAGTTGCGTTAGAATCATCTCATTCCAAATTATCACTCTGAAAATAAGAACGACACGTCATCAGGCTTTGAATATTACGTGGAATTTTGAATAAATTTATAATTCTTCAATTCACCAGAAATTTAATCAGTTCTACGTTCTGCGGTTTCCTATCCTGTTCGTGTTCTGCATTGTTCGATATTAAGAGAATCTCCGGAATTTCCTTTTGTTCGTCGTTAATGCCTTCCACTATGTCCTCGATGCCGCCAATATTCCTCTTTTTCCCATCGTCTTGATCTTCGTTATTATTTTGATCTCTGCAAAATGAGTGCAACACGAGCGATGAACAAGATCAGCTTGATGAAAGATTTAGTTTAGCGCAACAACCTCAAAATTTACAATCCTGTTCATTTAAATCGCGCCCTTTATTCATCAAGAACAAACGAAACCAGCGGATTGACATAATTCAGCATTTTTTAAAAGTATGATACAGTATAATAATAGAGCTGAGACGAAATTTGGAATGTCAGAGATTAAATTCACAGAAATCATAGATTTCCGGAAAAGACAAAAACCTTACAGGAAACACGAGTAATCTTGTGCTAATTATTTTACGATGGAGAAATGACCGAGAACATTATTTCTGTTTTCGAATATTTTTTTTTATCTCTGACGCATTCGATTTAATTGGATGATCTATTTGTACATCCTTTAGTACAAGTTTAAGAAAATCTTACTGACATGCAATCTCTTTTTATATATGCTTGTTGCATTCACCTAATCGGCGTATCACTGTACACGTGCGAGTTCAGTTCCCCGTTTTCCCAGTGCTGCGGAAAATGCGATTTTATTTTGAACGGTCGGTCCCATCTTCCTCGATATTTTGTGGACATCAAAGGTCGGGCAATTAAACGCGAGAGTATCCATTGTTCCTTCGCGAGCGATGGCACGTCCTGCTGTATGTCGTTCATCGTTTTCGTCGAAACTAAGTAAGCGTTGTTATGTCCGCCGCTGCGTTTACCATGACCTACAACAAATTAATATCGTCAAATAATAACATTGCTTAGGCTTGCTTCAACAGTCGGAACCATCGAGCTCTTTTAACGGGGTTGGTATACGTTCTTTTATAACAATTACAAGATCGGATTTATCTTTGACTTCGTGCGATTTCTATTATGTATATTTATATATTATTGTATATTTAATATTATTGTATATTTCTGCAGAGTAAGTCTCGAAACATGACGATCTCTGAAAACTCGTAAAATATTGCACTCGTAAAATGCACGAAGAAATGTTTCGGATAGAAGTTGCACGGCTTTTAGAGGGCATATAGTATTCTAATCAGTAAAGCAAAGTAAATTACGTTTATTATATATATATATATATATATATATATATATATATATATATTTATATTATATATTATATATTATATAATATTATATTATATATTATATATTATATTATATATTATATAATATATTATTATATTATATATATATTATTATATATATATAAGACCATTAATCAACGTGACTGTTAACACAACGTGGTCAGTCAACTTTGTTTGTGCAGATCAGTATTGGAAAACACAGTCCTAGATGTTGCAACAATAAGTTATGTATGTTTTGCAATAATAGTAAAAACTCTTGAAAATGTTTCTCGTTCTCTAATAATAAGATTACGTAATTGTATTGATTGTAATGAGCAGAGAACGTTGCTTAAAATCGAACTTATTTTGTTAATACCTCGGTAACTATATATCTTAGATCCCATTTGGTGTAATAATTGTTATGTAAAATTCAACGCTTCATCCACATTCGGGAAGAAATATTAACTATTCTATTTAAAAATTTGAAGGTGTGTGTCCTTCGTATCCTGAATGAAACATTAGAATGCCTCCCCTCGATGCTATGCAACTTTTATCTGAAACATTTTTTCGTAGAACAAATATTTCCTGAGTTATTTCAGGTCGTTATGTTACGAAACTCACCCTGTATGCTTGAATAAAGGAGCTCGACTACTTTCTCGTAGAAACATTTTTATGGTATGAGGAATTGCAAAAGAAAAGATCAGAAACCAGTCACATTGACTGGTTTCGCAAACACTCGATTATTACAAATATTATATAAGATCGAAGCAACTTATAATTATGAAACAGAATCTCAGACAATTTTTTGTCGCTTTCGTTATTTTTTCAAAGATCATAAGCAAATGATTACATTCTAACTGGAACATTCTCTATTTTTATAATTTGCACTGAATTTCAATGTATTATTAATTTATTGACCGACGAATGTCAAGCTCGAAAGATTAAAAAAAAAGGCAAAATTAGTTAATGGAATCTAAACTGAAATGTTAAAATTTATAAATATAAAATATATTAAATATGGTATTATAAAATCTCAAGTCTATCTCGATTTGCTCTATTTTGTTAGTACTCACGTTTGTTTGCAATCGTGTAATTATTTGAATACGTGTGAAATAGTTGCTGTAATTATCAATTATTGTTACGTTAAGCCTTAATTGTGGCTGATTCTGGTTATAAGTAATATATTCAAAGAAGTAGTTGTCATAGTTAGGAATTAACAATATGTTATTCGATAGCACAATGCTCGCTGCATATTCTATGCTTCGAGCCGCAGACACACGTTAAAGGAAAACATGAAATTCTTTGGCGTATTGAAAGTTATGACGATCTGCACCATTTCTAGGTACGTATCAGGGATTGTTATACATAAATGCATAGGAAGAAAACCGAATTGTGCCGCGTTGCATCGCAACGCTTCGACGCCTTTGAAGTCGAAAAGCAAAATGCAAAATGTTTCTTCTTCTATTTGCATGCGCTACGCGAAGCATTTCGAGAAAATTTTCGAAGCCTCTGTTCCGTTAAATAGTTTTAGAAACTCGCGTGTACAACACAGAACTTCGAGTTCAAATTAAACGGGAATCGTAACGATAATTCATTTTCGAGGTGCTGTGCTTCGACTAATTAATCTTCTGC
Source organism: Megalopta genalis (assembly GCF_051020955.1). NCBI lineage: Eukaryota > Metazoa > Arthropoda > Insecta > Hymenoptera > Halictidae > Megalopta > Megalopta genalis. Next base: position 8,292,103 of record NC_135025.1, read on the forward strand.
ATACCAGACAGCATGATTTATATCATCGTAAACCACAATAATTTCTCGCTGCAGTGGAGAAAATATGATTTTCTAAGAAATGACTACGTTACAATTATCTAAAATTAATCAATAAATGAATGAGAATAATTTGTTATTTCTGATAAAGGATATGCAGATTTATAAACGTCAGTATGCAAGCTGTTTTCGATAAAAAGAAAATTCGTAAAGTGCTTCGTATGTTATTCGCGATCTAATTTAATGTATGCACGGTCATAATAGTATCCTATATATATCCATAATATAATAATATAATAAAAAAATATATAATAGTATCCATAATATAATCCTATGTTATAATATAGGAATAATGTTGCTACAATTATATTGACGAATAAAAGCGTACCTCCCCAGCACGAATGGCCATAGCTCAGGCAAGAACCTAGAACAAATAATGTTTCATTACATAAATATTGATTAGAATTCAAAGCGATGCTATTAGAACATTACATTGCAATGTTTAAGTATGAAAATAACGTTCTTAATGTTAATACAAATATACATTCCTTTATTATTACTATTTACAAACTATCACTGTCAAATCTGCATAAGATTGGAATACAACAACTGCAATAAAATTCAATAAAATCCTATTCTACTTCTGAACTGATGCATTCGTTAATAAAAGCAACGGTCATCGTTTAATAAAATTGTCTTTTCACGCAAATTCGAATGATAATCATCGGACCAGTCGTATCTCATTGGGGAACTAAAGATGCGTTGTTTCTAGTTTAATTAAGAAAGATTAAAAGAAGGAAATCTCAATTCAAGAGAACCCGCTAATGCTTAAATGCATCGGGCGATTCACCTAATTTGACGTTTCTTTTGTAACGCGGGATCGTGAAGGGAGTTTCCGCGGCCCATAATCTTCAGTGGCGAAGGTTAAAGAATGCTTTAATGTGGGCGAGTCTCATTAGGATTCTTAAAATGGTGTCTAAAATAATCAGAACGTGGGCATTTTCCCGGTGAATTGGTTTAATTAAAACCTCAACAGCGTGCCTAAGTACCTGACGTGTGCAGAAAGAAGAAAATGGATACACGGGGCTTCATTGAGACCCGGCGCACGAGTACCGCATAGAAACCTGTTCCGCTATCAAATTGAATTCTTGTGTATTAACAAAAGTTAAATCTACACTTCTCCCCATTTCAAGCGACTCGATCGATCGAAGTGCAAACAGAATCGTTGAAACACATTCGCGCCGCCATAGGGAATCCTGTCAAAAATCATTCCAACGAACGGCAAGGATTTAATTGAAATATCAAAGATAATAAAGTCGTGTTATAACTCCTATCGTGCACGGTGGAAAGTTTGGCTATATTTACAAATCCCAACAGAATTCCGTTTGATTTCCAACGGATATCAAATTTTAGAGAAGATTTACATTGCATTTGAAATAACTGTGCTTTCGTTCATTTGCACAAGAAAATGATTTTTACGATTATTTCGCTGGTCGATTAGCAAAAACTGCACAGTCTCTTATTTTGTACACGTTGGTAGCATAATTATTCGTGTCGCATTATTTGTAATAATGCGAAGAAGAAATGTATGAAAAACTGAACATATACAGAATGACCATTATTTGGCAATAGACAGTTATGAAAAATCTGCGACGTATTCGACGATGTTTCATGGGTGTAATATAGGACGTAACATGTATCTCGCGTTGCAATAATAGTTTCGGGGTTCAGACTACATTCCACAAGGTGCACGCGGAATTCTAATCGAAGAATTGCCATACTCTCGTCTATATATATATGCTCGGTTTTTGCGTACAGAAACCATAAGATTTAGCTTTGGTATATTCAGCTGTTTTGTACTTTCTATAAAATTTGCAATGTTGTATGGAAGCTTTCGACTTCGATATGATTCCACTAAACAAAATTCAATTATTTACTACATGCTTATTAATTGAATGAATTTTCATATTCGTTTCTCTTAACGATTTTTCGAGACAAATGTTTAGAACTCTATAATATTTGAACTTTAAAAGTACAAAAAGAGAGTGCTTAAGACTTGATAATCAAAGGGGAGTTTAATATTCCATGTTCCTATCATTTCATACACATGCCAAGAATAAAACAGAATGATTGGTTCACTTAAAATACAATTAACAGATCTGTTGCACTTTTTATTTCTTTTTTTACGAGTCGCATTTGCGAAGATCATCGTACCAGCTGAGAGTTGAACCGATTTTCTGTACATTTAAATACGATGGTTGTTCTTCTTAAATTTCACTGGAACGACAAATTTCGAATTTCCCGATGTACATTGCAGGTGATTTTAATCAAACGCGTATCAGAGCGGTCTGCATATGTTTATACTGGAACGATCTCTCCTTAATTGGATATCAAGTTTCGCAGATATCGTATCCAGTCTCTTGTGAAACAGACTATAAATGTATATAGCTGAATCAAGGACCGTAGCAGGACGGAACGTAAAACGCTCGAATGACGCGCGTGTTATGAAAATGTACATGTGTAGAAGATGCACGCGAGAGAAAACAGTCGTTTTCGTATGCAGTTCCATCGGCCGGCTGACACGGCAGACAATTGAGTTTCCGATTCCCATGCTCGCGACAGGACATAGAATCTGTTTCCCAGGTTTGCTTCTTGCCACCTTTGCAGGGGATGCGCGGCGGGAATCGTAACGAAAACTACGTTTTAACTTGTCGTCGATGCCGACTTAATTCGCCGCGCGAAAAAATGTTCGAGACTAGAGGCATTAGCAAGATGCTGCACTTTCAAATAAACGTCGATTTGTCTGAAATTGTTTTCACGCTTGATTTGCCAGAAACCTATCAGTAGGCTTCTCAATGACCGAGCTGTATGTACAGTAGCGAACAAGAGTTTAAGACGAAAAGGAAAGAAATGAGTAAAATGCACTGTGGCTGCAAATCTTCCGCAGAACGATGCCTCGCGTGTCGCAATCCGTCAGAAGAAATACGATTGAATTTCGATTCGTCCCGGAATAATACTTTTTGCTGATCCTGATCTCATTCAATGTTTATGTGTCTCGGCAGTTGAAAGTCTCATTTGTCGATTTTTGATACCCAGTGCTGGCTTTTTACGTGGTCTTTGTGCCCTTAATTGAAAACGTCGCGACTGTCTTCTCAGCTGTTTCAGCCGTGTGAAAGTTGTTTCTTAAAAAAAGCTCTCTTTTCGGTTCAGTTTCGTAGTCTACCACTTTTTAGTGGACCAGAACAATGGGCCCAGAGTACAGAGTTTAATTGAAATTTTCACGTTACGGTCTATAGAAAAGCTAATAATGGTCCACGGTTTCAGTACTAGAAAGGAGAGTAATAATTATCTCGAATTAATAGTCAAATAGAATAATTAGATTGCATTTATGGAAGTGACTTGTTGATTTTTCAACAAAATGGTTATTTCTATCGAAAGATTTCTTTCGATATCTTCTTCATCGTATGATCTTACATCAATCATCGTATGGTTTGTATCATTTGTCCCCACGTTTTGGCATCGAACCTTTGCTAGTCTATTGTTCACATTTACCAAAGACTCCCTAAACACTTCGCACCCCTTTCTCTAATTTGCTTTCTTATTTCCCGCCCTATCTTTTCTTTCCTTATTTACTTTTGGGTACGTTTCCTGCCCATTGATCCAAATAACCAGACCGAAAGTTCGTAGGCACGTCCGAGATGAAACAGGTGTTTGTTCTGAAAATATATCACACGATTGTCCAGCCATTCTTCTAATAATGTAAGCTTTTTTTAATGTAGGGGAGACCGGGGCTAGAAGTACCGGGGGCAAGTTGTTTCGATTTTTTTCATTTAAAAGGTTATTTCGATTAGGTTCACGTAAAGTTGTTTCTAAATTATCAGATAAAAATATACTATCTTTGGCACAGGCATTAATGCAGTAAAATAAAAATAATAATCTAATATATATATATATATATTAGATTATATTAGATTATATATTATTAAAATATATTATTATTATATATTATTAAAATAATAATCTAATGTATATATATATATATATACATTATATTAATGCAGTAAAATGAAAATAATAATCTAATATATATATATTAGATTATATTAGATTATATATTATTAAAATAATAATCTAATGTATATATATATTAGATTATATTAGATTATATATATTAGATTATTATTTTCATTTTACTGCATTAATGACTTTGCCAAAGATAGTATATTTTTTTCTTTCAAAAATATATATGTGTTTCTGTTAATCCGAAGTTAATGAGCAAATTTTACTAATAAAATTATGCTTTATTTCGTCAGAGAATGAAATATCTCATTAGAAAGTAACATTTATTTCTTAGTAACGACTTTTATACTCCAGAACGTTAACAACTTTCCCCATGGCGCGCCATGGCGAGGTAAAAAGTTTCGCTTGAGTTGACCACGAAAAAAACGAGTTTCTATGAAAAACTTGTTGCAATATATTCACTTTGAGACGGCGATCTTAAAATCGAATAAATTTGACGATAAATCAGTCAGAAATGAAAAAAGTAACTTCATTATTTCTTAGTCAATTGTTATGTTTTCTCAAAAGTAAATGTACTTTATACAAAACCGATGTCATCGAAATGACAGCGTAACATTTTCTAAAAATATCGTGACCACGTAAACAGAAAGAAGCTATTTGTTTAATATATTTTCAAAGACTGCGTCAAAAGCATTCTGAGGATTAACGGAACGCGTGAATCGACATTTGAATTCGATAAAATGTTGTGAAATATATCAATCATAGTTTTATTTTTAAAAATGACGAAGATTCACTGAAACATCATACTTATCTATATAAAATCGTGTTGAAACGTATTTATCACAGAAATTGTTGCACGCCCACGGTTCTCAGAAATTCTTTGACCAAACACTCGTAGAACTATATTAAAAACTGCATGATTTTAATTATTAATATAAACTGCTAAATGAAATAAAATTTCATGTAGAGAGGTAGCTCTCAAACGTATTACCACGGTTCGTGGGTGTATATAACTTCTCAAGTAATTTTCAGTAAAAACAGAAATCGATGAGAAAACGTTAGCACAGTTTCCAGGGATTAGCAACAGGTTACCAGGACCGAACTCCCGGAACGCGTGAAGTAGTTAATCTTACAGTATATAAACCGGGGGGAGGGGGGAGGGACCCCGAATATACAAGTAAAATTTCCAGCCTCCGATGGAAGCGGCGGATTAGTAGGCCGCGGGATGATCCCATTAACGAAGTTGCATGAACTTCGTTATGATTGGCCACGGTAGTCCTTCTTAAGCCAACCAGCCTATTATGAATGCTTTTTGCAGCTAATATCAGTTTCTTGACCCGACCTATCAATCACAGACAATAATGCTTCTGATATTGCGTTAGACTCGTCAACGTGTGTTTTGCTATATTAACTGTCGTCCTTGCTTAAATACAAAATTGTTGTAAAATCATCAAAGCTTATTTTACAATATACTTATTGTAAATAAAAGTATATATAATGAAGTATATATTATATACTTATTTTACAATATTATTTTACAATATAAATAATAATTAGTGACTGTAAATTCATTGATAAATTCAACACGTGAACACAGGAAATATTCAGTAAATTTTCTAAAATACCAATCAGTATGAACGAAGTAACTCGATTACTGTGAATATTTTAGATATTTGTGATAATATGTAAAAATGTAGAAGGGAAAGATTGTCATAAACATTTGATATGTTTGTACATTATCAGGAACAGATATGGATCATGTTACTTTGTTCACCCTAAATAATTGTCTGCACAAGCAAATTATTTGATAATGATTTAGCGAAGCTATTTAATACGTGAGAAAGTGAATGAACATTTTTATACGTAACTGTGTGTACTTGAAACGCGTATTTTCTACTGGAAATTCTGAATTGTTATCAAATCATCTTGCATCATTTGTACAGATTTTGTTGTGTATTCTAATACAAAGAAACATAATTTATGGAGACGTTGTAGGAAAGTCTGTGGAATTCACTACTGTCTAATGACTTGAGAGTAGACTAGTGCAGTTATTTGCAGACAGAATGAGAACTTTTTTTCTAGAAACTACTCGGTAACAATGCTGTAGTTATTTCCGCTTCTATTTAATATAAATTAACCTGCAGAAAGGAGAGCCTTCAGCGAAAACCATTTTGCACAGAGTAATGAGATAATCTAAGAAGGAGTTGTGCATAACTTTGATCACCTAAGAAACGAAGTTATCTACAGAAATTTGAGTAGTAAACGTTGTTGCAATACTTAGAAGAAAGAATCATTGAGGGCCTATTGCGACATGCGCTTTGCATGGTGTTTGGCGTTACAAGCATGACATCCTTTTTATTTGCCAAATAATAATGAATCTAGCATTCAAACTCTTTGTCGACATCGTTGTATCTCTATAGAATCGTTATTACTAAAGACTGTTTAAAAAAATTTCTAGAGAAGATACATTAAGAGCAGTATCTTTACATTCACATATTTTTGAACAATTGATGTTCTTGACCTATTCAGAGCTTCTAGGAGATAAGTTTGTTAGCTAAACGTTGTCTGCAATGCGTCAAGAAGAATCCTAGAAATATTCTTTTACATAAGAACTGAATTGAAATTGATACTATTGGAAAATTAATTTGGAAATTCTCAACGGTGAATCACAAGTTTTTAATTATCCGAACACTAATTGCAACTTCAAAGCGAGAAAGTTATTCATGCAACGAAAAATCATATGTAATGAAAGCATTCTGTGTCAGTGGAGAAAACTTTTCACAATAACATGAACTGTTATTAACTGTTAATAACTGTTTGTAGATCATGCGCGAACCTTTAAAGGCCGTGAGGTCATAAAAATTAATTTCTTTTGTTGGTATTCAAGAATATTCGCCACTGAAAATCGTTGTTATTGCCTACGCGGTAAAATAGGATGGGCGTAAAAATGGATTAGAAAACAAATTCGGTAAACTAATTGAAGGAAATTTCATATTCTAGTATGGGAATCTTAATGAATACTATATATATATATATATATATATATATATAAAATTGTTATAAAATCATCAAAGCTTATTTTACAATATACTTATTGTAAATAAAAGTATATATAATAAAGTATATATTATATACTTATTTTACAATATTATTTTACAATATAAATAATATAATTAGTGACTGTAAATTCATTGATAAATTCAACACGTGAACACAGGAAATATACAGTAAATTTTCTAAGATACCAATTAGTATGAACGAAGTAACTCGATTACTGTGAATATTTTAGATATTTTTGCTAATATGTAAAAATGTAGAAGGGAAAGATTGTCATAAACATTTGATATGTTTGTACATTATCAGGAACAGATATGGATCATGTTACTTTGTTCACCCTAAATAATTAAATATATATATATATATATATATAATGTTTAAAACAATATATGATTGTAATATAAAAAAGTGAAGATGACCATGAAATCTCGGAAAATTCTCCAGCTACGAACAAATTATTATTATTATGTTCATATTATTCATCTTTCTGAACTGAAAAACTTTTGTTAATCAAATTTTTCGATACCTCCAAAAATAACAGAGATAGATACTCGAGCGTGCTCCTTTAGCTGAGACACCCTGTATAGGTCGTATCAAATGCCTGGATTCTGAAGTTTCACTCTAAAAATACCGTTCAAATAAACTGCATCAAAGATACACTGTCAATTATTTTCAAGTGTAAACGGTCGCGACGTCGCTGCTGTAAAACGTTCACCGGCCGGCAACGCGTTAGTGAAAATAATCGACGTTCGTGTGAAATGGTGTGAATTCCGCAGCGCTAGCAATTTCTTTTTTCTCTTGTAGCGCTTTGTCCCGTGGATCGTGATTTCACATTTCGTTGAATTTCACGTAAAGCTTCGGCGATCTATAACACGGTTAATAAGTTTACGCCCGCGAGAGAAAGGTGAGGGAGGCCAGCATACGCACATAATTACTTTCCGCGTGCCTGGGAACAGGATTAATCGAGGAGTCCTTTTTCTTATTTGTTTACATTCCAATATAATGATCGGTGTCGTGGACTTTCTTTTCCGCGGGGGGCGGTACTCCGTGGTCCATAAATAAAATCAACACCGTAACCGTTTTGCACGGTCCATGGCGATTTTTATGCTCGCAGGGAAATAAATTGAGCCTTTAATGAAACAGCCCTGTTATCGATCAAATTAACTTCGAATTGTTCCCTTCTTACGAATGTAGGGAAGACGAAGGACAGCCTCGAATTTTCGGGACACACTGAAACTGTTTTTTCCACTTTTGCTAAAATAGTTTAATGAAATAATAAGTTTGATAATAAACCTGGAGAGTAGTTTGAACTCATTTTGGAAGCAAGAACATTGCACACAACTACATATTTTTTATCTTATATAATCAACACGTAATAAAATTCAATTTAATTTGATTACTATTATTAATATTATTATTACACAACTACATATTTTTTATCTAATAAAATCAACACGTAATAAAATTCAATTTAATTAGATTACTATTATTAATATTATTATTGTTATATTTATCGTGTTTAGGTTTGCATCCATTACGATCTTAAGTGTATAATACACAGGCAATAATTTAAATTCGTTAATTATATCTAGCTTTGTTCATTAGTGCATAGTAAATAAATATGCGGGAAGCAAATATCATATTTTCCATCAGGTGCATTTAAATGTTAATATATATGCACGTGATGGCAAAGATGATATTAGCTTCCCGCATTTTTATATTATTATTAATAATATACATATTGTTGACGGAGTATGCTAAAAGTATATCTTCCGAGTTTGCTCTAAGGGAAGCTCTTAATAAATCTCATTTCTTGGGAATATTTGCAGTTTAATTATGATAAACAAATTAATAGGGTACCAGGAGCTTTTAATAGATGCAACATTATCGTTTAGAAACTTGCTCGGACTTTTTAAGTAGAAGTTGAAAACCTCTTGTCATTAAAAAAATTAAGTTCCAAGGTAAAGTTACCACGTGTTCCAATGTTTATAAATATTTCAGCCGCAATTCGTTAATAAAAATTACAAACCTACTCACTATAATGAAAGTAAGATATTAATTACATGTATAAAAGAAACGTAATATATGTTACAAAAATATTTGCAAAATGATAAAATGCTTTATCATCAACGTAGGTAAGAAAGTATTTATTATTATTTAATAATTCAAACATTGAAATGAAAGAAGCTAACCAACAATTAAGTACACGACGCAACGAATTCAATTTTTTATAGATCTCAATTCGGCATTTGCGACGTTACGATTCGAAATGGAGCTGAAACAAGTATGGTCAATGTAACAAAAATTAATCGATTGTTTTATCGTGTTTCTGTCATAACTGTTCGATAAAGTATTTACGAAGTTTCGTTGATATATAACAACCTTTCCCTTTTCTGTCTCGTGAAACGTCCTGGTTTGCCGGGAAAACGCAGCAGAACTCATCCACAACGTTTATTTCTATCTCGTAAAAATTGTAATAGTAGAATCGAATGAACCAGGACCAATGTACGTTGCATGATTTTAACAATAATTGCAGTATTGCATGTTGAACGGAACACTTCGTACTAATTTTAATATTCACTATTAAATATTCACAGTAAAATATTCGCGGTAGAATATTCATAATTTTAATAGAAACTTAATTAATTTTATCGTTGATTTATTTAACACAAATTTTATACACGAATAAAATTTGTTCGACCCACTCAGGTTCCAAGTAAAAACAAGTACAATTTAAATCCGTGATGTTTCGCTTGTAGTTTTTAGAACGCGAACGGAAACAAATCAATGTTCACAGTACTTAAAAAAGGAGTGCATTTTCGTCTCGAGAAACTTGAACTTTCTTCAGTGGAAAATGGAAGAAGTATTTAAGCGATACTCCCTGGATAATTATGTTCATTGCTGCGAAGAAAATAAAATATTGAACGGGCTGCGAAACTTTTAAAACCGTTTGAAGAACGATGAAGACAATTACATGCTTTGTATTTTTAATGAATTTTAATTACATGTATTTTAGTTTGTATTTTAGTTTGTATTTTTTCAATAATGCAACATCCTAAAAGAGTGTAAATGTTGCTTCAGAGAAACTGTTAGCAAGTTCATCTTGTAATTCGAGTGATCCATTAAGCAGAATTCGCACGATTACTATCTGCACCAGCGAAATTGTTATTAATCATTACAATGCGAAAGAAACTTCCTACTTCCACCGCGAAGTAGTCGCGTAATGTATCCATTAAAAATTTTAAAGATCATTTCACTCCCATTCGAGAGATTGGACGAAAAGAATGATAGAAGTAGATAGTCACAATAAACCTTCATTCGAAGCCTATCACGCTAATGAAAATTGCTACGTTATGTCGGAAAGAGTTAGGCTACTTTCCATGCTACCCACGCGCGGTTTGCGTAGTACTAAATTGTTCGACGCGTTACCAAGAAGATGTGTCGAGTTTATTATGTACGCTGATCAGAGTCGAGTGACATCCTCCTAACGAAACGGATTTTATCTGCGTTGATAACGACGAGAATAAATTGTCCTTTACATTGAACTTCTTAATTCTGTGACACAATTATCACTTAGCTGTGTTTCCAAATTGTTAAATAATAGGTGTTTACATTGTGACGCAAATGTTCGTAATTGATTTCCACTTTTATTTCGCTTTTGTCTCGAAGTATTGTAATAAAATATTATATATTTTATTAAATGTTATATATTTCATAAAATATTATATATTTTATTAAATATTATATATTTTATTAAATGTTATATATATTTTATAAAATATTATATACTTTATTAAATGTTATATATTTTATAAAATATTATATATTTCCTTATATTTTACTTCATTGAAAATTTAAAAAAATGTACACTGCGATAACAGATCCTATGCAGCAATATGATATATATTGTCTCAAGTGAACAATCCCAAAAATTTGCGATTAACTGTTCGAAACTATGTAAAACTCGTTATTTTCTATTCTCTTTCATTTTGAAAGAATTAATTGTGTTATTCCAAACGAGACGAAAGAAAAGTGCAACGTATAATTGTAACAAACTGCGTAATTATTGCGGGACCACGTTGAGAAAAGTGTAATTGATGTTTTTAAAACAATCCCCCCTGTTCTGTAATTGTAAAGGATACCGCATGTCAAGCAGAGTTTATACTTTCGAGGATCTGAGATCATTTGATTTCATCAAAGCACAAAACAACAGGGAAAGAGTTTTTATGCTCGAAGATTTTCTATAGCAATCTCTGTATTATTATAATTTCTGTAACACTTAAAAACACTAATACCAAGAGAATTATACGCATGTTGAAAATTTCATTGAAATCGGTTGACGCATGGATAAGCTACAGCCACTGAAATTCGCAGTATTTCACGAATTTCGATGAAATTATCAGCATGATTATAAGTTACCGAGAAGTACCAAATACATTTTTTAAATTTTCATTATGGGCTCAGATGAAGAAGTGAAATAACGAGAGTTTCTTTTCCAGTAATTTTCCAAGTAATAGCAAAATTTAAAAAAGAAAGTATTTTAGTCATTATACAGTGAACTAGTCGCTCTAACATTTACAGAAAAATTCAAGTAACTTAGATCAGTGTTAAAAATAATTATACCGTTTTAAAACTGATGACTCCGTTTTACTCCCTAGTTTATATTGAATTTATTGCACAAATTTTCAATCATCCAATTTTTAATTATTTGTATGATTACTTCAACACTGATATTTATTGGTCTAAACAATGATATATTCTACACCTAATAAGTTACTAAAATAATGTTTCTATTTATGAATTTCTCCACATTATGTAATGATGAAATTACACATTAAATGCAGCCAAGGATTGTTCATTTCAATAACTACTGTGTTTAATAAGTATTTAATAGCAACAGATAGTATTTAGTTGTATTTTAAATTGTTTTTTCTAACATTCGTGACACGTAATATAGCGAGAACAATAAAAGTGTACATAGAAGTAATATTAAATTATAGAACACCTGATGGGACTAGCTGTTAAGTGACGTTTCGTTATGCAAAAACATTGAACGATAGAAAATTGAAGATACTACATACCAGCTGCGTTGCTCGCAAAGCAGAAGATGATCATAAAGGTCCAGGTGCGTATAAAAATCGTCACTGAGCTCTCGGATGTGATCGCCATGTGACCAGTTGTACTCTGAACAAGAAAAGTACATAAATGTAATTATATACGAACACTCGTTTCAGCAATTAGAGCATTGCAGAATATTTAATAAAACAGATATGAATAACGATTTGAATAAAAAAATTGCTGGTCTAGGTACATTTCTGGAAAGAAAACAATTGTTATCGATGAAACAATATGTGCTTTAGTGTGCAACTGGTTAAGTCAGGACCATTCATAATTTTCATTGTCATTTTCACGAGAAGCGTTTAATGGTTAAATTGATTGATCATTGATCGATTATATGTTTTGTATCTCACAATTTTTCTCATACACGTTCGATCTTGTAGAATCGAAGGAATGAACATTGAATTTAAAATCGATCCAATTACCGGGCAAGACCGCTCAATATCGTCGTATACTTTTTAGAAAACACAATAAAAAGAATAATCCGAATGTTTCGTTGAATAAACTCAATAAGAGATATCGGGGCACAACAATTTTATAATCTCCGACGAAATTCAATTAGTTTCCACGAAAAAGCGCCTCCGGCCGGAAGTAAACAATTGTAGCGGATAAAGTCGAGCTACATCGATATTTTCGCAGTCTGTCCAAACAATCAATGAAATATTAAACACGTTTGCCTTCAAATTAATTTCGCCACTTGTTCAAAGAGAGCGACACGACTTGGAATTTCGCCAATAATATTATCTCAATTAACCATATTTTTGAGAGTTAAAAATAGCGACACGAACTGACCTTTTCAGTATATTAAGCGATATGTACTATTGCGAAAAGAAATTTCGAAATCTACTTTCTAATAATAAAAAAAGAAACATTGTTAGATTGTGTTATCTCAGATAATTTGTTGGTTCAGCATCGAAAATTGCAATCGCTATTGAAACGACCGGTTCTAAAGACGCATTTGTGTACTTTATGTAATGGAAATAGAATTCTGCTATAGCGAAACGAAATCTCGAAATTTTCTGTTAAGTATTCCGCAGAAAGAAAACGATTAGAATTGTTGCACTCTTTGGCAGTTTATTTAGCGAAGTATAAATGACAAAACGAAGCTTAAAATTTGTCTTTCGAACAGCAAACTCCCAGAACGAATTGTATAATAGAATAGTGTTGCAGATGATTTATTGGTTCGCGATTGAAGCTGCCATAGTTATTTATCGCAATGATTCGTCAGCGGTGGATTAAAGACTTTGAAAAACGATTGAATAAATGCGAAGTGGATAACGCGCATCAAGCTTCCATTCTCGGCGGGAAGAAAATATTTAGCGAAATGAAGAGAAACGACGATAAATCGGGTGAAATCCCAACGGCGTTTCTTCAGAATTGAGATAAACATGGCAAGTTAATTATCATTTCCATCGAATCGTACTGCTCCCTTTCGCGTCACCGAAAGGTCCGAATAGGTGGAACGAGCTTCCAGGTAACATTATTATAACAGACACGGGACTAACAAAGCTCTCATTCATAATCAATTTGAACTTCGGAATCCCGACCTATCGCAACTATTTCATACCGAATAATTTGTGTACAATTGGCTCAAACGATTTCAATTATTGTTGAAATGTTACATCGACTAGTTTTCTGGAGAATTTTTTAGACCGTAATTAATTGCGACGATGAAGCATATTAAAAAATGTTTCTTCAACTTTTTTACTCGAGCACGGAACGAAAATTTAAAATAATGCGTTTTGCCGATATCGGTAACTTACGCACATGCAGAAAACAGTATTGAAATCGATCGACGCGTAGTTAAACTTTTGCTTGAAATTCGTGAAAAACTGCTACTTTCCACGAACCTAATGAAATTTTCAACGTTACCGAGGCTTAGGAAACGCATTTTTCTTTAAATCTTCGTTAGAGACTCGCATGAAAATGTTGAGAAAACATTATCTTCTAATTTTTTTATCTTACCCGACCAATCGAAATCTAAAAAAATTGATTGATACTCGAGAAAACTAGTCGGTCTAACGTTTAAAAAGAAATCCAAGCATTTCGACCAATTTTCCGACGCGAGAGTATACGCGCACAGTGTCAAGAACGTCATCACTCTTTTATTGCGTCATCGTTTCTCAATAATGACCTAATAAAAAAAGAAACGAACGAAACACCGCAAAAGATTATCTTTAGAATTCGCGATTTCAATCAGCGTAACTTTGCCGAACGGCTAGCACCTACGAACAAATACGATATTTGACCATTAAAAAATGCCACGAAAAATGCCATGAAAAACGTCACGACAAATGTCACGACAAATTACGAAACATTTAACTCCTGGCTCTGCAACAGCCCGTGTTTTCAATTTTCTACGCGCCGAAAGTTTGACAATGGTAGCACACGAGTCCAGCACCGAAGCTCACCGCAAGAAAACCGCAAACCTAGTATGGCTTGTAACGTGCGTAGACAAGTGAAATACAGTTTGAATAATCGTCGCTGGAGGGATTGTCTCGAGACAAAGATTAACGCGGCACAATCGTGTTCAACACGTTGATTACCGGACAGCTCCGAAACAATTTCACAAACCCGAGGCAATCTCTACAATATGAGGCAAGTGTCGGACCCATGGAAACAGCGTTGTAACCGAGAGACATACATGACAATAACTTGTGGTTCCTATTTTCCCCAATTGCTGTGCATCAAAGTCTCCGAAACTGATTCAAAACTTGCTTATGCGACATGATTTCTAGCGCGTTGCCGTCGCGTTACCCGAAATAATGCCGATTCGACGGAGATATTCGGTTCCGAAAATCTGCTCAGAGAAAACGTGAGTTATGCCAGAACGTGTGATTCTCGCGGTGCGATTCGAACTACAATTCGGCCGACGAATTGCACGAAAATAGCGGATCTTGAAGGGAGAACGGTTGAGAATTCGTCGACGGTCTGTGCGAGATTGTTTGACGCGCTGCTTCGGACTCGTTAAAATCGCACACTTTAATCGGCGTTCGACCCCTTCTTTCCGGTGTCTATCATTTTTTCACCTTGGATTCGAAACAAAATAGGTAACCGGAAGTTGGCCGGAGGGCTGCGAGCGACGAACCGGTCGCTACTCGTGGTCGCACACAAGTTCACCAAAAATCGAAATTCCACGCTCGGCCTACGGAAGATCCCGATCGAAGGGCTCGGCGAGTAAACTCGAAGCCAGCAGGTCGCGCGATGAGGGCTTTTATAGATGTGTCCGGTACACGGTGGAGCATGGTGGTACACGCCAAACGGTGGTGGTGGTGGGGTTGCGATCCACGCGCCTTTCGAATGCGCACCTGCGTCGGCGGATAGGGGTGTTCTTTCCTTTCCGGATCAAAGGGTAGGTCGTTCTGTGTATTCTTAGGGATCGCGGATTCGCGCTGCTAAATTTATTCAGCGGATTATTATGCACAAATTTAACCTGTTCGCATTTTGCCTGTCGGGCTACTAATACATATATATCGGTGACGGAATTATTTGCTCAGATATGAAGATGTTCATTTGAACGGTAGCCTTCTCCGTTACAGTGCTGGACGAGAGAATAAGTCACTTGACACAGTTCGTAATTGTTTATATTTAAGGGTGTGAAACTGTTCACTTTGTACAGGGTGAGTCATAAATTAGTCTCCAGGATTTTTCAGCCCCTATCGATGGTATGACATAAAAATGATTTCAATCGAAGTTAATCAGTGTTTAATCGACTAGAAATTGCAATTGTTTAAATTTAGAAATAAATTGACTTTTGTGATCAAGAAAACAAGGTCATCGTTATATTTTTAAATAAAACTAGGCAATTTGAACTTCGCAGTATTGTAGGCGACGTCGAGACGGATTCAATGACCTTAAAGTGATATTGAAGAAAAAATTGCTATGAATCGATTGTCAGTACAATTGTTAACAATTGAAATATGTTGATAAGTTTGTAACAGTATTCTTAAATTTTTCTAATACGTGTTTTCAGAGTTTCGTATTTCACCCATTAATTTCTGTCATAAATGCATAAAGTTCGCAGTCCAATCGTCAGTATGTCAGTCATAATGACTTTAAGCAGTCATTGTTCTTGAATTTTTTCAGTCTACATTAGATTTGTTTAATTGCATTCTGAGGCTAATATAGATTGTGACTTTGTGACGTATACACATGTTTTCAAATACAATTTCAATTCCATTTTCCATTAGTAACTTTCATGATGTGTTTCGCGATTTCAGAACGAGGAATTAGCATATCTCTTAGATTATGTACGTCTGCTGCGACTTCTTTAGCAAGTTTCGTCGGTTAATTTGTATTCATAGCCAGGCAATGCGATTTTTCGTTTGTTTGAATTCGGTGTTTAATTGACGTCCGATCCTGTTCCATTTGTTTATACTATAATACGACCCTCTGTTCTGAAACTGCTAAAATGTCTACAAGTGATTAATTTATATCATTAAGAACTCTAAATAGACTGCTCACATCGAACTTAATTATTCGTAGGCATACTTGAAATTAACTGGTTTTTTAAGCAAGCAAATCATCTACTTTTTCCTCTAATTTTTTTTCCTCTAAGCAATCCTTTAATATTTTATATAACATTATAATTAAATTATTATGTACACTTCACTTTATTATTGTTGACTTAACGATTTTACTCGTTTGCATTTAATAATCTTGAGCATATAAAGATTCAAGAATCTGTTTGCATAACTTTCACTGGGAAATTCGAGGCCGAAATAAATATAGTCATCGAAGCAGCATCAGTCATTTATTTAATTACATATATGAGTAACATTGGTTTGCAAATCTGACCAGCATTGGTTATTTCTGCTTACTGTAATATATGAAAATTTTGATATCGATATAATATTTGTTTTATCCGACAATTTTGTATACTATAATTTCTAGAGAATATCAAATTCAATAAACTACAAATATCGTCAAAAATCATCGTAGAAAAAATGTACAGTTCTATTTTAAAAAATCAAGGTCACCTTCAAATCTCGTAGGCACATTCATCTAGAGAGCATTTATGGTCATTATAAGATGAAGCAGGGTAAGTTTCATTTAGAACGTGTTTAGAAACACACACACACAACCTATAGTTTTGGAGATAATTATTGATAGATGGAGATAATGAAGTGCAAATCTTCAAATGGATCACATGATTGATCACATGATTTCGTACATCAAATGAAAGATTTTCCAGCGTTTTTTTATCTGATCGTCACGGTTCCATTTACAATACCCATTATCTCTAGATGTACTTAACAAGTTTAACAATGGATATTGGTAAACATTTTTACAATATTCTGAATAAATGAAATTTTCCTGCGAGCGGTTCGTGATCAAATTAGGAACCACGAGTAGGAAAAGAAATAAGAGGCACGAGAGAAGTTAAGAACAGATGAACTTTATGTAGCAGAGTCATTATGTATACGCGTGTTTTCATAACTTCTCTCCACATACCGAAGTAAAATAGTTACTTTCGCCGTGTTCCTTCGCATAAATTTTGACGGGAACCGGTTTGCATAGTGCTCGTAAAGCCTGCGCCTTAAAGACACGGCAGTTATGAATATTTCGCAAAACTTGGAGAAATGTTTAACAATCGATTATTTGTAACACGTTTAAAGGAAGTTCCAGCCGGAAAAAAAGAGGCTGCGTTGTTTTGCAGGATCGTGCAATGCGTGAGCGTAGGAGTTCTCCTATCGCATTCCGATTTCCGGCAATGGTGCCGTGTAATATATATCTGAAACAATAATGACTACAAAAGTTTTTAATATCTCTCGTAATTGTATTTTTGATACTGTTTGATTTTAAAGTACTGTTTCTAAATGCCGTCGGACAGTGGATCATATTTCGATTAAAGCGATTGTCCAAGTGTTTCGATTCATTTCGAACCTAATTGCTTGTGCATCCTTCAGTGATTTGTTTTCGAAGACTTTTATTAGCAGAAAGAGTTTTTAAAATAATATTGCGTCTAGTAGCATTCGCTTAGATGCGAACCGATATGTTAACGAAGATTTTAAATATTCGGATTGATAACAATTTCGTATTTATTGATTGAACGATGTTGAACAATGAAACACTTCGAAGTAAATTGCGTACACGGTTCTTCGGTGTATAATCTAATAGATTTCAGTAAAATCTAATTGATTTTGAAGTGTAATATTGAAGAAAAGTAAAATAACTCTGTCTTACCCCTTTGGTTGAGTCAAATTGAACCTTAAGTTCTCTACATAAACTTATTACCCCTTTTTACTTATTTATCTTTCCATAAGCAAACTTTATAAAAAATCGACGAAAGTGAAATATTTCCTTTTTCACTCTCATGTGTCTTTTTGGGATTATGGAATGAAAATCAATATGATTCTATAATTCTTTGCTTAAAAGGACTTTATTTTATTCCTTTATTGAGAGAAGGTATATGGGCGAAAACGATCGAGCGACCAAACTCTACTGAGAGACCGGTAAGAAGAAACGCTTCTTTTATACCCTTTTTGGGTTCGTCGTGTCCACCAATCAGAGACGTTTTATTTGTCGCGTTTTACATTGTATACGTGACGCTGGGACCCTCAAACAGTCAGGGCACGATGTATATCAAAAGGTACCGGCGATGATGTATCGCGGCATCTAATATATACAGTTTACATCACCGTCGCTGCCCGCTGACGGAGCCGGCGAAATGTAAACCGATATCTTAACTGAAGATATCTTACTAAGTAAACTATAGATTAATTTTTGTTCGAGGCTAAAATTTCAACATGTCTAATCCAGAAACTAAAACCTGTTTAAAAACTGATAGTTTAAATGATTAGAGGTATCGATTCGCGCGGCGATACGCAAACTCTCCGTACGGATATAAAAACGTCGATGTAACAGACGTAATATTAAGAATTCCATGAAAAGTAATCTGAATATCAATAGTGGATATGAAAAAATGATGTACAAATAGAAAGAAATCCATGCGGAACACAATTTATTGTCCGAAATTCAATCAAATTCAATCATTTCTGGGTATGTACATATGCGGGGGAGCAAGGCTACTAACGTTTATTAAACCGTGAGAGCTTCGATAGCCTGCTAAACGTTATAAATTTTATTCGAATCATATAAGGGAGATTATAAAGTCAATTTGTAACTATTAGATTTAGATTTACGAATGAATAACCCAATTTTTCTCAAGTGGTGTTAGAAAATTTACTATAATGCTAAAATGATTTTCCCGCCATTTTGCGGTCATGTAGTGTGGACCGATAGCTATTGGAAGCGGCATTTGATGGGAAGTTGCATATAACTTGCATATAACTATCAGAAATAATTGGTACATTAGTGTCATTAATGGCAACCAATAAAGCGTGCATCATCCTACACCATATTCTTTGCGAATGTCGGCAAGGAAAAAATGCTGAGATTTGAAAGCAGCGTTTTCAATCAATTGACAATCTAATTTGAAGAGACTACCGGCACACATGATTCATCAGAAACGCAATAACTGCTCGCAAAGAGTTGGGCGTATCGCAACAAACTATTTCGAATGGTTTACTAATCCGCTTAAGCCAAGAATTGCAACGGAAACGACTGTATACTGATAAAGGAGACCATCGCCGACCATACGTTGCTTCTGATACGAAAGAGATTCTATTGAGTCTTGGTTGGACGTTATGAAGCACCCGGAATATTCTCGGAACGTCGTTTCTGATTTTTATCCGTTTCGGTCGATCCAGCACGCCTTATCTGATACGCACTTCGAATCAGTGCACGAAAAATGATTGGACGATTTCTTCATGTCCGAAGATACGATGTTTTTTCTATATTGAATTCACCACTAGCCTGAAAGATGACTTGAAGTTAGAGAAAAGTAACGGCGATTAGTGTGAATAAAAAATTTATTTCACTTTGTTGTTAAGTGAATCTTAAATGTCGCCAACAAATTTCGATTATTCATTCGTACACCTAATGCAATTGACTCGTATCATTCAGGATAGATACATTCGAAAATATAGCATTGTACGAGGAACATAATTTACTGTCGTAAAAAAGCCATTCACAGCTACATTGTTGTAACCGCTGCGTTCCATCCTTCCAGTTACTAACCGCAACTTGCGTGGCTTCAAAATGAAAGAAACGTACACTTGCTCGAACTTCCGTGGGTCTCTGATTTAATGAATTGATGGAGATGCCGTTACGCATGACAGAAAACTTACTCCTTCAATTATTGATAAAGTTACTGATCATCGAACAGTGCCTTTAAAATTGATCGAACGCATGACAAGGATACATTTTCGAGCTTTAAAGTTCATTTCTTTTTTTTCTTTTTTCAAGACAACTTATTATGTTCCTTCATCATTGCACGAATACTTTTACACAATTTACTTATAGGTTTAATTACTCAAATATGAGCCGTTTATTTTGAAAGTGGCATAAGTCACTTTGTTTTTAAGTCGATATATTAATTATTATTAATATATATTATTATTATATTATAATAATATATTATATTATATTATAATATTATATATAATATATTATATTATATTATAATATTATATATAATATATTATATTATATTATAATATTATATATAATATATTATATTATATTATAATATTATATATAATATATATTATTATTAATATATTAGTTATTAGCGTTTTAACACGTTTAAAAATATGGATGCTAACTTTCGAGAAGATTCACTTGTATTTGTTATCTCAGGATACTGATATTTTTCTCGGTATAAATAATTTCGTATAAACATTAAAAAATCACCACTTTTCATTACGGTGAAGTGACTTGTGCCACTTTCAAAATAAACGGCTCATATATTGTATATTGGCTCCGAAACTGGAGAAATATATGTAACCTGGAAATTTAGGAAATTATGAAACTTTTGGAATATTTGGTGTATGTACACGGCATGAATCATGGAATTATTTGTTGCACAAATTCTCTTCGAAAGGGCTTAAAGTAAACCTCTATTGAAACGATACTTTACTGTTTCATATGATATCAGACGAATTGATTTTTGTTTCAAAACATTTTCTTTTCGTCTCAAAATTTGGAAATCACAAAATATAATCGAAAAGTAAATTCGTAACGATGTAAGAACACGAACAATGCTAATACACGAACGAATTAATATTATCCCGAAACGTCGACTCTTCTATCATATTGTAATTAAAATTTTACTTTTTATTCTTATTATATCTCTAAACAATTTTTATGTCGACCATGTTTACGATATTTTATTCGGATATTTTCTGGTGGGTTGTAGCGTATTGACTAACCCAACCAAAAGCAAACATTTCTCTGAATTTCTACGAATAGAAATGGAAAAACCAACATAAGAGCCGGAAAATACGAAAATTGTTTATTGGATCGTCGATAGGAGATGCCCACGAAGACGACCCGTTCAGCGAAATCTGCTCAGATCGACCCGGTGGTTTAAAACGCGGCGTGGATTCCGCTGAATTGAAACATACATATAGGCGGCAGCAAATTCAATTACCTGAAGAGAGTATGCGTGTCGCGTCTTTTAAACGGCGAATAATCCCGAAAAATCCTGTATGACGCGTGTCAAACTTGATGAAATTTCGGAACAGGAACCCTCGCAACGCGGAATGAAATTGTCAGGCGCAGTGTTAATACGGACTTAAAATATCTGCGCCGTTTTTTACTTGCGATAAACAAGCGAACGCGTAAAACGTCGCCCGAATTACTGTTTCGAAGCTATCGACATAAAAAGACAGAGGCCTAAGCAGGGAGATCGAAGCGAGTACGAATGTACGATTCGTATTCAGGCGTGCTCGGCGGAGTGTTGATTTTTCTATACGTTTGAAAGATATATAAAGTTATTCTAAATTTTACAGAGATGTCACGGAGAATATTTGCCAACGCGGGAACTCGTTCGATCAAACCAACTTCTATTGTAAACGACAATTTAGTGGTTACGTCCCCGAGGAGATGTTAATATTTGATGAAATTGATTCTTCTTCCGATGCAAGTACAGCTATCGCAGAAAGTCGATTATAAGTTCTACATTAATTCAATACATTTGCAGCAATTACGAATTCTTGGGTAACGCACCGAACATCGAGTTTCTGTAAAAAAATAGCATTATAAAATTACATTATAATACGAATGTTAGAGAAGAAAGTATAGCAACAATCAAGAGATTCTTTTTATTCTTTTCATCTTATGCGTTTATGATAAAAATGAGCAAATTCCAAGTAAAAAAGTGGACAGATTCAAAAGTGTTTCCGAGTGTCGATGTATTAGTTTCGGCTTATTAAAATTGCTAATAGAACAAAGAAATGTCTATGCAGCGTCTGCTTGTTGCGAACGATGTAAATAATAATAAAACACGGTTTGGAAGTGTTTTTTCCCCACGATGTGCACGATCTTTCATTGCACCACTCAATTTTCTCGGGCTTCGTTCTCTTTCAGTTCTTTCTCAGTTCCTTCTCGGCCAGTCTCTTTTCCGAATACAAGCTGTCACTCATCCCCGACAAGTACGCTTCAACACGCACGTTTCCGTGAAAGTAAACAGACCCTCTTAAGAATTTCTAAAGCTACGAACATTGAAGGCAGTGCGTTTTTAAATCTATGCCTCCGGCCTTCTGTTAAATTTTACGCTGCTTCCGCGTCGAACGCGAACATCTTATTTTATGCGGCGGTAACGCGAAACGCGACTGTGTAAATTAACATCGGTCTCGATATCGAATTCGACGATGTCTGTCGACTTCTGTAAATCCGTAGAAAGTCGAGATTTCATTTGGATTATTGTTCGGATTGCGTTCGGTCGGCATAATTTAATGTTAACTTTCGGTGAACGTTGCTCGCGGACAAACGTTTTAAAAGCTCGCCGAGGAAGCTCAAAGAACACTGGACGCATGTTGATCTACAACTATGAATAACAACGTAATTTATCAATAGAAACGCGCGTACTTAACGGTGTTTAATTTAACATTTATTTAAAAATTAAACTGATATACAATATATGTTGCGTCTGTTGATGACACAGTCTCTTTTAAAACTTTTTACTACACCGTTCATTATGGACAGCCGAAGAAAGCATTTCCGGCATGTTATGGTTCGATGCTTTAAAAAAGGTAACAGTGCAACTACTGCGACCGTCCGCAATTGGTTTAAGAGATTTAGAGCTGGCAATTTTGACTCGAAAGGTAAAGACCGCAGCGGCCACCGAACAACAACGACGGACCTTATCAAGGCCGTGTTCTCTGAAAATCCACGATATAGCGTGCGCGAGATAGTGGATACCACACTAACATTCCCAGGACAACAGTACATAATCACCTGTTGATCGAGATTGTCCTTATGTACCGCGTCTCTGCGTGCGATTTGCTTCTTCAGCGATCTTTCTTAGTAATTTATAAAAATATCGCTTTTGTAATAATATTTTACAATGCAATTATATTTTAATAATAGAATTTTTAGACGCATTACGAAGGTATTATACCGATTCTTCTAATTAACACAGTTCCCTTGGTGCTTTTAAGCAATTAAAGTGATTACAATATTTCGCAGAATTTATTTCAATATTTGTAACTTGATCGCTTTGATCACATCCAAACAATGCAATTCACAATGCAATTATATTTTAATAATAGAATTTTTAGACGCATTACGAAGGTATTATACCGATTCTTCAAATTAACACAGTTTCCTTGGTGCTTTTAAGCAATTAAAGTGATTACAATATTTCGCAGAATTTATTTCAATATTTGTAACTTGATCGCTTTGATCACATCCAAACAATGCAATTCACAATGCAATTATATTTTAATAATACAATTTTTAGACGCATTACGAAGGTATTATACCGATTCTTCTAATTAACACAGTTTCCTTGGTGCTTTTAAGCAATTAAAGTGATCATAATATTTCGCACAATTTATGTAAATATTTGTCATTTGATCGCTTTGATCACATCCAAACAATGCAATTCACAATGCAATTATATTTCAATAATAGAATTTTTAGACGCATTAGGAAGGTATTATACCGATTCTTCTAATTAACACAGTTTCCTTGGTGCTTTTAAGCAATTAAAGTGATTACAATATTTCGCAGAATTTATGTAAATATTTGTCATTTGATCGCTTTGATCACATCCAAACAATGCAATTCACAATGCAATTATATTTTAATAATACAATTTTTAGACGCATTACGAAGGTATTATACCGATTCTTCTAATTAACACAGTTTCCTTGGTGCTTTTAAGCAATTAAAGTGATCACAATATTTCGCACAATTTATGTAAATATTTGTCATTTGATCGCTTTGATCACATCCAAACAATGCAATTCACAATGCAATTATATTTTAATAATAGAATTTTTAGACGCATTACGAAGGTATTATACCGATTCTTCTAATTAACACAGTTTCCTTGGTGCTTTTAAGCAATTAAAGTGATTACAATATTTCGCAGAATTTATGCAAATATTTGTAACTTGATCGCTTTGATCACATCCAAACTGTACATTTTGTACATTTATGCCAAATGTACGAAATTATACTATTAATGTATGAGATGTAAAATAGAAAGAATTGCAGAAAAATTTTACGACAACGTCATTTTATTTTCGAGTTATTAACATTCTTTTTCGTAGGAAATATTTTCAAAGATAATTTGCAAAGAAAATCGTTCAGAATGTTTTTCTATCAAGATCTTATTATGTCGTGCATTTCGGAATTCATACAGAAGTTTCAATGAAGAATTACAATTAACAGTTACCGTTTTATTTGGTCATAATTAATTTGCTAACAAATAAACATTGCGCACTTCGATTATTTATACAATATGATTGCAGCAATTTCCAGGAACCATGCGAAACAGTGCAAACGCTGACTCGATCACGTGCTCTTAAGTAGAAACAGGGAATATCGGTCAGACCACTGCAGTTGAACACCTGAATTCTATTTAACATCGTAAACCACGTATCTTATGCGTCAACGAGTGCTTTCGTTTAAAAGTACACAGAAAATGTTGCACTACAGGCTCATCGTGAAATAATTTTCTATTCAACATATTCAAAGAAAAAATGATGACAATTATCATAAACGACGAATAGAACCGTAACAGTTCTAGTCAAAAAATTGGTTATCATTTAAGCATTTCCAACAACTGCTGCAACAAAAAGAAAAAGATCCACTAATCTAATTAGATTAGAATTGTTTTCTAATCGTTAGAGAACAATTCTAAGACTGATCTACGAGACTGATCTCTTCAGTTGCTTTCAAGATAATCTAAAGAAGCCATCGAAGCAATTGTTACGATTTTTATCTGCCAACATCCGCTGTTTCGACGCGCATCGTTAATTGAACTGAAATTAAATCAACGCGAGTTAAGGTAAATTAATAAAGAAAAGCACACAGGAAGCAGGAAATGCCAATGACGTGGGAAAATTGTATTCACCGTAGATATTTACTCTATCGATGTATTATTATTAGCTTGGAAACGCGCTGCGATCAATGAAAAAACAGACCATTTGGCACATTCGATTTTTCACTGGATAAATATTAATAAAGCGTTCGGCGGGCAACATTAACCGTCAAAGAATTTCAATCTCTTCTATTATCTCCTCGATCCTTGTTTAAAAACCGAGTTCCGGCAACAAGTAGCAGCTTCCACAGTTTTCTTGGCGATAGTAAAGAGCAACAGCTTCGCATAGTTATGAATAAATTGTTCCCCCGTAGAATACACGTATTCGCAATTCTTTTCATGAAACGCAAAGCCCGAATATTAGTTCCAGGAGAACGCGGATCGCGCGCATTAGAAATTAGTGTTACGACTTTATTAAGAATTTTCATGCTTGAACGTTAGGGTTTCTGAAAGCTCTGCCCGTAGTTCGTCATTATTTTAATCGCGGGAATACACGATTCTCAAATCCTGTCGATCAGTTTCAGGTTATTTTCAACTGTAAGCGTCGAACAATTTCAGCAATTCGTCAGCCAATGAAATTCGACACTCTCTGTCGTGTTCAAAAACGTAGTACGTCTCTCTAAACTCGATAGTATAGCGGGAATGGCGATGCGATTAGAAAGGGATCGATGAAACGTGTTTACGGAAAAGGTTTCTAGTTTTTACCGTCTCTGCCGTGACGTATTTGTGTCGTATTTCTGTCGTATTTGTGTCGTATTTCTGTCGTATTTCTAACGCGATCTCGCTCTTTTGGAATCCGCGTTCTTGTACAAATTTATGTGTCGCACACGAAATCCACGAACTGGTCGCACGATTGAATATTTATTATAATAATACAAATTATATATTACTTGCTTTTGTAACTAAATTTCTAATAACTACACATTTGTAATTTAATAGTTCAATAAAATTACAGAATTTGTATTGCGTCCATCACACAAAATATGGCCGATCGTGTTAACTTAAGTGTGAAGCTTGCAAAAAAACAACTTTCTCCGTTTATTGTAACAAGCATAAATCACATGAAGGTCTCGTCCTTCGGTTATTTGAATAAATTAGTAATAACCTTAATAATCTTCTTTGGTTTTCGTATTTCTGTCGTATTTCTAACGCGATCTCGCTCTTTTGGAATCCGCGTTCTTGTACAAATTTATATGTCGCACACGAAATCCACGAACTGGTCGCTCAATTGAATATTTATTATAATAATACAAATTATATATTACTTGCTTTTGTAACTAAATTTCTAATAACTAAAAATTTGTAATTGAATAGTTTAATAAAATTACAGAATTTCTATTGCGTCCATCACACAAAATATGGCCGATCGTGTTAACTTAAGCGTGAAGCTTGCAAAAAAACAATTTTCTCCGTTTATTGTAACAAGCATAAATCACATGAAGGTCTCGTCCTTCGGTTATTTGAATAAATTAGGAATAACCTTAATAATCTTCTTTGGTTTTCGTATTTCTGTCGTATTTCTAACGCGATCTCGCTCTTTTGGAATCCGCGTTCTTGTACAAATTTATATGTCGCACACGAAATCCACGAACTGGTCGCACAATAAAATATTTACAATATTTATTATAATAATAAAGCTTATATTTTGCCTGCTTTTGTAACTAAATATCCAATAAGGTATCGGAAAAAACCGAATTCTCTTTCGAAAAATTAGTTCAATAAAATTACAGAATTTGTATTGCGTCCATCACACAAAATATGGCCGATCGTGTTAACTTAAGTGTGAAGCTTGTAAAAGAACAATTTTCTCCGTTTATTGTAACAAGCATAAATCACATGAAGGTCTCGTCCTTCGGTAATTTGAATAAATTAGTAATAACCTTAACAATGTTCTTCTTTGGTTTTAAACAGCAGCTGCTTGTTCCTGCTTATACCTGCTTTATAAATGCATGAAATCTGCACTGTAATTATTAGGTTATTCGCTGTTTCCTTCAAGTACGCACCAAGCATGGCATTTTAATAAGTCTAGTAATTTATAAAGAATTCATAATTTCAAACGCAATGTAAATATCAGCGACGACGATATGGAGAACACAGGTTTTGATGAAGAGCGAAAATAATGTAGCTGTAGTTCAACATTTGCATCATGTTTATCATTCACGATTTCGTATTAATTACATTGTAAATGTATTGTATTTATTATAGGACAGGTATATTATTCGAAACTAATAAGTAAGATATTGACGAGTAAAAGTTAATTATCTCGATGCGACGTAGCGTAATAAGGTTTGATTGTGCATTTCATGTTTTTAGTTTGTAATTTTGCAAACTCGAAGTTAAACGGCCGAATTCTAGTTAGGACGAACCTGAAGAGTGTCTCATCACAGGAAAAACGCTGTCAACAACGTTTTATCGCAGAGCACGAGCTGATGGGGGAACTCGCGATATCGATAGTCGTAAAACCTAAGTCATCAGAAGGAGGAAAAGCTGCAGCTTGACTTTTCTCCTCAATTACTTCACCACACGTGACGAACGCAATAATGCCTCTTTTGTAGATTCATTTCGCCATTTCGGAGCAACACTTTGGGCGCCGATGCAGCACGATTGCTTTACATTTCCCTTGATCCCTTATGCTGCCCTACTATTTGTCACCGTAAGCCGCGTTCAGCAGAAATTCCGTTCAACATTTTATTACTACAGAGTTCGTTCGTTCGTACCTTGTTACCAGTTTCTTAACACTTCGACGACTACGTCAAAAACATGGAAAATTTCGAAAAATCAAAGCATTGCATTCGATCAAATTAAAAATTATAAAGCGAAGTTATGCGAGATCGATTACTTTTTCGACATTATTACCTCTTGCGGATCTTGATAAAATTAAGAAATTGTAATGGATCAGCGGAAGAATTTATGTTTATAAATTAGATTTTAAATAATTCCGTCATCCACACGTGGGTGACATGCAGTCAAAAGTTCTAATAGCGTAATCATGATACACTTATTTTTCATAGCGTCGTTATGATATACTTCAATAATGATGTAAATGCGACAAATTTTGTTAATGATATATAGTAATTATGTTACACATTTTTTAAAAACTCTGCTGAATCGACATTTATGATTCAAATTCTCGCGAAGTCATATATACGTGACAATGGCCGTAAAAGTATTGAGATAATCTTTCTTTAAATTTCATTGTCCCTTCTTATCAAAATACGTATAGATTTCCTCATCTGTATAAGTTACAAATCTGCAAACCAAAATTGTTTGCGTCAATCGCGAAATACGAGAACCGAACAGAAATTACCATCTTCCTACGATCATTTTGAGAAATTGAAAATAGTCGATATCGGATCGTTTTTTTTTTGCCGTAAATAACTACAGATCCACGGTTTAATTATTACTCTTATCTGAAATTAAATTACTAAATAATATCACAAGAATAATATAAAATGTATCATTTTGTTTCGCAATTAATGAGCTTTATATCTTTAATCTGATAATCTCTGCTTCATATAATATATGTAAATGATTATGTATCCGATTGTTCGGCATGAAATGATATTTCGTTATAAATGGGAATAATAATAATAATAATGATGGTGGGTTCAGACGATCCGTTTAGTCGAGATATACGAGGAGAAAAATTCTCGGTGACCGAAAGGGTCACGGTAGTTTGCAAGCATCTCATTCAAGCGAACCGATAATAGTCACCGATGCAATTTACCTGACTTGTGCATCCCTCGCAGTGGTTTCATCGTCTCTTTTTCTGCTGGGAGTAGTAGAAGGTAATCGCTCGTGGAGTCTATAAGTGGCTTTGCCACTCTAAACCATACTCAGTGTCACTTTCATTGTACAGGATAGTCCGGCTGATGGGTATCAAGTAATCCATTTAGTTGAGAAATGCCCACGGGGGAGTCCCTTGTGGCTACAAGAGTTAAGACTTCGATCTTTGGTTATTAACATCTTCACAGTTTCTTGAGCAACTGTGAATCCGCATTTTTTTTTTACGAAATAGATTCAATATTTAAACTTTGTTCTTATTTCTCCATTTCAATACGAAACTTGGAAATTGCTTAATAGTTTAACAAAAAGTGCTTAGAATGGGAATACGTCGACGCCAAATAAAAGTTTTTCTTCTGAATAAAATAAATTTTCACAGTTTCTTGAGCAACTGTGAATCCGAAATTTTTTAACGAAATAGATTCAATATTTAAACTTTGTTCTTATTTCTCCATATCAATACGAAACTTGGAAATTGCTTAATAGTTTAACAAAAAGTGCTTAGAATGAGAATACGTCAACGCCAAATAAAAGTTTTTCTTCTGAATGAAATAAATTTTCACAGTTTCTTGAGCAACTGTGAATCCGAAATTTTTTAACGAAATAGATTCAATATTTAAACTTTGTTCTTATTTCTCCATTTCAGTACGAAACTTGGAAATTGCTTAATAGTTTAACAAAAAGTGCTTAGAATGGGAATACGTCGACGCCAAATAAAAGTTTTTCTTCTGAATAAAATAAATTTTCACAGTTTCTTGAGCAACTGTGAATCCGAAATTTTTTAACGAAATAGATTCAATATTTAAACTTTGTTCTTCTTTCTCCATTTCAGTACGAAACTTGGAAATTGCTTAATAGTTTAACAAAAAGTGCTTAGAATGGGAATACGTCGACGCCAAATAAAAGTTTTTCTTCTGAATAAAATAAATTTTCACAGTTTCTTGAGCAACTGTGAATCCGAATTTTTTTTACGAAATAGATTCAATATTTAAACTTTGTTCTTATTTCTCCATTTCAGTACGAAACTTGGAAATTGCTTAATAGTTTAACAAAAAGTGCTTAGAATGGGAATACGTCGACGCCAAATAAAAGTTTTTCTTCTGAATAAAATAAATTTTCACAGTTTCTTGAGCAACTGTGAATCCGAAATTTTTTAACGAAATAGATTCAATATTTAAACTTTGTTCTTCTTTCTCCATTTCAGTACGAAACTTGGAAATTGCTTAATAGTTTAACAAAAAGTGCTTAGAATGGGAATACGTTGACGCCAAATAAAAGTTTTTCTTCTGAATAAAATAAATTTTCACAGTTTCTTGAGCAACTGTGAATCCGAAATTTTTTAACGAAATAGATTCAATATTTAAACTTTGTTCTTCTTTCTCCATTTCAATACGAAACTTGGAAATTGCTTAATAGTTTAAGAAAAAGTGCTTGGAACGAGAATACTTTGACACCAAATGAAAGATTTATTGAATTTCTTCTGAATAAAATAAATTAGAAGAATTCACCGCTATAATCAAAATTCTGTACACAGGTTGAACCGGAATTAGTACAACCGAGCAGGTGGTGATTCTACGTGAAAGAATAAGAAAAAAATTCGGTGTAACATTCGGCCGGAGGGAGCTGCGGTCGAAGAACAGACGACAATTAAATCCTTTATAAAGGTGAACAAACTTTAGGACAATTTTCTCGAGAACGAAGCCTCGGATAAAAAAATATTATACCACATTTTTTTCTTATTCTTTTCGCATAGAATCACATCCTCTGCTTGTGCTACGAATTCCGGTCCACCCTGTACACCATTTCTTTTCGTGAAGAATCAGCTCATTGTCTACGCAAGTGAGGATCGTAAATTATGCAATTTATTTGTAACATTTGCGAGTTTATACCGGCACTCTTCCATTTCTTTCTATTCCACAGATTATCGCGTTATTATCTGAAAACTATTGAGACACGTTGTACAGTCAAAATGATCGACATCATTAGAAAATATTGCGACACAGAAAGACAGATGTGCAAAACACGGATCAAGGTAGATAATTCGTTGAAACGACCATTCAGCGAAAAAATTCCGTCGATAGTCGCAGACGACCGGATTTTCCTGAGAAGCGAGCGCAATATGTAAGCCACTTTAAAGCCCGGAAATGTTCTAATTATTCCAGATACGTTGGTCTCTGGCATATTTCTCTCGTATTTCTGAATCAACAGCGATAATGAATACGGCTGCTTTCGCCGGGAGATTGCAAAATGATAATCGGATATTCAACTTGGAGCACAACGACAAGTTATAAATATATTGCTTTCACATCGGCCGCAGAATTAAATTTCCATATCGTGCAATACTGATTTCATTCGACCGATTTCGTTCACCATTGTCACTTTCCGCAGATGAACTACCAATCAATTCACTACGAAATGATCAATTTCTATGAATTCAGCTAATTTGTCTAATTGTCTGTTTGTCTAATATTTCACTTGTAGTATTAACTTCTAAATGTAGACATTCTCTTTAAATTTCCACTTGATAAAAATAATCGCGAAATAATATGGCTTTAAACAACTAATATTAAATTATAAATA
The DNA here is from genome assembly GCF_051020955.1 of Megalopta genalis. Lineage (NCBI taxonomy): Eukaryota > Metazoa > Arthropoda > Insecta > Hymenoptera > Halictidae > Megalopta > Megalopta genalis. The sequence continues at coordinate 8,324,057 of NC_135025.1, forward strand.
ATTCGACTGTGTCGGAAAATTTCGATATTTGTTAGACACAATAAAAATATTCTTATTGCCGATATACTGTTCAAATATATATTAAATATATTAAAAGCATTATGCAATATGAGAGAAGCAATAACAAATAGCTTAAAAAAAATTGAGCTTTCTGAAAGAAGATTTGTAAAAGATACTCACGAAAACTATGATACGAACGTTTTAAAAATCGACACAAAACAGATGCATAATTATTATAATTATTTTATTATGTTGCCTTCTATATTTCTTTTCTTTTTGTGATACAAAATGAACACACAATATTTGGTGTTTAAGGTTAATTTATTGAGTTATATATGAAACGTTCTGCTCTATCACCTTCATTAAATTCTCAGGAAGCCTCATTATTCCCTCTGTCCAAAATTGTTGGGGCTTGCTTGCAAAATATTTCTCGAGCTGCGTTTTTATTTCGCATACGGATCGGAACCCGTTTATCATGGAGAGAATTTTTTAGTTACAGGAAGCAAAATCTGAGAAGGATGCAATAGAACGTCCATATCAAACTGTAATAGCTTTTCTCTTTCAGGAAATGCAACAACGCGGTTTTGCATTGATCTGATGAAAAACGACGCCACGTCGGTTCGCCAATTCTGGTCGTTTTTCTGCTACGGTGGCTTTCAATTTTTGAAGTTGATTGCATTATTTGGCGTAATTGACCATTTGATGGGACCAAATAGACTAAAAGAAATTTCCTCGGTTGCTTTTAGACCAAGCGCGTATCGACGCACATTTTTGATACAAAAAAAAAGAAAGAACCTCTTTCACGTTGCTGGGGAAGCAAATCGCACGTAGAGACGCGGTTCTTAACACGTTCCGTGCCACGTGTACCATCGATGGTACACGCTTGCATGTTTACTTAGTGAACTGAACAAATTGTTTACAAGAAATTTAGAACCGAAGAATCAATTTCCACCGCAAGAATGGGCGTTGATAAGTTTTTGTTACGTTGTTATGTGTACGAGAATCAATAATATTGCACGTAATACAGCAAGTTTTAGTAAAATATCAAAGTGTGAAGATTCGAGTAAAAAAAGCTCGGCACGGAACGTGTTAAGACCAGTCAGTAACTCCATCGATGGGTGTGGGGGACCCAAATTGCACGTCGATTGACATATTCCAACGTAATATTACGTTGTCCCGTATGTTTCTTTCGCACCACGCTAGGGACCCCTTTAACTAGTTATGTTCATGTAAACATGCAGGTTTATCTTTTAGCCGTCTATGGCATCGGTTTCAATAATTTCAATGTTGGTGTTACAGTATCTTTAAAACATTTTTGCCTACAACTTTCAATATGGATAGTCAAAGAAAACATGTTTCGTTCCATTGCTTTAAAAAAGGTAATAGTGCAAGGGATATTGAAGACGAGATTTTTTTCCGTTTAGAGGAATCGTGTTACGATTACTATGACCGTTCGCAATTGGTTCAAGAGATTTACAGCTGGCAATTTTGACTTGAAAGATGAAGAAAGTTCTTTTGTCCATTTGGTGGGACTCGAAAGGTGGTAGTCTACTATGAGCTCCCTCCTCAAGGTGGAACCCATCGATTCTAATAAATGCTGCAATCAACTTCAAAAATTGAAAGCCATCATAGCAGAAAAACGGCCAGAATCGGTAAACCGACGTGGCGTCGTTTTTCATCAGAACAATGCAAAACCGCGTGTTGTATTTCCTGAAAGAGAAAAGCTATTACAGTTTCATATGGACGTTCTATTGCATCCTTCTCAGATTTTGCTTCCGGTCACTAAAAAATTCTCTCCAATCCGTAAGCGAAATAAAAACGCAGCTCGAGAAATATTTTGCAAGCGAGCCCCAACAATTTTGGACAGAGGGAGAGGTTTCCTGAGAGATGGAAGAAGGTGATAGAGCAAGACGGTTCGTGTATAACGCAATAAATCAAGTTTAAACAACAAATATCGTGTATTCATTTCGTATGATAGAAAAGGAAAGAAACTTGTGGAATAACTTAACACGTGAATAACAATATAAAAAATAATTAAAAAATGAAATTAGACCAAATAGAATCTCATACAGATATTGATCGATGAATACCGATTCATAGTGCCATTTTTGGAACACCAGAACTTTAGAACACTATCATTTTATTTTCATGTTATTAACGTTTTTCGAATTAGTAACATTTTCGAAGGAAATCTTCCAGAATACGAAAATAGGTGCATAAATATTGATATCATTTCACATAAATCGCAACAGAAGAAACAAATTAAAAAATGGAATTAGACTAAATCGAAATTAATACAGATGCTCGTAGATGGAAAAAAGATTCGTAGAATAATTTTCGGTAAATCCCATCATTTCGAATCGCGTATCATTTTCGAATCGCTCACCTCGTAAGATTATTCGGCCGCTTGTGAAAAAAAACTGTTTGCCGCCGTAAAATCCGATAGACCGTCGCGTTAAATGGAACATGGGAACGTGAATATTCATATCTCGCAGCGTAATTTGGTAAAGTTTCGAACGATTTTGACGGAGCGTTTATGCAAAGCACGGCCGTATAACGCGCTGCGTCATGAAGTCGCTACCGATGGGCGAACGAAGAAGCCTATTTAATCCTGTACATCTGTAAAAATAAAGGGGCAACGGCGCGAAACGCCGCCCACCAGGGAGGGATTGATGCGATACGATGTTCCGGGCGCATCGTTTATCCCCCATTTTTATTGCAAACGCATATCGAATGTAACAGTGCAATGGCTTGTAACGCGTACACAGTTTCCAGTGTTCACTTCCTGATGAACTTTCGTATTCTTTCATTTTTCACGCTCCTCTTTTCTTTCGAGCATCGGTTCAATTACGTTTTCAACAACATTTGATCGCAATAACAGGTGAAGCCGAAAAAGATAAATAACTTTTAATGTGACGAACACTGGGGAGCGTTGACGCGTTACGAAGGAAGTAACGCGTGGCCGAGAGTAAATAATATTTTAATGATCTCGTTAGATCAACGTTGCCATGACGAACAAAAACGGAGGACACATTTTTAATTCAAACATCGCCATGCATGTGTACAATCTATTTATTAGTAAATTGCGGCTTTTTATGCTTTTGTATAAATTCGTGGAAGACAGGAGAGGATAATTGTAAGGAATCGCGTGAAGCCAGATTTCTTCGGGAATTATTTATTACTATAAACGATCATTGACACATCGTATAAATATTGGTATAAATATATTATTATTATTATTATTATTATATAAAATATATTTATACCAATATTTATACGATTATATATTATTACATTATATTATGACATATTACTACATATTATTACATATTATTACATTATTAATATATATTACATTATAGTGCATTAGAAAATGCAGTCTATAACTTTTGTGTTTTCCACACCATAATTTGATATTAATTTGCACAAATAAGTGAATTCACTTACCTTTTCCATTGCTAAAAACTAATCGTTTCTTATATTCAAATTTCACTAGATCTCATTCAAATGCACAGTAAATTCTCCCTAATTTAATTCGAGCCTTGCGGCACGTTTTTATATTTACCGATTGTCCATTTTTGTTTACAAGCTGAAGGAAAATTAGGGAGAATTTACGGTATCACCAAATATAAGATGTGCTCTCGAAATATGAGAAATTTTAGATTTCTTTCTCCTTGGCATTTGTTGCATTGTCGAATTGAAAATATTAGTGAACTGGCTACGAATGCATAAATATTTATGTAATTAAGATTCGCTGGAGGGTTGAGCCTGAACGAACGTGTTATTTGCGGAAATGCAATAAAGAGGCTTGTCCTCCATACGATAACATTTATTCCGTGAACTGAAAATAAAGCGCGAAAGCGCGCAACAATTGAAAAGGAGACAGACAACAATTTCCAAATATCGTAATCTGCGACATTTTCACTTAATAAACTAAATTCCTCTAAACTCACTTTGATAACTGCTCCACAGATTTTTATGCGCGACGAAACTTGTCTTCGTTAATTGTAAGATGAAAGAATTGGTAAAAATACATTGTTTCTCTTAATAATTTTAATAAATCGAGATTAATCTAAAATTGTGTATCTTTAAATTCTCGAATTGTTTTTATTTCATATGCTTTTGTTGACCATAAATCTGCCAAATTTTTAGTCCATTTGCAATAGCACCCGAACAGAAGATCATTAATAATCTTTCGGACTTTTGACAATAAAACTAAATGCACACGATTACAGAGATTGCCACAGATTGTTGTACTCCGCGATTATGATAATGAAGAAATTACTCATTAAATTGCCAAGCAATTGGTTTCTTCTTGAACAATAAAATTACAAACAATATCATAAAATTATTCTACCTCTGTAGCTTCTCATTGAAACTTGTAGTGTTGTTGCTCTGCTTCTGATTTTCACGTAACTTTCGTCCCAGAAAAAAATCGTAGAACATCGCAGATTATTTGAATAGAAGAAAATCCCTTCGAAAGTCAACATTTGCCTCTTTGAAGAAACTTCCTAGTTATTTCCTCCTCGTGATACTTCTGCGCGTCGTTATATTCTCTTGCCGCGAATAAATTGCCTAACGAACAAAACAAAAACCGGACACAATACGTATTCTTTCTTTTTTCGTGATTAAAGTCCTATTCAAATGTATCGTGCAGCCTGTGTACGTCAGACAAGAAGAATAAACTTTTCCGTGGTTCTCGTTGCGTAGTTTAATTTGTTTTTCGCACCTTTAACATATCCTTCGAATTTTATACAGAATAAAGGAGAGTAGTGTGCGAAGGTGGTTCTGCTTATTCAAATTTTACAGATACGCAGAATGTGGAATCAGGCGCGGCGAGTGAAAACCGATGTCAAGTGTCCTTTGTGCAATTTCATTCCCGTACACATTTCGAATGCCAATCGGGTTTGAAAAACAGAGCACACCATGGACATACATGTGAGCTACCTTTCATTATGACTGACAAACAACGGTGTTCTAAGGGGAGACCGGTCGAAAATAACTGGAAGCGAATGTAACGTTGTAAACAACTCAAAACGTGTTACGGGCGTCGCGCGTTTTAGATGGAAGCTGCAAATTTTTGAGTACATGTCTTAATAATATAAACGCGGAATTAATATATATATATATATATATATATATATATATATATATATATATATATATATATATAACGACGAAAATTACTATTTAACAATGGAAAATAAATTAATGCATTCAATTCGTATGTACACTCGCGTCGGTATTTCTGTTGACACCATCAAGTCTTAGGCATTCTTACATATCTCTGTCGCGTATTTCTTTTAAATTTGGCCGAACTGTTAATATTACTGTAGATTTTTCAATTATTTTAGATTTTTCAAAGTGTAATTCTCGAATTGTTCTACCGTCGGAAAGTCGACTCTTGCGACTCCAACCGTGAAGCATGAAGGTTGCTTCATTATAATGTAGGGCTGTTTAAATAACGACCGAATTGGTCGACGAGAATTTAGCAATGATTGAAAGGAGACTGAGCTGCTGCAAGTATGTTGAATTATTACAGGAGAATTTGTTTTCTCCAATGCATAAATTTGAAAGAAATAGATCGTTCGTCTTTCGGCAAGACGACGACTCAAAGCACAGCTCAAGAATTGCAAAAGAATTTTTTGAAACCAACAATATAAATTTGCTTCCATGGTCACCTCAAAGTCTCGATCTGAACCAGCATTTGCGGGAGGAATTAGATCGCCGAATAACTGAAAAATACACAAAATCAAAATTTATAGAAGCATTGAATTAAGCTCCGCTGCGCCGAAAAAATCAATTAGAAGTATGCCAAGTCGCCTTTTAGAAATAATGAGAGCCAAAGGATATCAAACTTCACGCTACAAAAATTGCAATAATTTAAGATGTGCACTAAATTGCAGTGTCAACATACTTTCCGTATTCAGTTATATTAAACATTTTGCTTTCTTACATAATTTCTGGCCGAGCCAACAAGCGGACGAAGCCCAGTTTCTCTCATTGGCTTTTCGTTGATAGCTCGCAAACAAAGCCGGGGATTGCATATTCGCTAAGGAAGAAGTTACTTCAAATCACCTCAGGAATAATTATGGATAATTAATTTATCGAATGAAGGGTCAGTTGTTTAAATCGACCGAAAGGCAGATTTGATCCCCTTAGCCGGCTGTACTCTATCGATGCTTTTAAGTTTTCCAATATGATCATCGTTAATAAAATGGCGTAAAGCTCGCCGTAAGATAAATATGCGTTACACACTGTGATCGCACACTTCAACTTGTCCGTTGTAAATATTATTTCATCGTAATTTACTGTATCACAGTGCAAGGAATTAAAGCGATAAGGGAAATAGGCAATTGCAATAAAAACGCCAGGACAAATTACAGAAGAATATTTTCTATTTAATGTATACAGATCGAAGATATAAAATGTTTGATAGACAATAGACAGCATTAACGTTTAAGTATAGTATTTAAATTCTCAATCTCAACTGACGTTTACCTTTCATAGTTATTTTCGGAGAAATATATCCTGCGCTTCTGCTTTGTTCGCTCCTTAGTAGCTAGCAAATGTATGCAACATTAAAACTCTTGATTAAAATCAAAAAATAACATATACATACATCGTAACAAGTGCTTACGGTTTTATACGTTGAAGAAGGTACAGTCACGTACAGATCTCATTTTCACGTGGTTTCGCATACAGATTTTTCTACACTTGGAGTATACGCAGGTATTTTTAGGAGAATTTGTGACGCACAGCGAGAGAACTGTACCGTCGCATTATCGGATAGTTGACACAGATTTCGATTACTATGTCCACAGCTTATCGCCTACGATCATATACATACTATTTAAAGGATTTGGATGTGAGATAGTTTCTCTCCTCGAAACGTTCTGATTAAGCTAATCACTCTACTAATCTTGGTGAAAAATTAATATCGCAACATGTTTCGGTTTCACGTCTTGTGCAACGAATCGTTTTCTAGCTATTGTAATGATCGACTGCGTAAAGTTTACTGTTTCTAATGAAACTAAAAGTTGTCCATCGCGTTACACAAAAAATAAAACTAATACTAGCTGTCTCTTTCTTCGTAGTGTATTACAACGCAGTACACTACAACACAAAAATCTTTACTATCATTATCGTTATCATTTGTTCCGTGCACATCTAGTAACAATCAGAACGGAAAACAATGCAAACGATTACGTTTTATTGTTATAGCGCTGCCATACTTTTATTTGATGTGCTATCTTCGCCACTGCAATTCTAACTACACATGTAATTTCGTCGAGCCAAATGCGTCGATCATGCATGCTTTCGAGTTGTAGTGCAAACATAGCACACACTTATCATTTCGTAATGAATAACGCGAATCTTCGTGGAAATTAAAATTTTTCGCGCATTATTTTACAGAAGTTTAAATATATAATGAAAAATATCCTTCATTCGTTACAATATTCTTTACGACGGAAATAAAGTGAAAATGTTACTGATCTTCGATAAGTCGATCAAAATTCGCAATCCAGTAACCACTAAACGGAACATTAAATTAACACACTTATCCTTCGCAGATTATAATTACAATCGGTGTACTGTTTTCTTTTTTTTCTAAATGTAATTTTCTCTATCGTTTGCGGAATCGTAGAGCGGGGACTTTGTAATTGTTTCATTAGCGAAAGCAGTTGACAATTGTATTCCCATTATCGTACATCTAATTGTCCATATTCATGATAGATATTTCATTAACATTTATTCACAACCAGCTGATGATTTGTGATTGGTAATACTCTGCTTAAAGTAATTTATTTTAAAGGAACGTCGTTACACGCGCCACGAACATACAATTACGCACAAGCTCGTGTGTCTCTAATTACGTGCACACGCACACGCACACGCACACGCACACGCACACATACACGCACACAGAGTCCGTAGATCCGACACCAACGATAGGTACGATTTACACAACTGTTGATTATCCTGAATTCTACTTTTTAGCGCGTAGAAAATAAATGTTTCAACGATACATTTGAAAATGAATCCATTGAATATATTGGATATTCAGAATTTTCATTCGTTGGGAATAACGTGATTATTATTGTTATACGCTTTTTAATAGCTTAATCTGATTGATAAATTGTATACTCAAGAATTTGCGATACGTACTCTATCCCGGAAATGAATCTCTCCATTATACAGAAAAATACATAGTTTATATAAAAATAGTTTTATCAACTCACTGTTTGTTTTTTTTTTTTATAATATCACAGTGAAATAATTTACATCGAAAACATACGTTCCCATAATTCGGTTTGAAAAAGAAAAACGGTCTATATGTGTCTACGTTATCCGAAAATATTCAGAATAGAATGCAAATAAAATGATCGCTGTCCGATGAAGTTAGTCGATTATTATAGTTTACGGAAATGTAAGGATTAATACTGAACTTTCTTAGACAGTACTCAACGCCTTATGTTAGAAATGTTCCACCGACGTATACCTTAGTTCTAGACTCGCGTTACTAATTACTCGATCAGGATTCAATGATGCCTGATACAGGAAAGTCAGACAACGTTGGAGGTCACATCTTATTGTTAACCATTTAGCTCGGGATATGGTTCCATTGAGCAGCGCCAAAATCGCGGCAGAATGAAATTATTCATATTTGGATTGTAATTTTCATGAAACGATTCTCGCCCAAGTCTTCGTATTAACATTTATGTTCTCGCGACACATCGAAGCTGTATGACGTGTGTTAAATGAAACACTTGTAACGCTTCTTCATTCGAATGAAAGCTGCTAGAAAAAGCACTAAATGCTCTGCGATCTCTAAATTATGTATTACCACCGCGAAATATTTCAGAGGTACAACGGTTCAGAAGATGATTATACGTGATTCGCGTGTTTCGCGGATTTCAAACCTACTATGTTCTGTAGAGCATGCATTTCTCTATTCAGCTGCTACATGTTTGCAGCATTTCAGAAAAAATTGCAGCCGTTTCGCAGTGCCCGAATTTTTTGGTAAATTTCGTTTTACTTTTTAGTAAACGTTATTGAACTTTTTCGTCAACATTGTTGAATTTGTTGGTAAACGTTGCTGAACTTTTTGGTAAACATTGTTGGATACTTTTGTGGTAAACATTGTTGAAATTTCTTTCTACATATAATATTATTGAAATAAGATTTTATCAATTACATAATAAAAAATATATTAGAATTTACTCGTGAGCTGAATTCTGTAAATTAAATATACGTGTAAAATAGTGTTATACAACTTAGAATTCGAATGAATACCTAATAAATATTCTAAATTATAGATTGTATAAATTTGATGAACGGCTGTAATTCCTTCAACTTCTTGAAAATTAAGGACATATTTTGAAAGAATTAGAAAAATATTGCTTTCGAAACAACGTACTATTTCTTTATCTATTTTTATGTTTTGTACAATATAAGAAGATAATGTTTAACATATAAAATATGTATAAGAATGTAACGTATCTTTGGATATATAATATATATAGAATTATTAAAGTTTGTAATAATACTGATTTTTCAATACTAGTAGGAGAACTTGACATACTGTAAAATGGAAAACTTATACGATACTGTATTGTAATACATAATAAATATGTCCGAAATGCTTCACAAATAAATACTGAACATTATTTTGTATGTTTATTAAATATAGCTTTGTAAATTGGAAATATATATAGCAGTATTTAAATATAATTGTATTAAGTATGATGAAAAGTAATTGCATAAATTTCTTAATCACAATGTAGCTAGTTATTAAAACGCGCTTTGATTTGATTTGCATAAAGACATTAAAAAATAAGCAGCGATCGCTAATATTTATCACGCAAAAACAACGAATCTATCGTATCAAATATTTTCAATTCAATAACATTATTAATGAAATGTGTTCTATCGAATAATCACTTTTTTCTCTCGACTATAGCAACTTTTTTCGCGAAGATCAACGAGTGATTTTGATCCATGCAAGCAATTATCTTTTCATTTAAAAATAAAATGATAAAGAAAATTAGAATTCCACTTAAACAGTTGTTTTTTTTTCATTGAAGCGTTAAGTTTGACAGTCTACAATTTCTTTGAAATGTTCAATTAGGAGGAATTATCGAGGAGGGCTTACACTATGATTCAAATGTTTTGTTTAGTAAGGAGCACGAATGTGTCTACTAATAGAAATAATTTTTCTAGACACAAAATAGTGGAATATATTTTTCTTAATTTTCATATTCTATTAATTCGAGAAAATTGTTTTGTCTTTAATTCGAGAGCTTTATTCGGAGAGAGCGAGAGAGCGCTACTTTGTTTAATCCCGCATTACACATACTAACAGCAATATTTATTTTATTACTCGAATATAGTTCGGATGCCCCATTTTTTAAATGTTTAAAACCTTAATAGAGTATTTTCAATTTATGGACTTGATCACTTAATTCGTAGAAGACTGAGTTAGATCTTTTCATGTTATTCGAAATATAGCGAAGGAATTATAAACTAACAATTTTAATATCTCTTCTTGCACGATTCACATTGTTATTTAAACGCAGTCAAGATTTTTTCTTTTTCTGGAAAATTGCTTTTAGGTCACCCGTGGTTGAATCGTAGTGCGAAAGACTTCTGTTTGCACTTTCGCATTTTATTATCAATTATAAATTTTGCTTAATGCTTGATGGATTAATGCTTCATCCATTGATTCGTCTGTAAACAGATTAACGATTTGTACGTAAAATAAAAACGTTCAGCATCAATTTCCTGAAACAGGAATTCAATAGAACTGCATTTCTACCTTTAACAATTTTAACGAGTTGATAATATTGTAACAGTATTTTTGAAATCGCTAATATTTATATCGTTTTCTTTTTACCGTTCTAATTTTTTTCGAAACGCGTAAGGTCCACAGTCTACTGATAACACTTTCTGACTAACGTCACTTTAACATACATAAGAAGCTATAAATATTTTATCTACAAATAATATTGTAATAGAACACGATTGTCACAATAAAGTTTCTTTTTTTCTTTTCTTTTTTTTTCGTCGAAGAAAATGCGGCCAAGAATTTTAGTCTGATTTATTGCATAAATAGTGCATAGTAATTGAATCGTTCAAAAAAATGTTAAATTGTTACTGCATTTAAATAAGTAACGCGATTTAAGTTCGCGAATACATTCTCTCCACGGAAGTGACAAGCATGAAACGCTGATATGACTGCTTGGAATTGGTTACCCTGAAATCACCAACGATTATTTCATCAACTTTCAACAATCTTTATATACCTACATACATTGAAATCACCAAAAAATCTTTACATCGACTCATTTCACCGCGACAAATGCTACTATTGACACTTAGAACTCTTGGTAATGCATATTAGTTAGTGTTTCACATATTATTTAAAATAAAAGAAATAGATTTGTCAGAATAAGATTATGGTACCGAGAATGAAATGCATCCACGATGGCAGTATTTGGTCGACAACTATAAAGTTTCATTACTCAGAATCATCGAAGAAATTAAAACAGAGCAAGCCGGTGTCGAAAATATATTAGAACAATTATTAAACGGCGAACCACGACGAAAAAATGAAAAAAGAGAAGAAAGAATAAATCAGAATATTACAAAATCGTGAAACTTACACAGAAATGTGCAAAAAACTTGAAGCATTAGCAAATAGTGTATCTTTGTAATTCCATTTATAACTAATGTAACAGTTAATAGTCCTGCCTCGCAAGTACAATTAGTAGATAATTAACGTTAATAAATTTATCTTTTGTATGAGCAAACGTCGGCTTAAATTGCTTGCGTGGACGTTTAATAACGTCAATAATAACTTTAGTCGGTGAAGCGAGAGTCGATGTTAAACATTTGTTGGTGATTTCAACGTGTCGGCGTATAAACAACGTCGGCGAAATCGTGTCGATGAAAATATTGTTGCTTGGACAATTGTTGATGATTTCAAAGTAATCCTTGCTAACGTTAGAAATACGAATCGCAGGCACAGCGTTTCGCGCGTGCGAAATTGTTAATTGATTTTACATTTGCTTTCGTCATTTTTATCCGTGTTTTGATTCGCTTTTAGAAGACGAGAAACGATAAAAGACGAAACGTCAGAATTCATCGAAGAAGAATTCATTCGAACGAAACGAAACTATAGTGAAAGGATATAACACGAACGACTGTCCTACTTTTACGTTTATTTTTCTATACACCTTCTAATAGAAAATATTCTTCTATGACGTTATAAGAGTCTTACAATAAATTGATACGTTTCGAGATATGCGAGATCCTCGAATCAACTTCCTCGTCTATTTTTTCCCCCCAAAACTTTTCGGATCCTCAAAACAAATTGGCACACATCGTCTTAGACGTTGACGAGGAGAATCTTCGGAGATAGATTGTCCTTGATATAAATGGCAGGAATAATTGGAGAGATAAAAAACCTTTGATGAATCATGATTGCCTGATATATTTGTAGACTTAGAAAAATAACGCCGATCGTAAGTGGACATTGTATAGTAGATAGAATTTTCAATATCGTAATAAGAAACATTCTTGAGTATAGAACTGTTCAACGGGGCTATTAGACACGCCAGTCGATGAAACGATATTCTCTTAGCAGTGATCTTGTCGATGAGGTTCCATCATTTCGATTTCAACGGAATTGTTCCTAATTGTCTATCTATTGACTTAGAAATAAAGTACAAAAATAAGACAAAATATCCTCGTGAATTTAGATCCGGATTAGGTCCTGGTTTAGTTTGGGGATAGGTCTGAGTCCAAATTTCAAGACATGAAAACGAGATGAGAATCTGCATGAGGATCTATTTAAGTCGTTTATTGATGAACAACGATATAGCGTTGTTGACTAAGATTGATTTTGAATTTTCTAATTATCAGGTTTTACAAAATTTTTGCAATTTCTTTTCGGAACTTTACCAAACTGAATTTGGTATATTTCGGTTAGGTACACGCGATTCTTTTGGTCGGCGCTAAGGAGAGTAGCACCTTGATTGTCACGTCACCCATAGCTGGGTGACAGAATTGATTCCTTAGATTTGAAAATTAATTGTTACGCTGATCTGTTATATCTTCCTAATTTGATCAGGTTGCGCGGAACGTAAGGATATTTAGAAAGTAATTCATGTCATACGACTTAATTTTTCAATTTTAATTTGATTAAATAAAGTACTCGAATTTCGTAAACATTTTTAAGTTATCGTCGCGACAGTCAAATTATTTGAACCAATATTACATATCTATTTATTTCCTGTTTATTTCCAATATTAATTCTTGTTAGAGTCTTCTTTCATTTCCACAGTTTCTTCGCGTTAATTTGTTTATTAATTTATTTAGGAGAATCTTATTGAGGTTTAATTTTCTATCTGTAATTTGTTCAAATGCATTACTAAAAATTGAAGCTTTAATTCGTAAATTGTGAATTCATACAATAGAAATCATGTTTCGTCCAACGGAGGCATTTTCAAGAAAAATGATTTTCGGACAAGATTTCTTGATATTTTTTCGAACAATCCGAACCTGCGAGAGAAAATATCGGGTTCCATTTTTAAAAAGCGCCAAAGATACAACTACCACCATTCGATAGAGTGTGTTGGAATCGGTTATTAAAACCTTTTTAGTTTTCAATAAAAATCACTCCCCTTTATTTTAACAGGGGCGAACAAGTAATCTGGGACACCCTGTATATGTGTCAGAAGAAGGAGATTAACGAAGTTCCGTCGAAACTGTAGAAGAGGCACCTCACCGACAAGTTCATCCACCTTAAGATCGTTATCGAATTGATTGACTGTAACAACGATATGCTCTGTAAAGTCATTTCCTTACCGATTAGCTTCAATTAAATATCCATGCCCGTCCCCCCCTTGTTCGTTACATTGTTTCTCTATAGCATAGAAACTTTAATTCGAATGAAAATATTTGATAAACTAGACTACTTCTCAATTTGAAACGATTAAGATCGTTTATATTCTTAAACTAACATTCCTTTCACACTGTGCTACGATCAAGAAGATTCGAATATTCCCAGTATCGGCAAAAAGAAACGTCGGAGCTTCATAATCAGGTACGTGACGCCTGACACTTACGAGTATTCTATTTTGATATTTAAAAGTTACGAAGAGTATAACAATAGTGCGCAAATCCCGTCGTACGTGACACGATTGGAAAGTGAAATAATGTTGAGAATATTTATTATACACAGGCAAACAGAACCGAAAATAGTCGAAGGACAAGCTTCTTTTTTTGTAGTATGTTAATCCAAATGATTTTCTTAAATGAATAATTATCCTATAATTTTTCATCCTTGGTCTCTGTTATTCCAAACGAAAAAAAAAATTCTTTGATTGATCAAATAATTTCGACAGATTACAGAGATACTTGCTATTGATTGTCATCGTTGAACTATGATTGGAATTTCAAGTGATAATATTATTTTAGATCCTGATGTTTCGAATCGAAAAGAAACTATCTGAAAGGTTTGATCGCATACTTGGAGGCAACGATGTAATGAGGGAGTATAATACACGCAAAAAATGAGCGTTCAAGAAAACAGTTTTCCATTAAATTAATTTTTTCATTCGTACTTTAACGTATGCCTTTATTTCGTTAAAAAGTGACAGAAGTCTCCAACTGCTTAGATATTGTTTCATACATAAAAATGGGAAAGAACTGTAGCCATTAAATGTCATGAAAATCAATTAACTTAGGTTATAAAATATTTCAACTTCATTCGCTGGATTTGTACTTCATTAATGAATTCAATCTTTCATGGCGTCACCATAACGTTTGAATTAAATATTAATTACTTGCACTTTCTATTTTTCATTTCATTTGGTAGCTCGGCTCGGTGTAACATTTCATATTAAATGGATGTTAGACAATTTTGATAATATTCCAAAATTTCCCATAACTCCTCACTTTATTAAACTGCTAGTGTAAAACACTAGCTAATCAAAAGCTTGTGCTGAAAATTGTCTCGGGTTTGATTTGAAATTTCATTACATCGTCACCACAAAGCGATCGTTGCAAACCTCAACATTCACGACGACCCTTAAAAGAATTAATTCTTCCTGAACCGCAGGGTTAATTAACTATAATGGTTTGGACAACATCTACAATATTGTACATGTTATATAAACAGTTTAACCGAATAACTAAAGAACAAATTAGAAAGATTCTTAAGAAATGATTACAGAATGAAACATTTGCACGTGTTCAGTGTCCTATCTGAACCAAGAACAATTAATAAAGAATAAATATTAAATCACGGAGGTTCCATATCACAAAGTCCAGCTTCAGATTACATATTTCTGTGCATACATATTTATATAATACTTTTTCCCGTACCTAATATATTAATGTTTCCTTAATAGTCTGCAGATTTCATTGTATTTATCATATAGCACAATGAAGCAACAACCTTTGTGAAGCTTAACTCTTTAGTAAGGCAGAAATAAATTTCTGGTTAATTCACCGTCTCCTGTAAACGAGTGTTCACAGTGTGTATCTTTTTATAAATATCCGTAGTTAGCGCTTTAGTTTAAGATTATAATACTTTGCTGATATAGATTAAGGTATACTGAAGACAGTATCTGTGTACTTTTTCAAAGATTTATATCCTGCAATTCATTGTTCATAGATACGCTTACCCCTATACGAATCTTTCCTAATGATCATACGTTTGTTTATTTCACAAATAATCAAGCTCGTACGAGCAGAGCCAGCGATATTATAATTCGTACATGGTTTGCGGATCACAATCGTTATAGTCTATTTAAATGTCAACAACGTTTGCACTTAATACGTGCAATAAATGTGTGCAAGTCTTTCACCGACAGGCTTTCGATTCAAACGATTCGAAATAAACCATTGTTCGAATAAGCTGCAACGAATATTGAACGAAACAATGAAGCAGATACTGAAACAAAATGTAATAACTGTGTAAGACATCTACGATGGAATTGTTACATTCTCACGATGTTCTGCTCTTTTGCAACGATCTTTTCGGTTTTTTAAGATGGGCTATATCTACATGTGTATATGTTTATCTGGACAGAAAAGTAAAATAATTTTAATCAGTTACTGCCAAGTTCGCAAATTTTATGCATTTCTGATCAAATTTAATTTTACGATAGCAGAAGAATCGAACGAGTTCAAAGATGTCGATATATTATTTAGAATCTATTAGAAATGATCGAAGAATGAAAAACAACTTTCTACTTGCTTTTTATGTCTTGCAATCAATGCAGAAAATTTAATTCTGTAATAATGATCCGCGGTATAGCGAACACGAGAAAGTAGACACGAAAGCATAATCGTGAGAAAATATGTCCCACGTGGTCCGCACGCCATGTTCTAAAAATCATCGAAATTAAAATAAATCGAACTCGACGCGAAAGGTGCACTCTAGAAAGGTGAAAGCATTGTAACGATTAAACGTGTGTTCTATCCTACAGACGAATTAATATCGCAGCAAAACCTTTGGTTTTCTGATCGAAGGAATGAAAAATTGCTTCCAGCAAACGATGAAATAATCCAAGAAGATGTGTGATTGTTGTAATTCCCTTAATAAGTGATTGTATTCTTATTAAAACAGCGTTATAGAAAAGGAGAATATTTGTAATAAATATTACGTTATAGTTGTAGTAAACGGTTCTCCCATAGAACAAACTATCTTCTGCCCTCGTTTGCCCAAATACTGTGCATCATGTATCTCTCCATCGGGCAAGTAGTTCGTCATTAAACTCGTGATTGCATATAGAGAAATTCGGATTAAAATGTAACGCTTCAATTCTCGTTCGCTTTTCGCGCGATCGCTTCCACAGCTCCTGCGTCGTTTCCCCAGAACAGAAGGAAGAACGTCATAGTGAAATGTAACATCGAATCCAATTGCGTCAATAAATACGTTTTCCGTGCTAACGTCGCCCTGATACACCTCGACTCTTTTTACAGGCTGGACAAATCGTCCCCGCAATCCAATTGTCAGAGTGCAACGTACTAATTACCAGCAAAAATATATCGGCGAATATTCTTAAATTACTTGAACTGCACGATATGAATATTTGTTCAATAAAAATGTCAATTCTTCGAAAGAAATGCTGCCGAAAGTATATACCAAATTGTAAAATGTTACTTTACTCGAACAGAAATCATAATTAATTACTGAACATTCTCTGGTCAGATAAATAATCGTACGATCGAAAACGTTTTGCGATATAAAATAGAAATTACAACTATTGCTGTAGCTATACTTGGCGATCGAACTGCGAATTCTTACAAAAATTAGATCATTCTATGAAAACTAAAGTGTGAAAGAAATTAATATATAAGTTGATTTCTCAACTGCGGACGTTTATGCATTTATGTCAAAGATGGATACGTCAAATACACGATAGCCGGAACTTCAGAAGACTTTGAAGATATTATCACATCCTTTGCATATTATTATCATATCGAAGATAAAAAAGGAAGCCATAAATTTCTGTGCAATACCCGATTCTAGCAATAAATGCGAGCAATAAAGATTCGCACTCTATTTATTACAGTCCAAATAGACAGAAAATGTTACTTTAATTGATCTGAATATTTCCTCATTATTATTTGTGAGAATAATTTATTTAATTTGGTATTTACTTGAATGCCATAAGTGCAGAAAAGTCAGCAGACCAGTTGACGTACGAACAACTCGTAAGAACCCGCGTTCGGCAAGACAACGCAATCAGCCCTTATCAAGCCCGACCGAAGCCTATGCTGCATTACGCTACTGATTGTCAAATACAATTTCCGATCTCTAGTTAAATTCCGTCTCAGCTCCATTTAACGTCGAATCCTCCTTTGAATCCTGTCATTCGGAGTGTAATACTGATTGATTGAATAACGCCAACGAAAGAGTCGGTGATCGAAGTCTTTTGAGCTTTTCGAACCTCTATAGTCCGTGTCTCGCCAAAGTGAACAATCTTCCACTCGTTTAACGCCGTCCCTCGTCAGGATGCACGATCGAGTGACAGTCATAAGTGTAGTATAAGAAAATAAATAAGATTGTATCGTGCATTTGTACACATTCGCCCGTGCAGATACGGTTAGAACGATCCTGCGTCCCAACGAAGACTCTTTAAGCTTCTATCGATCACGACGGATGATGGATCACGCGTCGATGACAGTACAATCTATTCGATTGATCCTCGGACGACCATTTGCACAACTATGCTATCGACGATACCTGCGACCATCTTCACTTTTATTCACGAATTTCTTCCGTTACACCTGCACAGGGCGATCCCTCGGGCGATTCGAAGTAACTTAGCCTTTCAGCAAATTGTTCTCCGTGGCTCCGTTAAAGAGTTGTTCGCGAAAAACACGGACCAATCGGAGAGCGAGTACGCCAGGCGCCACGCCCACGCGAACAATGGCGCGTCACACTGGAACGCGACAGCCGTACTCGTCGTCCGATTGGTCCGTGTTTTTCGCTGATAACTCGTTACCGAAGCTGCGTCCAACGTTTTCGCTGAGGAAAAAGTTACTTCGAATTAGCTCAGGAATCAGCCATTTTCAAATGTAACGGGAATTCTAGGACATTTTGTATTCTCGAAGATGCTTCTTGTAGACCTATTATTTGTTTTTTTTGCTGTTGTTGCCGAAAATTTAATAATTAGGTGGCGATTTCTATACACCGGGTCAAAATGATCCAAGGGTTAACAGGGTTGCATTTGACGTATTCTCGGTGGAACGAAGTTAATTACTTTCTTGGCGTTTTTGTCTTAGTTCGCGATTTTTATTTTATGGGAGGCAAAGTACACGTGCCGAGGGTGTACGGTTATATTGATTGTGTATTCGTGATTTATGCTATGACTCGGATATCATATTATTCAACAATATTCAGTACAGGCAGAACTGAAAATTGTCAAGAGACATATTTCTCATATTTAGCGGTGAATAAGTTTCTGAATCGAATAGTTTTCGTATAATCTTTGCTCTTTCGTCTCAGTTACTCTAAATAAATTGTTTAATTAAATAATTTTACCAGATCGCGGGTATTTACTGTCGATTGTTATCATTGAACCATGGCCTTTTGCGATTACATCGATTATGTATTTGTGCATTATGTGCGTATTCTGCGAAACTACTTCTTGGAAAATTGAAATAGAAAAGTGTCATATTTGCTGCAAGAAAGTATAACATACTGCATTTACGGATATGCTGAATTAATTGAATAAACGAGAATATTTTTAATAAATCCTGAAGCGTTTGTTCCACGTTTCAACACCTTAGCACTATAAAAAACACTTCGCAATTAGTTGCTTTAAAAAGTGACTAAAGTGTAGTACAAATCTAAATATTTCGGACCAAGAAGAAGTAGTATAACTTGTTTGTTCCACCAATAATAAAGCCGTCGTTACATACGAATCAAAGTTCAGGAACAACGCGCGTCGCTATAACAACAAGCAGAGGTGGACAAAACTGGACGGGGCGGAAACATATCAGCTCGTGTCCGGTATAAATCGACGTTGCCTACGTACATTCCCAGGTGCATTTGATACCGATCATTAACACATTGACTGCCACACGTCGGTCATACACAGATGACAATTTTTTGATCAGCTTTCGATTCGAATTCATTGAATGTCGAAGAATTCACTCAAATAAAACCATAACTTTAAATATTTCTATAAATATCCTTATTAAAAATAATGATAAACTCAACCTAAATGTAAATAACCTAAAAATAATCAAAAGATTTATAATTTGTCGAAGAATTCACTCAAATAAAACCGTAACTTTAAATATTTCTATAAATATCCTTATTAAAAATAATGATAAACTCAACCTAAATGTAAATAACCTAAAAATAATCAAAAGATTTATAATTTGTCGAAGAATTCACTCAAATAAAACCGTAACTTTAAATATTTCTATAAATATCCTTATTAAAAATAATGATAAACTCAACCTAAATGTAAATAACCTAAAAATAATCAAAAGATTTATAATTTGTCGAAGAATTCACTCAAATAAAACCATAACTTTAAATATTTCTATAAATATCCTTATTAAAAATAATAATAAACTCAACCTAAATGTAAATAACCTAAAAATAATCAAAAGATTTATAATTTGTCGAAGAATTCACTCAAATAAAACCATAACTTTAAATATTTCTATAAATATCCTTATTAAAAATAATAATAAACTCAACATAAATGTAAATAACCTAAAAATAATCTAATAAATCTTTCATTTCCTTCAGTTTCCTCATCGAAACTACTTTGACTGCAAATCGCGTAGGGTGACAGAACTATTTGTTCAGACTTGAAAAGTAGTTTTCACGCTGATCTACGATATCTTCTTAATTTCATTAGGACCCGCGAAACGTAAAAATATTGACCAAGTAATCTACGTCGTACAACTTAAGCATTTCAATTTTGGTTCGATTAAATAAAGCATTTTAATTTTGTGAAATTTTTGAGAGTGTTAGCGTGGCAGTCAAGGTATTCAAAAAATCCGGAGTATCAGATTCGCTTGCAGGTTTAGGATGCACGGTGTAAGAAGGAGAAATGGACCGACTACGGTTATCCCGCTAGAAAATTTCCGCGACGCTAAAATTTACCCCCACGAGTTCCCGCGAGATGTACTAACGTTTTCGTCGGTGCTCACCGATACATTGCTTCTTAAAGTTATATTCGCCTGAGTGCGGTATTACTGCCGCTACTGCCACTATTATGGTAATGTTACTGTAGCGCAGTGCTCGGAATGCTTCGGAGCGCAACATTAGGCTCCGCCCCCTGACTGCAGCCGCAGCGTCTCACTCCCCGCGTTCCATCGCGCGCAGCATCCCCGCGCAGCGAGATGCTGCGGCGATAGTCAAGAGGCGGAGCCTAATGTTGCGTTCCGAAACATTCGGAGCACTGCTATATAGCGGATACCGAACACACGCTATAGAAACTCTCGCCGATAGCACGAAAGTTTCACAGAGCGCCTAGCAAACCATATCAGATGCGAACCTTTAAGATGACAGGCATAGGGATGAAGTCGGTCCAGCTCTCCTTCTTATACCATGCGTTAACCTGACTTTTTCTTGCGACGATCGTGAATTTGAATCGGTCGAAACCGTTTTTGAGTTCCTCTCGATACTAAATACCATGTTTGTATGTAACTTTTCTTCGTGGTACCACGCAAGTAAGACAAATTTTGCCGCTTTCCATCATTATGCTCGTAAGAAGAACGAATACTTTTTGTCGACGAAGAAGCTTGTAAATTGTCGCCATTATTAAGTCGGATTGTGATTTAATAGTCAATGCGGACCTCCCCTTTGTGTCACCTTAACCTAGAAAACAGCTTTAGGAAAAGGAGCAATTGCTGATAATTACTGATTATTAGTTTGTATACCTTGACACTTAAGAGACACTTCGTGGGCGCATTGCTCACAGAGTGTGGCAGATCGATTTAATTGGAAGTACTTAGCCTGGATAGTCTCGGCTCGATCTCTAAGGACATGTCGAATAGATGCTTGTCGTCGAGCAGCAGCGACGGGTCTAATAGATAGTTCGTTACTTTCGTGATCAGCTCGATCTTGTACGGTTTCTGCTGGAACTGCCGTATCTCACGAATCACGTTCGCAATCTGGGAAACATACGTTGCATTATGCGTTGAGTAACTTAAACTCGTTTCATTTCGAAGTTAATCCCATTTCAGAATGGGATCTTTGATTATTCTCAAACAGTGTCGAGGAATATTTGTGGAAAAGATATTTCAAATACATTTTAAATAATAATTCTTCACAATTGAGACAAAATAGTACTTGAAATTAGAAATTAGTAATTTCAGGAAATCGAATATTTCATTTTAATAATGTAAAATGTAACGTGAAGTATTTTATTTCAATAATCTATAGTATTTTTATATTGTATTAGTATGTTATATTTAAATTATACTATTTTGTATTGATACTGTCTAAGGTAAAATAAAATATGTTATATTTAACAACCTAAAGCATAAAATAAAATACTCTATCTTTGACTATGAGTCAATAAAGCTAATAAAGCTAATAAAGCTAATGAAGCCAAGCTCTGCTGTGTTGATAAACTTATGTAAATAGATTGATGATCTGCTACTTGCAAATATACAGGGTGTCCCAAAAATATCCCGCAATCCGGAAATGGGGGATTCCTGAGGTCATTTGAAGTAACTTTTTCCTTAGCGAAAATGCAGTTCGAGGCTTTGTTTACGAGTTATTAACGAAAAACACTGACCAATAAGAGGCGAGCTCGGCTTGTGTGAGGCGCCCAGCCAACGAGCGCACGAAGCCCAGTTCCGCTTATTGGCCGTCTTGCTGATCTCGCCTCTCATTGGTTAACGTTTTTCGTTAATAACTCGTAAACAAAGCCGCGGATTGCATTTTCGCTAAGAAAAAAGTTACTTCAAATGACCTCAGAAACCTCGCATTACCGAATTACGAGGGGACACCCTGCATAATGATTACCTGCGATTGAAATCAAAATTATAGTCACGTCGATAAGGCGTCAGTAAAATTAATTACGTACCATTCGCATTTTCGAAAAATTCAGAAGACCTTCGTCGGTTATGGTCGGTGCACCTTCTTCTATGCAGGAGAGGTCAGATAAGTACAGTCCTAAGTAAGGAATGCAGGGGGGGTCGCATCGGTGCAAAGCGTTCCTTAAATTTTTGAAACGTCCGTCCGACGAGACGATGTTCTGAAGTTTTTCGATATTCTGCTTCGTCTGAAAATTGAATTGTTAATCAATTCGTTGACTGTTGTTAACATGGTACCGAAAGACTTCGCACAATCGAATTAATTTCATTAGTGACATTGATGCTGTAGGGCTAATATTAATTATAATTAATTCTTCTCGAACTCTTTTCGATCCTATAAATCTTTGAAAAATTGTTCTTTTTATTATTATTCTTTCAATGTAGAAAAGATATAATTGTGAACGTTTCAATTGGTATATCTTTCAAAATATTTTGTCATGGATCTCATCAAGAATGAACATTTAACGCTGTTGAACATAAATTAATTATTAACACTCTTGAACGTAAATTACTCATTAATAGCATAATGTAATAAAGAGTAAAGTGCAATAACAATACATCTGCGTTATTATCCGACGTCTCTTGACAGCACGTTTGACTATGTTGTGACATGCTTCTGACATGTTGAGTAGTTTACCGTTTTAGAAACTTTTTCCCAAGTCTTCTTCAATCTGTAAACGCTGCTGTTTGTGAACGCCGAGCAAATTTGTAGTACGCCGTTGTAATTGTGCAGAACCCTGCTGATATCAGCAACCGCAGCCCATTTTTCGATCGCAGCCACCCTCGCCGACATGTTAGTGCGTCGAAGAATCTCCGAAATCACTAATTGGTTCACTTCGTTAAATCTTTTCGTCATTAGCAGAATATGAGGAGCACGCGTTGCTTTGTCCGACTTCATCCAGGCTTGTCCAAGAAATTCTCTGCAATTAATTCTCGCATTAATAAAGGATAATTGAAGGCTAAATCTCGTCGAAACTAATTTTCGTTGAGAATTGCACACGTTTCACCAGAGTTCGTTCGCACTGTTTCAAATAAGTATTTTTATTATCCGAAGAATTCCTTTTAGTCGAACATTTTAATTAATCTGTTTATTCGAATAATTCTTTAATCAAACAATTTTATGTTCGAATAATTCGAAAATGTAATATGGACGAAATAAATCGATATATATTCAAATATATATATATATATAATTTAAATTTATGAATAAAAATACTAGCCTTGTATGTGCATAACTGTTGTTTGCCCGCCTATGTATATAATATTTTTCACAACCTTATATTTTTATAATATCTATTACCTTCTATTAATAAATGCTTCCATATTTCTTAGTGCGTACAATTTGAAATCTAAACTTCATGTATTCAACAGTTTTACAAATTGTCGATTAATTTTTAGGAAATGTCGAACAAATGATTGAAAGCAATATAAACTGCATATGAGATAAAAACAGTGTGAAACACCTAAGATGTTCACGTAAAATATTTCCGTTGTTTTAAATGATACCAGAAAATATATAATAAAGGATAAAGATTCGACTCGCAATCAGATTGGCAATAATCTTGAGAAAACAAATCTCTGCTATCATAATAATTGCTCCTCTAAGTCGAACATTTCTTTCCCTAACACAATTTCTCCTATCATTAAAAACAACAGAACTAGTTTAAGTGGCTCACCCAGTATATTTAAGCATAAGTTAAAGAAACTGGAAAGATATCGTATTTGATTACTGAATCGATTGTTCATATTTATTATATTTTCACATTTATGTTTCAATATCTGTTAGAAGAAACGAGCATCTGTTGAAAGCGTTGTATAACTTACTCATTTGATATTGATATGAATATCTTGTGGTCTAAGTATGTCATTTGTTCTGCGATGTCCATCGCAGATAATGTCTCAATGCTTTCCTTGCTTTGTGTCTGAAATCATATGAGAATTTTTATGAACAATATAAATCTTCTGCAGTGTTCACGGTAAATGTATTGTAGCAACAATTTCGTAGTTACTATTTAACAGTTTTGCAAAAAATAGTGGTCGGAGAAAAGTGTTACGTCGGCCAATTAACAGGTTTCTCGAAGTAAAAATGAAGGCAACGTAACAATTTTGTATCAATACATAATACAAATGCATAACTCGTAAATGTATAAAAAGAGTCACAGTCTAATTATTATACTTATAGAATTCTACAATTATAAAGTCATTCTCATCCGAAACCATAAGAATTGTTTGTCCCATACGAAGGTAATGTAATATTTTGTAAATACTGCAATACGTTCAATAATATTTATCATGTCTCACCGTAGTTTACATATAAATCTATAAAATTCTAGACCGATTGCTAATCCAAGATCATCGGTAATTTTAATTGGAACTTGGTGAAATTGGTTTGGCTCTCCTGAAAGGAGACTCTGTGTTTGGCAATTGTAAATTATCTATCTAGATAATATCCGAAACAAAAGTGTCCAATTCATGGCAGTTCTTCCCTAACCGAGGTCTCAAAGTACGTACAGTGGGAGGAGCTAGAAGCTTCTTCAGGTCCACTTTGCTGCTATCCTGTTCTTCTTTGATGATCAATCGAAGCAGTAGGTGCGCCACGTCGTGTTCAGCCGGTAGCAGATGCGGACAATAAACAATCTCTTCCAGGAACTTGACCGTTAAACTTTTCAACTTCGGATCGGACTCGAAGTCGCCAGCGTGCTTGGAGACCCAGTGTCTCAGAACATTCAGCACGCCCATCGTTGCTGCCGTTGACATGAACGATTCTTTCCGTCTGGTCTTGTAGGATCCTCTTCGATTGTTGCCATTAATTTCTTCGTCTACGGAGATGCTCGCCGCGGACGTTGCGGTAGCATATGCAGTGGCAGCTGCCGAGCTACTGCTCCTGAATATTTAACATTTACAATTAATGTTTCGTTCAACTTTCGTTCGAAAGTATGTCCAAGCTATCCCGGCTGAACGATTTTTCTACGTTCCACGAGTAAAATCAAGGAAAACGTGAACGGTTGCTTCTAAACGCTTTGTCACAAATGTCGAATATGAAATAACGGCTGACTAATATTTCTTGAGACATAGAAATAAATTAGCAGCATTTATTGTTCGTTCGAAAGTACGAGAATACAGAATTGCTTAGTAACGATTGCTACTATATTGTTTCAAGGTTACATCGCTTGTTTCCCGTTCTCTGCAAGTGGAATAATTAAATATATTACTAATCTGCTTCAACGATGTGTCAAGAACAACATCGGTTGTTTCGTGTATTTGTTGTTAACTAGATTTGCGTGTCTTTATGCAAAATAAAAATGTTCTGCATCAATTTCAAGGTACTGAAATCATAGAAATGGTTTCTTACATTGATAATTTACATGGGAAAGTTATTTTCTATTCATTTCTGTAATAAATGTATAAAACTCACAGTCCAATTGTAACATTGTAGTTAATTATTTACAAGCTTTTTCATCGTTTTACTCACAGAACATGCTAATTTTCATTTGACAGGGAAAATCTAGACGACTCTGTATAATTTTAGCAACAATTTCACTGTTATTGTAACTCACTCGTACAGACGTTTCTCTCCTTCATTATTTTAAGACGTGAATAAAGTATGAAATGTAGGATAATAATCTATAATCGATATCATTCAGTAGCCGGAATGTAATTTTTTTAGTAGTGTATGTTACGATTAAATGTGGTGTTTACATAATTGTGAAAAGAAATCTACAAATATTTTATTAATTTTCCTTTATTCTAGGCTCCAAGATATCCTTCATTAGCGTAAACGTGATAATTTACCAATCACTATTGTTTTTCCGATGCTGTTGATACATTTCCTTATTTACAATTTCTCATTTCTCCTTGAATTAATGATTCGTTTACTAAAAAGTTTTAGGAAATCTCAGAAGAAAGGAGTCAAACTTTTATTAATCTACCTAATTGCATAAACAATATATCGTCCCTAGTAACAATGTATAATTCAATTTGTTTATAAACATTGGATTGTGTCCCTCAGGAAAAACGAAATATGCACTGAGCAACTTCAAATGACCTGAAGAATCACCTCTTTCCGGGTGTTTACATAATTATGGGACACCCTGTACTTATAATCATTAGGGGAATAAATAATACAACAATAATGCTTCTACAGTAATTAACAAAGACGGCCAACTATTAGCTTGGCGAATATCAAATTGCCTTTCCGCGAATATTTAATATTTTCTATGCGATCAGTTATTGTCTTGCAAGTCTTTCCTTCCATTGAATAAACTATTATACTAAATTAATTATAAGAAATTGATATATACATGAACTTCTGAACAGGAGATTATTAACTGTTCATAAAAAGTAACTTGTATAAACTCGCAGCTCGTTACAAGAAATATAACAAAGTTTCGAAATGTTCATCTTGTGATCTCCTCATTATTGTATTTCTGATCTTTGAAATAAATTACCCTATCAGCAAAATGAATGCAATTTGCTGAAGATAAGTCCGCCGAACACGGAGAATAAGCCTGGAATTAACATTTTAATTCGTGCAGCTTTCCTACGGTCGTTTGTGCAAAATGAAATATTGCATCGCATTGTTACGCGATAAAATAATATCTTTAACGAATCACTAAAGCCGGTTGCATTGTTATCATCTTCCATGCAGTTTCTACGTCATGCCAGCGTTAGCGATTGTTATTACATTCCTATTTGAAAGAAAACATTGTGCTTGCTGCGACCGGCAATTTTTATATACGCCAACCTAATATTTTGTTCAAGTATCTGCTCATCCTGCACCGAATCCATTCGTTGACAGTGAGCGAGTGAGGCCAGCAATAATTTCTTACACACACGGTTCATTTAATTTGTGATTCGTTCGAACAAGCAAACGAACCTCTATAACCACATACTTCAATTATAATCCTATTTCATCCTTCATCCTTTGTAATCCTTATTTATCATTTAATGAATGCTTCGAAGTTTTATTTTATGGTGCTCTCATAAATAAAAAAGGTCTTCTCCCGAAGTAAACAATTTGTATTCACGAGTCCTATATTGATGTATGTGACGTACATGTTTCAGCAGACGAAGCAACGTATTTCGAATAATTCCAATATGAAATCTAATGTGCACTAAGATAGAAAAAAGTATTAACAATTCACGTTATGCATTCGATCGTAGTTCCGTAACGAGTAGTTTCAGGTGTGGACATTATAATCGCGAACACTAAGTAACAGAAAGCGTCTAACAGGTGAAAACTATTTCTATTTCGTTTAGTTCGCTTATCGCTGTTCAGTGTAGTGCAGAGATTATGATAAAAAGAGAAACTATAAAATAGGCATTACTTACTAATAAAACTCCGCGACGTAAGGAAAAAAAGTGTAGTGTTTTCGGTACGAAAGTAATGTAAATTAAAGAATTAATGCGGAGGTAATTATATATATTATATATATATATTAATTATATATATTATTATATATTATTATATATATTAATTATATATATTGTTATATATATTATTATATATATTATTATTAATTATATATATATAAATGAAAAATTGAATGTCATTCGTGTGACAGAAAACTGTATAACAATGAGAAGTATCTGTGAAATATTTAGGTGAAAAATCACTGGAATTGTTGTACCTAAACAAGATAGAATCACCAAAGAGTTTAGGCTTGTATATAGTGAAACGAACATCCGACAATTATTAAACTTAATCCTAATAAATAAAACATAATCGGAGGATCTTGTATTTGCGATTCTCTCTTTACGGAGGCTTTTGTTTAACTATTTTGAACTGTGTATAGTACGGCTCAATATTATATACGCACATCCTTCGTTCAAAAGTATCTTATTAATTTTTATTTAATCGATATTTATTCATACACTGATTCACTGCTCAGATTAGCGCCTAATAAATTGTTTACACTGACAGAGTTCATTTCAACAACGTTTTTGCAGCCAGTTTATTACTTGCGTTTAGAAAATTCCTTCATATGACCTGCTTCACAACCATTCGTCCTCCAAAACTTCCAAAAAGTAAAATCCAGCGAATGGAACCAATTAGAAAAGTTATACGATAGAAAGAGCGTTAACTATTTTTAGGAGGAGCCATTTGTAAGAACAATAATATGTGGAATATTTATACTTACCGTTCCAAACCGAGGGAAAGTGTAAAAATCTCTGCGTCTCGAATAATTAAGAGCGGTACTATACACGTTATTCTAATTGCTTAAGCTTAATGAAAGTCGTTAAATCTGTGATTTCAGTTGAATTTAATAAATAAACATATTGGAGAAATATCATTATCGAATGATAGAAGTTTGCATCGTCTAAGCCAGTGCTCGGAACGTTTCGAAACGCAACATTAGGCTCCGCCTCCTGACTACCGCCGCAGCGTCTCACTCCCCGCGTCGCTTCCATCAGACTACCACCGCAGCGCTTCGCTGCCCGCGTTGCTTCCATCGGAGGCGGAGCCCAATGTTGCGTCCCGAAGCGTTGCGAGCGGTGGTCTAAGCTATTCGGAAGAGTTAAATATCGATGGTGTGAAGAGAATTCAGTGAACATTGGTGTGTTCCACTAATTAAACACTTACGGTGCACGTTCGGTGAGCATAAACAGTTAAACAATTAAGGAGGTGTTCAAGTGAGTTTTTGCGGTGTACAGCTCGGCATGCGTGACGCAGAACGTGGAAACACAGTCTTTTTGCAGAAACTGAAAGGATGACACTTACCAGATAGGTACAGGTCCAACGCTATGAGTGATACAAAACGACATATGAAATACAGTTGCATTAAAAACAACTAAAACATTATTTCGACTAACGAGATGAATTTCATGAATTGCTTGAAGGGGTTACATACAGTTTCACAGGAGAAAAGATCGAGTTCACAGATACAAGCTACGCTCGACGTTTCTTCGCTGAAAATGTTATTGAAAAATTCTGAAAAGTGACGATAGTATAACTGTAAAAAGCATCATCGTACAATAGTATCATTTCCTGTAATTACTACTGATACAGCAATTCTTTATTTATCATGAGATGTCTTCGTAATTATTGTAATTCTGTTTTTGATATGCGAAACAAATTTGCAAAACACAATATGACAACTTTGTTGTTATATTTTTTTCTCCAATTTCACTTTTAACTGCAATGTGGCGAAATGATCTCGTTCCATTGTTTCTCCTTCATGATCACGATTTTTAGTTTTTACTTCACACATCAGAGTAAATTTGATAGTTATTGAAATTCGGAATTCATTATTAATTTATATCGAGAGATTAACGATTTCTGATTTCAAACTATGCACACTTTTCTTTTTTATGCCGATATTAAAAATTCAAGCTATAAAGGGTTACTGATAAAACCGCATTTTTTTAGTTCATGTAACTATCCAGTCTCTTATTTTGATCCAAATCAATATTGACGAAGATGAGTTGCGCTGTTTTCATCAATTTTCCAAGTTTTTCAATTAAACTTTCGGAAGTTACGGTTACAAGTATATACTTGTTTATGATAACAAAAGCAGAATATAATTTTGTACGTTGTTAAAATAACATATTTGTTTCTAACAACGAAAGTAGGATATAATTTTGTAGGTT
The DNA here is from genome assembly GCF_051020955.1 of Megalopta genalis. Lineage (NCBI taxonomy): Eukaryota > Metazoa > Arthropoda > Insecta > Hymenoptera > Halictidae > Megalopta > Megalopta genalis. The sequence goes on from NC_135025.1 coordinate 8,354,240, forward strand.
CTTAAAATTACATATTTTTTTCTAATAATAGAAGTAGAATATAATCTCGTATGTTAAAAAACTTTGTGATATTAGACATTCTTTTGCACGTAACCCCTTAAGGACTATTGTTACCAAACTAGATAAGTAATTCGTCTGAAGCATTTCGACCTACAAGTAGGTTCACTTTGTCAAGCTTTAGATCACATTTATGTAACCAAAACAAACAATGAAATTGCAAATAATACCAAAATTGTCTGAACCAGTGATGAGCAACAAGCCACGCCCCATCCACTGTTTATCTGCGGCTAGCCAAATGGAGAAAATTGCTTATCACTGGCCTGGACTGTTGAAAAGCGTGTGAAACATTTTTTAAAATGTCTGTTGATAAGTATATATATACATCTTTCTAAGCAATATGAATCTAATTAGAAACTGTTACTCCCCCCCCCCCCGATATCTCTGTGAATTATTACGATGACATCGCCGGTTCACAATTAAATCATTTAATCGTTAAATGAACATTATTATGCACTTTAATGCGTAAAAAACAAATGGAACGCTACGACGAATAAATATAGTGTCCTAAATTTGTTCTAAGACCTTGAAGGAAGCGATTCCTGGGACGATTTAAAGTCATTTTATAATTCGCGAAAATGTTCTCCGCGGTTTTATTAACGGGTTATTAACGAAAAAAAAAACGCTGATCATCTTTTCCGAACTTTGGACTGTCCCTTTCTTTTGTTCTTTCTGCCTCTCTCGACTCTCTTTCCGTTCCGTTCAGCGTTCTCTTTCACGTTCGAAGCTTTTAACGCTTCACTAATTCCAGTGGTGAAGATAGAATTTGGACAGAGTTATCGTGAACTTTTGTACAGTTATCGCGAGAATATTGTAACTCGTTAACGAAGCCGCGGAGAGCGTTTCCGCCGAGGAAAATGTGACTTCAAATCAGCCGAAGAACCGCGTCTTTCAAGTGCTCGCGCAACATTCTTGGAAGTCGCCCTGTGTACCGAATAAAACTGGCACAGAGAGACATATGCAAATGTCAAGGTTGGTCCGAGATAATATGTACGTTGACAAATGAAAGTCGAAATACACATAAAGTCGTCAAAGTGAGTCTATGTACAAAACAGTTGCATGTAAAGATTAGACCTCCTCTACCTAGAAGAAGAAGAAAGAGAGAAAAAAAAGGAGTATCGTAGGCGGAAGAAACACACGTAAAAGAAGTCATCGAGACAAAGCACACATGCGTAAGAATGTGAAAAATACCTTTATTGCAATAAACATTCAATATAGCAGTACCGAGAAACGAAATAGAGATAATTCTCGTCACTTTCGGAACGTAGAAGAGCCTGTACAAGATTCAACGTCTTAACGGATGCACGAGGCAAATTTGATCAATGGTGCCACGTTCGAACGTTGTCTCGTTGCGATACCGACGCGACACGCTCTATCGTTCTCGAGATCGCGCGTCACCATTGTCCCTCGTCCGTAACGAATGCAATACAACTCGAGGAAATTTTGCATCGACGCGGTACGGTTGTCCGCGCGAGGTGATCGTGTTCCGTTCAAGCAGCCCGCAAGAAAAGGAAAACCTCCGATCGATCGACATGCGCACTTTTTACGCGACAAGTACCGACACATAGGTGAGAACATTAAAACACGTCAGGTATGCACGAACGAACCTTCGTTGACTTTGCCGGGAGCTGGTTATCACTACCCCAGCTTTCGGGCTCTGCGAGTTACCGGGCTGCGACGACATCTCCGTCTCTTGAATCGATCGTCTCGGTGGCCAGCAATTCTGAAGCAGAAAAGGTGTGATGTCTTTCTTTATGCAAGTAGGAAGTTATCGTTGCTGGAGTACGCCATTTTGAACGCCCCTACGCGGGTAACAGCGTACGGAACATCTTTCTTCGCTTCGATAAACTTATTCGTGGAGCTAAAATCAGACTCCGGATTTTATGCATTTGGGGTGAAAATGTGTAGGTCGAATGCAAAACGAGGTTAAACTTTTCCTTGGAGGTTTCTGAGTCATTTCGAAGGGTATCATTCGACATGCTTCATATACACGAAGAGCTTAAAAATGCACCTTATGAAGCGACAGTGCCAGACGATGCTTTGAATTCCAAAGAAACCAAACCGAAATAAAAATCGTCGCCGCTCGAGTCACCGCGTCAAGGCAAGTGGTGACTCGGGAGTCATCTCATTGAGTTGTCGCATCAAATCCATTGGTGACTGAGAGTCGTCGCTCGAGTGCAAAGGCTTAATCTGATAGAAAGCAATTTTGGTTTACATACGCTGCTGGTGATCGTGGAAATAGAGCTGCTCCTTCCGGTATCCTCTGGAGCGGACCAAATCGACGCTCTGGGTAGATAATAATTAGGATAGGAAGGTCTGTATGGTGCTCTTTCCGGGGACTGAGGCCGTGTTCTCGAGCCGATAGTCTCGCATTTGGGTGGATGTGGTTTTTCTTTTACCGCCTTGCTCGTGTCTGCTTCTCTATCGGCGCGTTTTCCTAGCGGAGTCGGAGGTGTTTTCACAGGGGTCACCTCCTTCACTGATTTGGGAGTCTTGGGTTCCTCTTCGTACGTGAATTGCACATCTAAAAGTGAAATCGTAAGTATTTCAAATGCACTGTATTTCAATTTCATTGTATTTCAGTTGCATTGTATTTCAGTTGCATTGTATTTCAATTGCATTGTATTTCAATTACATTGTATTTCAGTTGCATTGTATTTCAATTGCATTGTATTTCAATTGCATTGTATTTCAGTTGCATTGTATTTCAATTGCATTGTATTTCAATTACATTGTATTTCAGTTGCATTGTATTTCAATTTCATTGTATTTCAATTGCATTGTATTTCAATTGCATTGTATTTCAATTGCATTGTATTTCAATTGCATTGTATTTCAATTTCATCGTATTTCAATTGCATTGTATTTAAATTGCATTGTATTTCAATTACATTGTATTTTACATTAAACTTTAATTACATACTCGCAATTAAAATAATCAGTAATTGGATTGACTGAAAGGTTTGAATCATGTAATTGAATTGCAACACGGTTAAATTACTATGTAATCGAAATACAGTGTCATTAAATTGCGAAATTGAATTACAATATAATTGAATTAGCACTCTGCATGTAACAATAGTTGCATCAACGAAGATCGTCACTCAATGCATCAATAACTAGGGATATCGATAGGCGTGACTAATATTCTTTAATAATTAAAATTATTGTATTATTGCAATAATAATTGTGATGCGACACTGGCATATGCTAAGCGCGTGTCTTGAATAATAAAAAGAATCAGACGAAATTTCTAACGAAACAATATTTCAGACATACGTATAATATAGTATTGATATACCGTCTTTCAACACTTCCGTTGCAACGGGCGTATCAGTCTCTTCGGAAGCACCGCGAGAATATGTTCCTCCATCTTGAGGACTTGATCCAGACCCTGAACCTGATCCAGTTGAGCCAACCAATGTAACGGAGCTCAAGTTGCTTGGCGACGATGGAGCACTTATTACAGTATTATCTGAAACCACGAGAATTGGTGGAATTTGTAACAGACGCCGAGCACATGTGTAAAGTAAAAATTGTAATTACGCAATTCCAATTAAACAAATTTGTATACCGGTTCAATGTTGTCGACTCTCCTAAATATGATAGGATACGTTTTTAAAAACATATAAACATATCTGGACTTTTAGACAATTTAATTTAATTTTGTGTCAAATTATTTTTGAAAATAATTAGCAATGAGTAATTAGAAAATCTAATTACGGTAAATTCACCTCAATTGTCCCTCAGCTTTTAAACAAAAATGGGCAATTTGGGAAGAGGAGATACTATTATTCGATACTATTATTATAGTTGTTGATAATCGTGTCTTCTCTTCCCGAATTGTCCACTTTCGTTTACAAGCTGAGGGACAATTGGAGAGAATGTACTGTACTAGTAAGATTAATACAAATTTTGTTGTCGCAAATAGCTATTCATAATCGTGTCTTCTCTTCCCAAATTGTCCACTTTTGTTAACAAGCCGAGGGACAATTGGAGAGAATTTACTGCACTAGTAAGAGGAATACAAATTTTGTTGTCGCAAACTCAAAGTACAGTGGAAACTGTTGTATTTGAATTAATAAAACATGACAATTTTCTGACGAAGGATATCCTTTACTATATAGAACGATCTACATGTAAACTCCAAATTCCTTCGATAACGATTAATTAAGAAAGGGAAAATAGTTCAAGTTTGTATAATCCAGAATTGCCACCTGCTCAAAGACTAACATTCTTTAGTATCAGTTTTATGAAGCTGGAGAGTTAAATATTGTTCAATTATTTAATTCATAAAGTATAAATGATAATCAAAGTAAAGGAAGCCATTTAATTATTTAATTACTATGAAATTTGATTGAAAGCATTCTTACCTGTAAGTGTCTCAGAACTCGACGAAACATTAATTACTTTTGGTATGGTCAGATGACAACCATCATTTTCTGTCTTCTTTTGCTCTTTCGTTTCTTCAGTCTTTTCTGCTGCCCTCTCATCCTTCTTATCTTCCTTCTTGTCTTGATTTCCTTGACTGCTATCCTTGTGTGGTATGACTGGAGATTGGGTCTCCACGGATACAGTTGACGATTGTATAGTTGGGCTCCTTTTTATGATCGACGGGGCTTCTGTGATCACACGTGGCTTATCTTCGTCTATTAAATAAGTAATTAATCGAATAGTAACAATAGCAATACCATTTTTCTTTTTATTAGAATTCGATACACTAATTAAAAAGGTAATAGCTTTTAATTTTTTCTTTTCAAAATGTTAAGTTGCTAGTAACATCGAAAATGCTCAAAGTAATAAATAATGGATCAACGATTATTAAAATAATAATTATATTATGAATATGTATATGTATGTTACTATAGAAGGGACTACTCTGTATTTGTTCATATACAAAAACTTTGTACACGTTCGTGATTTTAATAAACGCTAGAATTTCAGGAGTGTCTTATAGTTTTGTAAATAATACAGATAAACATAATAAAGGCTTACCCTTCTTAAATTTCCAGTAGCCTCTTGGAGTTATTGCATAGCCTGCAGAGAAGTCACAGGAACTGCGACTCTTTATTTCACTTATTTCAGATCCGTATCCTAAACAAGCAAAATATTTAAACGAGATTATCATTTTGAATAAATATGTGATGTACGATAATAAGGGAATGGACGTATCTAGCTCACAAGTCTTAAATATTTCTTACGACTTTCTGATTTTGCGATTTTCTATTTGTTTAAGATTGAAACACATCAAGATGAAAATCATAATGAATATGAGAAACTTGTTAAAATGAAATTTGAAATCACTTTGTACTCTATCAAAATGGTCCACGAATCTGTGAAACAGACAAATTTATTTCATAACAGATCTTATTTCTTTAGTGATTAATTAAATAATAACTATAGACGGTGTGGATCTTTATGCAAAACAAAAATTGTTATCATTAATTCCAAGATTCAGAAACTACATAAACATTTATTTCTTTTCTAAATTAATGTAATGTCTTGATAACAATGGAATATTATCTTTAAATTCTTTAAATGTTTTTGCTATTTTCCATTTGATTCAGCCATTTTTGTCATAAATGCATAAAATCTGCAGTCTAATAATAACTGATGCTTTAGGTTACATGTGTTCCTTCGTTATTAATTCTCGCTTTCTGTTATGTTCTGAAATATATTTGTATTATTATATTATAATAATATTATTTATTATAATATATATTATTATATATTATAACATATATTATTATATATTATAATATAATATTAATATTATAATATATATTATTATATATTATAATATATAATATTAATATTATAATATATATTATTATATATTATAATATAATATTAATATTATATTATAATTATATTATAAGCATATATACCCATATGCTGCATGACGTAGACGTTACAAAAATGACTTGTACAATAGTCATAAAATAGAATCGTTCAACGGATGTTTTGGCAAACAGAAGAAGCTATTTTACAAGTGTTCGCGCGAGGCACTTATGCAGCTATGAAGTATTATACCTAGGGAGCTAGTTGCGCTTGTCCTCCGCGGTGAGACGATGCTTCTTCTTCTATCATCGATTTGGGACTGAGTGTCGGCTACAGCTCCCAAGACGTCCAAGGACCTGGAAGCATAGTTATGATTGTACCAACAAGAATATGGAGGCAACCAGTAAACTGATATCGATGTCCACCGTAACAATGATCACGATCCAATCATGATTGGATTATTGTAAATAATGTTGGCATAGCAAAATACACTCGATATACACTCGATATCAATGTTCCATATTCCTCGCGTTTTACTTCATTTATTTTCTCATGTAACATTTTTAGTTTTTTATACCCAAGTCGTACGAGAGCACCGATCCACTTTCTCAACGAACAATTGCTATAATCATGACGATAACAATATACAAGAAAATCTATCAATATCTCCAAATTACAAAAATTGCTGGATGTACATGTAAGAATTTATTAATTAATAGATTATGGATGTTTACAGGAATTTCTATTTTCGTAGATTATTTTATACAAATTACAAATGATATAGATTCACAGTAAAAACTTTCTTATATTTTCTGTGACATCAGAAGATAAATTATCGTTCATTGAAAAGAAATAAAATATTCAGTGTTCAAAAAAACCTACGGTCGCTAATTCTTCGTATCAAGCAGTGTTTCTTTGTTCCTCTATTATTTTCACGACTTTTTTCTGTTGAATACGTAAATCGTATATTATATACATACAGGGTATCCCAAAAAATGTCTCGCAATCCGGAAGTGGCGGGTTCCTCAGGTCATTTGAAGCAACTTTTTTCTTTACAAAAATTTTCTCCGAGGCGCCATTAACGAGTTATTAACGCAGGTTACGTCAAGGCAGTTATGTCAAGGTTATGTCAAGATTATGTCAAGGTTACGGCAAGGTTTTGACAAGGTCAACATATGAAATTTTTAAGCAAGGTGTACAGTGAAGATTAACAAAGTACGTAAATGATATTTTAATTTAAATAATTCCGTGTCCGAACATAGTTCAACGAATGATTCGCAAAGCTAATTTAATAAATAATAATCGTGTTAAAGGACGTAAGGGATATGTTTGTTAGAGAAATATGAAGAATATTATCAATAACCTTGACATAACCTTGACATAATATTATATCAAGGTTATCTCAAGGTTATGTCAAGGTTATCTCAAGGTTATCTCAAGGTTATCTCAAGGTTATCTCAAGGTTATCTCAAGGTTATGTCAAGGTTATCTCAAGGTTATGTCAAGGTTATCTCAAGGTTATCTCAAGGTTATATCAAGGTTATCTCAAGATTATTCAAAAATGCAGATCGCATTTTCGCAAAGGGAACAGTTACTTCAAATGACCTCAGCTACCCCTCATTTTCGGCTGTTAAAATAATCGTGGTACACCCTGTATATTATATGCAGCTTGAACGAATGCGCAAACTAAAATTTCTTGGAAATTTTGACTCGCGACGTTTCTCGTCAGAGTCGCAGAATCGTACTTACTCGAAGGAGCCTGTGTGTACGTCGGCATCCGGTGGCTCGGACTCGTAGAACACTTTCTTCAAAGCTTCCAGTACCGCGACGCCATCGGTAAAAACTCGATAGGTCAACAAGAACGTGTTGAGGAAATCGATGCTGAGGAACCGTAGATCCGTCAGTTGCTGCAGCAACCGTTCGGGTGTCGCTGAACGTATGTGCGGTATTTTACGAGAATTCAGTTTCCTGCTAAATCTAATGTCCACGTCATCCTTGAACAGGCTCGGATCGTTTGCGATCGTTTGCGGCATCGTGACGGAACCGCTGTCCGACAACGCGGGGCAAAGCAACCGGTCTCTAAAGTGGACGTTATCCACGCACTGCGCGATGTCGCTGATCCAAGCAGCCTTTTCCTGTGTACATCGTCATTTTCGTCAATCTCAAGTTATTCGTGTTGATATACACTTTCTCAGAATGCTTCCTTATGTAGGACACATTCACCTTTCCTCAAATCAAATTCACCCTTTCGTTGGCCACGTACATCTGTTTGCGAAACGAGTGTACAGGGCGTTTTACCGGCTGTGTTACAAAGCAACATCTTCGTTCAAGCAACGTCGTCTCTATACCTAAATGTTTTAGGATTTTCCTAACTCAAGGTCACGCGAAGATCGTGGTATCACAGGTCATTAGATTCGACTTAATCTTAGCTGTCGCGATACAATGATTGAAATATGTGATCCCATTTTAAAAAGTATCGATGACCTTTAAATCGAAAATATGGTCTCCAAAGAAAATTATTTCCACCACATGTGACCCTTCGAACCATACAATTTGTACCTGTAGAATTTTTTAGTATTATTAACGATAACAGAGATGTTGCTTTGTGTAATTGCAATACGTGAATGAAGACAATCGGATGAAGTATAGTTAGTTTTGAACAATGTAAGCTTCCATAAGGCACACTTTATTATTTTTATCGCGTGATAAAATTAGAAATCACTGGACAAACAAACCTATCTCGGATTTCATTTTCATTAGAATGGTTTAATGAAACAAAGTAGAGAAGCCTGATTCACGAACGGTTCAGTTTGATTTACGAAAGGACGAATTTAATTAGGAAAAAGGCGCATTTGATTTTGGAAAAGGTGAATTCGATTTAATAAATGGTGAATATACAGGGTGTTCCAGGTTTTAATGTTCAAACATTGTCAGTGTATTCTATGGCACAAAGTAAGAAAAAAATGTTATGTAAACATACGTCATATAGAGCTTTATTAAGAAGTTATAACAAAAATTCAGAATAGGAATAGTAATCAACTAAAAAATAAATAAAAAATATAAAAATATCTTCGATCGATGTCAATCATGTATTGTCAACAACGGTTATTAATACATTTCGAAATGTATTAATAAACACAGCTTACATAAACACACGGCATGTGCAGTAACAGCAAGTTGATTACTATTCCTATTCTGAATTTTTGTTATAACTTCTTAATAAAGCTCTATATGACCTATGTTTGCATAACATTTTTTTTTACTTTGCACCATAATAATAAAATGTATAAGTTAGTACAAATTGTATAAGTTTGAACATGAAAACCTGGGACACCCTGTATATAATTTACTTGGAGCTCAAAACCTGTAACTGTAATCTAGTGTTAATGAGTATAACACGTTAAGTACCACCTTGCTTACATATGAGAAACACTAATCCAAGTTTGGACGTTCATTGTTACTGTGCTTTACTCGAATTAATTGAATTATATCCCACGGTAAATTCGAACTGTCCAATTTTGATTTTACGAATCAAAGTACATCGATTTTGCAGGAATTTTACCTTTTCATTGACCTTGGTCACTCAAGGTGTTAAGTATTATACAAGAGCAGAGCACGTTTGAAACAAAATTCTTGAGAATAGTGATCACAGTACTATTATTTAATACTGAAGCTGCCGCAACGATCAACGATTTCTTTAAATTGAACGGACAAAAGTGAACTATTTTATATACCTGCAATGTAGCAGCAACTAGGTGCACCGTTACTTGGGGTCCACCAGTCTCCAGGTTGACTATAATCTTAAAATCACGGTTCTGAAAGTGATTACTTGTAGTTCCACTAGCACTGCCACTGCTTTCGCTGATACCGCTGGACATCGAACATACTGAGATTTCTATAATCAGTTCGCAGTCATGGCAATAATACATTAATTATATAGAAAGTTTTTTAAATACTCCTTTTTCACGACAGATCAGCCAAGGCGGAGGAAGCTGGAGCTGTTTCAAACTAAATTAAACTATATGGAAATTATAAACGAATGTAACATAATTAGCTGTCTCTACGGTACGAAAATTATGGTTGCTTAGATCGACCAGTTTTGTCTGCTTTTCATTTACGTTTAGAAAATGATTACTTTTATCAGTCATTATTTCTAATAATAATTATCATTTTCGTAACGCAACAAAATAATTTCTATATCTAGTAAATTCGTTCTGGTATTACAAACAACAGGGATTGATAATTATAAAAACCGAAATATCACGTAATCGAATATTATATTTGACCATGATTGAAGCCCGCAGTGAAAGGAATTACGTATTACTAACGCACACATGTATATGTATATCATCGTATTCATGTCAGTAGACTTTGAAACAGTGATTTAATTAAAAAATAATTCGGGAAGATCAAATACTTTCAAGTTTCTTTTTTTGGTACAATAAAATACGGAAATTAATTTGTCATATGTGTACGTACGCATTTATTTAAGTATAATTATTATTTAGCTATATTTTTTATCAAGTTTCTACTGTAAATATTAAGATTTATATCGTCCAATTACAGTGTGATATATTGTTGTAATTTTATATGAACTTGCAATTCTGACAGTTTGCTTCAGACCTCAGCAAGTAGAAAAGCTGTCATGGGTCAGACATTTCAAGTAGAAAAGGCTAATATTGTTCGGACATACTAAGTAGAAAAGCTGCCATGGGTCAGACATTTCAAGTAGAAAAGGCTAATACGAAGGACGTATCAAGTAGAAAAAGCTGACATTAGTCAGCCATATGAAGTAGAAAACGCTTACATTGGTCAGATATAATTCACGGCTCTGTTTAATAGCGTGAAATTCTTAATGACCATTATAAAATGTTATACATAAAATTTCGTATGATTTAACTTAAACATGAATGACAAATTAAATAATATGCTTGCGAATTTATAATAATCAATCAGATTAGTATGAATTATAAGCATCTTATGTACTTCAAATGTATTGTTATTAATATTAGTTATCGATTCAATCAGCCATAATTTTTGTGTGATAGTCATAATGCAAAATATTACTTTCGACGCTGCAACGAAACATAAGCATTTAACATGATTGAACAAATTCTTCGAAACATAAGCCAAGAGTTATGGAGTTGTGTTTTGGTTTAGTTTAATTAGTTTTCAAGAAAATCATAAGACTATTATTCTGATCGTCAGGTTATATTTTTTATTATATATTATTATATATAATATATTTTATTATATTATTCTGATTATCAGGATTATGTGTATAAATAAAGAAGTATCTTTTATGCAGAATAAAAAGAATTCGATTATTTGAATCAACGAGACTAATCCTTACATCAATCTATAAAAACCTAGTAAAACAATATTTTAATACAAATCTCTAAAAATGAAAATGATAGAGATAACGCATAAATCATAAAAAGAAGATCGTGTATCTAATGCTGATGCAGCTTTTCCCATGAGTTCCTGCGTGTATCTGTATAAAATGAAATTAGGCATAGATCATGCTGTGTAAGCTGCATTAACGGCGACGATCGCAAATATAGCATGAGCGGCTGCAATTAATAAGCGTTAGATTAACAATAATGTGATGAAATTACCGTCATCTTCCGTGTTCGTTAGTTCGTTAGGGTCCTCTATCAGCACCGCCTTAGACAATGGGATTTTGCCAATTTGGGGAACCAAATTCACACGGCCGTTGCCATCCGATTGACGCGTTGTTATCAACAAATGATTCGAAAACAGATAGCATTGTCTGACGGCCTCTTTCTCGCCGCCTTTGCCTCCGAAAGTCGCGCTCAATCTACTTCTGGCTCCTTTCGGCTTATCCAAAATTTGGATGAGCGTGTCTGCAAAAGATAACAAACTTAGCATCCAAGTAATAGTAATTAATACACCGTGGATTTCAAAATGACTATTTATAATATTATCAAAAGTTCTTCCATAGTTATCCCGACATTTCAGCGAAAATAGAATTCTGAGCTATTCGAATATTGTTGAAGAAATAAAATGTTTATTGTAGGCAGACTGTACATTTTTATGCACTTATGAGAATGACGGTAACGTGGAACGCAAAACACTGAAAACGTCAGAAGAATAGGAGAACATGGATACATTATTTTCACATGATTAATGTCATCGATAGAAAAATTATAACAGAACCAAATTGACTCCGATAAAGATCATTTTTATTTTGCATAAATATCCGCGGTCTACTTGCAAGTAATCTCACGTAGGTTCTAAACTATTCCTTAACAACGTTCTATAGAATGTAAATTTTAATTTTACATTAATACTTACGAAATTAAGTGTTATAAAATGTTCCAAGATTAATAATAATAAATATAATAAAAATAATAATTTAATTAGTTTTACAATCGCATCGTAAACTTTTAGCAAACTCAAATGTAGAGAGATATTTCGCAACGGAATGGCAAGCTATAAACAATTCGTTATATTTGCCGTTCAACGATGTCACAGCATTAGAAGTTGTTTCATTTACCAGAATGCGCCTCTCGACAAGAATTTATACAAATTGATTAATTGACGCCTTAACAGCCGCAACTCGCGAAATACGCACGTTGTTTACATCTGGAATCAATACAGCTTGTCGACAGAGGCATCGACTATGGAATGTTACGCGTTCATAACCTGTCAACGATGTTTCTGACGAATAGTTCCTCTATTACAAACATTTCGAACACAGCGTACATGCACCAATGCAATCACGAGCACCCGTCGATCGCACAGAACAGTGTGACCGATTAATTACCAATGCTCTCATAACAACTCTCTCGCGATAACAACGATAAAAAGGAAAACAACGAAAAGAAAAACAACAAAAACAACAACAATGTTACTGTGTACCTTTGATCCCAAACAGTTTCATTTGTGCGCGGTTTTAGTCCCTGTTTTTCACGACGAAGCTCCCGGCAAATGTAATTTCCCTCGAACTCAGCCATCCCCCGTTTCTCGAGCCGCGAAAAATTTACGAAATCATGCGAAGCTCAAGATGGAGCTCGAACATCCTGTTTATACGGACGTTTATATCACGTCCTTCCAACCTCGTGGTCGAATAAGCCGAACGTTCGATGTAAACCTCAGAAATGCATGACTCTCTATGTCTCGTGTTCGGCGGGCGTTGCGGATACAAGACTTTCGCGGTTCCGTCGAGAAAATACGGCGAAACGATTCGCTGCAGCCACTTTTCCTGTACAGCGAGAGAATGTTTGCATGGTGGCCATGCGATCCGTGGCTAAACACGAGGGACCAGGGCCGTGTCGTGAACGATTTTTCCCAATTCATTCGCATTCGTTTCCTCCGACCGGAATTTATTTTCTATAACAATTTCGAGATTCGATGTCTCACGGTCTACATTATTCAATTAGGCGATCAGAGCGGAGATCGCAAATGTAAGTAAAGTGGTTTCGGAACAACGTGAATCGGAAATCTCTGTTTCGTGTGTCAGATTTTGGTGCATCGGCAAGTCGCGTCTGCGATCTCCTTCAAAATATATTCCATCGGGATTATTCGGATTCGATTCGGAAAATTCGGGGAATTCGGAGAATGCGGTTAAGACAGCCCTGACAATTATCCTTGTGTTTGTGTTGATTCCGCCACGAACACATGTCCATCGATTCCGAGGGAACGCGGATGCACGCTTGCGCGATCCGCCTCGAGTTTCTGCTTTTCACGGACTTCCGCGCTGAAACTTCAAGCGAAACCGCCCGGCGACATGTCCGACCGAGACTTTATCGACTGTGTCGAAGACTTTCGCGTCTCTTGGCGCAGGGTAAACTGTTTTGGAAACAATGGACGTTGTCGATGGAATTTCGTTACCAGCGCTCAACAACTCGAGAAAGCAGGATTTCTACTAAAGACAATGGAAGTCCGTATTGCGGAAGAATGCGAACACAGTGGAATTATCCAAACTAACGTGGACGATAGGGTCGTTCGGTTAATAGAACAGTTTTTCGGTTAGACAACTAAATTAATTATGTATTTTTGAGAAAAATGTAACCCAAGTATACTCGTTTTCCGAAGTAATTTTCTTCAAGACACGTCTTTTGCGAGGGATGATCCCCAATCCGGAAATTCAGAAAATTCTGAAACTTCAGGGATATGTAAAGCGCACGTAGATATATTATATTATGCAATTTTGTTTCGAATAAATTCGTTTTGCGGGATGCAAATTAACCCCGAAATATTCAGTTATTTTTGCTATGACTCGCAAACTGTACAAAAAGACTTCAAACGAAAGTTATTTCTTTTTTGTCCAGATCTGTCACATGGTGTACGATTTGTTAGTTGTTCAAACAATTGAATAAAGTGATAAACAAATAATCGATATTGTTCGTATAATATATTGTGTGAGATTGTGAACACAGTTTGAATGTGCAGTTATGTACAAATATATGCGTGGACACCATTTAAAAGCGAATAACTCTCCTATAACTGCACCAAACGATTTGAATTGTTTTCTATACGATGGAAAAGCTAGTTTGACTATTACATAAACAAATTTTGACGAAAATTGCAATTGCTTGGGATAGCAAAAAAAAGGGATTGAATCACGTTTATCAACTTGTTTGTCTGAGCATTCCAATTGTCCTGAAAATTCACGCGTAGCTGCAGCTCGGAAAAGTAATAATATTGCTTACCCTGTCTGACGAATACTTGATTAACATCGAGTAAAATGTCGCAGCCTTCGACAATCATTCGTTCCACGGACAAATTTTTCCGTAAGCTCTCTGTTTCGCTGACCTGCAAAAATATACACGTGTACACATTGATCACTGTTTTGTTTCCAGTCAATTTCATGATCAAAAATACCAAATTAATATTTTCCTATATGGAATTCAAAGTATTATGTATATATATGTATACAATTCTTATCGATACCTCGTGTTGCATCTGGTTCGATAATTCCACTAATTTATCCTTCGCGTTTTTTAAGCTTTTACGTTCCACGTGATCGATTGGCGTATGTGCCAATATTTCATTCAGCGTGACAATATACTTTGGAAACTGAAACACACAAGTAAGTCATACGTTTTACGCAGTTTTTGACATTCTTATCAGAGAATTATATTTTCATTGCAAGCAATCTTCTAATCGATGGAAGAATAATGTTTAAAAAAAAGCTAAATGTGGAAATGAAAATACATTCGGAGATCCGTGGCTTGTATGCAAACTATAAATACGTAAACATCGACAGTTTATTAAGAATATTGTACAAGCAACGTTGAAATTAAGCATTGTGTTCGTTTGGCAATTTTCCCGATGAATTACTTGTAAATCTTTGCGCAGAATAATGCTTCAATTCTTTCAATGTTTCTTCCATTTTAAATCGCAGCTACGCATTTTTCTCGCGTATGCATACAATCTGCAATCTATTAATGAATCCATAATGCAAATTCATTAGCTCGGATTTTCTGAAATCGCAGTTTGGAACCATTTAATTATCTATGAGGTTTAGTGCGTCAAACCAGTGTTGAGCGAACTTCAATCGACCGACGAATAATGAATAAGAATAACGCATTATTCGCGAATAATTTATTCACGATTAAGGTAATAGTAAATTATTCTCGAATAAAATTATTCGAATAATTATCTGGATAAACAGTTATGCGAATAATGCCAAACTCTGTGTCGAACGTAGGCTTTATACATTAACACTTCCACGACCGCGCTAGAAACCTCAAAAATTTTCATAAAATTAAAATATTTCATTCGATTAAACAAAAATTATGAAGCAAACTTATATGGCATCGATTACTTCTTCAGCATTCGTACCTCTTGCAAATCTTAATAAAATTAAGCAATCATTTTTAATTTTTCATTAATGATCCAATCGGTCGTCAATCGACTGAATTTAAAACGGGGAGATCTCCCCGTTCGGTTGGCTAAGTGTTAATACGCGTGTCAAATAAAATATGATTTTTCTACAGATTGCATAGTGTATAGAAATATGACGAGGATACAATAACTATCTCCTATAGATTTGTGCCATATACATTGTATATATAGTTGAAGCTGTACTAAATCTATTTCGTAACGAACGCCACATTTAATCCGCAAATTCACAAAAACCGCAGTTATTATTTCGCGTGGTTTGGTAACGTCCTGTGTTACACAAATTTTACACAATACTACTCGATCCGATTAATTGTCCTGGAAAACGATTGCATGATGTTCTCGCGTTTCATTCCTTCCTCGATTGCTTTTATCTTTATTCATCTAGAATGGGAGTTGATTTTTCATATTTTACCAATATTTATACTGTCAAAGATGGACGCTCGTTGAGATTTTTAATCGTTGTTATACTGGAAACACTTTTTAAGATGGAAAGAAATTTTGTAACTGCAAGAGCTTATTTTACCATATTAGAATGAAACAATAGAATCGCGATTTAATGTCGCAATTAATTGTAAACTATAGGAGAGATATGCAGTCATTTGTTTCTAGTTTTAATTATTTTAATCAGTCGATAGTAATACAACAGCATTTTAAAATTCTTTAATTACTTGCAATGCTTTTGTTCGCAAATTATTTGTCTACAAATAACACACTTATGTATTTGCGGATATTGCATAAATATTCCTCAGATTTTACATAAATGTTCCTCGGATTTAGTTTCCTTCATAGATTAATTATGTTGTCGTACAATATTGGTGTTATTCTTGGATGTGTGATACAATCAATATTTATTATCAAACAATAAATATTATACACTATATTTATAATTTATAAATATTGGTAAACAAGCGCGTGCATGTGAAAGTGATACGAAGGTACCAAGTTTAACATGATTTTATTGTCCGATCACTTTTGTTTTACACGTCGAATTCAGTGTTCAGAAAGGGAAATGCAACTGTGGACAACGTTTGCACTTTGACTGTCCACCAAGCTATCTCGAAAACTCCAAAGAATCGAAGTAATTTATTTAATCAAATGAAAATTGAACGCAATAAAGAGAATATTTACTTTAATCAAGTGTTTCGGATTCACATTGTAAAATATATATATTTATGTTTGTAAAATCAATTAAGTATTTCAACTAGTATTTCATTTAATACAGAAATAAATTACTATTTTTCAAATGAAGCATATGTAACATAATTGGGAGAAATAAGATATTTACAAATATTTGTATTTCTTAGTATTAACATAAAGAATGTTAAATAGTCATAGAATACAGACTGAATCCATTTGCATACGAAGCCATTTTATTTTCAAAACCAAAATAGTTTTTCTAATCTCCAATATTTCCATTTCATATGATTCGTTAATGCACTTTATGCATATGATAATTGAGTCTTCTGGCTCACAATAGTAACACTTTTAACAGTTTGTTTTTCAAATATAAACAAATTTGTAGCGGTACCTTCGAGTCACCGCTCTAGTGCAAAGGGTTGAAAAGAGTTTTGAAAGAATTGAAAGATTAGTTGATAAACTTACGTGATCCATAGGATAGGTCAGAAATGTCTCCAAAGAGCGTCCTCCACAAGCAGTTTTGTTTTCTAATCTAGTGAGCAATGCCGCGAATGACGGCGACGACTGCTTACAATTCGTCAGAACTTGAAGACTGTAATGATGGTTTCTGACAAATTCTTGATAAATTGAGAGCATAGGGAGCAACATATCGAACAAATCGACTGAAATAATAGAAAAAACGTTTGGCTTCAGGCATAATTGTATAAGACCTTATACAATAGAATAATAAATGGTTTAACCTAAGTTATATATAATGATTCCACGTACATAGATCATTAAAATGTTGTACATAATCTAATTATTAATAACTCATGCAAATGAGTTGATGCTGAGCGAATTGATATAATGTCGATCTAAAATGAACGAACGTATAATTGAAGACGATGTTTTTATACCACAGAAGTTCTCCACAGGTGTATAGTAGAAATCAATGGATACAAAATTATATTATATTTCATCAAGTAAAAATGTTTCTAAATAGAATTATGTAGCTGCAAAAGTTGTCAGAAACATATTTTCAATAAATAGGTTTCTCGAACACGTTTTACAAGAAACATAGAAGAAATGTTTTAGTTTGAAATGACGGATTCTCTCCATATGATTTCAGTCACCATATTTTGGAGATTGTTTTATATTATTATCTGTCATTTATATCGTACATACGTACAGTTACAATAACTTTTTTGAAACTGGACTAAGCGACTTAATTTTGTTTAGCGGAACTGAAGGCATTTTTTCAATTTCTGTTACAAGCTCAGATCCCTCGAACCGAAAGGATGTGCAAATAATGGAGTACTGAAAATAGCGATCGAAGTAAATGGAAAAAAAATAGTTTATCACCGAGAAACTTTGGTAGAGACTAAAACTTCTCGGTAAGAAGAAAAGACGGTTTATGATCTGTTTCGCGACGAGGTAAGTCCTCTTTACGGCTCCGGAATTACAGATTAGAGTAAGTGCCATAAATACCGGTCTAACCGACGCAATGTCGTTTCGAAAACTTTAAACATGTTTCTCTTGAAACTCACTTTCCCTGGTTATCCTGCTTTGTCCAAAAGCGCGTTACTGAGAAATTACTATAGTCAGAAATTAGGCTGCCTCAATTTCGATCTCTGGTTGAATTCGAACAATGGTGAAAATCGAAGCAACGTGTCTTTATTTGCCTGCTGCTTCGACGAATTCATTCTTTTATGACGATTTGTCGAATTTCAACGATAGATTTCGGAGAAACATCGATTTATTGATTTCGCACGAAAAAAGGATCGGAAAGTGTGGGAAATCACCTAAATATTTACGGCATTGGTAAATAAGAGCATATTTAAAACGATTAAACGCAACGGCGTTTAAAATTCGAATTAATTATAGACATTGTCACGATTCCCGAAATTCGTTGTTTCGCGAAATGCAAATTTTATTCGCGAATAAATTTTAGCAACAGAAGCTTTAACAGTGGACTCGAAATACTTAGAATGAGTGTACGTGATCGACTTAATGTTAACACTAAGCCTACCAAGCAGTAATACTAACTGGCACGTATTGCTTCACAAAAGTGCGAAGACTGAATTTATTTAGAATTTGTAAAGTTTTTATTACGAAACTTGCTCCAATAATATAACTTATTCAAGTGTTCTCCACGAAAGAGTCTCGGAACCTTGCAGAGTTGCAAAATAAGAAAGCGGTCACTTTGACCGCGGTATAGGTTTAGTGTTAAATCAATTATAAAAACTAAAATATGAATGCGGCAGTCATTTTACTGAGAAATGAAAGTAGAGAATTTGGTTTCAGAGTTGCGTTAGAATGAATACGATACATTGTTTTACAGATGACGTACCTAAAACTAGGGTGGGCCAGTTCTCCATACGAGACGTGAGACCTTTTAAAAAGATCTGGTGAAGGAACAATACTGTTTCGCTATTTAAAAATATACTATTTACATCCTCGTGACAACAAGGAGGCCTCTTTGAACTCGCTGCCATCTTGAAAGGTCTGAGGAAACAGCTGACCAAAATTTCCATTTGTCTGGTATAGTCCTCTTCAGCCTCCACCATATTGAACACCAAACTGAAATGCAGGAAACGTTCTCAACTTGTATCCAAATAATCACTAACAAATTCTAAGGATCGTTTAGGCTTCGAAACATCACATTCAGCAATATTAATATTATTTCATTTTTTGGAGCTTCCTTTGAAGATTAACAATAACTTATTAAAATGCAAGTATGTTTCAAAATAAATCAATTTATTCTAAAATTTATTATAAAACCATTTAATAATAAAGCCTAGGAATAACCATATACGTATATGAACATTTTGCTAATAAACACTTTTTCCACTATTTTCCCGCTGAATAACTGCATCTTTATCGTTCGACGTTCCGTCCGTTTTTCTGGGTCACGGAGGTCACGGTTAAATGCATGTCTTTATCGAATATATGCTTGAAAATATGAATTAGTACAGACGTTTGTCCTTGATGGAGAAGTAGGAAGAATCGTCGACAACGTTGCTCCGTGACCCAGAAAAACAGACGGAATGTCGAACGATGAAGATGCAGTTGTTCGACGGGAAAATAGTGGACAATTTTCTGTCGCATAAATAACATTAAAATTATTTTATAGATCCAAAATGCTTGTCAAACTAATTAACCTTCGTGCAAGCTGAAACAACGTGATGTAATTAGCAGAAGCGGTGGCACGCTTCTGAGGCTGTAATGAGTTTGTGCTCGGAGCAGTTGGTACTCTTATAGTCGAAGCAAAACGACAACGAAGTTATTCGAAGCTTTTGTATCCTGTGCGGAAATAACCTGATTATGCGCATACAGGCTGTGCATTCGACATCGACGAGTTTAACATCCTAGCCTCGCCAACGTCGTTTAGTGAACAAGATAAAATAGAAACGTACTAAAATGTCAGGTTATGCCAAGGTAAATCATGTTAAATCATATACTAATTTAATATAACCTGTGTCCAGTAAATTCTTTGAAAAAGGAGTTTAATTGTCCTTCAGCTTGCAAACAAGAACGGACAATTTGGGAAGAAGAGATACGATTATTCGAGCCTTACACCTTGTTTTTATAATTGTTGACAATCGGCAAATATACAAATGAACCGCGAGGCTCGAATAATCGAATCTCCTCTTCCCAAATTGATCATTTTTATTTACAAGCTGAGATCGATTTTTGGTAGATACACCCAATTCTGTTTTCATACGATTTTCATACGGTTTCCAAAAAAAAATGCTCAACGAGATAGTCCACATAATAAATAGAAGACTGGTTGAAGTGGATATCGAGTATAAACAAATTATTTTCAAGCAATTAACACACACAGCTATGCACATATATAGTTTATATCGTTTATACTGTTTATATCTTTTATTTTTAATAACAGGTGTGCGGTACGCGTTAGCATACGTTCCAAATTGTTTAATTTACGATTATCGAAATTATAAATATTTATCTAATGGTAATTTATCCGATAACGTTGTCTCATTGGATGTACACTACAATTGTTAAAAATTTTAGTAAATAATACTTGTTATTTTTATGAAACAATACACTATAACTGCTGTTAATGCTCCGTAAATCTGATGTCAATATCGTTATTTGTTTAATTTAAAGCAGTGAACGTAGACTTATGTTCTCTTTAAATAAAATTAAATTTGCAAACTTTGGTTTGCAAATGTACAGATGAGTTTTTCTTGGTCAGCTATTAAACGACACGATAGTCATTAAAAAACCTGTATATATATATATATATATATATATATACAGGTTTTTTATATATAAGGTTTTTATATATAAGGGCAATTTCGATCATCTTAATCTCGGCTAGACCCTTTAACACGTTCCGAGCCGAGCTTTTTTTACTCGAATCTTCACACTTTGATATTTTACTAAAACTTGATGTATTACGTGCAATTATTAATTCTCGTACACATAACAACGTAACAAAAACTTATCAACGCCCATTCTTGCGGTGGAAATTGATTCTTCGGTTCTAAATTTCTTGTAAACAATTTGTTCAGTTCACTAAGTAAACATGCAAGCGTGTACCATGGATGGTACACGTGGCACGGAACGTGTTAATTAAATTTAATAAAACACGTTTTCAATGGTACGGAACTTTTGCGGTTTTTGGCGCTGTCGTTAAAGTGTCAAGCAAAAGTCAGTCTCACCTATTACGTTTCCGCATGCTTTCCGCATGAGGACTTTTGATGTATTGCTCAACGATTTGCTTCCAACGTCTTCGACAAAGCCAGCCTCTTAAAAAGCTCTGAACTTTCTTAATTTTTTGCATTTCCAAAGAATCCTCCGTGATAGTCAGCAACCCGATTCCCGGGTCGCCTGACATCTCCCCTCCGCTGTCAAACCATACTGTACCATGTGCACCTGACCGATGGGAATGCACCCGCTGCTTCGGCAATGCAGCATTCAACTGTTAACATAAAGCAAAAACATTCACAATACAGGGTTATCCAAGATAGACTATAACTTCTTAAATTTTTTTTTAATAACAAAGAAACTATTTTGAATTTTTTTTTTATTGGTCTTAATTACGAGATTCAATTCGTTTCACATAATAACAATTTCAAATGATGAGTTATGTCATTGTTTCTTTTTGTTTCAAATATGACGAAATAATCCTCAAAATAATACGCGACAAAAATGATAATGTTAAGTAAGAAAGTTAAAATAAGAGAATTGACAGGCACGCGTATTTATTTACACAAACAGACATTATAACCATTGAACATAGAAATTAATGGAGCAATTATTATTGCGTATTATTACACGTATTATACAACGCTGCGTATCGTTCTGGTCATAGTTTAAACATACAATTAAACATACAAATGACATCTCATCGCGTTTCACAAATTGGACTTTCCATAATCAAATGAATAATATTACACTTTGTGAGTTTGACCATGAGAAAATTAGCATGTTAATTACGTTCGTAACATATTCATGAGTTACATGACTATGGATTTTATAATAAAACAGAATTAATTGCCTGTGAGGTAATTATCAACAATTATTACAGAAAACGTGTATCATAAAATTGGTGAGAAATATGAGAGCGACTATTATCGATGGTAAGAACCGCTATTAAAATGTAAAAAAATTTTAGTTTCAGTTCGAGAACGCCTGTTCGCATAGAATAATGTATCCTACTGTTGACATAGTCATCGATTTAATGCTCTGTTCCAATTTTTCAACATTTCTGGATAAAATACTCTTTCTTATGATACCGTTGATTATTCACTATTCACTATTTCTATTAATATTTAGTTGCATCCGAATTTCATATAATTAGTTATAATAATCATGTTATAGCAGACCGTGGATTCCATCATTTCTGACAAGAAATAATAGATTCCATTTAAAACAGCAGAAAGATCGAAGGAAGTTTAAAATATTGACACAGTACATTAAGCTTGAGATACGAAGAGTATATTAAATGCTAAATAAGTGAAATTGAAAACAGCACGAGAAGGAAATGAACGAATAAAAACGAAATAAATAAAAACTATTAGAGAAAAAAAAGGAATTTTTAATAACGGCAATAAATTAAAATCAATGTAACAATATCCTTGAATTCTTGTAATGCCTCCACAGTATTGTATTTCACCTTTTCATTTTTCTCATAAATACGTAAAATGCGCGGTCTAGTGATAATGACTGAATAAATATCACAGGAAACAAAGTGAAATTTATAACTTACCTTGGTTCGAAGTTCCTGCACTTCCAGCGCAAGTTCTTCGCATCGTCTCACGCACTGATTCTTGTCGGTTTTCTCGGTTTCGATGATGTGCAACAGGTGCAGGTATTTCTGCTCTATCTGCACCTTATGCAATAGCAATTTGTTGAAGCTGTAATCAATGACCAAGTTTGCGATGAAATACACACACTACGTTGAAAATACAAGGCTGATATCGAGAAATAAAATAATTAACACTGTCCTAACACAATCACAATTATATACATTTCAATGCTCGATAACGAGCCTTTACTGTTTCATTTATACATTATTTATGCAACTGCTAGTTAAGATTTCATTCGAAATATAAAAATTATTATTTCCTTTTTACAAAATCATACGCCTTCCGATAAAAACCAAATAGATTTAAAATCCATTGTTCGAAAACGCATTCGCTTATGAAGTGAATTATACGCATAACACGATAAGTATGAAAGCAATTTAGTATATCGACGGAAACGGAAAGAACGCACAAGATAATACATTTTCCGGCATCGATACGTTTCAGTAGATAAATCTGCGAAAGACTCATACGGGACCAAGATGCAATCATGCGGCGAGTATCGTTTGAAATCGTTGTAAATATCACGCGACGCGTTCAATCAGTTTAATCGTTGGGTATTGCACGCAATCGTAAAAAAGGAGACACGTATTTCGCCGATGCCGCGAAGCTCGAGCCGTATTTATTCGCCAGAGAACCGTTTCAAATGAAACGAAACACGGATTGTAGCAATCGCGGGAAAGCGTTATTCGTTTGTGGAAAATGATTTATTCATAGATCGAAGATATTCGGAATCACATGATATTCATATTCAGATTTCACCGACAGCCGAATTTAATAAAAATATTCCTATTACGATGGGTATTGCCGTGATAAATATGGAATGAACGAGACAATGAACGTCCGTAAACTTTAATCCCTTAAGTGGAAATTACGAGACGCGGCAGCAAACATTGTCCGTGTAAATGTCTAAAAATCGTGTCAAATTCTTCGAAATAAGTTCAAAGGAAAATATGCGCACGTGCGCTCGTAACATGACTTTGAGACACCGTATATATAGTAATGACAGAATATTTCGTGTGGAGTTATAAATATGCTAATAACTCGTATGTAAATTATTCATGATCCCCACCATATTTCCAGACTAAATAATTCTGGAAGAAATTATATGATTCGAGAAGATTAACGATGCACCATTTGACAAAAAGAAAATTGCAAAAAAAGGGATATGATAAAAATACATTATATTGTACCATTTAATTCGTTTAGTCTTTATCTCGTATCCGTCATCCGAATAAAACTTTGCCCAGGCATAAATAATTCGCCCGGTATAAATAAACATTTCGAGTCCTCCTCCCGAGAACATAGTTTTTCGCTTTTAAACAGCTTCGTCATACAAAGTGAAGTTATCGTGAGCTCCGAAATTGTCCTTTATGCAAGTGCCTTCCGCACGAATAATAGTCGAATTAACCGTGAAACCAGAAAAATGCATGAAACGTTCCCGCAGTGCATCTACAACCGTCTCTTTAAGGTAGTCGTATGTAAAATTCAGAAAACACGACGAAAGGATCACGTGCACTCGTGTCCTTTCTCGAGCTGCAGCCTCAACCCTCTGATCTATTTAAAATTTAGAAGTCGTTAAACCTCGAATGTTGGCATTTCGACCGTTTAAATATTCGAGCTGTGAGAACTAATTTACTGTGCGAACATTTAACTTAAACTCTTTTGACTGTACTTTGTAACTGCTATTTTAAATCGAAGATGTGTTCATATAATTGACAGTTTCCAATTGCAGCTTTCAACAGAATTCTATATATTTGAATCAATTCGGAGAGATCATATATTTTGGTAATTCACGGTGAAATATCTTTACTTAAATCCAAAAATATAATTTGAATTTGATTTTATTTTAAAAATCCTCTCAATTTTATTTTCAAATAGACTTGAAATTTACGTAAGAAGAGTGAATTTTTCATACGTTGTTAAATTCAGCAAACAGTTAACAATTCACATTATAAATTATGCAATATACATAATAATAATAATAATAATAATAATAATAATAATAATAATAATAATAATAATTGTAACGCATAAAACGCGATCAATTGTAGTTACGTACTCCATATTCATTACATGCATTGTTCATCAAGTATTTACAATTAATTAAGCTATTCAATTTAATAAATTTGATGGCTGAATGCCAAATTACACTGCTTTCATATTAAAACCGCATTTCATTAATTACTAACGTTCTTGTAGAATAATTGATTAATCGGCATATGTTATGTACGATCATTTTTCAATTCTTCCCCTTGATAAATTAATAATTTAATAATTCTTAGATAACTATTTGCACGATTTTCTTCAATATATTGGACGACGGTATCACTAATTGAGGTGGTTGGTAAAATTTCGTTGTTCAGAGAAGAATTTCAAGAATGAACACCGCGGAGAGCCGCCTATCTTCTCTATAATGAACGCCCTCGGGCGCTAGTGGAACTGGATCCCTCTCGAACTTTATCATCTCCTGCAGTGTAACAAGAGATATCCTGCAAAACCACCTTGACAACCACCTGAAGAACAACGAGATGAAATCTTTCTTCGAACTTTTCGAAAACGGCTTGCCTAAAAGACTCGACAACGTTTCATATTTTACAACGAATAATGAGGACGACCTAAAACACAAAAACGGCTGCTTCATAATCAGCATTCATTTATTTAAAATACATCAATATATTCCTTGAGTATCAACTAGCAACATTGATCGATTAGCCTTTGTACTTACTTGGTTGCAAGAAAAATCGCGAATGCGAAGCAAAAATGTTCCAACGAATTTCCAACAAAAATTACGTTTGACCCAACGACCTTTTCACCTACTTTCGCGGATCACGAAATTTCTTCTTCTCTCAATGAACGTAAACATTGAGTGGACCGGATAATCGAGGCTCTACCGTAACAGAAGAATAAAATTTTGTTTCGATTCCGAAGAAGTGAATAATGTAAAATCCTAATTTTTATTATTTTAATTCCAGATTTCGAATCTAAATTCGCTTTTAATAAATGTTAAATAATCATGAGGGCTCTGACTCGTTGTTATAGTGCAAGGGGTTAACCCTTTGCGCCCCTATGTCTCTCTCTATGACTTTCACATCAATATTTTATGTTCATGATTCGCATTGTATTCATGAATAAATTACCTTGTAAATTACGCAATTACATTTTTTAGTATTTTAGTATTTTAGTATTTTAGTATTTTAGTATTTTAGTATTTTAGTATTTCCAGTTCTCTCTCTCTCTCTTCTAGTTAGGTCGCAAAGTTACATACAGGAGTACGCTTGGATTGCGCTACAGCGAATTCTGAAATAAAAGGATGAAAATACTTCGAAGCGCAAAGGGTTAATCAATGGTAAGTAGCGGACAGCGTCGTCCGTAGTTAGAGCAGCGTAACCGTTATCTTCGCGTACCTCGCGAAAGGGAAAGGCAGTTTGACGAGGAACATACGATATGCCAGTGACGCGCACGTACACACAATGTGCTCGTTCGGCGCACCTGGAGGCATTGCCAGGGTGATCACGTTTGCAAGACCGACGGAACCATTAAGGTAGCAACGTAAAAAAAGAGGGCGGCCAGCCACGGTTTAGAAATTTATCCTCCGGCGCACGAGGTGTACAAATACAGACGATAACTTTTACTCCCTTCATTTTTCAGGACGCGCAACGCAACACACAAGTGTCCCTCTAAAAGTTCCAATTATTTCGTTTGTTCTTTAGCTTCTTTTGTGTCACGGCGCGCGATCTCTACAGTGCACTACGCTTCAATTATACCATCAGGTAATTGGTTTTACCAATTCGGAGGAACACTTTGAAAAAATCTAATAAAAGCTGACAATTACTCTGCCCTCAGGTTTCACGACACTCGAATGTTTCCGTTCATCGTGACTTCACCGGTACACTCTTATCGTGCAAAACGAGGTCTAGGGTCGTGTTTCATACGTAAGGGGAGATTCGTTGCCTAGAACTAAAAGAAAAAAAAAAGATCGAATTTTTTCTCCTTCGGTTTTCAATTTTTATGATGCTTCGAGAGTATACAGTTGGGAGGCAATTTCGAGAAAGCGACATTGTGCCGCATAGGTTATTTTCATCGCGTAACATTTCAAACTCGTTCTTCTGAAAATATAATTTCTCGAACTGGTGGAACCGGAACTTCCTCTTTAAAAAAATGTGAAGGATGTTGCTATGCGTTACGTGTTACGTCAGGCAGAACGCCTTTCGAAAACTTTCTAATTATTATTATTTCTATTTCTTATTATTAATAGTATTTCTATTGACGACGCAGTTAAGTCGAAAACGAAGTAACAAATACACGTTGAAATAATATTGAAATTACCTAATTTTTAATCGTACTCTCGATTTCTATTTCCTTCTTTTCCATTTGACAAACATGACGTAAAATTCGAATTTTTATCATTTTTATTCTAGATTTCAAATCTGAATTCGTTTCTGATCAATTTTAAATTTAAATTTCACTATTTCAATATTTTCACATTTCTGCGTGTACAGAGTACGTGATACATAACCTAAAAAATATTTCTGTCACACTTTTAATAAAATAATTAATACGAGGAAGAGTCGAAGTAAAAACAACATCAGCGGATTTCTATAACATCGCAGATTTCCGAACGCACACATTACAAAGCACATTAAAATTTCTATTTATCGGAAATTGCAAATGTTATTATTTTATCGGATTTAACGAAATGTTTATAATCAGATTCAAACATGTCAATACTCCGCTAATGACTTTATAATAAATCCCTAACGAACAAACAATTTTTCTATATTATTGTAAATTGCAATTTGTAAAATCTTTTTAAATTGCTGAACATTTTTGACATCTTGACTCCTCATTTTCACTAGCAGATTGATTTTGCTAACATAACGATACCCAATTTGTGTAAGTGAAAATCACAGAAATTTGCGAACAGTGTAGTTAGTTTTGCAGTTTCTTGCACGTGGTAATTCGATAAAATGAAAAACTAGATTGGAAGTAAAATCCAACTCGATCTTTACGCACAAATTGTCATTATCATACATTATTATTATCCTTATATTATTATCCTTCCTCTGCTAAGAGACTCGTTGCAAAAATAACGTAACAATGCTAATGGACATGTTAATTTACAGACTATTACTATTAATTTATACGTTTTCGTGAATTTCAAAAATCAGCAAATGCCATAAATGCACGAAGATATCCGCACTATAATCGCAAGCAATCGAAATGAATAAATCACTTCCCACTGAAAATGAACGCTCAAATATTGTTCGTACACATCGCGGCAGATTTCTCAAACGTAAATTTAATGTTCTTCAAGTCGAAGTAAGAAAACAGCAAATATTTTGTGCAGATAATGAGATCCAATTATTTAACGGGGAACGAGCACAGCCCTATAAACTGGGTAAATACTAATTTCATGCCGGAGAAGCTCCGCAAAATTCTCACCAGTCGATCTTCAAATCCGAGCTCGCAAACTTGGCGCAATTAACTTTTGTCACGGTTCGTATCTCGTCGTAAAGGGCTGTGCGCGTTTTATCGCGCACAGCCATCGCTATCGCTCCAGCGTTTTAATTATTCTACCCCGAAGCTCTAAATTATGGACAAAAAAGTTACCTGGCCTCCCGTATGAAGTCGATCCATGTATTGCATTCGAATTCCGTCGCCGCTTTCAGCTCGTATTTCCTCTCGTTCTCGTGTCTGTAGGATATTGCGAAACAGTGCTGAAACGAATTACGACAGAACGGTTAATTCAATTTCATATTCCACGCGCTCGGCATTTAATTAATTTTTTAATCGAGTGAAAGAATTGTGTCGGCGCGCATGAGATACAGTGGTGTGGAACTCGATCGACGGCGATATCGGTGACCGAGATAATTGTATAATTTTACTGAAAATCGGGATTAAGGCTACTTGCTCGCTTATAGCACTCTAGCCGCGACAAAAAGATGGCCGAACCCATAAATTCAACGCTTTTATCACTTTGCCATAAAAATACGCTCGGGTTCGAGGCCATTAGATTTTTATTTTGTACAGGTTTTGCGCTCCGAATTCATCCGTTTGCAGGTCATATTGAAGTTTTCACCGGTCGAATAAAAAAAATTCCCAAATCTCCTCTCAACAGAAAAATACGTTACGCTGTAATCTTCAAATTTTCAGATCTAATAAAAAGATGTAATAATTGATGAAGTACCGTATCGTAGATAAGTTCTTTTGCAATTATTGTTTAAAAGAAAATTATCGCGCTTCTCTTAGACACCGTTCTAACGTTAAAAAAGCACCCTGTAAATTAAATGTTAAGAGACATTAACACATTAAGTTCAATGGAAGCAAAATAATTTAATTAATGAAACTGACAGAAGACAGTTAAAACTTATCGCAATGAATAGAAATTAGTGTACACAAACTGTAGTACAAATTTCAGCCCGAAATCTTTATTATTGTTTCTAGTTATTTCAATTTTATCAAATTAATTAGCGACCAATGATTAATTTGCGTCCAGCAAATGTTTACGACGTCTGCGTAATTGATGACATCGTCGAGAGTTTAATTACCAATTAAGATCGTTATTCAGAAGCAATTGTATTCCCAATAATCTGACGATTTCGTTAAACGGTTTCTGCTGTAACCGATGTTGTTCATTTCTACGTATTTGTCTTAAAGTAATCTGTAGTCTACCTGGTAAATTAGAAATTAAGAAAATGAAATCATTATTTATCGTTACCTACCGTTATTTGTGTAAAATATTTATACAAATACGCACTGTTATTTGTGTAATAAGTAAGATAGTTTCTACTGTCTATTGTTCTACGATACTACCTTTTTCATAGCAAACTGTTCATTTTGTGATCTCCAAATGCAATTTAAAAAATCAGGTTGATCCTAATTATTTCTCATCCGAAGATTTATTTTTGTAATATCCTGATACCAAAACATTCTATTATCTAAAAATTTCATTCGTGTATTCTGATAGGTGATAATATGTATATCTAAATAATACAATGAAAACCTAAAAATAATGTCCTTTTTTGATAGTGACAGAAAATTTCATTTCCTTTAACATTTACAGGCAGAGATCGCAATTGTTGGGTCATGTGTTTTGATAACACATTGTCTGACGAACCTAGAGCAAAAATAAGCCGACCCATATTTTGTGGTTTTTGTTAATACCAATTAATTGTAAAGATATATTCTATCTAATTTTTAAAACTTCCACAAATACTATCTAGTATATAGAAACGAAAATTTAAATTTTCCGTATATAATAATTTCCTAACAGTTATGTCTGACACGTCATTCGATAGCTTTCGTTTCCTCCTGCTGTGTGATTGTTTACTCATTCGTTCCGTGCGAATAATAAAATAATTAATTTCTTGAAAACTATGGAACATCCACTTAACAAGAACGAACATCTGTGATCTTCGCATTTGTTAATACTTGTTAACTCTATATACTAGTAATATATATACTAGTAATATATTATATATTACTATATAATATATTATATATACTAGTAATATATATACTAGTAATATATTATATATTACTATATAATATATTATATATACTAGTAATTAATCGATATACTAGTAATATAAGATGAAATAGTAAGGCTTAAGCATAGGTAATTTTAGTTATGTTATGTTCCGCTTTTTATATGGAAACCGAGCACAGTGCGACATTTGACTACGTTTCCCGTCGCGAGACGCGTTGAGAAAGCGTCAGCGCAATTAACTTTTTCTCAGGCTAAGGTACTGGTATCTCCAGGATCAGTACTACTCAGCTTTCCATTGAATCTGATCTGGGTGTACGCAAAGAACATGGCAAGTCATGCCGCCGGAAATGGAGGGTCCAAAGTAATACGTCTCTCTCGCGAGCGCCTTACAAAAAGCTGGAGAAGATAATCGATGGATGAGACTCCCTGCAGATTTATTTTTCCTGCCTCTGGGAGAGTATTAACGATCCCCTGTCGACGTAAATCCTCTTTCGCCTTGCAAGATATTCGCTGGAGATTGAGATCATGTGGGAAAATGTTCGAGACTCTAACATCGATATCATTGGTTAAATCAGTTATTAGTCTAACTACAAAAACACATCAATTGTGTGCACACGAATTGAGTAATCTTATTTATTTAGTCGTCAACGACTTAACCCTAGAAAGATAACCATATGACAACGTACGTAAAAGATAACCATACGCTTCAGAAGCGCATACTTTTCTAAGGCGTCAATTTTATACTAACAATGGATATTTATTTAAGTTAATCTAGTCATTTTAAAGGTTTGGCATTATTGTAAAAATAAAATGCATTTATATTATATTTTTTTATATTTTAAGTAATTTTAAACTTAAATCACTAGACCTCTATGAAAAATTAACAAAAATCAACAGTCTTCGCAGGCGCCTCTGCGACGTAGGTTATCTTTCTCGGGTTAAACCAGATTAATTATTATTATATTACTCAACATTGTTCGTGGAAGTTATAAATGATTCTCAGTCCTGTTATATTGTTTATACAACTATCATTCATCTGCAATCCTAGAGAGTCACGTAAAAGAATTTTAGAATAAAGATCATTGTAGATCGTTAGTGTAACAATGCGTAATAAATATTTGCGTATTTCTGTTCAATAATTCAGTGTGTTATCGATCAAACTCAGCGTACCTCGTCGTACCTCCTCTTTCCAAATTGTCCATTTTTGTTTACAAGCTGAGAGACAATTGAAGAGAATTTACTGTACTTCGCTATTATCATCCACGTTTCCTACGCACTCACGAAACCCATTGTCGGCGCTTTCCATTGTCGAATTTTCGGGATGTCTGACGGCAATCAAACAGAGAAATTCGTTTTACTTTTCGGTTGAGATGAAACGTTCCAGGCGAAAACGACCGAGATTTCGTTAGACGGGAATTAAAAGCAGGCAGAGAGTGTTACACTCGTCGGGAGTGGTTTGATGATTACTCGGACACGTTCGCTCTGACACTATACAAGGAATTACACGAGGCCAAACTGTGTTACTCGAATGTCAAACGGTTCCACGACAGGGAGATTCTTCGGATAGAAAGGAAAATTGAGAAAGGAATAGAAAGAAGAAAATAATGTAATTTTAAAAATATGAGAGTATAAAGGTGATTTTCTACGAATTGATATGTATGAACTCCGTCGGTGACACACTCAATAAATAATTTCCTTTCTAGAAGATAATACGGCAACTTTGTTCTTAAAACTGATTCGCGAATTGATTAATTTAAAATTAACTTTCAAATTGATTCACAAATTCAATGTTTACTATTCTTCCAACGCTGCGAAGTTTATTTATAATACCTTGAACAACTAAATTATATTTTTGTTGTTGTTTCGAACATATTGACGGTCGACTATACCGTTAGATCAACATTTCATCAGCTTTTGTTGGACCAAAGGCCTAACCCAAGCCGCCCACGTTTGAACTACGCGACGGCCACAAAATGGTGGCCGCGGCGGCCGATACCATCGACAGAGCCCAATCACACGGCAACCACCAATTTCTGCTTAACTGCTGCATAGACACGTTCGACTTCGAAACACTTGATCCAAATAAAGTAATACATAATTTCACATGAAATTTTCAACTAAATCAATTCACTGGAACAACGGAAATCTTTATAGTTTTACCAAATTTGCCTCGAGAAGAGCCACAAACGCTATGCCGAAAAGACATTTATAATTTTATATACAGATAGATTTACGTATACATTGTAAAAAAAAGCATTTGATTGATTCAAATGTGGAATACAAAATTATTTCGAATAAATAATAATAACAATAAATAATAACAATAACTTTACAGTATTACATGCTTTGAAACAAAATTTGATTACCATTCGTTTGATATTTGCGTTTATGTTAATGTAGTATGAAGTTAGATCAAGTATTGAATTGAATTTCGAAAATTACGTACAGAGTGAAACAATCTAAAAGCAACATAAATTGTAAACAGTTTATCACAGTTAAGCAACAGATTGTTTTCTACCTTTAGTGAACACGATTTCTATTATTGAAATACTGGTCTGTTTAACATTTGTCAGGTTCAAATCTACGAAGAACATTGCGCAACAGTCGGTGAGAGATCTTATGGCAGCTGGTCCAATTTCGAGCAGCCCTTGACACGCATTTCGCTTTACGCTCGTCAGTTTCGTTTGATCGTGCCTAGCCTCCCATTTCACATTCCAAATTACATGACACTCATTGGATACGAATTTCCGTTCTAAATGAATTTAATCAAACGAATTTCTGATTTCTTGCGAAATCATATTTTTATTCTCTTATACACTTTGGGTGTATATCTTATTATACGCGCACTGGTATCAAAATCATATATTTCCAAATTCGAGTTTCAATTCTTGAAACACTGCAGTCATAGTACTTTACCATTTCACGTAATTCCAATTCTTTCTAGTATTTCTAGCGAAGAGAGACCATTACAGGAGTTCATATGTTCGATAGCGTTTTATCAGACGATTAACGAATGTCAAAAGCAAATTAAAAAATGAATAGTACTTCTAGTACCGTTTTTGTAACAATAATTCCATTTTAACGAGTATATGATTTTCTTTGAAAAGTAATACATTCACATCAGAGCGTCAATCTGCATTCTAAAAATGAAACATTTCTTTATTATCGAAACTTGCAGAGCTGCTTAAAAGCTTCATTGTCCCACTTGTTCAACGAACAATCAACTCACAGAAATAATATAAGAAGTTGATAATAATTTTCTAAACAGATACGCACATACTAAACGTTAAGCTTGGAATTAATATTTGTACGATCTTTGCCGATTTGCGATTATAGTATGCTTTGACGTATGCTAACAAATTGAATTTTAAGAAACGCTTTCCTATGCACATAATTCGCCATGCAAATGCGTACACGGTACGTTTCCAGCGCTGTTTGCTTCAACGGCAAACAAATATTTTTCATTTCGTACACGGCGAGACGTATCCCCTCGCATAAAACATAGAGGTATTGGAACAGCCGAACGCAAAAACAATGCAAATAAATGTACACGATGAAATATTTCTGTAACTGTGCAACAGTCGAGTGTAAAGGTTAACTGAGTTTATCGACAGCATTATCGGCTGATAAACAATTACGTTTTTTGTCGGGAACATTTCTTTTCGAGATCATCGGAAATGTCTGAAAAATCGTGGCTAATTTTGTCAAAATTGGACTAAACGTTGAAGGATTAGCCTATTTAGCCTATTAGGCAATGACTAATACTATTGTGATTATTAATATTTGCTATACTAATATTTGCTATAGCTAATATTTGCTATTACTTGGTATG
The DNA here is from genome assembly GCF_051020955.1 of Megalopta genalis. Lineage (NCBI taxonomy): Eukaryota > Metazoa > Arthropoda > Insecta > Hymenoptera > Halictidae > Megalopta > Megalopta genalis. The sequence continues at coordinate 8,388,732 of NC_135025.1, forward strand.
ACAAAATGAATGAAGAACACATCTGGAAAATTTCATCGGAATTTTACAGGAGCGTTTAAACGTTTAAAAAACATTGCAGAATTCTGACAGTTATTGATCAAAAGTGTCAAAAATTATGTCACTTTCTTCTCCATTCTCCCATACGATTATCTCGATGTTTCGCGAATTACAGATATTATATATATATTATAATTATATTACGGAAGTAACTCAGTAATTATATGACAACAAGTTGCAATAGAAAAATGTATGAGAAACTTTTTACTCATTAAAAATATTGAGATTTCTTTTCATAAAACTTTACTGCTTTTTAATCAACTGATAAATCTTCGTACGTTCTTTACAGAAATATTAGGGTTCTTATAATTGGATCGAAAATTAATTAGACTAGGAGCCATGAATTTTCTCCCAAATTTCTCAATTGACTCTGTTGGACAGTTCAAACGCGGAAGAAGTTCGAGTCGGATGAAGGATAGGAAGCTTTTCCGAGTGAAGGTTTGTAGCTAGCTTGGTAGCAAATTGTCTGTAAATAATGTTAAAGATACGTCTCACTGAAGAACGTCGGCTGGCAAACTGCTGATGGATTGTCAGCGCGGCGTTGGCTTACTGCGTGTAACCGAGCTGATAATCAGAACGTCTGGATGCGATACTTCTCACCGGCGAGCCATCCTGAATGCCGACAACAGTCGCCCTGGAGATTTATGAATCGTTTCTTTCTACTGCGCCCTGTTCCAGGCTGCTAAGGGACGCGATAAATCTACTGCCCCCTTTCGAAAACTTGACCCTGCGGAGGTCGCAGCTGATCCGACAGATCCTTTCCTCCTTTTCCTCCAGATCTCTTTCGAAATTATACAATACCTTTTCGTTCATTCAGTTGCTAATTATTTTAATCGCGTGTGCAATTCGAATACGGTGCAATTGAAATGCACTTCTTCAAATTACAGTCCAGAATTTTGGAGAAGTGAGATACATTTTTACGTTTCTGTTTCGTCTAAGCACATTTTTTGTCTCTTCTGAGAGACAGAATTGTATTCCAATTGAATTGAATTCGAATTACGAATTGAATTAACTGCAAGGGATAAATTATGTAATTGTATTTCGATGTAGTGTCATTATTATGTAATTGAAGTGCAACGTAATTAAATTGGGAAATTGAATTGCAATGTAATTCGATCAGCACAAAGTCCGTAATGAAGTAACTACAAAGGTTTCATTGTACCATCAATAGTCAATTTGTAGAAATCAAGAATAAATATTCAACGATTATATTTGATAATTAGATCTTGATGAAAAGAAGTTTTTAGCTAAACGTAATTAATGTTATTTATTTATTTTATTAATCTCAACTTATTGAAAGTTATTTAAGACAGAAACAAAATTGCATTTGATTCCCACGTCTTCCAATCGATCACGGTGAAACTTCGGCAGCTTGAATCTCAAGGGTAGAACTAAAATTTTCGAGTTACACGAGCTTCGATTTCACCAAATTATTTGATAATTATTCGCGTTAGCAACTGACTCGCCCCGATCTGGTCGAGCTCATTATTAATGAACTTATCCTTACACAGGGATGACTTACTTGGGATGACAAAAAAATAAAAAGCTCTCGTTTTTTAACCTTCTTATCCGAGCCTTCGTTTGAATCAGAAGTTGACAGCGAAGTTGTGCAAAGAAAGGAAAAATTAATTCACGGCGAAAGAAGAATCTGGATTAAAATTATCCGAGACTTCAATTAGATAGACTATGATAATTTGTAAAACTCTCGTTTTTTAACTTTTTATCCGAGCCTTCGTTTGAATCAGAAGTTGACAGCGAAGTTGTGCAAAGAAAGGAGAAATTAATTCACGACGAAAGAAGAATCTGGATTAAAATTATCCGAGACTTCAATTAGATAGACTATGATAATTTGTAGCTAACTGCGTAGAAGCGGTATATTAGCGTTGAATCACTCTAAGTTTCATCTCGATTTAATCATAAATCGTAACTCCGGCACAGCAAGCATGAGATATCATATATAACTGCAATGCGAACGTGTGCAAGCCTGAGCTTGCTCTCCATTTGCAATACTCAACGGTAGAGATTGCGAACTTCGCGTGTATGTTATAGAAACGAACACGTGAAATAGAAAACTGCTGAAACATTAGAAGAATTTATCATTTATCTCGTTTGCAACATAATATATTCTAAAAAAAAACGAGTACATTTTCAATCGACCTCAGTCCCTTAAAATTCGCTTTAAAGAAATGCATTTCGCGTGAAGACAAGAAATCTCTTCGCCAATTACGTTTTTTTAACGACCGTTCGACAATTTCGAGTATTTAAAAGGGAGCTTGCTAGATCGATTTTTCCGTGATTAATAGATCGATTTTTCCGTGAAAATAATTAAAAAAACGAGTACATTTTCAATCGACCTCAGTCCCTTAAAATTCGCTTTAAAGAAATGCATTTCGCCTGAAGGCAAGAAATCTCTTCGCCAATTACGTTTTTTTAACGACCGTTCGACAATTTCGAGTATTTAAAAGGGAGCTTGCTAGATCGATTTTTCCGTGATTAATAGATCGATTTTTCCGTGAAAATAATTAAAAAAACGAGTACATTTTCAATCGACCTCAGTCCCTTAAAATTCGCTTTAAAGAAATGCATTTCGCCTGAAGGCAAGAAATCTCTTCGCCAATTACGTTTTTTTAACGACCGTTCGACAATTTCGAGTATTTAAAAGGGAGCTTGCTAGATCGATTTTTCCGTGATTAATAGATCGATTTTTCCGTGAAAATAATTAAAAAAACGAGTACATTTTCAATCGACCTCAGTCCTTTAAAATTCGCTTGAAAGAAATGCATTTCGCGTGAAGACAAGAAATCTCTTCGCCAATTACGTTTTTTTAACGACCGTTCGACAATTTCGAGTATTTAAAAGGGAGCTTGCTAGATCGATTTTTCCGTGATTAATTGATTCGTGCACGGTCACGTTTCGCATGAAACTGTCGAACAATAAATTGCATTACGCGCCAGTACGTAGGCCTAACCTTTAAAAGAAAATTTGATGGCTGGTCTATGGCGGTATAACAGGCGCACGTTAATTAGTCCGCGTGGGACTAATTTGGAATCCGAGACCGCCGGTGAAATAGAACATAAGCTGCCGCCAAGGTCGCGTTTCGATGGCCCATATATCTTTCAGTTCCCGCGAATCTTATCGTCGCGGATGAAATCCTCGGCGGACAGAGGCTATACCCAAAGGTCCCTCCGTTTTCGCAGAAACGATGCTATTAATAAAAGTTCCCACGGTGACGCGTTTAGTCGCGGGTTTTGGAATGGCATAAAACGAACGTTGTTCATTCTGGTAAATGTGCAAGGTGTCAGGTTATTTTCTGCGCTAAAAATAAATCGAAAACACGAAATACGGTTTCGTCCGGGCGAATTCTTTTCCGGGATAATTGCTTCGGACTTTCAGAGTGGGCAGTGATAATTCGTAATTATTCATCGTGAACATGTGATTTTACGTTAGTTATGATTGTTAATCGATGATCAGTTTATTTTTTGCCTATCGCTGATTTAACACTGCCGTGGTTATAATAAAGTGATTTAGTAATCGTGATCGTGATTTAATATTATTATTATATCCGAACTATTATTATTATATATTATTATATATATAATAACATATACGAACTATAATATATCCGAACTATTATTATTGTATATTATTATATATTATTATATATATAATAACATATACGAACTATAATATATCCGAACTATTATTATTGTATATTATTATATATTATTATATATATAATAACATATACGAACTATAATATATCCGAACTATTATTATTGTATATTATTATATATTATTATATATATAATAACATATACGAACTATAATATATCCGAACTATTATTATTGTATATTATTATATATTATTATATCCGAACGTTCTATATTATCTATAAGCATTTTATTACATAGATACATTATCGCGTAGTAGAGAACTCGAATGAAATTTTTAAATAATAGAATGTTTCGGTATCGGGATATTATAAAATAGGATATTAAATCGGGATATTAAAAAATAAACGTTCGTATAAGGGAGGTATTACCGTATTACTTTAAAAAGTGCAACCATATATTTTTCACTTATTTTTCATGCGATATCTCTCGTCTGCCGACTCTGTTGGCAGTTACACTACACGCGCATTTTAATTTGCGTTATTTACTAAAACAAAGACTGCAGACTATAGTTGAACTTGCTGCTGCACAGAGAAAACTTTTAATTGCACGCTTTGCATTTTGACGCTTAATTAACTCGCCCATTGGTCGCACATCCTTTCATTTCGCTAAAAGGAAATCAAATCAATTTTAGCTGTATCGCTACTCGAAGTCGCAATGCGTAATATAATATTTGGAAAATCATTTGTCTCTCGCGTCGTTGAAATATTTCTTCGGAAGAAAATATTAATTTTCTATTTAATCAGATCAATATTTTTTACATGTGAAGGCTTTCGGTGCGTCACATTGCGAAAGAGTAATGTCTGGTGATTTAATTAAAAATCTGTGTACAGTATTTACTGTTTGAAGAAAAACTTGAGCTACCATACAAAGACAGAAATACAAAGACAATAAAACAAATTGACCTCGTCTGCTGATGTAATAAATAAAAAGAACACTGACATATTCAGGCCTTTTTATTGAGATGTATGACGAATAAATATCATAATGATACAATCGCAATTGTCTACCACTAAACAATAGTGGTACAATAAATAATAGAAACGCGGAATCTTTTTATCCTCTCGTTAAGGACAAGAATAGAGAGAAGCAGTTGAGAATTTGAAAACAGAACTTGAAAACTAGCGATTCGTACAAAAAAGTACTGACAGAAAATAGTATTCTTTTTATTGTTTGAACATCTTACATTGTTTTTGGATTACGATGCAATACCATTTGATTCAATTGTAACCCATATGAACAAACGGTACACCTTTCTTGAAAATTGACTCGTTTAAAGGCAATATTTTTTACGTGCCAATTTCGAGTTAGTAGTACCTAACGTGCCAATAATGCAAGACATTCTATTCTCAGTGCAGCATTATTTAATGCGAAACTCGTAAATAATTCTATAGCAACGCATTATTTTCATTCGTGATTTAGTAGTACGGTTTTTTATTATGCTTAAGTTCACATTGTATCGATATATCAAGTCTTTATCATAAAAGCAGAGTGTGCCAATAGTTTCTTTCCTCATTGTAGGTACTTTATAAAACATTTGTTAACAAACTGCGTAAAAAGTTTCGGTCGACAGGATAGAAAGTGTGTAAAGTAAGGAACTTCCTGTTCGTGAATATTGCACGGCGAACAGGTCTTTCTTCCGCATTAAAACTTCATCACTCGATTATTCAAGGGCCTAATTGCATTGAAAAATTTACATTCTAATTCATTTTCTGGAAGTAACGCAATGTACTGCGGCGTTGCGTGGTATCGTTCATTATTCGAGCAGTAAATAATTCAGAGATTTTTTCGCAATATCTAGTTTCATCAATAATTCCTACCGTGCATGAAACACCGTAGAAGATTTATTCGACACTTTTTTGTAAATATTATTCTACATAATATTATTCTAATAAATATTATTCTAAATAATATTATTCTAAATAATATTACTCTAAATAATATTATTCTAAATAATATTATTCTAAATAATATTATTCTAAATAATATTATTCTAAATAATATTATTCTAATAAAAATTATTCTAAATAATATTATTGTAATAAATATTATTCTAAATAATATTATAGTAATAAATATTATTCTAAATAATATTCTAATAAATATTATTCTAAATAATATTATTCTAATAAATATTATTCTAAATAATATTATTCTAAATAATATTATTCTAATAAATATATTCTTCAAATATTATTATTAGAGAATATTATTATTAATATATTTATTAATATTATAATATTAATAATATTATTATTATATTGAACTGTTATTTTCAGGGATTGAAAACTATTATTTTTCGGTTCTAAGTTTCGGTTATGGATTTCGCTTCTAATTCTATTTCACGTAACAAATACATTGTATTTCCTTTGGAAGTTAAAAGTATGGATTCTGAAAAATGCTTTGCATTATCAACACTTTACAACAACATTTGCCGACATAAAAGTTCAAATGTCAATTATTCGTATTTACTAACATGAAATCATTATCAAAATTTGAACTATCGAATTGTTATAAGATCTGCCACAATACTGTATAAAACATAAAATCCTTTTCATTCGTAGAATAAACAGACAACCGGAGAAACTTCAATTTACTTTAAAGTAGTCGTCATACGTTAAAATGGAGGATTTAAAATCGTAGGAAAGTTCGCGAGGGTGTCATGTGCTATAAACATTGTTCTTAACGCTTTTTCCGGACTCCCAACGACATAAGTAATGCGATCCTATTCAAATACGTGACACGTTCCCTATAGCAACGATGTCTACGAGGTGGTGGAAGGGTGGTACCGAGAAAATCCTCCAACCTTGAGAGATTTTGTCAGACAGAAATATCCTAAGAAATGGTACATTTTGTCATCCCGCAAGTCGGACAAAGTTATATGAAAACATAAATCTTCCGAAGTTTTATTTAGATTACTATGCAATACTATTTGATTCAATTGTAACACGTATGAACAAATGGTATACTTTTCTTGAAAATTGATTCATAAATCTAAATAAAACTTCAAATGAAACAACTAAAAACGATAGAACCTTGTAATAACGTATATTAATTTTGTAATAAATATATTTTTGTCCTTGTTAAAAATCGCTCAAATTACGTTAAAAATAAAATATCGTTGCAATGAGTTTGAGAGTAATAGTGCACTGTTGCAGAAAATTAATTATTGTAAAAATAGGACAAAAAGCTTGTTTAATAAATAAATAAAACTTGTTTTATTGGCAAAATAAAACATATTTGACTTCATCTTCATAAATGCGCGTATCATTTCTGTCAGGTAATAACATAACGTCATTATTGAATTCCACTTCTTTTTAACGATACTTTGAAACCACATTTTCAGTATTTAAACAATTAAGAGTATGCTCATATTAATAGAAGGAAAACGTGATTATCAGAATTTAAATAATTTTCAATTTTCGTTTTTGTATTTTTTCATGTATATTAGTAAAAGTAAACGTATAAAACCAACCAATTATACAGTATCAGACAGTAATAAATCAAACTGCACAACAATTTTCCAGTGTGCGACGATGCCGTAATTCCGGCATGCATGCGTCCGAAAAAATATTAGAAATTGGAAAGCGGAGACCGCTTGAAAGCGAAACATGGGAGATATTATTCAAAAATTGTTCGTTTGTTTTCCGCGTAGACGAACATTGCCTTTCGTACCGGAAGTCACGCTCCGCCCTGCGCAGCCATAGTTTTCGAACAATGAACAGCACAAACCAAACACCACCGCGCTGTGCTTCTGTGCGACGTATTCGCCGGAAATGAGATTTTTAATGTTAAGGAAGGAACGAAAATTGCCAATCGTTTCGTTTCCGCAACCGTTACGCGGACTGTGCAACGCCGAACGTGTCGACGTATTCAGAATCTTATGGAAAATTGGATCGCGAAAACTCGGTTACCAGCTTGATTTCTGACACGTCGGTAAATCCGTGTGTAATACAGCCGGTATCGACCGACGCGAAAATCGACTTTCATCGGTGCGTCAAATCTGCGATCCCTAATGTCGTCGAAGATGGCACATTTACTCGTTCAATAGTGAAACGATTTGAAATTTTTGTGAAATTTTTGAAATTTGAAATGAAACGAAATGATTTCTATTTAACATCAGATTTACGGATTACTAAAAGTAACTATTTCATGTTGCTTCATGAAAATGACAAGCGTATACAGACGATCGCGAAAATATTCGGACACATTTTAACGCGGAACAAATCTTAAAACATTGGACAAAATGACATGACTTTTTTTTTAATGTCGGAGGGTCTAGTTCACTAGACAATAAAACCAAATAAATTTTCGCAATAATTAAAATTGGTTCAAATGGTAAGAAAACAAAAGCTCGTATTTTTTAACGATTTTATTTGAGTGAATAATTGAACTTTAAACACTGCATTCTCTGTTGATTTCGTGAAAATTCCTCGAAAATTCCGTCGACATCGGTTGATGTCGTTATTGGCTATAAATAATTAAAGATTGCGAGAATAGCAGGTTTTCATTACTTCAATCTAAAAATTGTGGGAATCTGGAAATTTTTACATCTTTCAGTGCTTTTAGTTCATAACGACGTTAATCGATTTCGATAACATTTTCATAACATTTTGTACAAAATGCGATGTTAAATGTTTCATTATTCACACAAATAAAAAAGTTAGAAAGCATGAGTTTCATATTTTCTATCATTTCGATGAATTTTAATTTTTGCAAACATTTCTTCTCGTGAATTTTTACTAAACTAGACCGTCTAGCATTTAAAAAATACCCAAGTCATTTGGTTCAATGTTTTACAGTTTATTCCGTTTTAAAGAGTGTCCGAATATTTTCACGGACCATAAATACATAAAGATTCATTGTCTAGCTATGACTTTCGTTCAAATCGAATAAAAACTTACTGAAAATAATTTATTTCATAACACAGTAAACGAATCCGTCATTTGGTATGAATATTTCATTTCATATGAAATACCATTTCATTAATTAATTGTTCTCGTGTATTATTATCGTGGAAAATGTTACGATGTTTGCAGAATTCAAAATCATACGAACAAAGCCCAATATCAAAAAAGACCACACTGTATCTCCAACACATTCTTTAGCGTGACAGTGTAATTTTTCTCGTATTGCACTTGCAAAACTTTATTTATTACTGCATCCGTTTCGGAATTTTCGTTTTTGTTACGTATGACGCCATAAACGAAAACAAATTATTTTTTGATGTTTCAAGATGCTTACTAACTTTAAACTTCTTCCTTCTGCGAGTCTGTTGAATGGATCTAGTGTCAAGCGAGTTGGATATACCACTGCTCTATGGACAAGTGAAATAGGTCAATGCTATCCGATACAAGCAAGACAGCGCAGTTGTATTGTAAACAAGTGAAATAGGTTAATGCTATCAGACGTGAATAAAATAGAACAAAGCATTTATAACATACGATATTTGACGAGAGATACAATTACCACTGATCAATTGTAGCTATATTAACTACAAAGTTACTAATAAATGAAATTTTTTAAAATGATCATCAAAATTGATAAAATATTAACTACATTCGTGGTCAACGAAGAAAGTAGACACACGTTGATGCAGTAAGAATAAATATTAACACGATTAACGATATTTTGAAATTGTCCAATCCTACATCTTCAATTTTTCAATCTTATATTTTTATTTTCAAACAACGTGTTAACAACTTTTTTTATGATAATAATATACGTATGGATAAAAAAATTAAATATCACCGACACGTATAGGGTGACTGAATGAAAGGTAAAATCTTAAATATGTTTCAAACTAAAGAAGCAAGATGCTGTTAACAATTTTTTGTACACAAACTTGTTTTGGACATTTGAAGACCATCTTTAAATTTTTGAAACAGAATGATACACATTTAATTTCATCTCTACTACTATCTCTGTACAATAACGTTGCAATCTCATAATTATGATATTCTCACATTTTATAATGAATTATCCCGATACCACAAAATCCATAAGCAATTCTTAACATTCGCGCGCATTACACTATTGCATTAATATCAACATTCCTCGTGTAAAACAATTGCAATACATAGAAGATAACCTTGAGATTACTATCAATATGCATTGCGTTCTAAGCCATGAACGCAGAGATTCAAGCATCCTGTTTAAAAAAAAAAAAGAAAAGGTGAAGATAACCTTTAAGTGTCAGACATTTCGCTATTCACAACAAAATTGTTTCCATTATCATAATCATGCACCCCTATTTCACCGAGTTCTTCTCTTCTCCTTAATTTAAAAACTCCTACAGTTTTTAATATTTTCAAAATACAGTAAATTCTCCTCAATTGTCTCCCAGCTTATAAACAAAAATGGAGAATTTGGGAAGAGTTGACTCGATTATCTCGGCTCGAATAATCGTATCTCCTCTTCCCAAATTGGCCATTTTCGCTTACAAGCTAAGGGACAATTGTAGAGAATTTACTGTAGCTAGTTTAAGTGGTTCAGTAGTAACATCACAAGCGAATTACATATACATATACATATACATATTGACGTGTCAATCACATGAATAGTGCACTATGGTTAGAGAATGCAAGTATAATGCAACTATAGTGTAACTAGGCTACAGTGTACGACTATCGTGATGGTGAAAGTTCAAATACATTGTGCAAATTGTCATTACGTCATAACAGCTAATAAGTGAATGAAATTTAGGGTTATTACGGACTACGCAACAGGCAAACCTTTTACTATGATAAACTATGATAAACGAAACCGTTCTTCGATTTGAGTAAACGCTAATGACAGTATTGCTATTATTTGGATGAAATTCTTATGACAGAGTGGATATGGTCGTCTGATATGGTCGTCATTCATACCTTCAGTGCTGTAGTTTGGGACATTTCAGAATGTGAGTCTTCGTAAGTGACGTTCATTTCATGCTGCAAGAAACATTATTATTTTTTAGTCACTACTAATCTACCGCTCTACATACTTTGTGTATATACAAATTGTTCGAACAGAATTAACAATGTGTTAACCTAACGTATCGAGATCAATACACAACGACGAATTCATATAATACACTTTGTACAAATTGCTCGGTAAGCTTTCAAATCCGCAAATCGCTCGCAAAATGATCTCGAAAATTCTGTCTAAACTATATTTCCACAGAGAAAGATGGTACACGTGTTATATCTTTTATTCCTCGTGTTGAATTATGCGAGATGTTTCGAAAATGATATAAGCCACTGAAAGAAATAATCTCTGAACTCAGAAATAATTTTTCCTTTAGTGGAAATGTTTCTCGCGGTCTTCTTAACGAGTCGCTAACGAAGAACATTGACCAATCAGAGAGCGAGTACGATTGGTGCCCGCCCACGCAGCCAATGACGTGTCGAGTTCGCTAACATATCGGAACGCTTCAGTCGTACTCGCTCCACGATTGGTTCGTGTTTTTCGTTCAAGTTCCTCGGATAAGTTACTTCAAATGACCTCGGCAATCGCTGATCTCCCGATTGCGAGTGCCTTTTGGGACACTCTGTAGATATTAAGTTCTTTACTCTTACTGTGTATGAAATACTTGAAAACATGGAGATTGCGATGCGAGATATCTTGTCCGTGGCACCGCGAAATGGGAACTGCAACGCGAGATATCTCGTCAATAGCACCGTATAACGAACGATAACTCGTCCATTAGCGTCGCATAACCGACACAGCGATAGCGAGATATCTCGTCCTCGGTAACGAAGTGGTTAAAAACAATTGAAAACACAAAACAGTTTTATCTTATGGCTGTCTTATGGCTTGGTCGCAGAATCTATAGCCGTTAGCGTGTTTACGTTGTTTCTTTTTATAAAAAAAAAACTCGTTCGTTCCAATGCAATTTGCATGTTCACGTTCGTTCAATATTTGCATAGCATTCGCGGCGTCCTGGCCATTGTTACACCGGAGCAAGTAAGGACAACACGCGCCCGTTATCTTTTTCTCTGCAAATGGGTATTGCGGTCGTTATCGGTGGTGAACGAATCGCTGAAACTTTTTTTTTCGTAGAAGCGAACAAAAGCGATCGTTACGCAAGGATTCGAAAGAATTGAAAACTCGTGAAAAAATCTTTCTCTTTCTATCGGCCGGCGAGCCATCGAGCAGATTACAAAGCAAACGACAATGCGATAGTCGAGCGGTTATTGCTACGGTTACGTACCGGCCATCGAAATGCCCCGCAGTTGCTTAAATTCCCGCAATTTCGTGGTAAGATCGATACCGAAAACCCGATAAAAATAGAAAATATTCTTCGCGCTGTTTTCGCAGCGCGCTGTGCAGAGAAAATAGGTGAAACTACGTAGATGAGAGGTGCTGTTAAATATCCTGACGATGAGAGAATCAATCGGGACTGGAACAAAATATATTATAAATATAATAATATATATAATAATATAAAATAATATAATAATATAATAATATATAATAATATAAAATATAATAATATATAATAATATAAAATATAATAATATATATTATTATATTATAAATATATTATAATTCTCGTTCATTAGACTCCAATTCGTGAATATTAATGCCCCTTTCAGCACCAACAATTTATGAAACGAATATAATAATATAATATAATTTTTCAAAATCGGGCAAAATAACATCTGAATGCAGAAACGATACCACATTTATAATAATTTAATCGACACTTCCAATAGTCGTGAGTAGACGTGGAACGGTCTTTTACCTTTTTCTTTTATATCGCGCTCGAAAGAAAGTTAACCTCTTTATGCTACCTCTCACCTACACGAAAATAGGTTGAAAAACGTGCACCACGAAACGGGAACGATTCGATTAAGAATGCTTGATCGCCAGCTTAATTGCAATTCTAATTTCGTATGCCGAGATATTTATGAAGCGTTGCGGTCAGAGGCGGAAGGGTAGGAGTACAGATGAAAAGATACCTTGGGTGATTTCCTGAATTTTACATACGCTCTGCGCCCAGTTGCTTTATGGGGCATGCAAATATACAATGCAGGAACGTTGCAGGATCTTCCTTTGCATTGGCCGTCTGCATTATACAGGGTGGGTCACGTGAATAGAAATGCGGAAATATCTCCGCGTTTCGCACTGTAGATAGCGGAGCTTGGCAAGATGTGATCTGATTAATGATTAACGATTATAACTTATACGTAAATAATGTATTATCTGTTATTATAGATTAATTATTACGATTAGTGTATTATAATTTATAATAACTAACGAGTTATAATCGTTAATCGTTAATCAAGGTCACTTTTATCTATATAAACAATGATAGATAATAATAATAACAATAATAATAATAACAACAATAATAATAATAACAATAACAATAATAATAATAACAATAATAATAATAATAATGATAACATTGTAGATTAATTAATTATAATTAATAGTTTAGCTATTAAGCTAAACTATAATAATTTATAATAACTGACGAGTTATGATCGTTAATTTGTACAAAATTCAAAGCCAAAATGTTAATTTTCTAAACATTATTCTTATAAACTGTAGTAAAATGAAGGAAAGTATATAAAATTTTAAATATTAAAATTATTCCTTTGTGTCTCACCTTTCGAAAATACAAAATATAATTAGCGTAAGCCGGCTTGCATGCTGTAGTCTTCTAAATTATGAACACGAATGGCGTGTAACGTGTAATAAGCTACGAAGAAACGTCGAATCCTCTTAAAATTAGAATAATATTTTCCTGTGACTTTCCTATCAAAATTTTTCCCAAACAGTTTCCTATCCGTTGCGAAACCGTACCGAACTCGAAACGAAACATTGAACGCTAAATTATTTAACATAATCGGAAAGGATCGAAACTCCGTTCCCACGTTTTAAACGATCACGGCGCAGATCGATTGCGCGGATCGTTTAAACCCGTGAATTTCGTGTGAAAGTAATATCCTTCAAGGCTGACAGACTAATCAGGAACTTTTAGCTACCAAATCCCTGTTGAACAAATAAAAGAGGAAAGCACACCTATATCTCCGCAACCCGTCGGAACTGCCGAGCTACGGAAGAAATTGGAACGGATGTCGAGCGTAAATATTTAACGGCTGCCTGGAAGGAAGCAGCTCCCTAGCTGGTAGAAAACAAAGTCTCCGGGGGACATTGTTTATGTCGACGGAATGAAGAATAGATGACCGAGGAACGGGTTATATCTCGAATGATACCGCGGTCCCACTGAAATCAATGGAGAATTCTTCGTTGCTCGAAAACTCTCGAGTTGTTGCACAAGATCTATCGCTTACGCTTTAAGGGGTTATTCTAGCGTGTATCGGTGAAAACATGGAATTTTTGGACATTTTCTTGAAGAACATAGCTCTCGAAAACTGATCGGTATTAACAAATAAAACTTTAAATGTGTTTATCTAGGAAATATATTTTCCGAAACGGTGGCAAAATCTACGTAACCAATCGCCTTCAAGATTTATGGTGCACATTCGACTGTGTTTCAAAGTAGCCAGTGCCGTTAATATTAACTTTTTTAATCCAGAAGATTGTTTAATGTTAATGAAACATGCGTAAATAAATCTCGTAAATGTGACTGCTGAAGATGTTACAGTTTCTTCGCAAACAAGTCCCAAAGAATGTTAAACGAACACGAAATTTATGAATATCCGCTCATTGGATCTACAAATATTTTACTGGTCAAGATCGATTACTCGAATAACTGTAACCTTTTATTATCGAGGGAATTCGAACAAGTTGTATTTTCGGTTGTGGCCTAATTAGCATTGCCGTTTGGCCAATAGAACTTGATTTAGTACTTCATTGTTCCGGCCGACAGATCAATAACGTGTCGAGTCTCATAAATATTGGTTGGCCTCTAAGCATTTTCGCCTGGAACCGTTCAAATTATGTAATGTGATAATTATCCTCGGGATCTTTATGCTAAATAACAATTTTTTAAATCAATTATAAGGAACAAAAGTTAAGGGATCATGCTCAGTCGGAAACCTTAAAAAGATCAATTTTTGCGTTCGGATTGTTTGTGAAAGTATTACATTTCGAGAATACCCTCTGAATGTTTTATTCTAATCGGATGAAACTTGACGGAAATGCGGTCGCTTAATTATTTAAGAGCTAGGACTTTAAGGATTCCTACAGTTTATGGTACAGGCGAATGTGACTGCTATCTTTGAGGATTAGGACATTTTCAATCTCGCATGTAATGTAGTTTATTAGACCGAAGAAACGGGAACAAATTTTAAATCCTAAAACCGCTAAGAGTGATGAGAGGTGTGGTATATTGAATTATCAGTTTTCTTATAGTTTTTGCAACAATTTCAACACTTGCGAAGTACAATGTGTGTGACGGAGAAATAAATTTTCAAGCCGACAATACACGTGTACTTGGATTTAAAATTGTTGGCCTTTGTGAAACGCATGTCGACCGTCGCACGCAAGAAGCAATGCACGAGAGTAGTATGCTTCGCCGTCGACAACAGATAAATGCTTTCGAGGCTGGTACTTTAGCAGAAGATGACCAATACGGGCATGGAATTGACGATCTCATGTGAGTAAGAAATAAACATTTAAGAGTAAACATAAGTTGAAACCTTAAACGCGTTTTTCTCGAAACTGCATTTTCAACATCAGTGGACAAGATATCTCGAAAACTACTGCATCGATTCGGACGAAATTTTTGCAGCCCTTTTTGCATACAAAAGTTCATTTAATTAAATGAGGAACATATCTTGATCATAGTCATGAAGTTCTATTTCATAACCTACGGAAATCGTGATAACCTCATTATGGGAGTAAATAACTAAACGAAACGTATTTTAAGAGATATTAAATTGGAAATCGTTTCTAAAGCAAAAGTTTTATAAAGTATAATTTCAGGATTTTATTGCAACGTATTTATTATTCACGATTTCACTACGATAACTTATCATTTAAATATAGAGACAACGATAATGAGTGAATGCAATGCATACCAGCAGAAATCATATTCGAAATCTGTATTTTCGGTATCGTTAATGAAAATCACATTTATCACATTCAATTCACTGATTATCCCATAATTAGATTTCTATCCTTAATGTGTTCGGAACGAGTATGTAAAAGCCATGTAATTCACTCCACGTATTTTGTTTTGTTTTGCCTCAATTAACATAATCATGTACCCAGAATCATGTATTCGGTTTAATCATGTATTCAAAAATCTACACGCAAGTATATTCTTTCTTTGGATATCATATTCCTACTTCTTTATTTGCGATCGAAAATATCTCTACAACTTATCATTAAATTCTCAACGTTCCAGATTTTCAGAGCTTTTCTCCAAAATAACGTAATTTTCGTAAGATAAAAAATGAAACATTTCCTCCACCTTGAAATATTTTTCTAGCTGTATTTTCTACCCTACCCGGAAAAACACTGGTCGTTTCCCTTTTGTATTTGTCTGCGTGTATACTCTCATGTATCAAGAAGGTCGAATATCGTTTCGCAAGTTCACGAAAAATGTACGAATATATCGAAATTGTGTTCCCTAAAGACTGAAAAAATACTTCACGATCGATACATAACTTTCGTTTCGGAAAAAAAGACTTGCCAAATAAAGAATTAAAATATTAAAATACTAAATCACTGAATTCCAAAAGTCCATTATTTATATAGCGTTGTAAATTATTTACCGGGAACACTTGTATTCGCAGGCATACTCCTTTCAACTATGACTCTATAACCAGTATCTTTCAAAATATAATTTTTGTACCACATATTTATAATGAAGCACTTAAACGTCACATTTATACGTTTAAGTATGTTACACCAGATTGTATTAAAAGACCAATGCAGAAACAGTGAGTCATAGATAGCAATGTTAAAGATAATAAAACACAATAATAAAAGGATTTATGAAAAAAATTTCGCAAAGCGATATTGAGAAGTAAACGGAAGACAAAATTTCAAAGGAGAGAAAACATGTACAACAATAGAATTGTAATTTAAGAACGAGTGATAGGAACTTACGCATAAAAATGTGAAAATGTGTATAAATGTTAAGAAATAATGAGTAAACATGCACGTAAGGAAGCTAGAAAGTCGATAGTTTAATCGAAAAGTATTCATATAATATCCATATATATATAAAAGTATTATATATAGTATATAAAAATTGTATATGTATAATGTATAAGATATTATATACAAAATATAATATATATAAATATTAGATATTATATATAAAATATAATACATGTATAATACACAAAATACATTTATACGAGAAATATAGTAAATATAATAAATATCTAAATAATAAAATATTTAGATAATATTTTCACTAAAATTCCATCATTCTAAATGTTAAACAACACTTTGACAATTAAACTGCAGATCTTTATGTAGTTAGAGTTTGTAAATAAATTTCTAAAAGTGAAGTAACAAGATTAAATAGCACTTTGTGCACAATTTCAGCTTATTTTACTTCCAGTTTTGTTACATTAAAACAACATTTATGTAAATGCAATCTTTGAAAATTGACTTACGACAGTAACAATGCGCATAAACGTCTGCAGTTCAATAATAACATACTAATACGTGATACTTTCCACGAATCCGAAGTCATCTTCCCTTGTTTAAAATATTGAATGTTCCTAAAATATACGTAACATTTGTAAAATGCAAACACACCGAATTCGCCCCTCATCGTTAACAATGTGATATTAAAAATAAAACTGCATTGACTCTAAAAAATCTCAAAGTCATCGTGACATTTTCAAAAAAGAATATCAAATTGTACTTATTTTTATGCGTCTTTTAAAATGATGCTAGCCAATTTATTATTAAAAACTTGTTCGACACGACCAGTGCATACAGAGTCACTTTAAATGTGATCGTTCTTATCGACTCACCCTTTATATCGATTCGTGTGACCATGCGTTTGAATATTATAATTAACATACATTGTTTGTTTTCGTCCACGTGTTGAACCAAGGATTACGGACAATGCAATGTAATTGTATGATTGAACGATACAACTGTATATTGGTAATTAGCAGTTATATTTACTCGGTGATATTAAAATTGTGCGGTGATATCTGTACAGCATAAATTAAATACATCTTTTTAGAGAACCAACCAGTGTCACGATGCTGATGCATCTACTGTGTACATAGGAGTGTGAGCGAAAAAGGAAGACGAGCAGTTTTCAACTGTCGGTGTACCGTGATAAACAGTGTTTGCGAGACGCGCGCCGTTTTGCGGAACGTGCTGTCGCATAATTTCTAATAAAATCCTGTTAAGCCGTCCGTACGTCTATCGTTTCTCCCTCACTCTCCCCTATAACGTGCCGAAGTCGAGAAAACGTGACACAGGTCTTATCATTCATTCTGAAAAGTAAAATTTAATAATATTTCATTCGCGGCCGGGGATATTGTGAATCTTGATAGTGTCCAGGTTAGGATTCATCTATTAAATTATTCATCTATTAAATCATTGGAAGAACGTATCATATATTCTCGTGTAACAGACATGAAAACAAATGATTCTTATGAATTTTTTTTAAAATAATTATCTTCGTATAACGCAGCACTTTCGAAGAAAAAAAACATTATGCATAATAGTAATCTATTTTTATACTAAATTCTCTTATTGTTCACATTGGATTATAACTATAGAATAGATTGACTGGTATATTTTGAATAAAGCTTGTCCAGTTTGCTAATAATTTCTGCGAAGTTTCCCTCTGTATTGAACTCTTTATATACGTAATAGTACATTTTACAGAAGCACTTAGGCGAGAAGCGAAATTTCTCGTCTGAGCTGAAAACTATGCAAATTGTTACATTTTTCTTTCACAAATACAAATAAGGTATCTAACGTGAAACTTTTTCTTAGTTATTAAAATTAATTATTTCAAATATTGCGGCAATCGGTTCATGGCAATTTTGCCTTCAATGTCATCCGAAGATTATCATGTAGCAGATCGTTGAATTCTATGAATGCAATACTATGAAGTTAAAATTACCTAGTTTCGTCTAAAAATATAATTGTTTTTCTATCAAAAATCAATTTGTCTTTAAATTTAAACAATAGCAATTTCTTGTCGGTTAAATATTGATCAACATTGATAGGAAACATTTTTTTGTCAGACCATCGGAAGGAGCTGAAAACTCGTGTGGACTAATTTGTGGCTCACCCTGTATAATAATAGATATTTGACTCTTGAATGATAATATATTGATTATATATATTATTATATTCATTATATATATATATATATATATATATATATATATATATATATATATATATATATATTTGTATATATAATTATATCATTATATAATGATATATAATTATATCATTATGATAACGAGGCCTATATTTTAGAATTAAAAAATAGCACACTTTATAGTCTCCGTATTATGATCATTTATACGAAACAATGGTATTCACTTGCGACGTATAATCCTGGAATAATCCGCATCAAGCCGTTCCGATTATGCGATTTCGGTAAGCCAGTTTTTGAACTTACGTCAGCAAGATTATTTTGCGATCGATTCAGCAAGATGCTTATGCGTACACGTCGACAATCCTGTTTCGATATACACACACACTGCAATACCATAGCGCAACGTTATTTTTGTTAGTTCTTCTATTATCGCAGTTCGAAATTGTCACATATAGAAAATATCCGTGCATTAAGAGATTAAAGTCCAGAAATAGCACGAGAGAAGAAGTTAATGTGCGCCATGAAATAACGATGAACCCTTCAATATTCCCGTTCAGCAGAAGCTTATCACAGCCACTCATCATTATTGAATCTGAATGCGGGATTACGAGCACGTGTAGCCGTAATCTAGCCAATATAATGTGCAAAGGGTATCAGGACAATGTGGATTAGTAACGAACGATCCAACGTATGCGTTCGATCGAAAGAATTCTTGGCTCTAAGCGCCGAAGCAATTTGAAGGGGACCTTCCGCTCAAAACAGCAACGTTCAACCGGTAAATTGGACGTATTCATTCGAGGAACTTTATAAACCCGTTTAAAGCGTTCGCCCGCAAAGCTTCGCTTCTTTGTAATAAAGAACAATTCGCTGAATCGCCTCGGAGATCTTCCATTCTCGATTCTTCAATATCTCTTAAGCTTCCGAACCGAAGCTGCACATCGATTTCCTGCGAGATACCTGTGTTACAATGTCCGCTGTTTATTTCGATAAATACGGGAGATGCGCGAAAGAAATATATTTTGTATTTGACAGAAGTATGTAATTGTTTAAACGCTCGTTGCGGAACGATGTGTCGAACCGATCTGTGTTATTTCGTAAATTTTACAGAACATAATAAAAGACGCGGAATATTGTGCTGTGGTTGGCCAATTCACTTTTAATCAAGCTTTGATTAATTCGAACGTTCAACGATAAAACCATCTAATTACTCAATTTTCGATCACCGGAACAAATTAATTTGCTGTCACGTTGGAAACGACAGAAAAAGATTAATAGAACTACGCGATTTATCTTCGGAAATATGTTTTGAAATATATATATTTGGAATAAATAGACCGCGGATGATTATGCACTATAAATGTGCAAAAAGTATATGACATTTATGCACTAGAAATATTGACATATTCGCAGAAAATACGCAAGTATGAACGATATTAAGTATGTACTGTGTTAGTATTCTTCGCAAAGTTTAAGGCTAACCTTAAGTTTCTTTAGGGTTTAAGGTCATTATGTTGTACATAAATGAATATGTTTTGGCACATGCTTTCGTATGACATAAAAAATAATACAAATATATTTAATAATGCAGTATTATATGCAAATCTATATAATAATGCACTAACTAATACCGTCACATTGCTTGCAAACAGCAGAACCAACTTCTTCCTCTTTCATTTTTTTCTAATGTTTGCTATTTGCAAGATGAACTAGAATTTAGCTATAATAGCATTAGCTATTAATATAATAAGTTTATTTAGCTAATATTTAATTATTCATTATTTATTAATATTTAATTTCAATTTAGCCAATAGAATTAGTTAAAATAGCTAGAATTTAGCCTAATCGTTCAGTACATCCTTCTTAACCTAATTAGTTGTTTTTGAACGAGTCTACTTGTCGCGGAAAATGGCAACGTTTCGCGTCATGACGAGTATGCCGGTCAAAAACAGCTAACTGGTTAATGGAAAAAAACTATGAGGATTCAAGGTAAATCAATAACCCGCCAGTCATAAACACCAATAGGTATCGGAGGAAACTTCGAGCCCGTTCACTTCGATAACAAGGCACTGTTCGCGATGTCAGCGAATGAAATGGGCCAGCCTGAAGTTTTCAGTCGAAGTTCACGTAAATTGATTCTCGATTTCCTCTCCCGCCCGGCCACGTTCTTAGGCAAAAACGAACGGCAGCGACAAAGTTCTGAAAGTCGCCTGCCTCATAATTGGCGGCGACAATCACGTCAATATCGAACGTATTGTCCCGCGCCGCGCCGGTGCAAACTATCTTCGCGAAACTTTCGCGAAAGCGTACTCCACGGAGCTTTCAATATATCATCGGCGCGATGTCGGTGTCCAATAAATGTGTACACCAGCGGCGTCGAAATATCAAAGTTCGAAGTTTAAAGCGCGGGAACGTGGACAAAATAAAGTGAATTGCCAATATTCATTCCCACGGAAAACTTCGCAACGTTGCGAAGCGTCTAGCAGGCTAAGCGTTGGTAATCGGTCACCATGACATTTTCCATTTCTTTCTGCGTGCTAAACAAAATATCCCCAGCGTATAATATTATTCTGATAATATATATACAACTCTATATTTTCGTTCAATTTTAAGTGTATATCTTTTAACACATTCCTTTAATAAATTTCTTTAACACAATATCTTAATCTTAATTTATCTGTCGTTATTTGGCACATTTTCTATCGATAGTCTTTCAGAAAAGTACCAAAATTGGACGATAAACTTTGATATACGTTTTCTGCAGACAATTGGGAAAAATAATATTTTATTGTAGTAATAAATATAAAATAAGTAAAGATACGTTTCGTATCTCTCCTCTCTCCCCAAAGTTGAAGAAACATTGGAGAGAATTTACTGTACTAAAAATAAGGTTAATAAAACTATGTAAAAAATAAGATTATTGAAAGTAAGTAATACTGTACTGTGCATGATTCAAAAATACAGAACACGAACACTTTGATGCACAAATGTGCAGATAGATCGATTCAGATTAATTCAAAATTTTTTAATTATCTTCGGCAACAATATTACTCTGAAGCACGAAAATTCTTTCGATGATCTCTAGCACAAGCTTGAATATACGTTAATGCGTTCCAAAAATATTTCATGAAGGGCATTCTAGTTTTTTTTCTCTCCGTTACCATGGCGCAGCAATGAAATGCAGGGTCCAATATGAATATATGAATACATTGGGGAACCGCAGCGTGTGATCTATTATCGATACGTTGACACTCGCGAGCCGAGCAATCGAATCCATTGCATGAGCACCTGCCGGGATTTTTGGGCGCCAAAGGCCCTTGTTCAAAATTCACGCGCGACCTGGACTATGAAAGCTGGGTTAATATGCCAAAATATCGACTTTGTTCGCTGCTTCGCAGTGATGGAATACGAAAGCTGAGAATACTCGAAGAACGGAAAATTGTGTGCACGTTATTTTTATAATTAAGAATGCTGATAACGCAAACATACTTTCACACAATTATCATGATTAAGGTTCGGTAACGTGAACAATCGATTGAGAGAAGACGACTGACAGCTTGCTGGTTGCACGAATAGGCGTTTAAATTATACTTTTGTATATTTTTGTCACAAATTCTTAACAAATCATTGATGGACTTTTCATTATCATTACTTTATTAGTCTTATTTTTACTTGCAGGACACACTCCTGAACTATGTACGAAAAAATGCGGCAGACTCTGTATATTTAAATGCAACATTAAATTAATATTGTAATTTAAATGTGTGCAAACTCAATCACGAAATTCAGCGGCGTTCTTAATTACCGTTGTTGACGTGCCGATAGTGGTCTCATGTCCCTTTGGGACAAAATGAAACCATCCCTTTACGTCCTCTATGAATATCACCGTATCGGTTATCAAGGTAAATCGATAATAATATCCCGCGGTGTTATGCCACCTTTTTCTTTAAAACAGCCTTTACGAGTACTAAAAATATCATCTGGCCAGTTACGAGTCTTTGTCAATGTTCTTCTACGGCACAAAAACATTATTTTTAACCATTATTTTCCATCTTCTTTATGGTTTACCGTACGAAACAATGCTTGCCATATTACGTAGAAGCAGACGCGAGAAGGTTCAGGAAATTGGTGAAAACGTGGAATATGATTAATTTGACTCGTTTAACCCGAGAAAGATAACCTACGTCGCAGAGGCGCCTGCGAAGACTGTTGATTTTTGTTAATTTTTCATAGAGGTCTAGTGATTTAAGTTTAAAATTACTTAAAATATAAAAAAATATAATATAAATGCATTTTATTTTTACAATAATGCCAAACCTTTAAAATGACTAGATTAACTTAAATAAATATCCATTGTTAGTATAAAATTGACGCCTTAGAAAAGCATGCGCCTCTGAAGCGTATGGTTATCTTTTACGTACGTTGTCATATGGTTATCTTTCTAGGGTTAAAGAGGATGACACCGCGTACAAATTCGGAGTAGAAAGCTGAATTAATGCACTGCGTCCCAGGAAAGAGGTGATTCCTCAGGTGGTTTGAAGTAACTTTTCCCTAAGCGAAAATGTTTTCCGCGGCTTCGTTGACGAAATATTGACGAATAATACGGACCAATCAGAGAGCGAGTACGGCTGATGTCCCGGCCACGTGACCAATGCTACGTCGAATGCACTGAAGCGTCTCTAAATCGCTTTCCGATTGGTACATGTTTCTCGTTAATAATTCGTTAACGAATACGTAACAAAAATTTTCGTTAAGGAAAAAGTTACTTCAAATCCAATCAGAAATCATCGCTTTCCGTCTGCAACCGGAGTTCAGGGTCACCCTGTATAAAAGCGATATTGATTGCTTTTAATAAAAGGAAAGAACTATATTCTATTAAAATTATAGTAATGATTCTTCATGTTCGTGTAACGAATTGTTTTCATGCACTGCATTTAAGAAACTAATTACGAAACCAATTTATTTGAGCAACAATGCACCACTTCGTACGTTATGATATTGATTACGTTGTTTTTACAGAAGATTTCATAAGAATAATTAATCAAGTTGTTTGTTTGTTACAACGGTGATTGCAATCGTGTGATATTCAGTTTCCTAAAGTCAATATTAATTAGTAAGATGCTAAAAAATTATTGACTCGACACACTACTTCAATATTATATTCGACGATTCTACTTTATTGGAACAATTAACCATTTCTCTATTTATTTAATCTTAATCTGTTTGTTATAATCTTTGCAGTTGCGCATCGAATTATCCGGTACAATAAAAGCTATAGCACGTTTGAAAAATGCAATTATTAAAATTTTCATTTTCCAATTAATTTTATAATTCGCCCTTAAAATTAAGGTTACGGAATATCACTTTTTTTTAAAATAAATGATGTTCATTTGCTATTCATTGAAATCTAGAAGGAGTGCTAATCAACGTAGGGTGACCTTTCCATTGAATGAACCAGATTTTTAGTTTGCATATATGATAAGTTACAGAGCCCTACAAACCACTTGGTTTAAATTTCCGTTCCAAGCTCAGATAAAAAAAGGTTAAAAACGCGAGTCTCTTATTTTACTTGTCATTCCAATCAATTGCAATTTAAGACGACTGTAAACAATGTCTAGCATTTTTCATACTTAAAATAAACTTTAAACTGTTAATTCTCGTACTGACGAGAATAGGAAAAATGTACAACGAATTCGAAAAAATACAAATTATTGAGATGCTTGAAACCAACATGTCAATAAGACAGATTATAATTGAAGAATAGTCTTTTGCAGACGTAAGTGAATTATTTTCTCAGATTTGAAAATTAATTGTTACGTTATTCCATTATATTTTCTATTACAATTTTATTAGGATCGACAGAACGTAAGGATATATTGAAAAAGTAATGGATCTCGTACGACTTAACTTATCAATTTCAATTAGACCAAATAAAACACTTCAATTTTGTAAAATTGTTTGAGCTTATGGCGTGGCATTTAATGTGTTAACACGTATATATTCCTTTGTAAATAAAACAAAATGAAAGACTTTCCCGAGTATAAAATTGAAGAACAAAACAAGACTACGTCCCAAGATATATCGGATAAAATTACTTAATCAATCCTTACAAAGTAAATATACGGTTCACGCGATGTTTTTCTCTGAATGGCTGCCAAACTTTTAAAACTGCTAAATTCTAAGATGGCCCGATATATCCTTTACAACAGTTTAATTCAGTCATTTAAAGATGACAGCGGCCACAGTAGTGAGTTACTGCTGCTCGCAGCAGAGGATCGAAAGGAACGTCAATAGAGCGGCTGATTAAAAGCAATAAGCAGGGCTGCCCGCTAATCCATCATTATTAACTAGAATCCCCGGGAGAAATCGGAGGCTCGTTGTACCGAGACTTTTCTTTACGATCGGCCGACCGACTTACTCCGCAAATAGGAAGGAATTACTCGTCGCCTTCTGCGCCCATAACGATTGCTGACACCGCTAGCTATCCCCGCAGATAAGAGATAAGCAACGACGGGAAAACGGTGTCGTTTCTGCGGCACAAGCTCCCATGAGGAGCTTATTCTTAGCTCGAAACAGAATCGATTTATCCCTTCTGCTTGTATGCTGGTTGATGCTGTGTTGCTGTGCCACCGCGGCCCCTCAAGTCATCGCTTACACAGAACGTGATGAGAAGAGAGAGAGAGAGAGAGAGAGAGAGAGAAAGAGAGCGAAGAAGAGGGCGAAAGTGGTAAAACAAAATAGAGAAGTCCGACCGTGGCCGAGGAAAAGTAGCCGGCCAAACAGGAAACGAGGATGGGGCAACGGTGAACCAAAGAATAACGAGGAAAGGGTAACGAAAGGGATGGAAACGCGTCGTAATAATTATCGCGAGTTAAGCGTGAGGCAATCACACGAAGTGTTACCGCAAGCACATAGAAGAAACCCACGTACGTATGTATGTGTATGTATTTCGAGCAGGGGTTCCGAAGTGTTGTTTCGTCGGTTCGGCACCGTCATGCGAGTTTCCGAAAGATCCAATCTATTTCCAAACGGTCTCCAAAATGCCAAATTTTACCTTACCGTGGAGCAGGACAAATTTGTATTTTATTTGTTATTCGGTTCATCGTTGTATTTGAAATAATATTATTTGTTCGACAATGTATTCGACGAATAGATTATTTTCAAATAATTTATTTTCCTATTTATTTTCCTCATTATTAGCAATATCCTATATGTGTCTAAAATGTTTGATCTACTTAACTACGTTTTAGTATATTAAAAGTACTTCCTACGTCGACGAATGTACACGATAAATTTCCGAACGATGCGTTGCCGGTATTAGTTCGTAAAGTTACAGCCTCTGCAAAGTAACGAAGAAACAGTGGCTGTGTAATTTTGCGGTAGGAACAAAGAAGACTAATAAAACAGCTCGATTACTGTTTCGCAAGACTAAAAAAGGAACGATCAACAGTTTTTATGAGGCAGAAGAGCTGCTGCCTTGTAAGAAACCGGAACAGCCGGCAAAAAGCGATATCAAAAATCTTGCTTGGTCAAATGGAAATGATTTAACTCGACATTTTTATATATTCCTCGGAAACATACTCGCTGGCTTGACACTCAAAATTTGTAAAAATATCCTTCAAGCCGTCTATTCCAATATGGTGTACATTTAAATGTCAAATTTCTTGCAAATTTATTTGAAGTATGACAAATAATAAGTGGAATAAATCTTAAATATTCTATATACCTTTTCCTGAATTATGTAGAAAGTGCATGACTCAATCTACTGCCATATCCAGAAAATTATTTTCTAGGATAAACAAAGTAGTTCACTTCTTTAAATAATTTTTATCAAATTCGTTCCAGTCATTAGACAATTCTATTTTCTAATTTTAAATCCTATGTATTTAAAAATATTATTTCCAAGTTCATGCTTTTGTACGGAAACTGTGCAAAATTTTTTCAGGGGGTGTTGCAGGATCAGATTATTGCTACACAGTGTAATCTATAACCGCGTATTCTCATGCACCTGTAGCATGACCAGATTTGTATAATGCAAGAAAGTGCATAATAGATTAGTCTGTTAACCGAGCATGACGAAATAATATATGGCGCGCATTACGCTTTACGCCGTCCTTATCCACTAAAACCTAGCGTAATCATATGATAGCACTTCGAATTTTCACAGATTAATTTCAAATACCACTATAACGTGGTAACAAAAATATATATAATAACAGCATATATAAGGTGAGTCACAAATTAGTCCTCACGATTTTTCACCCCCTTCCAATGGACTCAAAAAGAAATAAAAGTAAAAAGACAAGATTAAAAACTAACTTTGATAGGAAACTTTTTTTGTCAGACCAATAATTGTCAGACTAATTTGTAACTCACCCTGTATATACATTTAACAACGATTCAACTAAGGGACGATGGCAATATTTGATTTATATATTTTCTAACCACGTTATAAAATATTTTGTTAAAATAAATGATCACCAAGTGAAAAGCGATTTGTTTTTATTATTTTAAGCGCGAGTATGTAATCTCTTGCTGCGATGAAACGGGAGCCCATTGTGAAACATGTTGAACAAAAATTAAATCCCCGATTAACGGATCAAGCAGAGCCAAAAGCAATTTTATTTTATCTTTGCATAAAAACAATTTCCAATCGACGAAGGAAACTATTCCCTTATTGTTAATGTTTACAAAATCATTTGCGCGAACAGGAATTTCTATTCTATCTATATGCACTATTTAATGATACTGTAAATCATGCTTTGGAGATCGGTCGTTATGTAATGTTATCAATGCAAACGTCACGGCTTGACGTTGATTCAGACATTACCCGTAATAGCATTTGTCTGAACATTTCAAAGTGAAATCTGATAAGAGACGTACAAAGGGGATGCCACTATCCCGTATACCCACACCGCTAATAAATACAGCTGACCCTGTTTCACGAAATATCGGCCAGGCACAAATCGGATTAACAGTCCTCGAATCAGGACTCACAATGCAATTGGCAACTTATCTCAATCTAATATCGAACGTTCGTCGGTAATGCAGCTAAAGATAGTTCGTAAATGAAGATCCCGGATGAATATTTTAATGCCGCTAACAGGTGTCTCGTATTGTCAATGCAGATCGGTATTAAGTATTACCGACTTTCTCCATTAAGGGCAGAGAAGATTACGCGACAGAGAAATCTATACGACATCGTAGAATTATTTTCATTTTGATGTCCATCAAAAGTTAAAGTATAATATATATATTATACTTTAACTTTTTTACTATTATAATTATTATTATATATATAATCTTAATATTAAAGTATAATATATATTATACTTTAACTTTTTTACTATTATAATTATTATTATATATATAATCTTAATATTAAAGTATAATATATATTATACTTTAACTTTTTTACTATTATAATTATTATTATATATATATAATCTTAATATTAAAGTATAATATATATTATACTTTAACTTTTGATGGACATCAAAATGAAAATAATTATAATAATAATATATATATATATATAATAAAAGTATATAATAAATAATATATAATAAAAGTTAAAATTTATAACATAAAAAGGCTGGTTCCAGTCAAATTTCAAAACTGCCGCGTTTTCGCAGAATTATTTTGAAAACCCATATTTAATAGAAAATATTAATAACAAAGTTATTATTATTAGCAAAATACAGTAAATTCTTCCGAATTGTTAAATTAAAATCTCCCCATGCTACCAATGAGAAATTGCAACATCCTATGAAGAAAATAAAACGTAAAAGTTCGGTGCATAATATAATTAAACTGCAGCGAATACGGAAGTTAGATTTAAAAAAGGAACACACGGAATATATGAATGGAAATACATACATACTTTTCCCATACGTGTGCTAACAAAGGCAGTTGTTCGTCCCCTTTGTCTACAAAAGACATTTGAAAATGGTAGCAGGTAAAAAAGTTCTGCCCTGCTACTTTCATCCGATGTTCTTGCGTCTGCAAAAGGCGAACATGAAGGGAAAAGTTCTTTTGTGCAGTGGCGCACGACTAAAGCGGCAGAAAATTATTCGTTCCGCAGAAATACTCGTACATACGATGTTGTTTGTGCTTTTAGTATATAGCGTAAGTACCTATATACCACAGCGTGCTTGCATGTATTACGTAATTTCTTAAATACTTTTCTTCATTTTATGTCGGGACTGAAATATTTACAGCTGTCTTTCTCCCGTGATTTTTATTCAACAAAGAAGTTTAACAGTGTTCACATCTAGGAACACTTTATATTTAATAGTAGAAAATTCTAGAAATCACAAATAATTTTGTTGCCTTTGGTTTCTGTTGAATTTTGGTTGACGACGTGTTTGAACTTTTTCTAATTTTTCCATAGCAATATTCAAAAATCATTTGTAACATTTAGATAATTGCAATATACAAAATAATTATTAATTATAATATTATTATAATATTATATTATAATTATTAATTATACAAAATAACGCGAATCGTAGAAAATATAAACATTATCTTCTCATAACGTTGCGCAATATAGAAAAATATTAATCTGTACTTTATATTTATTTTAACATTTATGTTATATGTACGCTCTTGAAAAGCGCGATTAAATAATAAATCTGTTTCGTAATTTGTAGCTATGTTCTTTGGAATTATAAGACCACCTGTGAGATATTACATCCGTAGCCTCATTCTCTCTAACGAAATTACTAGCTGATTGAAATATCGATTATCCGTATAATTTCGTTGAGCTCGAGAACGTGTTATATAGTAACAAATGAAATATAAAAATTGATAAAAGTATACCCTATCTAAAAGCAATATTAGGAAATGAAAGTAATATACATGAAAGTGCTATACTTAGGAAATGAAAGTAATATAAATGAAAGTACTATACTCAGGAAATTAAAGTAATGTATAAAAATGTTAACATTATTTTAAATACCAGATAATTCGTTAATAAAAACGAACGAACAATCTAAACTTCATATTGTATATTTATTACAGACCCAACAAAATTAACAACCATTTGGCACTTTTTTCCAAAAAGTAATATTTAGACATATCTTATACTGTGAAATAAAATTAATTTTGAAAGCTTAAGCTAGTTTAATTTTTAATAATATCTAGGATTATTTTATGAGTTTGGGGTAAATACGTGAACTTATGTAAAATATAAATCCTGAAAAACAAGAAAAATAGACGGCAATCTAATGTAGGAAAATATGGAATACACATGTTTATATTTGTTTATTTACCGTACGAGAAACATAATAATACGTCGAAATTGAGCGTATGCAAATATTTTCCTTGACTATATATTGCGTATCCTAGAGGAACGCTCTTGTGATTCGTTATCAGATAATTAAATCTATACTTAGCAACGAGCTTGTATTTAGCTTTATCATCGGCAATGTAAAAGTTGTCGAGTAATTAACTATTACACGTATATTACGTATATGTTATTATATTTACATACGTATATTACGTATATATTGTTATATTAATATACGTATATATTATTATATTGTTATATTAATATACGCATATTACGTATATATTATTATATTATAAATATAATAATATATACATATATTATACATATATAATATAATATAATAATAATATATTTATAATATATTATTATTATATTATAAATATAATAATATATTATTATAATATTATAATAATATTATAATATTTATAATATAAATTATTATAATATTTATAATATATTATTATTATATTATAAATATAATAATATATTATTATAATATATTATTATGCGTATATTAGTAGGAATATTAGTAGTATTGCAGGAAATAACTAACTTGTAGTTCTATTATTCATGTACGTGTAACTGTATCATCATTATATTTTTTACTTACTCCATAATTAAAAATTTAATAACTGAAATAGCCGAAGCAAAATAATGCTTGCTGTAATAAAACTTTCAATGTTTCGTTCAGTTCGAAGCAATATTTCACGAAAAAAAAGAAAAACGGTACCATATACGTATGGACAGAAATTCACGGGCAACGGACTTTTTCCGCTTATTTTTCACGTCAATCGCTCTTTATCTCTGTTTAACCTTCTCTCAAAGCTGCCAGTACCCGGTCGAATGTCTGGTTTCATAAGTGCCGCTATTCCACTAGTCGAATTTTTCAAATTGTACTTTCTGCCAGACGACAAAATTACTTGCTGCTTTAATTGCAGCCAATATACTTCGCCATGCTAACGTATCCCCTGTGTTTGAGTTTGTTAAAGTATTTATTCACACGAAACGAACAATTAGCTATTCTCACTCCCCTTTGGAAGTAGATTTATGTGCTTCAGCATCTGAACACGTTGGAAATGATTGTGATTCTGACACTTCAATTATTTATTGTACATGAAAAAAGTGGATTTAATCAAATATTCTGGACAGTGTATTTTAAAACCCCTAATCCAAAATTCAAGTCTTATTTACATTAAGATGAAGCATATTTATAAGGTAAACAAAGCAAATTTATAAGCATTTATTATTATTATCTATTTATTGAAATATTATTCTTATTTTCTTTTTTTCAACTGAAGTTTCATTTTCAAAAGTCGAAAACATTTTCTACGTAATAATAAAATCACGTATTTTAGAATTCAATTAGTTGAAACTGATGCAATACGAATTAGTATGAGAAGTAACGTCGCGAACTTGTACAACTTTCGTTCCGGTGCTGCTCGATTATCGAGCCGCGCGCACGCTGTTAAAACAGCAAACGCGCCAAGCGCATTCTCCACACACGGTACTGCATTGCACGAGCCACTGGCAACGTGTAAACCTTTTGCACAAGTCTAAAAATTGAATTCCACACTCATAACACCGGATTCAAAATTATATTTGAATACATGCTCTGGCAGCAAATGTAAAATGACGACCACGGTTACCTGCTTTGTTTAATCCTCCTACGTCGTTCATTAAAGTTTACAATAACGGCGTTCTGGTCACACATACACGACTAATAAAATACATTTCTATCTTTGGAAACCGCACTGTAACGCAATGCTTTTAAGGGCATTACGGGAGAATAGAATTAATTCATACGAAAATGCAAATCAATGTAAAAATTTCATTGCAGGTTTCAATTTTCACACCGATAAGCTGGTAACTAATACAGTTGTGCAATTATAATACACGGTTTGCGTCATATACATGGTGCCTCGTACAACAAATTTCGGTCACCCTGTAGACCTGAACATCGAGTTAAAGAAAAGTTAAACAACAGATGAGAAAAATGCATTTCATATTTTCATTTACAATTACTAAAATAATGAACGTGATTTTATTTACTTGCAACAAAAATAGCTAGGTGTAATTATAAAATAGTAAGAAAACAGTTCGTTAAATAATTACTTTATTCTAATAACTAGACTACGAATGTCCATGCAATTGTGCACTTACATAGTTAATGTTATAAAAAGTAAAGTAAAAATTTCTTTCATCAAGTAAAAGATTTCCTGCGACGACAATGAAATAAAATTATTATTAATTTTCATGGATGCTCATGGAAATGATTAAAATAAAATAAAAATATTATTAATTTATGCTGATACACGTGATATTTAAGATATAAATAAACTGAGAACATGAGTTTCTATTGACGTATATTCTATTGACACGATATTCGTGATTTCTTGAAATTTGCACATGCCATAAATGCATGAAGATCCGCGACCTACTAATAACATTGTGCAATGGTTTGAGTAATTCGCATCGTTTTGTTTTACAATTCCAGTCGCCGTCAAGGGAATGAAATAACAGCATTGTACGTAACTCTGCCTCGTTGACGGTCATGATACCAGCAGAGAAAACTCTTTTCCGCCGAGCTAACCCATTTATCAACATTAACACAATTTCAGCCTCCCATTTCCCTACAGTTCGAAAGTTTCTGGATTACGCTTCCTGCGTTATAATAACATTTCGAGTATTCCTAATCGATGATGGAGTTTCAGCAGAAGTTTGCTTCGTTAGCGAGAATTCCTGGCAGTTTGAGAAATCTTCTAATCTGGAATGAACGTAAACAATCGAATAGAAGAAGACTGCTACTCCGAAAATGTGACTTAAACGACCTACGAAAGTGCATGCGAAAAGAATATTATTATTGTGGTGTGCAAACAGAGTTCGGAAGAGTTGGAGAATATTTTCGACAACAACAATTCTCCCGAATTGACGCTCAGATTGTGTGTATGTTTTTATAATTGTTGGCAATCGGTGTCGATTTTTTAAATTAATTTCGTTTTCATCTGTTGCACCGGAAAGTTTGTTACTCTTAGGTATATTGATCATTGATGTAAAACTAATTAATCTCCCTGCGAATGCAAAGAAGTCATTGCACCTTCCAGGATCCAAAATCACATACAAAAAGAACGATCAACAATTATTATCGTATTATTATTCGAATAATTTTACAATCTCTATTCTACTAATTTATTCGAATAATTCTTTATTTTATGTAAATAGCATCATTTGTGAGGAATAAAGAATTGTTATTCGAATAAAATATTCGACTAAAAAGAATTCGTTCGAATTATTATTTTGGATAAATATTTATTCGGATCGGTACGAATAGTTACTGTAGATAAATATTTATTCGTAACAGTACGAATACTTACCGTAGATAAATATTTATTCGTAACAGTACGAATAGTTACTGTAGATAAATATTTATTCGTAACAGTACGAATAGTTACTGTAGATAAATATTTATTCGTAACAGTACGAATAGTTACTGTAAATAAATATTTATTCGTAACAATTCGAATAATGGCCAACTCCACGGAAAGTCACGAAATATGTAACACGTCGACAATGAAGTTACGATCTACGGAACCCCTGCAACATTTTTCTAGAGACTCGCACGGAAATCGTTGCACAGTATTGATCCCGTTTACTCGGTGAAACCCAGAAGGGCAAATTAATAGCGGCCCTAGTGCGTATTCGAGTAAGGAGGGTAAAATGCCTTCGTCAATACATAAGTTTGTCCTGAGAGTGACGGATGACGGCGCGTACAGCATTATGGGTTTACAATATGTCAATCGTCGTTGACGACGACGTCGGATGAAGGAGAACCAGCAGAGTACACGCGTAATAATCTGTAAAAACAATTCGGCAATCTGGTTTTAAAGCCAGGTATACATTCTCGTTTAGCCGTTCAGGGTAATTTAGCGTGGTAAATCCACTTGTGGAGTATCCACGCGATTATTTTACACTTCCAGTGGAAGGAAGAAGCAGGCGAAATATCTACTAACAGTAAACGAGACAAATTGCACGGATTTTTCTGCACGAATTTCTTCAGCTAGGAGAACTCGAATAGAGACCATATTCTTAGTTTTATACCAAATGAAACGTGTCTTTGGCACGCGAGGTAGCAAAGCCATTAAAGTAATTGAAAAATGCTGTTATATTAGCGAAATTTTGTTTGTTATTTCCGTATCTTGTTTACTACGTGTAAGTTATAATTAGACTGCGTGTACTTTATCTTTATTCGTTATTCGAACGTTCGAATAAAAAACGTCTAATGATGCAACACTGAAAATTAGTCGGAGTTCACTGTCGATCATCCGAATTTTTAAAATATAAAACCAAGAAACTGGATGTTGAAACCGATTATCCGAAGCAAAGAATTTTTTAACAATTTTGTACGGTTTTTCGAAGGGAACGATTAAATCCAATGAACCGCGCAATAAAAAATGATTCGCTTTTACAAAACATCAGAAAGAAACACGAATAATTTCAACCTCAAACCGAAGCCCTTTGAGCACGCAATTTTGCATGAAAAATAATCGAATTCAACGGAAATGTTGTAGAGGCATCAAAGAGGAACTTCGTATCTTCCAGCTAAACGGAAGAGAAGAACGTTCCGCAGAAACAATAGCGATTCAATTTGTCTTCAAAATTGTACTCTTCTGTATTGAAACATTGCTATTACGTCGGACGTAACAGATGTTACGTTGGAACGTTAAAAATGAGGGAAAAAGCAGAAGTGTGAAGCAGATCCCCTTTGAGTATTAAATTATTAAACCTATTAAATAAAATAAATACCAAGTACTTTACTCTGCAGTATTTCACGTACAGTGACTTTTGTTAATATTCGGACACTTTTCAAAACGCAATAACTTTTCTAGAACTGGACTAAACGTTTTGAATTTTTTTCTAGATCATAGAGCGACCAGTCTACTGCATCACAACTAGAGTGCTTTTTTTAACATTTCTTAATTGTAACAAGGTAGTTTAGTCATTGTCTAGTATACTAGTCCCTCTATCATCTAAAAAGAAAAAAATTGAAATCGTTTATGCTAGTTTTAAAAAAGATATTAGGTTTTAAAAAGTGTCAGAATATTAATGGAAATTACTGTAGTTCGAAATCTGATTTCTGGAATTTGAAATTCCTCATCTGAATAATTTAGTGGAGAGAAGAAAGTTTTAAAGCTCAACATTTTTTATATTCTAATTATGGAAGAGATGATAATTGCATTTTGGTCAAATACACTATTAGATTATAACATGTTAGATATTATACATTATATTACAGTAATAAATACTGTAAAGCTTCTCAAATATATCACACTTTGACAGAACTTTCTGTGACACACAAGCGATGATCTCGTTTAAATGTAAATGCAGTCGCTAGCATATTTGTTCAAATAAAGCGAAACTCTCACAGAATGTTGCCTAAAATCATTGAAACAGAAAACGTACTTACTGTGAAAAGAAAAGAAGTGCTGTCTAACTGCGTTGGGGACTCGAAGCGAAGGCAAATAAAAGAAAAACACCCCCTTTAGATTCCGTTATTCGCAGACTGCGAAAGTTTACGAAAATTTACACTTCTCCCAGCGGATCGAAAGGAATGGAAATTTTCTTTTTACCAGCAATGCTTTCGGTAATTTATAAGTAAAACTGTATTAAATCCTAATGCATTTCGTGTCTTATAAATAGTCTGTCGAACTTTTTGTAGAATAAAAATCTATCGTATCAATTGCAAGAGATAGGAATTGAATCAGAATGAATTAATTTGTAGTATTATTAAGTCATTTCTGTAACTTTTAAATGATTCATAATGTCTACTAACTAATACAGAAAGTAAATACTTCATCTACTATACTTTCTCATTTAAGTCAACACTTAAAGGGTTAATATATTCACAGTAAATTCGTAAAATCCGTGTCTAATGAGAACTTTTTGAAGATTTTCGATCTCTGCGAATCCATAAAGTTTCTTCACAGTTTTTTGCTGAGAAGCGAATCTTGTAAGCTTGCAAAAGATGAGAACGTCTTAGCGAGAAGAACAAGTTACACTTCTTTGTTCTTCGCATTGCAATGTTATCGGCGTTTCATCGAATGAATATTACAGTATAAGATCCCAGAAAGATGCTGTTCGTTATAATACCAAAGACGTTTCGTCGAGTTAATATCGCACGTAGATTAAGGCTCGCGGAGGATACCATTAATCAAATTCTTTATCAGCAAGTAGATCGTCACAGCGTGCAACGAACTGTATCTTGAAGCTTCATAAATCAACTTAAAGAGAAACCAGAGTTTCCCACGATTCATCAATCTGTAACATAATGCAGTCATACACTTCGTAACAAATTGTGTTTGTCCTGTGCAATGATTATTATTAGCTGCAACTGCAACGATAGTTATTGCGTTTCCAATACAAATACTAATTATTCTCGGTCGAACGTACACACGGTACTTCACGATCAAAATGTCTGTATTGTGAATTGAACTTCTGAACTTTGGTCGGAGCTATTACTTTCAAATCGAACTCGTTGTTTACTATTGTTTACTGTTAAAAAGATAATAATTCTAATTCTACAAGATTCGAAATTAATTTCCGTTTTGAAATTAATTTCGAATCTTTTAGAATCCGTATTTAATACTAATAAATAGTATACAGGATGTCTCAAAATTATGTTAATTCCGAAAATTGAAGGATTCCTGAGGTTATTTGGAGTAATCTTTTCCTTGACGAAAATACAATCCGCAGCTTTGTTTACGAGTTATTGACGAAAAACAGTGACCAATGAGAGGCGAGATCAGCTGGCGCAAAGCGGCCGAGCCAATGAGCGGAACTGGGCATCGTGCGCTCGTTGGCTGGACCGCCTCGCGGCAGCAGAGCTCGCCTCTCATTGGTCAATGTTTTTCGTTAATAACTCGTAAACAAAGCTGCGGATTGCATTTTCGCTAAGAAGAAAGTTACTTCAAATGACCTCAGGAATCGCCCCTTTTCGAGTGTTAACATAATTATGGGACGCCCTGTATATTCCACTTTTGACCGTTCTACTAAAATATTTTTATTGAACTGTAATACTTCATATCCAATACTTCGTGTTTAATATTTCGTACTTTTAATCATTTGTTATTATTATACTATGGTCGCATACAGAAATTAAAGTTTGTCTGTATTAATCGCATGTGTACATTTACTTCGTTTCTTGATAATTTTAATGTGTTCAAAACAAGACTTTTTATTCCAAATACATAAAATTCGCGGTCTAATCTAATAAAAGGATTGAAAAATCGGAGGAATAATCCAAGAGAAAATTAGAAATCACCAACAATAAATGTCGTCCAGTATTAAGAGTTCGAACTGTTTCGTTAATTTAGACTTATTGAAAATTCAAACTGTACATTCGTGATTGTAATTTATTCAAAGCTGCAGAATAAATCTGTGACATAGCCATAAAGCGTCCCTGATCAAAAATCAGACGGCACTAACGAAGTTCAAATTGCGTCTAGAGAATGGAAAACAAGCAACTAGTAGCCAGTGGTACGCGAAAAGAGGAAAAACTGTATGGTCGGTGGTACAACGCTGTTGTTTCTCCATTTTTTCTCGGAATTTTTCCCCGAGGCCCTCGTATCTTGTACGCGCTTGCTTTCAACCGCTTTTTTAATTAACTTCTGCTCAAATAGCGGTTGCTAGACAGAAGAACTACAGTTTACGGTGTCACGCTGATGCATAAAGAATTGAAAATGATGTGATATTCTAAATGAAACACCTGTACGAAGCCTCCTAATAACTGATAGTTTCTGAACGATACGCTACCGAAGATCTAATTAAAGCGGTAAATTAGATTCCGTGTGTTTCTATATGGAAGATATTTTTATTTTTGTTTGTATAAAAAGTATTATTATTCCATTTTTATTCAATGATTTTCTTTATAATTTTGTTAGAAATTAAAATATTCCCTTAAAATTAAAGAAATCTTAAAAATTCAATTGTAATAAAATCTATAAGAATGTTATTTTATTTTCACTGTACTGTTATGCTTAATAAAAAGAATGTATAAAGCCATCTACTTCGAGTTTTTCTAAACTCTCGTGTATAAAAATTCAAATTTATTAAATTCGTAAGCTATTTATTATAATACACGACTCTCTCAGAATATTGCATTATGCATGTAGTAATATAATGTACCAGCAAACAGTATGTTAATGAATTACCATGGTGTACCATATTAAATGAACCATGTCTCTCCGAGTAGGTTGAAAAATTCAAGAACAGAGGAAGTCTGACGGCCTTTAATAATGCTTAACATCGCTCTTACCATGCTTATGAAACGCAAACATGTATTAACATACAGCTTATTAACATACTGGCAGCAGCTGATGTAATTTTACGTCATTTTAAGAACTATAACCGACAGCCGGCGACGTAATTTCACTTCATTTGATAATCAATAATTGATCGCCGCCAGCATGATTTCACGTCGTTTTATATTTAGAAGGAAGCAGATCATGCTGCGCTTTTCTTTCACAATTTGACGCTGCAACCCTGCAGCAAACAACTGTGGAATTTTATGAATTTCCGGGTTGCAAAAACGTTGAAGGAACTGCGAAGAAGAATATTAATAAATAGCCGATTCCCATGCATTTATGTTATATGTATATTACATAAAATATACGAGAACGTGCGTACCGATAAAAATTAATATTCTTTTTCAGTTATTGTTACCATAAGCAATCCGACCAGCGTAAGAAATCTATTTCAATTTTAAACGTTCAGTTTTATTGAACAACCCAGCAAGAATGGTTTGGAAAACGCTACAGAAAGACTACGAAAAACGCAGCAAATACATTTTTCTCGGAAAATGTTTGAAACCGAAATGAAATCGTACCGAAACGTAATTTGAACGCGAGTAATTTTTTTGCTTGCCATTTTTCATATTTTGATACGATTTTCTTCCTCGAGATTTTTCTCTTTCGGAACAATTCTAAAATCGTTCATGCGTGAATTTCGGATTTATTTTACCTTCTTGTTTTCACTGTCGATTCACTGACAACGACAGTGACCCGTGAAAGCGAATGAAAATAATAAATCAAGAATATGTAAATGAAAAAGTTGAAAAGAGAACATACGGTGGAATATCAAGAAAAGAATTCAGATTGGCATTCGTAACACTGAACAATCCATTTGTTCACCGCAAACGCGAGCTCTGTTACAATGATTTATTATTTAATTATCTTAATCTCTGGTTTGTTACACCATAGATAATTATTAGCTATAATTATTCAGCTTTAAAATATTTAAAATAATATCAAAGTGAAGTAGTTTAACAAAATAAAATCGGTCAGTTCAATGGAAAGCATTTTAAAAAATTGATGTTTCATGTAAAACAAATTTTATATATCATCGCTCTAATGAAGTTTATTGTTCCGAGAATAACCACGAGAATTGATTTAAATTATCTACCCTCCATATGCAAGTGCAGTAGACTCACGCTTATTGAGCCTGCGTAAAACCGGATCTCAGGATGAATTAACAAATGACCGGATCATCCGTATACACATGCGGAACACGATATACAGATCGTAAATTGATGACGCAATATCCGAATGATTATAGGATCGTTACGGTGCCATTGTATCTGTCCCCAATATGAACGATATGATTCATAGAAGAAAATCTCCGCGGGAATGTTAAAAACGATGAATGAAACTTGAGAGAATTATTGCCATTAATTTTTGCCATTAATTTTTGCCATTGTCAGAGTAATGTTATTTGTAAATATTAAATCGTTTGCTATTCTCAAACAAAAACGTATGTCGATGGTATCACTCTGTGACTAAGTTGAACAAAATTTAACCCCCGTTCGACGAATGCATTTTGATTCGTGGGTGATATTTGCGTCGAAAGTGATGAAAAATATAGCAAAAGATGCCAAAATTGTCATTTGAATTATGAAGATCACAGGAAATATACTCGACCCCACGTGCAATATATAAGTAAAACGTAAATTAAAGCAAATAGTATACATATTTGCAAGTATGCACTTTTATACCGAATTAACCCCCTCATAAAAAATCCAGAAAGAGTAGAAATTTTTCTTTGGATTAAAATGACCCTGCATCTATCTCTCATCTATCTTCCATCTGTAATAATAATAATAACAATAAGTATAAAATTCTCGTGAGATCCAGCGAATATTTCATTGAACCAAATGTTTACAGAATCCAGCGTGAATATACAAATTTTTTAGCATACAACTGCGATCTACAACAATTTTCGTTGCAGACCCTGATAAGTAATATTATAGAACATCATTTTTTACCTTTTTCATCATTCCAACAAATTGTAATTTCCGCAAACGTTTCTTACACACGATCCAGTGTAAACTAATCTTTCCAACATCTTAAAAAAGAAAAATTCATTTCACCCAATTTCAAAATGTGTGAAATTTCCGTGATTACAAACCATTTCCGTGACCTATCGTATTCCGTCGATACAAACAGGGATTCAATTTTCTTTTTTGTGTCCGTCAAGGTAACAAGATCACGCCATTGCTAACTGCAACATTTTCAGACGAGCAAGGTTAGTTGAAATTGAGAAGGATGTAGCGAACTGTCCGTCCCTTTTCCTCCAAGTCTACGTGAAGCAGAGACAATGCTGGCAGTTAGACAATGGCATGGTAAAACAGGCCGACTACTTCGATGTAAGAAGAACCGGCGATGTTCGCCGTAGTCATTGTTTCGCGAACTCGTCCCACGTCAAGGCCTGACAGGTGCAATCGATTTCTTGCCTGAGGATGTGATTCCTTTCTTTGAAAAGGAGCTTTTGAATGGCTATTACGCGAAGAAGATTCCCCTATAGCAGGATTAAGCTGCAGACAATGCTGTAAGTCAGCAGCCACCAAAAGGAACCTATTATTTTCAAAGTACCCGTACAGTTAA
Organism: Megalopta genalis; assembly: GCF_051020955.1. Taxonomy (NCBI): domain Eukaryota; kingdom Metazoa; phylum Arthropoda; class Insecta; order Hymenoptera; family Halictidae; genus Megalopta; species Megalopta genalis. The sequence continues at coordinate 8,429,905 of NC_135025.1, forward strand.
CTCCCTTGTTCCATATCTTGAAAAAAAACGTGAGTTTTTTTATCTTCTTTTTGTCATTCTAAGTAATAGCACAATTAGAAAAAGAAACATTCTAGTCGTCGTCTAGTAGACTAGTTCCATTATCACTTAAAAAAAGAAATTCTAGTCGTTTAGTCCAAGTTTTAAAAAAGATACCGCGTTTTAAAGAGTGCCCGAATTTTGTCCGGTGCTGTACATGAAATGATATGATGTGATGTAACTCGCTTTTTATTATGTAGTTTTTATTGTGTAGTTTCATTAAAATTTTCAGGGAATATTTAAGGATATCTGAACACGCGTTCGCTAAGTAACGACGAGATTTAGTATCAGTTTAAATGATCGAGTGTATTTATAATCGCGACCCGCATATTTTGTCACCTAACAAGGAATACGAAAATTATGTAAATAAAATAGTCCTTCGAATCTCGTTCGATTTGCATAACGATGAAAGATCGTTTGACTTCCTTTGGATTGTTTTATGTGCAATAGCTCGTTAATATTTATCGCAGGTTTTAAAATATACAAACGAATGAAAATAATTAACTAAACGTAACAAAGAACAACCTTAAGCCTGTTTAACAAAATACAAAAACATGAGTCAATTAACGAGAGCATTCGGATTGCTAAAGTCGTCTTGTAATTAGAACGATAGAAATGCAGGAGACCGATGCAAAACGGGATTGTAATGGGCGAACTTTAGGAATATGTGCAGCCATAAATCCTGGCAATTTAGCAGGGAGCTAGAAATCAAACGTGTGATGTACGGCTGGTAGTTTGTCTGGTACCTGGTCTGTAATTTAATTATTTAACACTCGAAGGGCGGACCTATTTAACTAAAATAGGACTGAGTATGCATTGAGTGTAAATGAAATTTGGTGTAAATCGTTTGCGATTTTATTACTATATACATAGAAGAACTTAAATAATCTTTTTTAAAACATACGTTGGTCATGATTCTATTAAAAACCAGCATATGTTTTTAAAAAAATTATTTAAGTCTTTCTAGATATATAGCAATACAAAAATTGCTTCGGAAATCTAGTGTTAAACGGCATAAATCATAATAATAATATAAACTATATTATGTTTCATCGCACACACCAAACAAACGAACCGAGAACGATCACAGTATAAAATAAACAACAGAAACGAGATTCGTCTGCTCGAATCATTGTCGTGAGCGACAAGTTGATAGACTGGCAAATGTCTTTCATTGCCTTTTATCTTATCTCTCGATATATCTTTTAAGCTACCGTTTCTAGATGTTGCATTACCTATGCAGCATTTACTAAATAATTTATATTTTCCATCACAACACGTCTATTGTTCCGCCCAATAAAACAATAACCCATTTTAAATCGAATGAAAACCATTTCAACAACTTCCTTTATATCCGGCCATTCTCGCGGCAACAGTCCGTTGAAAGTGATTCGATACAAAAATGTAGCTGAACGTTTAAATGAAAGGAGTGGTATTTTTCGTCGTACAGAAAAAGTAATTGCAGTTACCTATAGAACCGTGTGAACTACATTTTAATGTTCACCATTCAGAAATGATCGTACAAAATAGATAGCGAATTGTTTCTAATCAGAAAAATACTATTCGTGGATTTTTCCCGTCGTCGAGGAAACGTTTCAGAAGGTGCTATTAAATAATAATTATTACAGTATAAGCAGGACGAATACGATCTAGCACTTTAAATATTAAATAAAGAGATTGTGAATGGGATAGCAATTATTTTCGCATTCTGATTGATCCGAAATTTTTCATTACGCTTTGACAGATCGTCAACGTATTTTTACAAGCATCGTAATACAGGACAAAACTGCAGTCGAAATGACAGAGCGTTGATTAAATTCGACGAACGGGCTTAATTTGTCGGTGGGAGCACGCGATACCGCTGGAAACACATGAATTCCTCGTTCAAGATAAAACGTATTCCTGCAGCTTATTATCGTCGTTGAAAATACCGCGACGCACCCGTGAATATTCGTTTCGCTACATAATCAGCGGTAGAAATAATTCGGTTCAATTAAAAACCATCAGCGGCCGGTTTATTTTAATTTCTCGAGGCACTGACCGTACACAGAAACCCGTATTCGCGCTTGATATATTGCACGCAAAACGTTTGCTTGTCCAATGAAGCCGGATATTGCCAGCGACGTTGAAAGAGTGCCGCATGAATTTTAAAACCCGTTCGACGGACGAAAAAACAGGATGGAATCATCCTTCCTGGAAGTAACTTCCGAAGCGCAACACATTTTCATCGCGTCTAAGCGATTTGTAATCGCGTTTCAGGGATGCGAGAAACACCCACGAACAATGCATCGATGAGGAAAAAAGGAAAAAGGTAAAACGGACTTGACCTGTCGAGCGACCTTTGGAGAAATCGATGGAATGGCTTGTGCGTTAATACATCGCGTGTAATTAGTTCGTAACTTGAAACGCGTCGCCACTGAAACTATCAATTTTGTTCAACGCTGACGTTTCATCGACGGATAGGCAATTTCTGGGATGCGAATAATTTCTATCAATTAACGTCCAATGAGACGAATTCTGTAAGGAGATTGATAAATATTGGACGACCGCGTAATCGTAGCATCATTAATTTAGCATAATGTCGGCACTTCTACGTCTACTTACACAATGGTTTTATGTTTCCTGGCATGATAGCACAAAATTAATTGTTATCGCGTATGCTTCTATTTATACCAAACAATTTTCATTGGAAGCAGTTTATTCTAGAACATGTAGTTTACAAGAAAGATACAAGTGAAATCAATATTTCACTTTTATTTAAAAATGATTCAGCCTGTATATTTAAAAGACCAAACAACTTAAAATTGATTTAATTTACATTTCATTAACTTATACATGGTGATCTGGTAGTGGCATATTATACAGGGTGTCCAAAAATTATGTTAATTCCGTAAGATGAGGAGTTTCTGGCGTTATTTGAACTTTTTCCTTGGCGAAAATACAATCCGTGGCTTCGTTTACGAGTTACTAATGAAGAACACTGACCAATCAGAGGCGAGCTCGGTTGGCGCAAGGCAGCCGAGCCAATGAGCGGAACTAGGCTTAATAATATATAGTATGTGATTTTATATATTATTTATACGTGGTTTATATATATAGTGTGTGGTTTTATCACAAATATTATATCGCAAAATATTAAGTAAATCTAATCTTATGACATCACACTATAGCAATGCCAGAGCACTCCTGTTCTTATAATTCATGTAGCCTTACGATAAAATTCAAAAGTAATAATAATTTACGGTATCATCTGTCTTTCCTAGAGCCGAAAGAGTGCAGCTGCATTACATACCAGTGCACGCAATGCGCGAATCTGTAGAAGCAAGACCCACTGCGGAAGAAAGACGTCAAAGGAATACGTATTGATCAATTGAGAATACAATTTTCCGCGTAATACAGGTTTTCTCGCATCGCGCACGTGACTTTGTGAATAACAAATTACGTACATGGTAGCACTCGGTGGAAAGGGTTCGCTAACGCACGCAAATATTGCGCGCGGAACACGGGCTCTCGTTTCTCCATGCGAGCATCACGCCGATCCCTTTGAGCTTGCGTGGATGCCGGTATCGGCACAAAGGGGAAACCGAGCACAAACAAATGTACCTGAATTTCCGTGCTCACGCAACTTTTTCAGTCGCGCCGCGGCGGGATTTAGCGTGTCAAACCGTATATCACGTGCCGCACTTAGTCCATTAACGCCGGTACTGATTAAAATCGATACTCTCTAACCAACAGCAAATACCGCGCCGATACCCCAGCATTGTCACGCCAACTGTGATTACATTGAAGTAATAATAGTATTTAACGATGTACAATGGTGCACGGTGAGCGAACAAATCATTGCGACAGTATTTCACGTTTCCCACACACGCAGAGTACGCTACTGGACAGAAGTACATAAGTCACTCGATATATTTCGTAATTTTGTATATTTAAGTGTATAAGAAACGTTCGCTTTACACATTGTATATAAGCCGAAATCTGAAGGCTTTGTGTTGAACAACAAGAATTTTTTGAGAAAGAAAGATCAAAATGAACTAACATTTTCTGGACAAAAGTATAAGACTGCAAGTAAAAATTACCATTTGTTTTGAAGATACGCGATATAAAATGTCAAATTAATATTTTTGTTTCTATCTAATTGGCCACTCCACGTGACTTACTCGAATCGAAATACGACGCAACAGGTATCGTCAGAAAAATGCTCGAACAAATATCCTTTATAGCTTTCTGATAATTGGTTCGTCGATTGAAGCTATTTCAATGGAAATACTGGATATATATATAACAGTAGTGTCGTTCGTGTTGTGAAAAACATTTGGAAACTTTTCCAACTTAATTGACACGCATGCAAATGAAACGACACCGATGTGGAGTAAAAACGTGGGGAACAAAGCGATAGAGAAGTTGGTCAATTTAGTGGAATTTCTTTATCGAATAGCATAGGAGAGTACAGGTATCTGTACTTTGTCAGGGTGTCCCCGAAAGGTGTGCACAAGTGAGTACCAGATGTTCCCTCGTAAAAAAATATGGAACAACTTTTTCTGTTCGGGACTTAGTTTTCGAGAAAATCGAGTTTGAAAGTTTCTTTCGCACCAAGTTAGGAATCACTTTAGCTGGTTATATTTATGCAGGCTTATCTATCAGCATTGTCAATATTTGTATTAAGTATTTGTACTGAATATTTGTACTAAAAGAAGGAACTCGTCGCCCGCTTCACCCAATCACATCTTCTGTCCATCGCGTAACAATTAGCCAATAATGACTCAGGATCCGAAAAAACATTCTATTATCTAAAAATTCCATTCGAGTTCTCCACCAGGTGATAATGTGAAACTAAATGTTCGGACAGGGCTGTCTCTACTATATTTCCGTCGATTTAAACATCACGTGGACGAGCTCTTCGTCGAGAAAGTGTCTCTATTTTTAGGCTCGAAGGATCTACAAGATCAGTTGGGTGAATTCTTCGAAGTCTTCTCGTAATGTGCTGGTTGTAATTCCACTTCACGTACACATCTCGTTGAGGAACCGTAGACGATTTCACGTAAATTATTAGCTACATACTGCTAAAAAGTCTAGCATTCGTCGCATAGCAATCTAATGGAACTTCTCTCTGCCAATTCCATTTGCCCCTGTTCAAAAGTGTCCGTATTGCGTTCCGCAGACATCATACGCCGCGACGTGAGCCAATAACGCAATCTTATTGCATCCTTTGACGTGTTTCTGCGCGTGGCGAGCGTCGGGAGACTTTGTGGCTCCCTAACTATCAAATTTGCATAGCATCTGCATTTGGCTAACTGCAACGCGACACGATGCGGCACGGCGCGACACGACGCGACACGACGGACAGTGGTCGATTCCTTCAACACACGGGACAAAAATCATTATGATTTGACAACTTGCTTATCGCCAGCTAACGAAATGAAACATACGTATCATTCCCGTCAAGTAATAACGTAACGTCATAGGTCCTTAATTATACGTATTAGACAATAACAAATGAAACTACTTATTGTGTAGATGTGTACAAAAATTGAGGCATTCCTTTGTAACGAAGAACTCGTATATGTTAACGATAAATATATGCAGAGTGTGCGTGTGTTCTGCATTCTTCCGTACATTCTTCGACAGGGTGTTCCGCATTCTTTCGTACATACTTCGACAGTGTGTGCTATAGGAAAAAATAAGACTAAAATGTAATGTAACAAGAAGTCCGTAAATATTTTGTTGAGAATTTACGACAAAGATACAGAATATGATTTAAACGCTGCTAAATACAGCTATAGTCCTCACGCGACAATAAGGCACCTTTCTGGTCACATCCCCCCCTCTTACTAGCTGCCCCACTGCCGCAACTATCAGTCGCTATTGACCGCCGTTGATCTTCGTCATCGTTTTTAGCCAATAGCGACAACAGTGACAGTGCTGCAGCTAATAAGGGGGGGGGGGGGGAGGGGGGATGACAAAAGTGCTTTAACGCATTCGATGCGTTAGTAAACCTATTCCTGTACTATTCTGTTTGGATTTTCCATCAACGTTACTTAACAATCTTCTTTCCTTCTAGTCCAATTTTCTAAGGAAATCGACCACTGCGTGTCGCCACGTTATACCGGTGCGCGACGCAGAGTTCTCGATTCCCCGAACTCTGTGTAATTCATGCGGATTGCGAACGGTTGCATTAGCTCGACAACAAAGGGACATGAACGCAAATTGCACGCTCCGGGCTAACGTCGGTGTGTTTTTGCTAAAACGCACTCGACTTGCACGTGGAGCGTTTCTCATGGCACTTGACCCGGATGTCACCCGGGTGTCACGGTAGCGTACACGCAAGACGAGAGCGATTCCAAACGATAACGATAGTCACCCTCGATAATCCTCGAAAGGCAAACGCAATTATCCGTGGCCCTGTTTATGCTCTTTGACGAGACACATGACTCAAATGCTGTGTCCGCCCGAAATACAAACAGAGCAAACGCATGCGAACGACCACACGGTTAACAAGGCTAATGAGTTCGTTATCGAAGCACAATGAGATGAAGCTACTTTCACGGCGGTCAGAAATCTGTAACTTTCCTTCTGCTTTATAATGCCATGATGAATTTATCAGGAGTTAATTGATACGTTACAGTTTTTGCGATCGGTTAATTGGAATGGTATTAGGAGACTGAGTACTCAGATGTTCGCTGGTACAGTATATGCATATAATAATGCATATAATAGTATAATAATGCATATATATATATATATATATATATATATATTAGTATTATTATTAATATATTAGCATATATTAGTATGCTTATAATAGTATATGCATATAGTAATGCATATAATAGTATAATAATGCATATATATTAGTATATGCATATAATAATGCATATATATTAGTATATGCATATAATAATGCATATATATTAGTATATGCATATAATAATGCATATATATATTAGTATCTGCATATAATAACGCATATAATAATATCTTTACTTAACATTTCTAAAGTTTCGGAATTCAACATATTACTTACTTATTATTTTAATGAGAAAAGTCAAGTCGAATACGATGACAAAAGTTCGATTGACGAAAGATAGAAAATAAGAAACTTCAATTGTTCCAATGTAGAAGATAGAAGACTGATCTCGGACGAGTTCTTTAATGTTTGCCGAACTCCTCGTACCTCAGACCCTTTCTCTTTTTAAATCGATATTCATCACTACGTTCGAAACGAATTGCTGTGCTTTTGGTTTATTTTCTCGATAAAATTATCGAATAAAACATATCAAATTTGTTTATTCATTTATTTTGTTTATTTATTAATAAACAAATTTAATATATCTTATTCGATAAATATAAAGTCAATTATGCTGGAAAACAAATCAGTATACACAATAATAATAAAATGCGCAATACGTAATTCTGATATTGGAGAATCGGATAATCGAAGTACTACTTTTTAGTTTTACAGTTGGAACATTCACAATTGTTCTAAGAAGTACATAGTGATTCTTGGTGAACAAATATGACGTTCACACCCGATACGTTTTTCGTTCTCTCTCTCTCTCTCTCTCTCTCTCTCTCTCTCTCTCTCTCTCTCTCTTTCACGTGGTAACAGCAACTACTGGCTGCTATAGGACTCCCGAACCAATACCTTTCTCATACTACTGTATCAGCCACTCTATCACTGATTTTGTATAGCATCCAATAGTGGCAGCTAAATGGACACAGTGTCTGTGCCATGATGCGAATGTTATCGAGGGAGATAGGTGTTTTGAGAGTTGTTGACCGTTATCTTCCCCCGGTCTATTCGCATCTTGATTACGTCGGAGAGTAGAGTAAGCGACATCGATTATTGAAATAGAGCGAAGATTCAAATGGTTGCGAAAAGAGCTGTTAGGATGATTGCCCTGGACATCGATTTCTGCGTTCCCAACTCTCCCTTTGCCCATTAAGGGGTCATTTAACGACGACGAGTTAACACTCGCACGATAGGGCACTGGTCAATTTGGACCCCGAATATAAATATTGTAATTGAATTATTTATTTTATTAATTGCAATTGAAATTTGCACGTGTTTCACTAAATATAGCTGAAGTGTCAGCTATCGCGGAATTATTTCAGTCGTCGCATCTTTTACAAAACAATCCATAGTATAAACTTTTATGTTGGTTTATTTAATCCTTATTTCTATTTTCGCGACTCTGTGTAATTACTGGATTGCTGATTTGTATACGTAGGTTCGTCGAATGCGAGAAAATGTGTGTATTAATAATATATATATATATATATATAGTGTGGAGCAATATAGTGTGGAGCAGTAATGCAGTAATTTTTATTATTAAGATATTAATAATAAATATTTATATATATATATATATTATTAATAAATATTTATTATTAATATCTTAATAATAAAAATTACTGCATTACTGCTCCACACTATACAAAACAATTCATGAGAATAAGAATCTGCATGAAGATTCGCAACCTAGTAATCCCACTTCGCGACTAAATGACTTAATTTACGCGAAATTATCCATTCAATCGATTAATGTCTATAGTTTTCAGAGGAAAGACAATTGGTCAAAATTGAGAAATACATTTGACAATTTCTATACGAACGGAACTCGATTTCGAAAACGTGCTGCACTCAGACAATGCTAACGGAGTTTCGTGTAAGCAATGTTTGATTCCGGTACGACCATGTTTCAATATTGAATTTCATTTGTGTGCGTAACGAGGAGATGACTATTAGATTACTCCAAGAGGCATCAATAACGTTGTCATATTTGTCTGTAGATAACATAGCAATGACATTAATTTCGAGTACCCATTAGCTTATTACATTAATTAAATTTCACACAAATTTCTTGGTGATCCACGGTATTAATTACAGGTTATAAGTTGCGAAATTTACATTTCATCTTCTTGCATTAATCATGGTAGTTAATATGTATAATATCGTATCTTGTATTCCGTACTGTACAAAGAAATTGTATAAAATACACAAGTTAATTAATTAAATCGTATCGAACATTCCAAACGAAGAAATGAAATTATATAAACTGTTACTTAAATGATAGATACGAAATGTCCATTTTATTTTATATATGAATAAATATTTCTTTAATTTTGTGATCTTGTATTTGTGAATCTTTCTTAATTAACGCCATTTTTACTATAGGCATAAAAACCACACCTTTTACAATTTTAATCTAACATAATTCTTACGTCGAACGCGATAAATGAAGTCTTTTGCAATTTTCATTTAATACTGTTTTGTCAACAAAGGAAACTAGAAACAGCTTCCAAAATGCTAATTTAACCCTTTGCACTCGGGTGGTGACTCTGAGGCACCGCTGCAGATCGTTATATCACGTTACAAAATCATTTTTACGTTATCATGTTTGTTTATATCGAAAAGACTGTTACAAGGATAGCTGTTCTATAAGTTGCAAGACTCGATTTGATGTGCATAAACTGCACTAAGTCGTATAAAATAGAAACAGCGTAGGTCAGAAGAAGCTATCTTGAATTTGGAGTTAAAATGACTTCGAGTGCAAAGGGTTAATACTATTGTCAAACCTTTAGCATCCAACAGATTTATTTAGTAACATACATCAGTTATTTGCTCAAAGCTAATGTAATTTTTTAGCACGCTAATAATTACCATTTGAGAAACGTAACGTCTGTCTGTTTACCGTCAAAGAAATATTTACAACACTGTCGTTGTAGTAGGGAGAATCGTGCGCGCGCGCGCAAGCCCGACACAATGCAAAGACTAAAAGCTGTGTACACCTACCTGTTTCTCGGACTCTTTGCCTCTGGCGATGATGAGCCGCTTGCAGTAGCAACCCTCTAACAAAACAACGCCGTTGGGCCTGGAACACTGTTCGTTCTCGTAATAGAACAGCAAGTTCTGAAACAAACATCATCCCCATCATCAGTTACTTGCAGAAAGGTCGAACAAACTTTCCGATCATTATTTCGGCCACGCAATTTCTATCAAATTTCATTCGGTCAGAAACGACATTTCTCTAATTCGAGGAAAGATGTATTATACCAACCCTTTACTGATAGAATTGAATCATCGGTGACCCTAACATTGTAATTTCTATTTCATTTTCTAGTAAATGTTTAGTTTTCTGTGATTTTATTATTTTATACACGAACTGAGAATAAAATATCAACAATGATAGATAGTTCGCAAAACGGATGTTCAATATCATGAAGATTCTATTGTTTCTGAATAATATTCCATCAAAATCGTAAATACTACGTTATTATTACTGTTAGAAATTAATTAATATTAATTAACATGATCAATTAATCCGTGCTCAAATAATGTTGATAACTTAAAGGCAAATTATGAGTATTATAAATTATATTATTAATATAATATAAATATATATATATATATATATATATATATATATATATATATATATATTTATATTATATTAATAATTTATATTAGTAATTATATACATATATAACATAAATTATTATGTTATAATTGATTTTATCATATTATAAATTATACTAATAATTTATGTTATATATGTATATAATTACTAATATAAATTATTAATATAATATAATATATATATATTTATATTATATTAATAATTTATTTATAATATGATAAAATCAATTATAACACACAAAAATGTACATATACCTACACGATACAAAAAAAACTAATTTAGAAACACGAAACTAATTTAGAGTCGTAAAAATCGCATCGAAACTCGACTTTTCTCTTGGAAATTACAGTGGATTATGCTATTTCGTGTGATTTCAACGTTGTGCAGTTTTAATTCGATTATATTAAATACTAATATTGCAAAATTGTCAATGTTGAATAACACAAATTATATAATATTTGCAAGACCGCAAGCTCTATTAATTGTGCTACGTATTTATCGAATACGAGACGAAACAGGTAACCGTAATCACGTTAACAACCACTTTAGTGATGACCTTAACGAAAATTGGATCATGTGCACGTTATGTGGTTCACTGGGCCGCGTACGCCACTGTTCGCACGTTTATTACATTGCTCTGTGTTTTTTCAAGTTTCAAGGTCTTCATATTTCTAAAATAAAAGCCAATTTTCCATCGCCGAGCAGACTGCAGAGAAAATAAATTATTCATTATTATCTAATTAGTTCCGAAGGAATTCTAACAAAATGAGCCAGATCAAACTGATGTTTGAAAAATGTAACCTTTTGAGAATCGTCTAAGAAATCAGAGATTTTATACAAAAATAATCGTAGAAGAATTTATATTTACATAATGATCCACAATATTGTAGTAGCATAAATGAAAGAAAGAGATACATTTGTAATTAAAACAATTTACGATGTTAACAATCATTGGTACAGAGTCTTGTCAAATTGTTGCATCTCTCGTTCTGTCGTTGCGTTAAATCATTTAATGTATCTCCGTTACTTCGCGTTAAGTAATTAATTGATTCAATTAATTAACTCAAACGTATTCTTGCTCAATGCAGTGTTGCTGAAAATTATGCGAAATTCAGCTGGGGATTCGAAAGAACATCGGCGAAAGATAAAGTTGCTAGCACTAAGGAATCGTTTCACGATATTGCACCTGCGCATTGAACCAGAAAACAATTGAAGTTCCCTGTGATTTGTAGAAATGGGAGTGTAAAAGGCGCTTTACAGTTCAGTAACTTATCGCAGCTCTCACTCTCAGTCGCGTCGGTTCAGTACGTTCAAAATAGGGACTACTTGGCTGAGATGAAATGTCACAGATGGAACAAAGAGGAAGCTGCAGTCGCGAATCACCACTGTCTTTACCAATCTAGCTTCCTCGGGAGAACAAAACAATTCCGTGACAATCGCAGACAGCTGTAATACATTGTTGAACAGTGATAACGAGTTAAATGGGACTCGCTGTTGCTTCGCCTTACTTCTGCTTATAGGATCAAACGAAGAGATGAAACGTTTGCTACCGATTGAAGTGTACAGTAAATTTACCGCGGAATTTGGTCCCAAATACGACCAATCGTATTCATTTGATTTTCTTAGATTTGTGAGAAATCTATCGTTTCTCTATGGTTGATATCCTTTAAAATGTGACATTGCAAATGAAATAGAATTTATAGTGTAAAGCAAGAACCAGCGAAACATTATGTTTGGGTCTTCCAGGCAACTGCGTTGAGCTTAAAACGAGACATCATTTATTATACTCTACTTTATGTTTGTTAGACCGTGGATCTTTATGCAAAATAAAAATTGCAAAATATTAACACTATACATGCCGCAAGCTTTTATGAAAAACCTTCAGTTTTTTCCTGGATTAAACTGCTATTTTACAAATAAACAAAATTATAATTAAATTATAATTTGTAAATCAGCAATCGATTGTCTGGTAAACTTCACAAATATTTAAATTTAAATGCTGCTGCGCAGGGAGTCCCGCACAGCGGTGTGTCTACCGGGTGAACATTATAATTTTGGACTACGATGACGACGCGACGCAAAGCTGCAGATACGATACAATCCAATAGTTGCCGCTCTGTACTTAGTAATTTAATTGAATTAATTCGAACCTTTCAATTAATGCAATTGCTTAATACTTTATTTGTGAGTGTAATTGAATTCCACTGTATACTTGCGTTGTAATTGAATTACATCTTTTTATTGACTTTTTTTCTATTGAACAGTGTACTTTACTTTATTTCTGAAGAAAAATTATTCTTAACAGATCGCATCGCATAATCACTGCGTTTTCTCATCAATATTATGTATTATGCTATCTTTTGTATTATTAATGTATGTTTCAATCTTCACTATAAACTAAGCATAAAACATTTTATATTTTATATTTCAAGATATAGCATGAATTTACGAATAACAATCTTATCAAACTGCAAATTCAATCTACTTGTTACATTAGTTTATTTTAATTATAGCCAATTATATTTAATTATTATTATAATTTATTAATTATAGCCAGTTCTCCTCCATTATTTAATATTTCGTCATTCGTACTCCCTAACTGAAAATACAATTACACCGTTCCTCTTGCAATTATATTTCACATCCAATTAAAAGCAACATATTACTATAATCAAATAAGAAATTCGAATTGCACATTGCAGTAGAACGTAAATAAATATAATTAAATTATTCCGTAACCGGAACCTATATGAGATGACTTTCGAAACGGTGTCAAACGTTTTGTTCCGTGTCGAGGTTCAACTTCAACGAGGTTAATTAAAAATCGTCTAAATCTGAGAGCCGAAAGCTCGAAGAACGAAATCGGCGGCGACGAGACCCCTCTGATTTGGCTGAAAGCTGCGAAAATACATGGTCGCCGAATAGAATTCGGCTGAAAAGAAGTATATGTAGCCGGCTCACCTGATATAAAATGAACCACCGTAATTGCCACTTAGCCGAGTCCGCGGTCCGCTTATGCAAATTTCCTTTCATGGAGTGATCGTTGCGCGCCTTCTCCGCCAGCATGATGAGCTGCGAGTCGTTCACCCTCACTGGAACATACAATGAGCATCGTGCGTTCAAATACACGGTCGCCATAACTGATTCCGCAACCGAATCACAACGTTTACACCCAATGTCCCGTGGCATGCTGGCGCTAACTAGTTGTGCATCATTGTTCTCAAGTGGAAATTCATTCGGCGCATTAGTCACGCGACTGCACGACCGTCAGCTATTCCATGCTGAAATTTTCACCATTGTGATCTCGCTTGGCTAAATTAAATTATATCACGGCTAACTGAATTATTCTACCCTTGCCGCGACGCGCGGAGAGATTCCTATCGAAGACGATACAATTTCACTGTGAACGCTGGGCAAATACCGCCATTTGTTAAGCCAGTTGCGTGGCGGCTCGATCGCCTTATTTTTCTCTCGACTTTCACTGCAAGTTGAAATTACAATTTCTATCAGGAAATTTGTATTATGCTCTTTGATTGATCGAACAATAAATGAGAAGTGAGATACGATTGAAAAATGGAATGTGTATCTAAATATTGTGGGGGAAAATAGTGTCGACATTTGTATTAGTATTAATAGAGTATTAATGGAGTATTATTAGCAACAAATGTGTGTCAATGCATTTCAATTTTCACCCGTTTCATTGAGATCTAGGATAAATTATAAATAATTCTAGGCATATACTGAGTTTCATAGTTTTTGTATGTGTGTTTCAGTGTTTTTGTCGACATTTGTATTAGTATTAATAGAATGTTAATAGAGTATTATTACCAACAAATGTGTGACAATGCATTTCAATTTTCACCCGTTTCATTAAGATCTAAGATAAATTATAAATGATCCTAGGCACACTGAGTTTCATAGTTTTTGTATGTGTGTTTCAGTGTTTTTGTCGACATTTGTATTAGTATTAATAGAATATTAATAGAGTATTATTACCAATACATTTGTGACAATGCATTTCAATTTTCACCCGTTTCATTGAGATCTAGGATAAATTATAAACGATCCTAGGCATACTGAGTTTCATAGTTTTGCCGAAAAGGTTCGCCGATCGAGTGTTGAAGAAGCGAGGATGGAAAACATTCGAACATTCAATCTTGAAAGTGGAGTTTAAATCGTCGTGAAATATCTTTTACTTTCGGGAGAATTCGGTGAACGATCCAGCCGATAATTCAGTCACTTGCCTCGCACGATGTACAATCAATTTTAAGGGTAGAATTTACATGTTCCATTGTGTATTAGCATTAAACAACGATTTGAAAGCAGAACCGCTTGAAACTTGGTTCATTAAAATTCGCTTTGCCATGCAAATTTTTGTGAGCTATGAAATACTGATTACCATGAGAACATTGGAAGAATTCGACACGGTACGATCGATTTATAATAATACGGACGAAAGATATACACGCCTCGATGCCCTCTATCCGAACTATTTCAAGAACATTGGATCTTTTGTTTCGTAGGAATATTTTCAAAGGCAGACGCTGCAATGGCGCGCTATAAAAAATGACTCTTTGAAGCTTCTAAACGAGCACATCCCCTTAAAGGTTTTAGAACCACGATGACACCTTTAAGGACATCGATTTTTTGCCTTTTACATTTTTTCTGAAAGAATAACACCGTAGAACCGTACTTCGAAAATATCACAGCGGAATTTCATCTCTCGGAAAATGCTTCGATTATCTAAATACGTATAAATCGGCGGAGGTCTCGTCTAAAAATAAAAACATAATATAGGCTTCTTCCGAAAAGATTTGCTTCAAGAATTACTAAACATATTCATTCTCCAAAATGTCGAGAATCTTCGCAACAAGAACGATTTCTTTAGTATTCAAAAGGGGCGATAAGTTCCAAATGTATTAATTTCCAAATAATGCTATTGTCTTAGGTTTTTAATTCCAAGTACACGATAAAGATAAGCTTTAATAATCGTCTATAATAAAACGTTCACATAGAACACTCTGCTCCAATCTTACTTCAGCCAAACTTTAAAATAACATTTTTTCCATCGTTAAAAATAAAATCTATGTTATTTTTATCAGCAACAATTTATCTATACTCTTGTTTCGTTAAATTATGGTCGTTGTTTAACGCTAAATCACCGGAGTCGGTCAATACAACCGGTTTCACATTCGTTGTTTCAAAATTGCTGAAATTGTGAAGACTCTTTCTAACGAAAATGACCGACGTTATAGTAAAAATGGTCGAAAAGTCTGATAAATAAAGTTATGTCATTCTTACAAAGCAACGCGCCTTACGAGAATGCATGTAAAACGAGACACTCTGTATGTTAGGTCTACCAGAAACTTCTATCGGAGTTCTGTGAAGGGAGCAGTGCGGTTTTTTTCGTATCGTTGCAACAACATTTATTTGTATCGTATTTTTGGGGAGTGCGTTATATGTGAAAACGTATATTCTGGTCCATAAGTCACCGGATACTTTGTTGTTCTAGAACACATACAAGTTCTGATGCATCTCCATGAAGCAATTTTACTTGAACATGTTAGTTCATATGGCACAGCGACACGAAATATTTACAGTGAGATACCTTTTAATTACATTTACAAATTATTATACCGAGTTGGACAGAAAGATTTTTTTCCTTGCGGCGTTCGCGTTAAAATGCATATCGTGAACAGATGAATACACAGAAGGAAGGCAAAAAAAGATCATCCGCAGTTTAAGAGGATTAATTTAATAAGGTGTAACTCGTGCTGAGATTTTACGACTCAATAGCTGCTTCGTAATTATGAGAATACAGTTTTCAGTGGACTCAAGAGGTAATTCGGATGCAAATGGAAGAAAAGTATTAAAGAAGAAGACACAATTAAAATTTGATTAGAAAAACGATATTTCGTGGAGATATTAAAACTCAGGATTACTGTGTGTGTACAGCAATAGTTTTCCGCGTGAAAACATTCAACTTGTCGAACATCGCACGAAATATTTCAGTTACTGACAAGAGACTTGAATAATATTCGCGTTGTTGTGTATAAGCGTGCAACGCGAACGAATAAAATTTCGAATTGATCACGTTGTACAAATAACAAAATTCGAACGTCACGATCGATCGCGTTCGTAACATTTGCTTTCAGAGTTTAGAGAATGTAGCATTGCGATTAGTTTTCTCGTATTGTAGTATCAAAGGGTTGGATTCCACTCTCGACTAAGCTACAAGCGGTTTCAAAATTTCATGCAGTAATCGTATGGCATAACGGGGAACACAAACAACAACACGCGGGCCGTTTGTTTTAAGGAAACTAACTTACGGCGTCGATAGAGTGTGTGTACTTAAACAAAGTAAATCGCCAATCGTTTTCTTTGAACCAAGTAATTTATGGATAAACTTCGACGAACCGTTTCGAAGCGGAACATATTGCTTCCGTCAGCATCGAAATGTCAAATGGAAAACGGTGAAAAATGTTCTTCGTAAACTTCGAAATTCGATATTCACACCGTCGACAGGGTGAATATAAAATATAAAATGAAAACTTAAACCAGAGAGAGTTTTTCTTCGTGTTAATTAAATATCGCCTGCATTAAATTAAAATGTCAAACGCGTAGTAATACAATGCGGATTTCCCAACAATGCAGAAGTTCAACAATCACGCAGATCTCTTGAAACGTATTCAGCTGTTCGAACTGCAGAGCCAGAAAGATTCGATCAAAGCCACTTCCATTCGATCCGGAATATTTTATGAACAAGAAAAATGAAACAAGAAAAACTGCAGAGTATTTATTCGCAACGCGTTTAAGTTGTTAGCGTTCGATTGAATCGCAGCAAATGACGCGATATAAATATTGTTTCGAATTATTCGTTACAAACTATACGCAACAATGTTGTATTGCTGATGAATCTATTGGTTTAAAACGTTAAATAAATAGATATTGTATTGCTGCATAAATCTAATAAAAACGTTAAATAAATACATAAGCTACGTGTAGCAATATTCTATTACTATAAAAACTAGTTTAAAATAAAAACTAATTCAAAACTAATCAGTCTAAAAACTGATTTAAAATATTAAGTAAAGAAGAAAATAAATAAGTCACGAGTTTATTATATCTATGTAAATGAAAAATCTTTTTGATCACTATTTTATCTGCCTACACGATAAAAAATTTTCATTTACAGCTGATGTGCAATTAACCTTCAGAGAATTGCATAAAAATTGCGAAAATATAACAAAACAAGAAATCATTTCATTTGTAATATTCATTCTTTGAAGAAACAACGCAACAATGAATAAGTATTCGATTCTTCAAAATTGCTTTATCGTGTTTATCTTTAATGCGACATTCCTGTCTTTACGACGAAGTTACATTAATTACATGGCAGAATTACCGGCGACACCATTTCCGTCGCATCCTCCACCGTTTCACTGATTCGAATATTTTGCCGCCTAGCAGTTCTGTGTTAGCGCGCTCTCAATTTCCGAGGTTCATAATGCAGAGATTCATTTGACCGCGCCGCATCGTTCGTAAGATCTATAAATATGTGCATATACTGGGTGGTCGACCAAGATCTGTCAGCTAAATAACTCCGAAAACTGTTCCTTCTCGTTTCGAACGAGAATTGTATGTATATGCAATGGGGCATGAGCCGATATAATTAATGTTTAATGTACAATAACGTATAAAATTTGTCTCTACTACTGGAAAGGGTAAGCAGAACTTAGTATAAAAAACTATAAGGAGACCCATTTAAATTGGCAATTTCATAGGACATTTTACAAGAATCAAAATTATAGAAAATAAAAAATCCATTGTCGACTAAGAGATTGTTCAATGGAACAAGAATAGGAGAATGCTATTAGTTCTTGTTAAATTATAGGTTTTCATGCAATTTCGAAATCTGAACGTACTGTAAATGCATAAAAATCCACAATGCAATAATTACGTGCATATTATATTTATTATAATATTATACTATATTATTATTGCAATATACTGTACAAGTGAAAAATATATTGGGCGACATATTGTTTGGTTTAATTTCGTTGATAACTCACCGCTTCTCTGCATCTTCGGGCTCAGCATGTTGACCAAGTGTGGCCAATAGGCTTCCTTCCGGCAAATCCCGTAATAAACACTAGATTGTCCAATATTATGCGACGGGATACCGTAGAAAATGTCCCCGTGCCGTCATGTATGTCGTGCACGGACGTTTATCGTGGCGTAAGTACCGCAGGAACTCCAATTTCTTGAGTTTCTTCAGCAAAGACCTTCGGCAAACCTAATAAGACAAGTAGAAAATAACGCTTAAACTTCCTTATCTACGAAGACTGCGACGGGCTTTTTTACTGAATAAATTTGTTCGCTTTTTTTCCCCCCTATAAGCAACGTTGCCGCGCACTTAGTTACACGCTTCACGGAATACGTTATAATCTTATAGCGTTTTAAACACGTGATATACAGGGTGAGGCACCTGAAACAGGCCAGCCGAATAACTTGCTTGCTTGTAACGATAGAGAAAAAAAAGCGTCAGGTAAAAGTTGCTTGATTTCGCGGAGAGCACATAATACGATATGTCCTATGAAATTGCCAATTTAAATGGGTCTCCTTATAGTTTTTTATACTAAGTTCTGCTTACCCTTTCCAGTAGTAGAGACAAATTTTATACGTTATTGTACATTAATACGTTCTTTTTTTATGGAGACATAGAAATCAATAGAAATTATATTTAATTATATTTAGCAATTGGTTAGTGTTTAGAAACTATTCGTTCAAAGTTTTACCCAAAATGTGTAGAAGAGTAATTAATTATTGTTATATATTGTATTTATTAAATAGAAGTCTTCTTGTCAAAAAGAAATTTATTCGACGCACTTATTGCAACACCGGATGCATCGTTTGTGCAGCAGTGCAATAATCAATGCTACCTTGCTTAATTGAAACACCCGTTCGAAATGATTAATTCACGAACACCGGTATTTAATTTTAGCGCAGGGATAATGTTTCCACGTGGACGAATTTCGGATAAATTAATGTTCACGTTGCAAAATATTAAAACATGAATTTTTTAGAAGTTTCAATGACTGAGCGAAATGAATTTTTCTGAACAGCTTTTTTTCCGACGCAATAATCAAGATCGATACTTTCACAAATTTATTGAAAAATATAGATTAAAATGTTCTTTTTTATTGGCGCTATGAAATTGTTACAAGAGGATATATTTTGCTCCTATTATTTGTAACAAGTTGCGATAGAGGAATATGGCAATTTACTCTGAAAGTATAAATCAAGCACCAGTCAGTCGGCGTAATGAAATAAATTAATTCAATAAAGGAAGATTTAATTTGAAGATTGCACATGTTGCTTGCTAAACCCAATTAATACTTCTGAATTGCTGTCGTCATCTGTATCATCGTTTATCGTTGCACAACGTTCGAAATGAATAAAATGCGCCCGCAGAATGACAGAACATTTCACAGGAATATCTGACAGCAATTGTCGGGTATTCGTATGTATACATATATATTCATACTATATATATTCATATATATGTTCGCTGATGAATTCAAAGGTCCGTTCTATGATCATACGATAGCTCACTGAAAATCATTTCTTTAAAACCTTTGAATGCGAAATGAGTGAATTTAAAACTCTTTTCAAAATATTACACGAAGAAGCGTAAATTGAACAAAATTTCATTTTCAAAAGCTCCAGTACGTTATCAGAGGTCTGTGTTAAAAATTCTTGCTACCTGTTTTTTCAAAATGAAATTATTAAATTTTACGAACAAACTATTGCCAAAAGATTTAGCTTGAGAAACTGCCGAAGAACTATGAATCTAATTCAATATCAACATTACTGGGTCACTTATTCTCGATCATATTGATTCGTTGCTCCGAACTGATCAAGTTAGCATTCGATTGCTATTATTAGTCAAGTCAGCCAAATTTCATAATACGTATTCCTATCAGTATCTAAAATTAACTAAAGCGGCTATTCCTTGGTGAAAATGGTGAAAATGTTTATTTTTGTGAAAAATTAAATGTTGCTCGTTTTTATGATGAACTCTGTACGAAGTTATAAAATAGTGCTACAGACTGCTTTTGTTATGAAACTAACGTTTGCCTGTTATAAACCTGTTAGTTTTAGTATGCACATGAACATAATCTGATACACTATAACGTTACATAAATCTTCGCTTAACTTTAAACACTGCAGTGGAAAATAATGCTACGTTGAGCAAGTAGCGAAATATGGTGTGTACTATGTTTTCACAAACAAGTATGATACAGTAATAATTTGATATAGTAAGTGTTATACAATTTCCTATTTTAACATCGTATTTTTAAAAAGTTCAATTAGAGGAACAAATATTTTTGCTGACTTATGTTGCTCAAAAATATACTAAAACTGTTATCAGTTCTTCTTAATACAACATTTAATATAAATAAAGGCACAAAGATTCACAGTCTCGTAACAACGCACAATGGTCGATTTTCATAGAAAATTGGACAGAAAAGAAAAGATAATTATTGTGTAAGTAAAAAATTGTTAAGCAGTTCGATTTATTATTACAACATAGGACCCTCTAATAATAAACCTTGTGGGTTTATTAACAAAAAAAAAGATAAAAATCAATAAAGACGTGATTTTTGTCTCATTTTTCAAATGATCTTCAGAAAATGTACCATGCACCATTATGTTTCACCATATTTCCATTTTTGCTATTTATCTCGTCATTATCGAAGACGAATCTCAGCTAATGAATTTCCGAATCCGAAAAGAAGTAGATCGATTAACAAATATGTTCCGATAAAATCTAGCTGTTAAGTATAATTCCGATCAAATCGAGCAGTAAACTCGATTGTTGCAGAAACAAAACGTCGCAGCTTCGCGAATCCCTCTCTATCACCTACTCTCAAGTTTATGGGTAGTAATAGCGAAAGAAACATATTTTCTCACGTCGAAGAATACAAGTACGAGAGACTGTCGGAACAATTAAGGTTTGATCACCAGAAATATCCCCTGGTTTATCGCGGCAGCCGGTGGACAATGGCCAATCACTGTCCGACCCTAACAATAAAGCCGCACCGATATCGATTTACAGCCTGCCGCTCAGATTAGGCCCAGGAGAAAATAACGTATGTAAAGCGAAAAAGAGCAAGCGTTCCCACTCGGAATATACGAGACGAAGTATACTTTCGAAATGTCTTTCGATTCCCTCTTCGGAGTGCTTGATCGGGTAATGAAATGTTCATGAATCCCGAGATTCCCGAGGCGGAACATAGAGCAATGCTTTGCTAAAACCTCTCGGGGCAACGTCGGTGTTTCATAATGTAACGGCGCGTAGTTGAGCATTTACTGAAGTGTTTGTACAAGATGTCCTTTGCTGCGCATCGATATCCCAAGTGGCATAACCGCGGCACGGTGCGTCGAAACTCCTTTCAGTTAGGGTAATGGAGCCGGGGATGATTGAAAATAGATATTTTTGTGAAACGTTTAACGAAACGTTCGCTCGTTGATAGAAATCGCAGAAGTTCCTGAACGATTGCTATTACGATTTTCGTCATTTAGAGGACGTCTCTTCAAATGCCTTTAAATATACCGCCAACAGTTCTATTCTATTTTTTTAATGCAAACGAAAATATGTTATATCGAGCCGCGTGGGAGACAAAATTGAATAGACACCCTTTGCAACGCAATAACTTTCTTATAACTGGACTAAACGACTTGAATTTTTTTATGTGATAGAGGGACTAGTCTACTAGACAATGACGAAAATGCATTTTCCTAACTTCGATATTACTTCAAATGACAAAATAAATAAGAAACTTACGTTTTCAACTTTTCTATCTGAACATATAACGAAAATGTAGAAAATGCGTTTCGTAGATCTCCGAAAATTTCATCGAGGGAAGATCGAATATTATTGTTTCATGATTAACCCTTTACAGGACTGTCAATTACTGCCAGTTGTTGCTTCAGCAAATATTGCATATTCCCAAATTATCAACTGCAAGTAAATTTACGTTGATACATTGCAAACTTGATGAGTTAGAGGATTGCATGCATTTTTAAATAATTACATTAACGTGTATTAATAATAACTTGTTTAAATTGCGTGAGGCCATCGCGGCCACCATAATTCTGTTAATGATTAATTTGATTGTACTGTTCCAGGCTATAGTAATCGATTTAATCGTAGATTTACGAAACGCGTCGAAATAATATCTACCAAGTTTTCTAATTTACGATTATTGAGATTGTAAAGATACATTTAGGAGGAATGTATGGGGTAATCACCGCGAATTAGATTCAACTAGAAATAAATTAAACAAACAATATAATTTGCAATAGCTGGGACAAGTCGATGAAAATATTGTACTGAAAATTCTGCAACAAATGTTCTCGTATAATTTACATTTCCATTAAGATAAAAACCACGCTTTCAGTCAGAAATTGGAAAAATTAGAAGAAACAAACAAAAGGGAGTAAAATTTACTTTTTACTCGCGTTGAAAATGAAGTGAAAATTAAGAATTTGTACTACGTATCTTCTACTACAGAAGATTGAAGTGTATATTTTTCCTGTCACGGTTGAAAAACAAGCTTTCGTTTCTCAGTTACAAACACTCGAACATCGAGGTCGGAGTTCTCGGATACCGAGCGATCCATCATTAATAAATCAACCGAACGGAAGTTCTACATTTGCAGCAAGAAATCACAGAGGACCGAAAGGTGACCGCACAGGAACTACGTGGGTTTGGAAGACGAGAAAGTTTAACGACATTCGACGCAGCTGCAGGATTTCGCAATGGCTTGTAAAGAAATGTGAGCAAATTCTAGCGTGACTCACGCACGAGGCGAAGCCCGTGCGAGCATATCGAAACCCTTTGTATCGGATTCTCTGATGGAAAACGAGTATTCGCTAGAAAATATTTCCATAGATATATGAAGAGTCTGCAGAGCATCGATGCCGTTCAAATGCTTGAAATGTGTTTCGCTATCGTAACGAATAAAGATCTCTTTCGGTAAATAAATATTTTATTGCAGCTATGATTCTTGCTAAATTGATCGTTGCAACTGTAACATATTTATTATTTTTCGAGTATAGCAATCATAGAGATCTGAGCATCGATGGTGAGCATTTCTCGGGTTTCTTCGACAATACGTTCACATATAGGAAAGAATTCACGAAATACATATCTTCGTTTGTATTAAAAAATATAATAGAACCGTCGATGATGTTTAAAAAGAAATTCTCTGAATGAAAAAAAGTGATAATAGCGATCAACGAAGAACTTTTGCAATTTTTGCAAATGGACGAACATTTCGTTAAATGTTTTACAGAAAAAGCAACGTTTAATTATCTCCTTCAAAAAATAGTATAACACAGCAATAAAAATCAGAGTAGCGGAGGCTGAAGGTTATTTTTCAGCAGAAGTAGCCACGGGGAATGTTCACTATACATGTTTGTACATACAGTGACCATCAGGAAAGTTCGTTTAGTTATACTAACGGAAAATATAAATGCAGGTACGTCCACGAAACGACTGTCGTGTTCGCTTTTAAGGAAACCACGATTTTCAGGGAAAAAAGCTTCCAACAGGGAAGTGTCCTTGAACTGCGTATCTCATCGTTGCTGTCACACCAACATGTCGCCTATGAGGCGCCGCTCTAAACTATGTATCATATAACTAGTACTGCGCCTCGCAGGTACAAGCGTTTTTACTTTAGTGAAACGTATTTGATACGCCCTGAGGATTTATATCCGCAATGCGATGTGTTTAATTTGAATCTTTTTTTGTTTGCGTATACAAGGTGTTCCCTTGTAAACTTAAATTTAAATTTAAATATGTCGAGAACAACGCATTTTCGGAAAAAAATATCGAATACAAATGTCACTCGTTTTCAAGAAGGAACTACGACTATTTTATTAATTTCTTTTGCCGTTGATCGCTTCGTAGGTTATTCGGAGAGTAACTGTGTTACTTTAAATGGAAGCCTGTATTTTTATTTATAGATTTTTGTTTCACGCGAGAAAAGAATAAACTTTTGCATGAAACGTTTATATTCAATAAAATTAGAAATTTGCTTACTTATGAATTTTATTTATTTTTCTTTTATTGCTGAATGCTGATAAATCAATAACAATTGCACTATATTACTTGACTTTTTTGCTAGATAAAGATTCGCAGTAGTCGCTTATATCTCCAAAACATGAACGCAAACGGTAAAAAATGTTTTATACAAGATAATATAATAGTAATAATAATAATCGCGCATTTCCTTCTTGAAATCGAGTAGCTTTAGTATTCAACATTTTCCAAACGAACACCCCGTACATCGAAATACGTCGATTTTTCTTAACGTCTCTTTTTACGCGGCTAACTGAAAAAGCATATACGTGATTCGATCGAGTCAATCACTGGTTTACGTGAAAACGATGCTTCGAATTCGTTAATGTCATTGCGCTCTGTTCTCCATTTTCGTATACTGCCTTCGTGAATTTCCTCGACACGTTCTTTGTAAAGAGGTCGAGGGGTCTCACTGGCTAAATAGAGGTTAACAAATAGAACGAACTTGACGAGTAGGATCTTTATGCAGTTATGACAAATATGTGTGGGTGTAAATTGAAGCAATAGCAAAATTGTAATAACTGAGAAATACTAATACACCTTTTTCGGCTTATTAAAGTTATCGAGTTGAGAAGCAATTTAATTAATGAAAATGAAACGACAGGGTTAAAAATACGGTTACTCTTTCGTATTCTAAATGTCATAGTACAATTCAGTGTTCTCGGACATATTACAACATTTCCCATGAAACGAATTTTCGAAAACATACACTGAAGTAATTCTCAAAAAACGAATCTCGGAAAAGGTACGATGAAATATGTAGTTCTGTAGAAACGAATTTCAGGGCACGAACAATGAAATAATCCTCGAGACCATGATCGACCAATTTCAAAAAGCGTACCGTAAAATATTTCTCAAAAAGGCGAGTGTCGGGAAACGTACGATGAAATGTATTTAATCGTAATTCATTAAAATAAAATGTCTGACAACGTAATTAACCCGTTACCTGGAAGAGATCATTTAATTTCGGTAGCTACGTATCCCACAATTCGGTGTTTGTTATTAATGAAAACGTGTTAAACCAATTTCATGTTATCTATGTTAATAACATTGATCCCTAAAGATTAGTATGGTCAGCTTCGCAGGAATTCGACCTAATATATTCACATAAATTAAATAAGTTAGCGTCCTGCTTAGTATTACGAATAATTAACAAATGTATACAATGTTGAGAATATTTATTACACTTCAGAACGTAATTAAAAATTACCTAGAATATTACGAATCGTATGCGAACCGCGTACAAACCGCATTGTTTGTCGTACGCCGATGAAATGGAGAGGGAAATAAATATTTTCAAAGCTTTGTGCCCAATATCTCATTTACTTACTTTTGAACGTCGACCGGAAATCGAATAAATGGAATCACTTCTGCAGATAACAACATTCGCTTCGAATTTCTACAGGCTTTTACTGTACAATGCTTTCAAAGCATTATAATATCGCAAGGCAGCAATAATAAACGTTATGTTCGACTAATAAGTAATGTCCTTCGTTTTAGGAAGATTCATTTCCTATCGAAATACTCGATTTTTCTACACGTTGTGCAAAGAATGAAAATAGTAAATGAGAATTTACGAAGAAAATTATGGCGCAGAATATGTTTGTTTTGCACAGGTCTTTGCTATTCAGACGTACATGGTGAGAAATGGATTCAATGTGAGTATAAAATATTACCAATGGGCCAACGAAGACTGATGTGCTGAAGAAACAAATTTTACATGCCCGCCGTGTAAGAAAAGCTAACCCCATTTCTCGAACCTGTGAATTTGCACACTTTTAGTTTCTCGTTTATTACGAAGAAGCGGAACGTTTCTCCTGTATTTTCCAGTTGATTGTAAAAGAATGCATATTTTTTAGATTTTAAACGTGTATCTACTTCTCATAAAAGTGTTTTTAATCGAAAATTATAGTTTTATAAATGAAGTCTGACAGTTGAATCATCTTAGACAAAGACCATTGTTAGTTGTTAAGACCGGAGAATGAATCGGTATTACAAATACAGGAAATTCTGCCAAATTGTCCCTCAGCTTGTAAACAAAAATGGACGATTATTCGAGCCCGCACGGCTCGTTTTGATAGTCGCCAATTTTCAACAACTATAAAAACGAGCCGCGAGGTTCGGATAATCGTACCTCCTCCACAATTTGGGAGAATTTACTGTAGTAATAAAATACCGATATTTTTAGGTAGTTATTCTACTACCTTTAAAAAAACCGAATGCTGTGAATACCGATTCGCACAGGGCTACATACTAACAATAATAGAATAGAATAAAAATAATAGAATATGAAGTGTCATTTTATTGTAAATTACTGTAATACCGAAACCTTAAAATATTTCGGTTTTCGGTCTCTGAATTAAGATCGTAATCGAGTAAATGAAGCCCGACTTTACTCCTTTACTCGCTGAACAACCTGTTCCCGGAGAGAACAACGTGCGAAGAGTTGAAACAAAAACTCGAGCGAAGGGTCCCGCGTGTTTATCTAAATTCGCGTGTCGCGCGCTTATTAAATGTAAAACGCGGCAGATTAGAGTACGCGGATTTCACGCGCGTATTTACTCGTTAAGAAGGAAAGCATCTGTTTTAAGTTTCCGAGGACTAAACGTGGAAACGTGACAGCTTCGAGGAAGCAATCTGGAGACGGTCGCGCGCCGCGTCGAGAGAAAAAGATGGAGTGGCGCGGCCCACATAATTCGTAGCTCTCAGCCACGTGGCTGAATAACAAATCAACGATGTGTCCTTGGGAAACAAGAAACAACCAGCGGTTCCGCGCAACAAATACCCGCGGCATCGAATGCCAACGGAGAAGAAAATTGAGCAGTGAACGGTAAAAATGCCGATACGAGATTCGATAAAGGCGAGGGGTGAAACACGGGAGAAAAAGACGGAAAAACGAGCCGGTGTGAGCGTGTGCTTCGATGTATTATAAATTCTTTGCAATTAGGCTTGTAACCGGAACAAGATTTTTCTAATTGTGATTTAACTCCCTGCAACGTGCGAATGAATTCACGGAATTATTAACGTCGGACGTTTCTTTCAAATTGAAATAAAGCTGCCTTCTGATATTACAATATTTTATGCCCACACGTAGACAGAGGGTTGCAGAGACTCAAGAAAGTGTTCGGAACACCTTTTGTAACGCAATAACTTTGCGTCGACCGATTTCGATAAAATTTGCAGCATGCGTACGAGTTGCCGCGATCTACGAATGGCATTTTTAAGATTTTTGCTATAGGCTCAGATGAAACAAGTTAGAAAACTAGAGTCTTTTACCTTTTTTGTCATTCCAAGTAAGAGCAAAATTAAGAAAAAGTATTCCAATCATTATCTAGTGGACTAGTCCCCCTATTGTCTTTAAAAAATTTCAGATCGTTTTCTCCGATTTGAAAAAAAATTATTGCGTTGTGAAAGGTGTTCAAACATTTTCATGAGCCTCTGTAACTCTCTGTCTACGACCGAACAGAAAATATTGTAATATCAGAAGACAGATCCCGGAACTTTATGCAAAATAAAAATTGTCTGCTTCGATTGCAAGATGTAAAAGCTACACAGGCGTTTATTTTTTTCGTTATAATTGTAATGAGTGAAACACAATACAACAGTAACTTCAAGTTCATGAAATGTTTGTTACACTGGTTGCAATTTGATCCAGACATTTTTCTCATAAGAACATAAAGTCCGCAGTCTAGTTGTAATTGGATCACGGATCTTGATGAAAAATAAGCATTGTTTGAATTTTATAACAAGCGTCAGTTACATGAAACTGCGGTCTTCGCTCTGAATAATTGTAATATGTTGATAATAATGTAACAATATCATTAAATTCTTTTAATGTCTCCACAGTTTTATATTTGACCTATTGCCATAAATGCATAAAGATCCGCAATCTAATTATGACAGTTGTTCCCCCTTTTTCCTAGAAATTTATTGAATACAGAGATGTAGTGATTATTTCAAATTCATTCGAATTTATTAAATATTGACGTCATTCGGTTCTCTCAAATCGAAATGAAATTGTCTTCTGCTGTTGCAATAATTCGAGCCACTGGTATTTTGAAAATAGAGGGCCAACAGCTTTTGTCTTCTTTTCTAGAAAATTGTTAAGCGCTAAAACATTTTGATTATTGGAAATTCTTTCCAATTATGCTCGCGGCTGAAAACCAGGAGTTTCGAAACTGTAATTAACCCTTGGCATATGTTACCGAGTCAGACCTATGATGGAGATTGCAAACGGTATTTAATAAATGTCAGCGCCGCTTGTTTCTTCTGAACCGAAATAAAGATCTATGCTGTTATTACGACGATTTGAGCACTGATACAAATACAGAATTATAATACAGTTATCAATTTCCTTTGTGCTTAGGCAGTCGTTGATTAAAATTGAAATTTGAATCATTGCAACCAGACTGCGAATATTCATGCGAAATAAAAATTGTCTGCATTGACTGCAAAATGCATATATACCTATATTAGTTATATTAGTTATATTAATCTTAAGCCTGTTAACTTTCTGCATCCTACATTCACTGCAGACAATATATATTTGTTCTTAACATGTTTAATGTGTCGAACATAACGCAACAGCGTCTTCAAACGTTTTCGCTGTTTCGAATTTTATCTATTCGTTTCCGTCATAAATGCATAAAATCCGCGGACTAATTACAACTGTGAATATAAGATTACCTTCTGCAGTTGTAAAAATCTCAGCATTGATATAAACTGAGAGTTGCAATAATTTTTACTTTTTGCCATGGAAGTTGTTCAGCACGAAGAAGTTCTGATCATTATAAATTGTTTCCAAGTGGGGCTGTGGTTGAAAGCAAAGCGAAAACTTCCGGAACTGTAATTAACCCCTTGTCATATACCATCGAGTTAGACCAGCCATGAAGATTTCAAACAGAATTTACTAAATACGAACGCCATTTAGTTTTTCAAACACTTACAACATCCCAGAATACTCGACAATTCTCATTTTTTGAATCCTCTTTAAAATATTCTTTCGAAGGGGGTGGTGCACCTTCGTTCGTCTTGCATTGTACAGGACGTCACCTTTGGTACACTGATTACATCAGTGGAAACATTCGCTTTTAAATCTGTTTGTGCTGATATAAACGAGTTAAATTGAAATGAAATTGTATTCTGCTGTTACAAAAATTTGAACACGGATCTAAGCATGAAGTTGCTACAGTGGCAACTAAAGCTTCTTGCACAATTCAGTGCAAACAAATTTTGATTGCGGATTTTATGTTTTACGATACAAATGAGACGTTTATATAATGATAATTTAAAACCCAAAGGAGACTGAAAACATGTTATAAAAAATATGTATTACTTTTGAAAGAACTTTCCTAAAGATTTTTTGGGGTGTAAACGTCGACTTTACGTAAATTCAAATACAGAATTTTCTCTATCGTATTGTATTTCCTATATAATAATTTTATTAATTTTAAACGCTTTTAAAAAGGGCACCGATATCATTTTGATATTTGATTTAGCTGCACTTTCGATTATTATTTTTGAATATTGTTTTTCACACAATTGTCAAGTGCTTTTATAATTGGATTGCTTTCAAATTTGGCATAATACATTTTAATAGAATTAAAAGCAATCAATATCAACACGTATTTACACGTTCCATTCGTCCACTTTCATGGAATACCCTGTTTTCTCGATTGAGATCAAATTCGAAGCAGATCGTCCTGTCACCGCAAACACTGTTTTCGAAAACATATTTCGTAAAAAATATACCTGGAACTCCACCATATCCGAAAACTGTCGAATTGATCTTTAAAGTATTACCGAAAAAACAATTTAAATGCAAACAGAAATCACTGTTCAGCACCGTATGCATGTATATAACTCCATCATAGCGAGAAATATTGTTTTGTCTCCATCGCAGGATGAAATTTCTGGATAATTGGAGACCTCTATGCACTGTCACTCATAATTACGTTAACATTGCATTCGTTATTACAGTAAAGATGAGTAAATATTAATAGAACGTGCTAAGCAGCAGAATTGAATAATCTTTATCGCTCATTTAACAAATGAAAGAATGATTTATGATAATATTTCTCCAATTTAGTTATTGCAAATTGATTGAATAAATTATTCACAAAGATTATAAATCGAGATCAGAATCTCTGGAGGATCTTCTAACCAGCATACAAACAATATTCTTTAAAAACAGTGGAACTGCTGGAATATTTTTGAGCAACGTCGACGCTTAAAGTTCCTAAAAATTTTTGGAAAAAATTTAAATAACACATTATTACATATTGTAACATATTGTAAGATAATAATTACGTTTGACATTTACGTGACATAAACCTTCACTTATTTCAATAACAAATTGCTATCGATTTAGCCGCAGTACGATTCATAGAAAAAACATTGACAATCTTTCCCGGATTTCTCAGATTAAATTTCGTTATTTTACAACGAACGAATTTTTCATCGAATTTTTACAAATAAACTACACAGGTTTCCGAGGATATCAATTATTATCGCGTAATTTAGCCGAGAAATACGCAGAGATTAGTCCACTAATTGCAACGATTCCGTCACGTTCTACAGAAAATGAACACCTCGCCAACAATTTGTATCAGAGTTTCACAGTTCGGAACTCCGATCAATCACGTCCTAATAATAGCTCGTAAAATGCACAATTTAGTCGTGCGTTCTACCATTACGTTTTTCTCCAAACTCTTTCACGCTCGTTTACGTTTATCAAATTTGTGGCACACCGCGCGAAATAAATCAAAGGGCGTCGTGCGCGAGGAATCAACGAAATAATTAAAATTCGAAGCATGAGGCGTTCGATAGAAACGAAAGAAACAATGTGCAATCGGTAATGCGATTTTTTAGAAATTGATCGATCGTCCAATCCAGAAATCCTGTAAAAATATCGAATAACTGCGTTTTCGAGAAAATTGGTTAAAATTTATACATATATTTAATATACAGTCTCGAAAATAAGTGCTAACGATGTATTCGAAAGTGAAACGTTTAGGACGAATTTCTTATGAAATCAAACGTTTCCCTGGATTAATATATGCGCCAAATTTACTGAAACAAATGTCAACACTGAACTCGATAAAATAAAAGATTCAATATTAAAATCCGCTTTGACACGAAATCGAAAGCTCGGCTTATTTCGATCGCAGATAGTAAAATCGAAATAATTCGCATGAAAAACCGAGCATCGATAAAGCCGAAGAATTAATCGTTCAAATAAGTGGCAATATATCAATTATTACTCGATAAATGCTGATCTGGAGCCTAACGTAAGCAATACGAAAGTGCTTAAACAGTGTCTTTCGATGCATCGCACACACACACACACATACACACACACACACACACATACACACAAGCATTTCCATCGAAACGTCGATAAACGAAAATAACCACGTTGCTGACTAAAACGATTATAAAAGCCTCGGCGATAGTTAAAAATCGTTAAACAAAACCGCGAAGCAGTTGCCGCACCCGCGTTAAAAAAAATCTTTCGGCCGCGATATATCGCGCGCACAGTCGCAAGTATTTCCATCGCAGCATGCATAAATCACAATTCCCGATTGAAATCCACGCGAAAACCTCCCCGCGACGTCAACGAATCATCGCGCGAAACTTACCCGCAAACGTTCAAAGAAAATCGTCCCCCACACACATACGCACGCACACACACCCACGCACCCACAAGTGTTAAAACAGAAATCCGCAGTAAATCGATGCGAAATCCAAACGTTCCGTTTTATCTCGCGAAACGTGGAACTCCGAGGAAGAACGTCCGATAAAATCAGCCAGCCGAGTCCCAGCGTATCGGAACGGTCCGCCGGAATTCGCGCAGCATCGCCGGGAAGGGTTGCGAAATCCGCGCGAGAAGACACGAAGATGGGCAAATTCCCGACGTGCAGGTACGTTCGAAGTTGAAAATAACCGTGGCGTGGACTAGAGAGGCCTGCCGGCGCGCGCGGGAAAATCATTCGCGTTCGTAAAATTCGAGGGCGTGGGCGCGCGAGATACGAACGGTATCGCGAAAGAAGGAAGCGTAATCGTCACAGTACCTGTTACTTCTCTCTCCCGCTATATCTCTCCCGTGCGCTGGACTAATGCGGCACCACCTGTTCGTGTTCCAGATTCTCGGCCCCTCCCCCCCGCCCTCCCGCCCCCACCTCCGCGGCCGGTACTACGGTGTTCGCAGTTGTTCGAAGGGTGCCGCTGTGTCGAGGCTCGCGGCGCAAACGAATCTCGGCTGGGTGGTGGATCCGATTTAAGCGGCGATTAATCGAGTGGTGCAGCGGCGAACGGTGGCCGTTGGCAGCCGAAGGCGAGCGGAGGGGCAAGAGGATGATGATCTCGATGGGCGAGATGCGACCGAGAGGGACGAAACTGGTGGCCCGCTACCGGCGCCCGACGCTCGCATGATCGGGGGATGTTTCGGCGTCGGGGATCGCGACGTGTCTACTCGACGCGTCGCCACAGGCTAACTCCTCTCTGCCTCTGCCGCCGCTTCTGCCTCCTGCTTCTGCATTCGGCCTCCGGCCTCTGTCTTTCCTCCAACCCCAGAAGCTGCGCTCACCCTGTCACTGCGCACACTCCCCGCGAAAGCCACCCCACACGATACCATGGGCGGATCTATATGTGGGCTAATTGGGCTGCGAGGAATGGGATCAAGTTCAATACGACCGGCGAATCCGTGAATCGATGCACAAAGCGTCGAAGCCGAACGGCGACGCTGCCCCCGCCGCTTCTTCCCCGGCGTAGCGACGCGATTCAAAATATTGCCTTGCCGAGGAACCTGCCGCCGTGCCGGTCCACGATCGATTCTTCGGTGTAGAAACATTCTGTCACGAACTTCCCGTGCCGCTTCCGATCGATTTTTACGTTGCAGCTTCGACGGATCGGCTGTTGTTCGGGAGTCGCGATTTGTGCGAGTGCAAGTTTCATTTCCAGCAAATATAATATAATATATATGATATAATATATAAGCGTATAATAAGCGTATAATATATAAGCGTAATACATAAGCGTATAATATAATATATATAATATAATATATATATAATAAAATAATAATATAATATAATAATAATTAAGCCTTTCGCGCGGGGTGTCTTACTCATTCGTGTTTACCGAATTGACGTGGGAATGAAATAGTAGAACCCCTGGCAATAAGTATTCGGCTAGAAGCAATGGTAACGAATTCATTTTAAAAACGAGATTCTGATTGCATTTCAAATGCTAGTGGTTCGATTAACTGTTGTTTTATGTATGAGTGTGTGTGTGTGTGTGTATGTGTGTAGCATTTAGGCGATCATCGAGGATTGAGACGCTCAACGGGACTCAGGAGACGTACCCTTGCGATCCCCATGTTGCGTGCTGGTTATTTCCGAGCCCTAGCCTAAATACTGTATACACACACACAAATACAACACATATATACAAAGCAACAGGCACACGCATCTGACGTGCTACGAGCCGAAAGGGGCGACCATGGAGAGCGAGATGCGCGACGGGAGTCAGGAGGCGTAGCCCTCGCGATCCTAATGTTGCGTGCTGGTTAATTCCGAGCCCTAGCCTGAGCGAACGTTTTTACATTAAAATAATGGATTAAAACTACAAAAGTAATAAACGATTTTTCAGTAATAGAGCGAATTTTTCTAGCCTGAGCGAACGTTTTTACATTAAAATAATGGATTAAAACTACAAAAGTAATAAACGATTTTTCAGTAATAGACATGAATAAAACTAAAAGTAACAAGAGGAAACTAGTAGGACCTTTTCAAGAAAGAAAAAGGATTCCCCTTGTGATCCCGAAATGTATAGACCGATTTTGCAGCTGTGAATGTTCGAAACTTTGTTCTAAGTTTAATAACAAGTAATAATTTAGTAAGTTTAATTAACCGTTTGGTCATATTGCAAATTTGTTTGTTTGGATATTCTGGATAAATAGAATCCTATTCTTCATTTTATCTTGTTTGCAATTCACTTTTTGAACTTATTGTTTTTTCTTCTAGTTCTTCGATTTGAGTCATCCCATGGATACTTCTAGTAATACTTTTGGTGGCAATTATATAACAAATATTCCTCTACTATTCGGGCCTTATGGTTGGCATCATCGTCTTAGTTAAATTTGAAAGTATTTTCAGTTTTAAAACAATCCGATTTTGACAATTTCGCCGAAGTTTTCTTGTTTTCTTTAAAAAGCTTTAAAAATCTCTTCGACGCGTATTCTTGTATGACTGCGTCGTTTTCAGAGATATTTCCCTAGATCTTTCTCCGGTAACCTAAATACGTGAGTTTCTGAGGGTGAAATTCATCACAGGCGAATTGGCACAGTGGTCTTTACACGTTGGACGCAGCACGATTGAAGTACACTTTATACTTGCTCGAATTCTTTCAGTTCTATTTCCCCCAAAAAATAAAAAGTCGCGTCGAACTCGTGGAAAGGGTGCAACTTGAAAAGTTTTTCGAGGACTACAGTCGCTCGCGAAAACATTTCGATACCTTTTCAATAGCTTTTTCAAAATTGGACCGCATGATTTGAATTTATTTTTAGATGTTAGATGAACCAGTTTGCTAGACAGTGTTTAAACAAATTCGTGCAAAAATCGTAATTGGATGAAATGATACAAAAATTAGAAAATGATATGCTTTTCCCTTTTCAATGAGTTTAGAACGATAATTTAAATAATCTCCAGGTTTCTTATACAGCTATTAATCACAAGAAACTGCAGATTTTCATAATTATTAATTGTTTTCAGCTCGTAACAACATCGATCGATTTCGACGTAAGTTCCAGCAAAATTTCGTTCTATTCTCGGATAAAAAAGGTAAAAGACATTTTTGTCCAACTTTGGAAAAGTTATTCCGTTCGAAAAGAACATCACATCTTGTATCTATCTTGTCAGTTCCACCCAATTAGAATTTTCGCAAAAGATTCGTTCAGACATTGTTTAGTAAATTCGATTCTGTAACGTCTAAAAGATAATTCAATTCGTTTGGTTTTATTTTGAAAAGGTTACTTGTTTCAAAAGGTGTCTGAATATTTCAATGTGAATGACTGGAGACCTGCGGCATCAAACAAGATGAGATTCCATTAGGAAAAATAGATAACGAAGACGAGGAAGCGGCGTGAACTTTACGGACGACCTAATACGAGATATTCGTGACGTTGCTATCTATTGTGGGAGGTCATAAATAACTTCCGTTCCCCTCCTCCAAATTTATGACGGCTCATGAAGCTTTCCAGTGTGATCATCAATCTGTGATATAATCGAAATTATTATCAAACCTGTTAATCCTTGTACGATCTTAATCGCTTTAATGCAGATAATTGTTATTTAATTATTATCCAGCATGTTTTCGATGGCAGAGATATTATTTACGACTCATCCAGATATAAGCCTGCTGGATTCTGAATTTGCTTGGTGAGAATGTCTGGTGGAAAATAAACTGAACTGGCGTATAAGAACGTGAATGTTTAATGTTAAACAAATTATTTATTAAAACGCATTTGCAACACTGAAGTTTTGGTCTCTTTTCGATAGTGAAGATTTGAATCATTTGTTTTACTAATGCGAATGCTGTCGGATTTTAACTGTAGATTATTCGAGTAATTCTTAAGCTTCTAAAAAATAATCATTTTAATCGTTTTAAAAAAGTGAGGTAAATGGCCATATTATAGCTGCCTTGCATGTATGTAGAAGGTATGAAGTATTTATTGCATCGACTACACAGTGTCAAAGGAAATTGGGAACTCTGCAGGCACTGAAATGCCTATCATGCCGTTCATAGTAGCATGTAAACATTTTGAACGTCCGACCGACAATTTTGTAATTGCCTGACGTTATAACCCATAAACCAATCAACCGATTTATTTAAAGCGTTACAAATATATTTAGTAGATGTTCTTCCATCGTGCGAAGGCATTTGCAAAAATCAGCGTTTATAATTTGAAGAGCAAATATTGTTTTTACTCGAGTATATTACTATATTATATTATATTATATACTATAGTTATATATAGTAATGCTTACATATATTATAGATATATATATATATATTATAGTTCTATATAGTATACTATATTATATATAGTATATAAAACTTACTATATTATATTGTTTTTACTTATTCTTTATACAATTTATATTGTTTCCTACATGTAATGCGAGCAATTTACGACAATGTACTTTATTATTGTTTATAAGCTTTAAGACGATGGAAAGGATCAGCACCTTATATGGTAGATACAGATATAAAATGTCATCAAAACGTTATCCAATACAATTGAATCAACTTTATTTTCTTCATTATTGTGCTCAACCATCTGCTGGAACTTCATAACTGAAAGACATCCCTCTATCTTCCAATTATCAGTGTATAGTGGAGGTTTCTATTTTTGAATATTTATTTTTACGATATTCTGGTACCGAAACGTTCCGTTATCTAATCATTATATCGTTTAGACACATTATCGCCTAGTAGAGAACTGAAATGAAATTAAAAGATAATAGAACGTTTTGATATCAGGAGATATTACATAAATAAACTTTCAGAGAAGAGAGCCTCTGCCCTGTTCGAATATCGTAAGCAAGCGCATCGTTTAAATCACTCTCGGATAAAGAATCATCTCAACCATATTTCATATTTTCTTGGTAAACCATTTACAATTTATATATACGATTCTATTTTGAGGAGTACAATCTAAAGACGTCCACCATTTTGGTGGCATTTCCAATAATCTCGCGAGAAGATGTTTCAAATAAAAATTAATCAACCTTGATCTTACTAGAAAATGAAATAAAAGAATCGCCCGAACATTGCGCCACGTATTTTTCAATCGATAATATCGTAGACGCAACAAAGGCGAATTTAATGATCTACTACACGATGACCTTCGTATGGCCATGAATTCGGAAACATCGGAGAAACGTTAACATGGAAAATTATTTGATTTCCTTAGAATTGAACATCCGAACCAACGCTACACCTGTTAATATAATAAATCTATGAAACAGTCGGAAATAATAAACAAAATCAACTACCTCGCCGCGCGTTATAACGAACAATTCGTATAATACCATTAAAAGATCAAATTTTACGATACCAATTAATTAGCCGAAGCCAATTAACATTTCATCGGAACGTTCCATCGCGGATTATTTGGGATGCACGAGAAACGGTGGACATTCTTAGAAGCTACACCGCGTACACGATCCGCAAACAAACCTCGTTCGTTCTGCATTTCAAAGCAGCAATCCATTAATTAGTCTTTCGCGTTGTACCGAGCAGCGCCGTATGCTTTGTAGCGCCGGATGCAAATGTAATAAATTGAAATAATTGAAATGAAAATACGGAGGGAAGGCGGACGAACGGGGGAAGCGCGGTGGAAGCAAATGAATAGGCGGAAGCTGCGTTAAAGGGGATCAAACGCGGGGAAAAAGGAAAAGGGAGAGGGACAAAGGTTCCCGGGAAAAGATTACAGAGGCAAGGAGGGAATTAAGGAGCTGGATGGAGGGACGCGAGGGTCAAGGAAAGATTACGGAAGAGTACGAGAGGAATAGAAAGACCTCGCGCGGGAAAATGAAGCTAGGGACGAAGAAGAGATCGGAGAGATTCGAAGAGAAAATAAGGCGGATCAATTGCGGAGAAGAAAGTATGGAAGAGAGCGAGAACGAAGAGAGGAAAACGAAAGTCAATTCCCAAAAGCACAGCCAGTGAGAAATGGGATGAGCGGGTCTCTTCGAGGTCGAAAGGAAAAAAAAGTAAGACAAGCGTGGTGGACGGAAGAGAAGCTGATGGTTTTAGAAAGTTAAAGAGAATGCCGGTAAAGAATCCAATTGAAACTTCGAGAAGAGTCGATCGGTTCTTTAAAATAGCGGTACGGATCGTTTAGTATTTAAGACCCCCATCTTTTTAAACATGCGAAAACAGTTACGACAAATTTCTACGTAGGTAAGTCTTTTTGTAGTAAAAGCGCAAAAAATTCTGGATAACAACGACGATCCATCGACGATAGTTGCGAACAATGTGGAGGAAGAACTAAAGTTCAGATTCGGAATTGGTAATTTTCCCAGTCGCTGATTGCAATGTGTACGATCGAGTATTGTCACGAATCAATGGAGAACCTTGCTGATTGACCAGCGTGGGCCGTTTTTGGCACATAGCTTTGATTTCAGAACAATAGCAATTCAATCACCGTATTATTGTGGAGTTCGGGCAGTTACGGCACTTGTGTGGCCGCGTTTTCATTCATACGCGGAAAGTACATAAATCTGTGCTCAAAGCCAGTGCATGACGCTCAAACGTACAAGTATTTCCTGATAAAAATGCATTATATGATTGGCGTATGGTCGAACATTTCACGTACAAGGATATGGTGTGAGACGAAATGTTTTTTTACATTAGATTATGTTATTACATCAATATTAGTAATCAGAGATTTGGGGCATTTGGGGCAGTTCTGCGGGGAGGCAATTCTAGAGAAAGTTAATTCTTTCTTCAAATCTCGAAAAAACGAGCAACAACGTCTCAACATCTTAACGTTGTTGAAGCCGTGCCATAACCAGAATATTGTGCCCGCTTCCTGGAAATCAAACATACTATCTCGATAACAAAATTCGGAAGTATTCTACAACATCGAAGCTTTGTTCTACTGCGCGAAAGGATCGTCTATACAAAAAAAAATAGCCCGCATATTTAACAAACTTCTACAGAAGCCATTCAACTTTGTCTTGAAATGTTCTTCCACACAGTCAATAATTTTCAAGTGATTTAATCTCGTCAAGTTAGAAGGCACTGAATTAATATAAAAATATGGACGCGCAAGAGTTCGAACGTCTAATGAACTAGAGGATAATTCCAAGAATTGGCTACTTATCAAATATCAAAGCTGTCTTCTTTATTGTAAGTTGATAAAAAAGATCCAAGCGAGGTATCGAGGAAAAGCAAGGTGTGTACACGGATGTGTGTGTATTGGAAAACGAAGTGGTGCGTGAAAGTGGTCAATAAGAAGGGCGAGAGTTTCCGAACGGAAGGAGGAAAAAGCCTGGCGTGACCGTTCGGCTCGATAGTCTTTAATTACTCTATTGCGGCTTTCCGAGTTCGAAAGGAGTACGTTTAAAGTACGGCAA
This sequence comes from Megalopta genalis, assembly GCF_051020955.1. Classification (NCBI taxonomy): domain Eukaryota; kingdom Metazoa; phylum Arthropoda; class Insecta; order Hymenoptera; family Halictidae; genus Megalopta; species Megalopta genalis. The sequence continues at coordinate 8,469,684 of NC_135025.1, forward strand.
AAGTATCCCACCAATTACGTGATAGCAAGCAGCAGAAGCACTAGTAGTAGCAGTAGTAGTATTAATAGTAGTAGTAACAGTGATGGTGGTAGTGGTAATGGTAATTATTGGTATTGGTAGTGATGTTGATAGTGATAATTGTACTGGAACGAACGATTCGAAGATTTGAAGACGATTTGAAGATTCGGAATTGGGGAAAGACGGAAAGTCGTGAAGAGAATGAAAGGACAATCTGTTAATTGGATGGTTGCAGAAGTAAATTCCGGAGTACATGATAAAGACGAAAAGACGGATATTAAGGGTGAATACAAGAACAGAGGACGAAAAGACGGAAGAAAAAGTTACACGAGCAAAGAGGATTTGTACCGGAGGAATAGAGACGGGATAAAAAAAGGGTCAAGGCTAAGTGAAATCAGAGAGGAATAATTGAATAAAAGAGAGAAAATGTGATACAATATTCAGGAAAATGACCCGATTAGGGGATGTGAAGCGAAGGTATTCATAGACAATGTCGGAAGAAGCACTGACGAGCGGAAAAAGGGGGGATGAATAATTTGGATACGATAGAGAGGAGAATAAGTGAGAAATAGGGGTAAGTCAGGCAAGCTAAAAATTGTTGAAATGGGTAACGGGAAATGAAATATTTTATCACATTTTGTACGAGTATCGTGTATCTGCAGCAACCTCGACCTAAAATTTTACGCATTGGAAGACAAAATGGTATTGCATACATAATATATTCAACAAATCAACGTCTCTTTTGTTTTACTATGGCTTTAATTATGTAAAGAGCATATTTAACACTGACAGAAAATGTACGATCGTGTTAGTGAACATTATCATTGGTAGAACGATGGAAAATGAGTGTATGTTAAAAATGAAAAATGTTGAAAAGCATTTGATGGTGAGTGTTATGTGTTAAGTTAGAAATAAGATTTACAATTAAGTAGTAAATAAGAAATACGATAAAAAAAGGTAGATGTAAAGAGAGTTAACTACAATGGGTACCGGCGATTACGAGAGGTGGGAATTACAGGCTTGGATTATGTAAACGTGCTCGTGAAAACGATGCAAATAAGTTAGCAGCCTTCATAATGCGATAAATGTACAAAATCAGTGTACATATACATTACGCATTTTTTCGTTATTTTCGAATAATAACCTTACAAAATGTGAATTTAAAATCAATGTAAAATTAAATTCACACTTTCACAGATCACATCTACCTTTCGCCAAATCAAATTCAATATTGTATTCCGTAAACCTAGTGTTGATCGACGTATTTTATTGGATCGTGTCCGAAGGAATTGCGAACCATCGCTTCTCGGAACAGCATAGATATATCATTTTTTCAGATATTGCAATATTTTGTTTTTCTATTTCGCGGTGTTGTTTTCGTGTAATATCCATTTCTCGTCGATGGTCACGCAGCGCTATCTAAAAATATTTCGGCTTGTGTTATAAGTAAACAAATATACGCGAACGGGGAGTCTATTGATTAAGTTATTTTCATGTGTAGTATGCCGTTGTAAATATATCGTTTCGTAAAATCTGTCGAGGTTAACGCGTGTTATTCGAATGTTTTAGCTTCATACTTCGTTTACCTTGAAGACGGTGTCATGTTTCCAGTCACTCGCGCACAACGACGTATCGCAATCGCTGAAAAATGTGTATCGTTACATGAAAAACCTGCTCGGAATACATACATCGTATCCTCGATGCTATTTACATATACTTCGATACGGTGATACGTACATTGAAATTGAATACAACTGATCCAGATTTTTCCATAAAACGGAATTCACATTTTTCCCCATTTTCAAATTCACCATTTTATAGATCAAATGCACGGTTTTGCAAATAATGTTCCTTTAAAAATTTGTCCTTTTTGCTCATCTTACTTAAAGTTCCGTTAACATTGTGCTTATTAACAGCTATATTTTTACATGCAAAAGTGTACAAAAATTTATAGAAGTCTTAATTACTGCAACGTGATAACTAGACTGCGGATTTTATGCATTCATTAAAATTTTATTATTATTAAAATTCAAAAGAGCGAAGACATTTAAATATTCTATCATTTTATTGCACTATATTTCGATAAAAATTCTTTCTTTTTCAAATAAAATTGTTCAGACTGGCGGAATTCAATACCACTTCATTTGCGTATGTATATAGCAGTCTTTTGTAAAAAAAAAAAACATCTTGGTTGTAATGTTAAATAAACAAAAATTACGTGAATTTTAAAGTGTGTTATTCCTTTGTCCGACACTGTACGATTGCATCGTTATTAAATTGTTAAAAGAAAATACACGTGTAAATCGCGGTCTTTGAATGAATTGAAATGGTTGCAACGTGTAACGAAGTAATTGGGTAACGATATTATTTGTTTGGAAATTGTATTAATTCCGTTTAAATGAAAATTTTAAATGTCTTGCTGCACGGTCGTGCGAGTTATGATGCGCGCTTTTGCTTCGCATCGGCATTGCTACGGTTTTGTTGGCTAATTTATTCTGCAGTGTCGATATGGTGATTTTTAAAGCTGGCGGGACGAGAAGGATTACGTTTTGTTTC